>NC_054553.1:1292500-1972500 GCF_017654505.1 Polyodon spathula | reverse complement strand
CCTGTGCGGTGCTGGTCACTGTGCCATTTAAAAGTTACATTGCACACTGAATGGGTGTAGCCCAGGGTAAACATCAAGATGGGACTCAGTGGAGCTAAGTCATTGGAAAGATTTACAGAAGCTGGGGTCACAATGATTAGAATGGAGGGGGCTTTGTTGCTGTTTTTTAAGAAAAAAAAATAGAAAATGTGATTCAGCCAGGGAATTACTGCAGAACTATTTAACATCTGGAACTTGCAGATGAGAGCTTTCAAAGAAATGACAGTTATTGGGACTTTAAAGGTTCTTATCTTCCAACTTCAGCTTCTCACGGGATGAAAAGACAGAGCATTTACAAGCATTGTCCAAAAACAGCTGAAGGTTTTATGAACTGCAAACTTTTGAATAAACCAAACAGTCCTTATCATAACATTCCTTAAAACAATGTGCAGATCTTGCGTCAGTGAACTTCCCAGGTAACAACAGGAACATAGGAGGGAAGGAGATACTTCTTCACACAGGGAGTGGTGTAGTTATGGAACAAGCTATCTAGTCTTGTTATTAAGGCAGAATCACGTGGATATTTTAAGTCCCAACTTGACAGTTTAGAGATCAATCAGCTTCCGGGCAAGCTTTAAAGGGCTGAATGGCCTCCTCTCATTCGTAAAACAATTGTATGTTATTATGAACTGTTCTGATTCATGCCATTCCCTCATGTTTACAGTACATGACCAGCTCATTAATTTGAACACGAGCAATATGGAGGTGCAGAATACAGGTATTGATCCACAACAACAAAAAAAAAAAAACTGGAACTTGAACATTTACATAAATGCAGTTCAATCTGGACCTTGTAAAAAAAAAAAAAAAAAGAAAGAAAAAACAAGACCAAACACTTGTACATAATAGCTATAACTACAGGGTACTATGAATTTAGTTGAAGACAGTTAAGTCTCTGTTAACAGTCTTGGAAATAATGTAATCTCTCTGTTTTAAACTCGCTCTGTTGCAACTAAAATGTTTATATGGTCGTATCTGCACCATCACTGAGTAATTAACAAATATATTCACTGAAAAACGTTCTTGTAAAACTGGATTTGTAATGAACTGACTCAATGTACAACAGAACATGGACAGTCTTTCTTGTAGAACTGCATTTTAACCCTTATAAAATGTTACCATACCTCCATATTCTTTACAATGCTTATCTAGGCTTTGTGACTCTGCTGTTATTTTACTAGGGCAAATGTTTACAGTATAAGGAAATGGACTGTCTCAATTCTAGTCAATAGGGTATGTTATATGATGTTGGTAAGAGTAACTCATGTACTCTTCAGCCATTAAGATGAATGATAAGGTTATTCATGGGAATAATCAAGGACACAATGTACAGTACATGTTCAAGTATTTTTAAAGTAAAAGGAAATAAACCATTAGTATCTTGAAAGATCTTGAACATAATACAGGCAGGGGGTGGAATTCAGAGGACAATTTATTTCAACATTAGCAGTATTTCTCTCAGTGCTTTCAGCCATGGTCCTATTCACAAAGCTTTTAACTGTATACAAGTTAACTGTGGTGTCACTACAGGTTGCTATGTTTTAATCATTGTTTACCACAGTAAAACTATATAAGGGAATACTCTTTGTTTTAAGGCTGTTATTTAAAGGCTGCGTTTCATTTATTCATTTAGGTTTGAAAGCAAGAAACTTTTCTTGAGTGTTGTTGAAAGCTTTAATGAACACCAAACTGTGTCTGAGGTAACAGCCTGATGCGTCTCTCTGTGAACGTGGCAATACTGCACTCCTTCCTGCTGGCCTTGTCTTCCCTTTCCCATGTGAGACCTGCAACCCAGCGTCCAGAGATATATTCTCTACAGCTGCAATCCAAACAAGGGACAAAAGTTGCACAGTATCTGCAAGCAGGATGGTTTATTTTTTGGTTGGTTGTTTTTTTTTTTTTTTAATTTGACCACTAAAATATTATATACCTATAGAAGTTACCTATTGGGAAAAAATGCATTAATACCAAAACCCAAGCGAAGACCTATCCTAGGCCCTGGTCGAGTTGTGTCTTCTCATTGCTTGTTTTGAGAACACTTTGTTCTAACTTGTTATTGAAGTACACACAACCATACACACATTAATATCAACTAGCCATTGTTTGTTACTCACAGGGAAAGTCAAAGCTTACTGAACCAAATACATAGATAGGAACCTTGCCAGAGAATGTTTGCTTCAGACACAGCCTACCATTGCACTGCCTCTTATATAACACACTGCTGTACTTGTGCAGAGCATAAAGAAATACACATACTGATTTTTAAATCGAAATCACTGCAGAGCCTACCACTGCACTGCCTCTTATATAACACACTGCTGTGCTTATGCAGGGCATGAAGAAATACACATAGCGATATATATATATATATATATATATATATATATATATATATATATATATATATATATATATATATATATATATATATATATATATATATATATATATATATATATATATATATTATTTTTTCCCCCACATGAAACATTACATATTTTCCATAGCCAGATGTCAGTAAATATTAAAAGTATGTCAAAAACAATTTAAAGGGAATTAATAGGTAAAAGTCTAAGGAGATGTTTTACAATTCAGGCATGTATATTACTGGTTACTCTTTTATCAAGCAGATTATAATTTGGCACAAATAGTTACCATTAAAGTCCATGATGCTTGGCTGGGCTGGGAACATGCTGTATAATATTATCTACCAGTACAGTATAACGGGCAATATTCAGAAAGCAAGCATTGACCACTGTGCTAAGTATGCACTATTTATGGTGAAGCTAAACTCTAACTGCTAAATACAGCAATGAACAGTAACCCATGGGACTATGTGTTAGGAGTACTTACCCACAGTTTAAAAATATGCTCATATTTTAATACAAAAAATAAAAATGTTTTTAGTGACGGCCGTTTTAAACAAAGGATGTTTGGTATCGTCTAAACTATTAGTTGTTCCAATTCATGTAGAATATGCTCATGAATTGTCATCAAGTAAACCCCAATGTAGTTGTTTGTATCTAAATAAGTTGCTGCCTTGAAGTGGGTGTAAGTGTGTTTGCAGCAGGAAATGGAGAAGACAAGCTATCTTTAGAATAAAAGTGTATAATCTTGAACCAGCATTTTTCAAATCAACATCTTTAAAAATAATAAACATGGGAGGAAAAGATCCAACACTAAACACCAGCATTCTGTCATACCTGAGTCCTCTAGTATTTATCTTTCCGAAACATATTTTTATGCTTTGTTTTACTTTGCATACTTCTTTAGTTTGTTTTTCTTTCTGTTTTCTCATTAAAAAATTAAGGGTCCCTTTTTCAAATCTTTATCTAAAGTGCCAGCAGAGGGTAGCACTCTGCATGAGTGTAACTTGGGTTAAAAGATTAAGGACGATAAATAATCCCCCACCCAGGGAATAAGCCTGTGTGCTGTTGGTTCATCTACCCCCAGTTTCCTTCAGTTTAATATGAAATATCCACTGGAAACGGCAAGGAAACTTACAATTAACACTAGAACTAACTGAGCAATCTTGCAATAGTCTAAAAAACATATTTTGGCCATGCTTCAGCCAAGATATGTGAAGTAATTCTTACTATTGAATTATCTTTAGCAATGTTTAGATTAAAAAGAACATATTCATTCATAGAGGAACTGAATAAGTGCTACTGCGTTGGTGATCCGCAGTGACGTGGGTGTATATATATATATATAATGGTAATATTTAAAGAGGATTCTGTTTACCATTGATATATCTACATGCTGGTTTGCTACGAGATGAGATAACTAACCTTGCTGGAACCATAGACTACCTTGAATGAAACCGCTTGTAGGTGCAATGTGCTTTTCAAGGCTTCTTTCATTACAGTTCTATTTTGGCCTAGATTGGATTTCATTACCAGTATTTTGCATCAAGCTCGTGTCTCGGCTTGGCAGAAGATAGGCTGTAACAGTTGCATATTTGAATAACAGCCATTCTTACCCCAAGAAAATAACTACTGATATTACTTCCCCTTTGCCCAGAACTATAAAAATATGTATGCAAACAAACACATGACTGTAACCAGTAAATTAAAAAAATGAAGTACTTTTATCAGTGGGGAAATAACAAGTTTAGAACTGGCAGGTTGTCTGGAACGAAATCCTACAGGAACACCCATACAATACCATCTGCTGTGCAACACTGAACTGGAGTGTTCAAATCTGATAGTGACTTTATGTTGAAGGCTTGGGCAAACATTACATTTTGTATTGAATATACTGGATAAGGAATGTGCAATAACTAAATACGATAGCTTAGGGTACCTGGATGTGGGGTCATTAGACCAATATTTACCTGGTATGTTTAGATATGTAGCAGGTGGGACCATGTGGCTCTATTGCTGCAGCCAAAGACAGTGGGTAAGATAGCACTACTACTACTACTACTACTACTACTAATAATAATAATAATAATAATAATAATAATAATAATAATAATAATAATAATAATAATGCATTTTATAAACAAGTTGTGTAAAGTTTCAGATCAATCGCTTCACCCGTTCCCAAGAAGATGTTTTTGAAAGTTTTTTTTCCAAAAAATACCTCAAGCCGCCATCTTGGTTGATGCAGGAGCGCAATCTTGCATCTGAACTGAAATCTACACGGGATAATACCTGGCAAGTTTCATGTTGATTGGTTACACTGCGTGCGAACAGGAGCAGTTTACAGTTTTGGGAGGAAAAACGACAATAATAATACCAATAAAAATATTTTAATATTTACAATAACAATAGGCTTGGCTTCGAAGCCTAATGAAAAAAGGCTAGAAGAAAATATTTAATATCACACATTTAACTTATGCGTGCATAGCTCTTGAAAAGCACATGCATTATATTAAAATATTAGGGCATTTGGTGTGAAAGTTGGACTAGACGGAATGCAAACCTTGTTTCTAAAATGAAGGTTGCAAGGGTTGCAAAGCATCCTTACGAAAAAAAAAACATATTTTCATATATTGAGAAATATAACATAATATATTGATTAATATATTTTAATATATTGAAGATTACAAAATGTATTATAGAATATATGCCAATATATAATTTATTGTATTGTCCAATATATAAATAATATTCTAATATTAGTTTTTTTTTTTTTTTGACAGGTGAATACTTTGAAAGTATTTAGTAGTTATACACATGCAAAAACAACAAATAAACATTCAAGAATATTAAAAAAAAAAAGACTAAAATGACAATATATTGTATGTCAATATATTTACAAAATATATTTTCTTTCCATAAGGGCATAGAAAAGCAAACACATCTGATGAATATAACCCTGGTCACAGTATGCATCATAGGATTGTCAGACCTCATCCCAATTACATATTGATGAATGAAGATGCTGCTTTTATGTTTGAAGGCAGTGGATTCTAAGATGCCTGATCTACAAAGCCAAGTTGGTCCTTATTAGATCCCATTTGGGGGGTTTCAAATGTAAGCACGTTATTTGATCTTAGTGCATAGGTAGAGTCACATGTCTTTAACAGAAATGTAAGGTAACTGGGAACATTTCCAATTTCCAGTGCCCATCTTATTAAACTAAATAGAAACAAACCAGAGAGCTTTTTATTCTGCAGAATGAACCACAATAAATACTCTCTCTCTCTCTCTCTCTCTCTCTCTCTCTCTCTCTCTCTCTCTCTCTCTCTCTCGCTCTCGCTCTCTTCACACACACACACACACACACACACACACACACACACACACACACACACAGCGTATTGTGGTTTAAAGGCAACAATGATTAACATTTCTAGTTAATTAAAACTTAACAGATGGTGTTACTTGACATTCTGGTTGGCCAGGACCCACGGAATTTCATATTTAGAGTCTAGGGCTGAATGCCAAGCTCGGTTAGCAGATACTGTGAACACACACACACACACACACACACACACGGGACATTGAAACAGTGGTCTCTGGCATTACGACAGACACTATAGCTGAGGGAAAATCACAGATGAAACAGCGAACACCTATAGCTCGGCTTTTTTCCAGGCAACCAAGATATAAAAGGAGGATTCTACTGTGTTACTGATTGTATCTCAGAAGAGTCGTTTGCACATTTCAGCGGCAGCGCTTGGAACTTCGTATTCTAAAACGATCTGGGCAAACAAGCTAAGGAGAATGTATTTAGTAGAATTGTATTTTGCGACGGAGAGGTGATCTTGAAGCGACTCGGCTTTTTCTGTTGAAATAAACAAGGAATGGTTTCTAGCTTTTTGTGAATTGTGAGGATTTGTTTTGTTTTTGTTTGGACTACTATTACCTTGCATTGAATTCTAAAATTAGGATTTGGTTTTACCAACACAAATCATTGGACTGCACGAAGATATCATTTGAATGGATTTGGATTTGTTTCATGCTTACCTAACATTAATAACAGTGGCACGGTAGTAGCAGTACATGCATGTTTACAAGCATTTGCTTTGTCTTAACTTTACTTAAAATTTAACGCTGTATGCATTTGCATTCGTTTTAATTTAATTTGCGTTTAATTTTAATAGAACTTGGGACATTTGCGTCAAAAGGCGCACTGCATAGAATTATGGAAATTCAGATTGGACTAGAAGGACTTCGTGACTCCTCCAACAGTCCTTTTCGTGGGACCTTCCAAAACGTTTTCCATAGCGTGCGAACTCAGTTCCAAAGTTGCGAGAGCTTGGACTCGAAGTACAGATGGGAGATGCGCCAAACTAGCAACCAGTGCGCGCCATACCTCGAGACGCCGCTTAGTTCGGAGAGTGCAGTGGACGAGGTCCAGAGTGCTGCTTTTTCCAGACAACTCATTGCTCCAGACAGGTCTCGCAGCTTTACGAAGAGAGCAATGAGCAGCGGCAGTGAATTCTCTACAGCGCTTGCAGCAGGAGCTGTGGATGAGGGGGTGTGTGCCTCATTCTTCTCTGATTTGCCCCACTGCAGCCTAGAACAACAAGGAGCCGCTGTATCCGTCGCACCACAAAATGACAGAGAGTATAATGACAGCGGCGCCTGCTTGCGAATGCGAAGCAGGGGCACCGATTCAGCCAGGACCACCATCTCTGAAACTGCCAGGGAGCTCTGCAAGGCAGTCTCGGTATCGCTTGGTTTAAACATTGAACCAAACGAGATGAATGACTTGAGGTCAAGCCATGGCTCATATCTTAGTAGTGACCGAAGTCAAGGAGACTGCATGTTCGAAGTGCCTTTAGTAGGGTGCTCGGGCCCTGGGCGCAGCAGTGCACATGATGGCAGATCAGAGCAAAATGATAAGGATGTTGGAATGTTTAATGGATCCCTCGCGAATGGAAGTACGAGTGGGGTAGCCCCACTCCAACACCACAGCATTGCGCATTCTAAAGGGGGCGAGATGGTTGACCCTGTGAATTTTAATATCAGGGGTTGCGAGGACTCCGAAGATTGTGTAAATATAGAGAGAGGTTACTTAACCCCCTGTCAGGCTGTCCAGTCGGTGCCGTCAAACACGGCAAGCTGTGTGCAGAATCAAAACTGGCCAGGGAGCATGCCGCACAAAAACGCACCTCTTCTTGGTCAATCGGAAACAGTTACCGTGGGCACAGATGGCGAGTACGCTACACATTTCAGCCTAACGCCCAGCTTTAGGATAAAGACTGAAGAACAGAACAACGAATGGGGTGCTCAGTGTAGGTACAAAGACAATGACGGTGTAGCTTACGGGTCTTCAGCGCCTGCGACACGTTCACAGGACACGGGGCAATGCGGACTGTTTGTCTGCAGTCCATTTGAACACTGCAGGAGCAGCGACCTGTGTGTACAAGATGGAATGGCAACAGAATCGTGGTACCCCGGTGGGATGGTGGGGAGGATGCCATATACCAAATTACCTTGTTTGAAAACCGAAGGGAATGACTGGGCTCCTGTACCCTACGGTGACACACGGTACGCGTTTTTGTAATATTATTGCATGCTTTATTTTCAGCGTACCCGGGCAGTTCATGTCTGTGTTGCTTTACATACAAACCCTCAGCCGAGCTCCCATCGCGTTTCATGTGGTGTTACATGTTTTGATTGCGATCTTTGGATGTGTTGGTGGCCAACATCATAGTGATTGAATGTTGTAAGCGGGCTACGAAATTGAATGTTCTAAGCGCACTAAAGACTTACCTTTCCTTAATAATTAGTGCTTCTGTTTACATGGTCGGCGTAACCGTTTTCAAACATAATAAATATTTCGGTCACTCACGTGTTTCGCAATTTATAAATATAAAAGTAATCTGACTGCATGTCAGCTAAAACACACTTTGGGCCTTAGTATTTGTCATGCAGTTTAGAAGAATAAACAGAACAATACTTTAGTGAAAAGGGTTTGCCGGTTTTAGAAAAATCAGGTTTTTCCTTTTGCATTAATTGAACTATTACAGTATCGGCAGCAGTTCTCAAAGAAAGCTTTTTGGTATCAGTATAGTCATTTTTGCTCAGTGTTGCTTATTATTGCTTTTAGAGCAAATTAAACAAACTAATTAAAGCTTTTCTTCCATTATGGTTTGTTCCTGTGGATAAAGTAGGCTATGGCTATTGTTTTTTTTTTTCTTTTTGCTTACCAGCATTGCTATACACCATACGCTTTATTCATGGTCTTGAAATAAAGTTTAGTTCGAGCTGAAACACAGTATCTTCATACCATTGAAGGAGTTAAAAAAATAATTGACATCTGTGTAGCTGAGACATGTTTTTATTTTGGCGGTGCTCTTAAATTGAACAACATGTTTGTATTGGTTGTGCTTATTTTGTGTGTGTGTGGGCAGGTATTACTATCAATGTGGCGACAAAATTTGAGAAAATGTCCTCACAAAGAAAGTAACTCCTGAAAAAACGACGTTGTGGGGAAGAGCCCACTTTGAAAACACCTTTTTAAGAACTAAATATGCCTTTGGTTTCCAACAAAAAACCCTTCAGCTAGGTACAAAGAAAAGTGAGCAAGTGAAAAATAACAAGTGTATTGCACACCGTTAATAAATAAATCATTTTGTAATCATTTAAACCTTTTGTGTACAAAAAAACCCAACCATTTCAATGTTTTCATTTTTTTTTTTCATTTTATGTACACTGGTGTGTGTGTGTGTGTGTGTGTGTGTGTGTGTGTGTGTGTATATATATATATATATATATATATATATATATATATATATATATATATAGACACACACACACACACACACACACACACACACACACACATGACTAGACAGAATTTCTCGACTAGACAGAATTTCAGTTAGCACTGTGATTCTATAGGTCTGCTTGCAAGTGCTTTGCAAGTGTTTTTGTGGAGCTGGAAGAGGGTAACCTGTTGTCTCAGATTTTTATCTTCAGAGTTTTTTTGTTTTTTGTTTTGTGTTTCTCAGAAAGCATCAGATAACAGAGCTTGACTTTATATGAGTTTTAAAAATACAAACCTGGCCCATCTTCACCATGGCAACCCCTTCACAGAGTCAGGCACTGTAATTTTCTTTGACATTTAACATGTTTAAAAATAGCACACCCGTTTCCTTTTTACCCCAGTACAGTACAGTGAACGCAATCAGGCAGGGCTCCTTGTGCTAGGCAATGCTTGGGCCTGCTGGGCTGCTCCAAATCAGTTTTCTACATAAAACATTATTGGGAGGCAAAATGCAGTTTAATAAATGTGGTGATGACAAGTGCTAGAATAAGAGTTGATTTACTTTGGCAGTACAACAATATTGTTCATTCTGATTTAACCACTAAAGAGAGTATATTTAATAACTGCGGTGTCTTGTGTGCAGTCAGATTTCAATGAAAATATACTGAGCATCAAAAGAAACTTATCACTATTATAACACATTTATTTTCGAAAAAAAGGTATTTAAATGATGGACATTGACAAAATGTTTTTGGTTTATTTTTAACCACTCGATCATTCACCTTGACCACGACACGCATGTCTATGACTGAAGCATACTGTATGCACTTAATCACCTAATTAGTGAGACAGTTGATTGGACGCTGGCTATGGAGTGATTTCAGCTGTTGAATTGTAAGCCCGAATAAAAACAATAAAGAAAATCACAGAAAAAAACCCAATATGCCACACCCGTCAAAAGAGCAGCGCCTTCGTGCGATCGGCATGTTGGAGGCTGGACTAGGGCAGTGTGCTGTGGCTCGCCATCTTGGGTGCTCACAGCCAGCAATTTCAAACCTGGTGAGACGGTATAACAATGACAGGCAACGGATTGGGAGACCGAGTCACAACACCTGCCCAAGAGCGACAGATCATTTTGTAGCATCTTTGTGAAGTAAATTGTTAAGCAGCACATTAAAAAGTCGCTGCACCTGCTCTAAAACAGAGTTTGTAATTTTTCGACCACATCTAGTGAATTTTATCCAAATATAAGTGATAAGTTTGTTTTGATGCTCAAATATAAGTGATACATTTATTTTGATGCTCAACTGTAAGTAATACTTTTGTTTTGATGCTCAAATATAAGTGATAAGTTTGTTTTGATGCTCAAATATATGGTCAGGACAATAAAATTTCTGGTAGTTAATTATGGCATTAAAGGTGCATGCGCCAAATGGAATGCAATGTCCAGTTTATGATAAAAACAGTCTAATAATAATAATAATAAATAATAATAATAATAATAATAATAATAATAATTTTCTAATTTTCCCCCCCCCCCCCCCCCCCCCCCCCCCCCCCCCAGTGATGATCTGTTTACAGCTAAATCTTGTGTCACGCTTCACAAACGACATTTATAACCACATACCACTTGGGAGTTGTTGAGCACCAGAAAAATAATAATGATGCTCAAATGATTCAATTTCACCGGCTAGTGAATTAACTGGTGTGACAGTGCTGAAGACAAGCAGCTATTGTCCAGGTCCCTTAGTGGACATCACCCATACGATAACAGCTGCTCTAGACGGAACCTAGGTAGCTGAGACAATCCAGTCCATGCACTTTAAAATGATGGAATGCAAGTGTTGTCCTCACACAATTGCTATTCCTAGGGGTTCTAATAGTTAATGTTTCTGAGATGATCTCGTAGAATATATATATATATATATTTATATATATATATATATATATATATATATATATATATATATATATATATATATGTATATTTATATTATATTAATATACGTTAACGGGCTTTGAGCCAAAATATGTATATATTTTTTTAGTATGTGAGGTCAGTGCAACAAAGTAAGGTAAGTTGCTTTAAACACGGTCATGTTTCTGTTTCTAGTGAATTGCCCGAAACTCGGTTTTGCAAATCAAAACATACTTATTGTAAATCATTACGTGTTCTTGAATTATGACCAGCAGTTTCATTATCCATTACCCATCCATATACCTTCTGTGCTGGATAGGCAGAGGGGTACTCTTTTTACAGTGGTTGCAAGGGGTGTTTATTGCCCCATATTTGAATTTTGTTGGCTTTTGCTTAGACTTACTTGTAAGCCAACTAACCATTAGGACCTTGGCTTACTGTATTTGCAAAGAATGCAGTTTTGGAACAGAGTGTTTCATTGGATGGAAAGCTGATCTTATCACACACACACACACACACACACACACACACACACACACACACACACACACACACACACACACACACACACACACACACACACACACACACACACACACACACACACACACACACACACACACACACATGCACACACAGAGTAAACCAATTTCAAACGTTTCAGCAGCACTGCAGCTGTGTTTTTTGGAGTGGGGTTGAAATAAGAAGCATCCCTACACAGGGATGACCGGACTGAGACGAGACTTAGTATTGTAAAATCACAATCATTTCTGTAATAATTTAGAGGCCACAGAGCTGTGGTTATTTTTTTTCCATTTTGA
The DNA here is from genome assembly GCF_017654505.1 of Polyodon spathula. Classification (NCBI taxonomy): domain Eukaryota; kingdom Metazoa; phylum Chordata; class Actinopteri; order Acipenseriformes; family Polyodontidae; genus Polyodon; species Polyodon spathula. The sequence goes on along the minus strand of NC_054553.1, from coordinate 1,960,551 downwards.
TTGCAAGGAACAAAGCTGCACGCTGCTTCTTCAATCCCACAGTAAGCCTAAAATGAACTCATTTCAGAGTCACTGGTCTGCTTGTGTAGTACGCGGCACGTGGATGGGAACCCACTATTGTAAAAGGGGCATTAAAAGGTTGCTGTGCCCATCCCCTGTCAATCATGTTGCAAGATCAGGAGCAAATAAGGTCAGTGCAGTTCTTCAGAATAACATCTGCTGGACAACACAGCTTTGATTCAGTGAAATTGTGTGTTTATGCAATGGGGTTTACAGACGCTTAATACAGTAATTATATGGTGAGTAAAACTCTGCTTCCTGCTTCTATGTTTTCTGTGGGTTTTTTTTTTTTTTTTTTTTTTTTTTTTTTTTTTTCCAGTATTTTGTCCAGGTTGTAAACATTCTTGTATTTACTTGTCTGAAATAAAAAATGAACAATCTTAAATAACATTTACTTAGCTATGTTTTATTGTATTATTTAATTCTAGTCTGGCTTGAGCCAACACTGTTTCATTTGCCTTGGTTTTTAAAATGTTTTTAATGTTTGTTTTTGTGGTTCATTATCCAGTAATAAGTGACTGTAGTACTGTAGCTGTAAAGAATAAAACTAAATGTACAACTGTGGAGTCTGTGTGCCTAAGATATAAGTAATTGGTACATTATAATTTTACCTGGTTTCAACAGACTCTACACACACACACACACACACACACACACACACATTGCCAACTAAATATTGATTCAAAGATAGAAAGAAACCAGGATAAGGTTCCCAAATTCTAGCTCCAATTCAACAGTTGCTGCTTCTCTGTATATGGCAGAAACTAAAGCAATGCATAGTCGTCGTTTCCCACCACGGAATTTCAGAGCGAACGCTTTGCCAAGTCAAAAGATGTTTTCACTTCCCGTAGAGAGCCGCTATGCCTGGCTAGCAGCTTTGTCCTTGAGCTCTTTATTTGTATTCAAACCTTGGCATTCGGATAAAGGTCACCGTGGTATAGTTATGTCTGTACACATAGTCCAGTAATGCTTCCTCAGGGTTACCAGGCTTGTCTTACTTGTGCCACACACTTCACACTTTGGGGTGTACCGTTAACACCGGCGGGCTGTCAATTGAATGGGATTGTATATTGTTTAAAGGGGTGCTGTGGCATCATAGATATTCAGGGTCTCCTGTACTATCGGAATCACAAGCAGTCACTGGAGTGCTTGAATCTAGAATGTATTGTACACAGCATACAAATAGCCTATTATTATTATTATTATTATTATTATTATATTATTATTATTATTATTATTATTATTATTTGTAAACACTAACGGCTGGTTTCAGAGACCCAGGTCAGCACTAATGTTGGACTATCTGATGTTAATTTAGGTAGTCCAAGATTAGTGCTAATGTGAATCTGTGAAACCAGATATATGTAAGTGTTACAGAGCAAAAAGTACAGTTCTCAACATGCTTGCTATGCTTATAGAGTAAGCCCCTGCTTAGCAGATGGCGCTGCTCTTACTTCAATAAAGACACTTCGGCTCACCCATGTTGTATACATCTGTAGCATGCAGCTAAAACCCAAGAGCAACCAAATTATCCAAACGTAATAACAAACATCACGAGAAGCCAAGAGACAGTAAAACAAGCGAATGAAGCCATTCTATATGCAACCTGAAGACACTCAGTCTTTAACTAGTGTTCACTGAACTAATTTAATCAAAGCTGTTGTGCCAGGCAAGGAAATGTTCAAGTACATTATAGGGCTGGTAAGCTTATTATTTTACACTCCGCTGCTGGGAGCTTTGCCTGGGTGGTGAACTTTTTTGCCTCTGAAAACTGGACGGTTACTGTAGAGTAGGACCAGTTTGTCAGTATTTCACAGTAACAGTTCAAAGGCTATACCTCAGGGTTAATGAGCGTGATCATGGCACATTTCAAGCCACGTAGTCACCCGATGATTTTTCAGTATATATATATATATATATATATATATATATATATATATATATATATATATATATATATATATATATATATAGCTACCATAATTATTATATTAATAATTATATATTATATATATATATATCTACCTATATACATTATATATACAATATGAGTATATATATAATTTTATTGTTAACATCGTAAGCAATCGTCCTGGCAGTCCTTGATAGTTGTGCTGTTTTTCTCTTTCAAGGTGGGATGGGGGCAGAAACACACTTTTCCCAATGGAGTATTTCTTCCCGCCCCAGAGGACCTGTCTGATTTGTAGTGACGAAGCGTCGGGATGTCACTATGGAGCGCTCACCTGTGGCAGCTGCAAGGTGTTCTTCAAGAGGGCGGCTGAAGGTAAGGGTAAGACTCAGGGCGCTGCCATCCATTCTTTTGAATTGAGATTGAAAAAGGGGTCCCGAGAGGCAGCAACGACACACGACCCAGTCACAACTCACACAGAGCGACCCCCCTCTCACGCACAGTGCATGAGCAGCATGCGTTAACATGCTGGGAAACAATGTTTGGATTAAATGGCATCTCTGCCTAATCTGTCTTCAGTTACCTCTCTACACCTGTAATTATACTTTCCGTAGTTCTAACTCGAGTTAGAAGGAAGTTGGAAACACCCTTCCTCTCAATAGAAACTTTTATTTTTATACAGACTTAATAAACTGACCTTGAATTTATGCATGAACTGGAAATAGCATGGTGTTGATTCTTATTCAGCAGGGCAGCCTGATGTATCTTCCACGTGCTCCTTTTGGGATGGACCAGTGGAATCCCAGTGTTGGTGTTATTATTATTATTATTATTATTATTATTATTATTATTATTATTATTATTATTATATGAAGTGTAATACAGCATAGTGAAAGCACCCAGAGAGGTATGGCAAAGCATATTAAAACGTACAGTAAACAGTGTTAAGCTATGGTATAGTGCTCTGTCTACGACTCTGTTCATGAGTGAAGTAACTGCAGTGCACTATGAGTGTTCATGGAGTAGTCTTTTCATGTGACAAATACAATATGGAAAAGAAATAATGTTTTGAACCAAAATTACTCATCTTTCTTTCCTTAGAATAAGCTCTGCATCTGCTGAGCAATGTGGCATAACTTGGAATGCTGGAATGGATTGCTGTTGGATTTGCATGAATGCAGATACTTAAATGAGAAAAAATATATATTCACTCTGCAGTATCAAATATAACAAAAACAAAAAAAAAATGTGATGCTAGATCTCTTAACACTTGGTTTTATAAAACTATAGAATTATCATAATGAAAATGACACTTAATTAGGACAGTTTCATGTTAAATGAGTCAGGAAAACTGAAAAAACACAAATCAAGACAACAATAACTGGTAAATTGCATGTTAAAAGCAATATGGCAGAGAATGAATGGGAAGGAGACGTATAGCCAGGGGTACAAACTGGCACACTGCACAAAAAGAGAGCCGTCCCCTCTTTTGGAAAAGCAAAGCAAAGAAAGTACAAGTGTTCTGTTTGTTGTTTAAAAGTAGTATCATACCACAGAAGTCCAAGGTTAACATTTTGTAACATATCTGTTCCAGGAACTGTGCCCCTGCACTGTGCCAACATGTGACTGCTTTGCTTTTCAATCCTCTGCTGTTTCCATGTGCATCACCGTTGTGTGTCCTGCTTTAGAGTAAGACATTAAAGATCGCTTTACCTGCTTACCTTTTAAAGGAAAACAGAAGTACCTGTGTGCCAGCCGAAATGACTGCACGATTGATAAGCTCAGGAGAAAGAACTGCCCGTCCTGTCGTCTCCAGAAGTGTTTCGAGGTTGGAATGACTCTTGGAGGTAAAAAAAACAAAAAACAAAAAACAAGTTCCTGTAAAATCTTTCATTATAATTATTTCAAACTGAGATGGGACCCCAGGACTTCCCAGAAACGTATACATGAACCAGTGCTTTAAAATACATTTCTGTTTCCCCCAATTATCATTAGAGCTGCAGCCCCCCACACGCTAATTTTTTTAACTGCAGTTTGATTGGGATTCAGTTCGTACAAAAACTCTGCAGTGTAGTTGGACAACAACTATATCAGCTAAATCATAATTGCAATCTGTTGTCATTATTATGTATTAATACTACTTCTGTGCACTTTCACTGTTGCCTAGCAGCTGTTGTTTATCACACAGACAGTCAGGTTTCTGGGTCCTGGGGATAATTTTCTTCCAGTTAATGTTAAAACATTAAAAGCAGATATGTGAATGTGACAGATGACGTGTGAATTAAACATTTTGAAATGTCCATTATTCAGTTTGCGCCAGAAGGCAGTAACACAGAGAACAGTACAGCAATTTATTTTTTTTTTTAACGTGGCTTAATATATATTTAATTCTATTTTAAAACTTACAAAAATACTGTTTCTTCTTCTTCTCTGTAATGTTTTAAGCAATACAAAAACAGTGTACAAGAACACTAAAAAAGTAATATAACTCAGCGATCTAGAACTAGTCAACAAAGTACAGTAGCTGTCTAGATCTATTTCAATAGATTCATCAAACTCACCTATGGTCATGCCGTAACATACACACACACACACACACACACACACACATATATATATATATATATATATATATATATATATATATATATATATATATATATATATATATATATATATATGTACCTTATTTTAAAGTTTAATTATATATATTCTATATAAATACACAGTAAAATCTCAAGTTTGTAAATCTTAGTTTGTAAACAGAAGGTCAGAACAAACAAGTATTTACTACAATTGTCAATGCGACAATATAAACCAACTTGTTTGTCTCATTCCCAGCGTTGTTTGAGGGTGGTTTACTGCACTAAACTCATTCTTCCCATTGCTGGACATTGCCAGTGTGCTGTCTGAAAACAAATTCTGGGCAGGAACGGGTGAACTGAAACGGAATCTAGTTTTCACCAGTTAACAAACTAGGAGGTAGGGAACGCACTCTTGGAACACCATCAAAGCAAGTGGTTTGCAAAGATAGTTTGTAAGCAGTTCAAATCAGTGTGAGAAAAACATAGAGTCACAGTTATTTTTGTTTTTACTTTGGCGAAGAAACAGAAAGGGGTAGCCATTTTGATTTTTTTTTTAAATAGTTTAACAGCAGAGGTTTTAAAAAGTTGGAAATCAAACTGTATCATAAATTTAAGCCCTACAGTGTTGTGTGTATTAGAGAAATCCTAGATAAACTAAGCCACAATGTTCGTGTAGAGTGGTCATTATCCTAAGGAATCGTAAGACTTAACGGTGCTTTAAAATCAAGAAACTTTTCTTTCTGTCACAGTAGATTTGTTTCAAGAAGGCTTAGCAAGTCACTACGCAATAGAAACACCTCACTGAACTGGCATTCCAGAACCAGCTGCACCTGCTGGGTCCAGTTCACAAAGCTCTATTTAAAAATCCATTTTGCTGGACTAAATAAGTTTGGCATGAAACTATTCTACAATAGAATTGTATTTATATATAGCACCTTGATGCCATGGCATCCCAGAGTGCTGTGCATAGTTAATAACAAACAAGAGATCTCATATTTACAGGCTGGTGTTGGATTCTTTTACATCGATATAGAAAAGCTTCATGTTTTGTTTCATGTTCATCCTTTGCGAGTTTTCAGCTGGAATAGATATTAATTTGGAAATAGGCAAAGAGACCCCACTAAAATGCACCCCAATATGATTTGATCTGGGAACCCAGGAATTGAATCATTATATAAATGCCTCACTGTAGATTAAGAAACCCTCAGAAAAGGCTTAGTTAAAACTGGCTGTCTTTACTGGGCTTCAAAAGACAAAGGGGTAGATGTACTAAGATGGGCCAGTCGCAGCACAAACATACTGCAATTTGCATTTTCATTACGACAATTCGCAAAGTGCACATTTTGTCGTATGTACTAAGAAAAAATATGTTAATGAAGATAATTAAAAAATGTTTTGCGTTATCTTAGCGAGATCTCTAACGACAACTAAAATATTGTCAGTTGAGTTGTGGTTTGCTGCAGCAGAGAGTGCCCGAAGGATAACGTCTATACATGCAAGGGTGCAAGAATCAAAATAACATTGTTTTTGTTATCCCTCGTTTGCACTATCACCACCTTGTTTTTGCAGATTTCTGCAAGAATGACCAGAATTACAAATTGATTGAAGTGCAAATAAGAACTGCGGCTAAGCATTCGTTAAAATGTTGTTAACAGCATTGCGTTTGTTTAGTACATTTCATGCAACACTTCCAACTGGTTTGCATGTGGTTTGCAACGATTGTGACAGACGCAACACTTTAGTATGTCTACCCCAAAGTGTTTCTTTTAAACACCAATCATAAAAGTCCATTTATTATTATGTCGACTGGACATGAGAACAAACAGTATCCTTGAAAAAGGGATTGAACCCACACACACTTAAGATGTCAGTAAAATTTATTAAGGGATTATAGTTTTCAACCCACTGTGCTCGATAGTTAGCAAACACAAGACTACATTCTTAAGGCCAATTAAAACCCCTTTATCACTTGCTAAAGGACTCATAATATTTCATGGAGGCAACATTGATGAAAAACGCTGACATGCAATAATATCTGTAATATTGTTTCATCAGAAGAGCTCAAATAACATCTTCACAAAATGACCTTTCATGTACCACAGGGCTGTCAAAACAGCCTCTATATTTAGATGTTACAACCAGGACTGCTTGATATCAGTCCCAAGAATGTACTGATCATGTTTAAGTAATGACAGTAAATACCTTTAAATGTGCATGGTCCTGTCAGGACACACGTGATCTCTCAGGACACAAATGAACTGGAAATGTGTGCATTTAGAACAAATCATTCAGTATCATTTTCTAGATGGATTGTTCAATACCGTTCTCTAGAAAACTGTCTCCAGGATTAAGAAATAAACAATAAATATGTTATGTTATTTTTAACATGTTAACCTTGATAACGGTAATAATAGTGTTTAGCTTTCCCTGGCCAGACCTTCCAGACCTTCCTATAAATGTAAGTTCCCTAATAGACAGAGCCTGTGAATATGAAATACTGTCTGGGCATTACCCAATGACAAACTATTTATTCCCTGCCCTAGAAATGGCAAAAGGATATTGGTCTATTTACAGCCATAGCAGAGGAATACATTTTAAACGCTGCGCTGTTGAAGACAGCGACCCTAGAATGCTGTGAATCTTGGTACCTATGGAGAAGGGGCTCTCGCTGAATAACATACTGATGCCACGAAGCCTTTGAAAGCTATTGGAAATTATCTTTAAAACTTCAGATAGAGCAACATTAAAAATTAATAGGGAGCAAGTTTTGCATCTGACATAAGTAGTGCTGTGTAACAGGTACCGGTTGTTCTAAAAAGGGTTATGAATTACCATGTAATATAAGCACAAGGCACCCCTCCCCTCGGATGTATCCTCATGCTTTATTAATATATAGACCTTAGTTGCTAGGTAACTAACTATCAGTAAGACGTGAGGCGATCAGCAATGCCACATCTCTGTAGAGGAGGGTTCCTCATTAGGTAACATCTGCATGTTTGGGGTTTGGTCCCATCACAATCAGTGCCAGCACCATCTAGAGCAGAGCAGCATATTGCCGTCAAAACTGAAGGAAAGATACTTACTCTTTAATTTATAAAGGGGTCTGTGTAAGTTTGGGGCTAGTAAATGTCTCACCCCAATTGTTCATTACTCCTAGAAAATGCGTAACACTTTGGGGTACAACTTATTAAAATCGATTGCATATATTCAAGCACCACAAACCAGCAGGGGCTCAAAGCTCCACAAACCGGCAAGGGCCCCAAGCCCCACAAACCAGCAAGGGCCCCAAGCCCCACAAACCGGCAAGGGCCCCAAGCCCCACAAACCGGCAAAGGCCCCAAGGACCACCAACCAGCAGGGGCATACAAAAGCTTTTTGTGCCTGCTGTATAGTTCCAGGTTAATATTTATTTCATCACAAGTTTAGATTCCAGCTGGCTCTGACTGGAGCGAGATTGGATCTCTCAGTGCCACGCTGGCAGCTCGATCTTGCTGATGCCAGCAGGATCAGGTGGCACCCATTTCGCTGTGAGGAACACTACAGGGGCCAGGACGTAGTCAAGGCAACTGCGGACTGATTGCGGGCCGCATCTACTAAATAGATTTCATTCATGAGACATCACAGTCTTGCTTCCTTCCCAAATCGCTGTGTACTTGGAAGTTAGTTTACAGCTGAACTGCATTACAATTAAAAAATAAAAGTACCTTCTTTTTTTTTGCAGTCAAAGTGGTGTACACTGAATATCTCACCTTTTTTTAACTGATAATTGCTGGTTAGGATAGATGCTTTATAATGAAATGGCACATTGGCATTTACTTTAAATAGACTTTTAAATATAGAATATATTCACTTACTGTTGAAAGCAGTTCCTTTTGGACTGCTGTTCTATGACAGGAAATTTGATGAAAGGTTTGTAATAACCCGAGCATTCCCCAGGATTCTTTGGTTTTCCCAAACAGATTGTATTCTTTTAAGGCATTCAACCTCATTCAAACTTTTGTTAAACTGAGGTTGCCAGTTTTAGAAATTCAGGTTTCTGGAGTTTGCCATCTGATATAAAGCTTAGACAGAATGCATGATGTTCTGGTAACCAGTGTACTGAGAAAATATTTGGGTTGCAACGGTAAAGGGTCGTTTTCCTTTCATTCATTAAAAGTATCTTACTGTGTGCAAAGCATCAACTGCGATACACATATTCAGGACTAGCTTATGTCAATGAAAACAAGGGCTGAATATAAATAAGTTTCATACAGAAATGAAAAAAAAAAGTACTTGCAGAGTTTTTTTTTTTCATATACTGAATCCTTTATAATTGAATTTTCATTGTGAACATCTCACCTATCCCTGAGCTTACAAGCTGGTCAGGTGATCACAAGCAGTGTCGTTTGTGGCTCGGTATAAGGTAACATCCACAGTGGGGTGCAACTCAGTGCTTCGTTTCCCAAAGTCTTGCCAATTCTGGTCTACAGGATCGAATGACACTGTTTTAAAAAGGAACAGGCTCAAATCTAAATTCTCTGTGCTCTTGATAATTTAAACATCTTCAAATCCTCTCTAAATCAGTTTTTAATGTTGTCTTTTTTTGTGTTCTGCTTGCAGAGGCACGTGTGCATCACAGTTCGGCGTCATTCTGAAATACCAGAAGAGAGTACCGATAGTTTTCAGCGGAAGCAGGTGGAATGAAGCCTAATACTGGCTCAAAAAAAGTACAACAAACTTGTGGCATCGCTCTTATCTGCTTCATCTCAGTTATGACAGAGTGTGCTGTAGGATTGTGTGCTGCTGGTTCAGTTCCAGAAGCACTTGTATTTCTAATGGTGGTTGCTGTACAGTGTGTTTGTCTTTTCTGGGATCTCAGTTAGGGTTGTGTACACCTGTGCCCTGAAGGGCTTGGATCTGTGTTCATTGCCTCGATGATAATCACATTACAGTCAAAGAATTGTATGGTTAATTTAGTCCATTAGTGAGAGTGGACACACCCAGTTAACTGAAAAAAAACCCAACTCTGAATAAATTGGTCAGCTTCAGATTAGCTGCAGTATTAAGCTGATCCAGGCAAAAGTCTCTGAGCTCTTCAGCAGCTTGGTTTGTGATAGATGCACATGTGAGCGCGATTGGCAAGGCTAGGCATTGAAAGCCAATCTGTAATCTGATTAGATGGCAACAAGAAAAGGGGGTTGTGAGTTTATTAGGCAAAGAGTCAAATTTAGCTTTGAGAGGTCCCCTTTTCCGCTGACTGAATTCCTATTACAGTAAGACTAGTTGGAATAAATTAAAAAGTCAAGTGAAAGATAAGGGAGCATATTGAAATGCTGTTTCAACAACCTTGGTTTCATGCTAAAGTGGACAGTAACCTACTGTTTAAGTTTATAGTCTCAGTAACCTATAGTTTCATTCTGGCATCAAAAATGTATTCTAATCAGCTGACGTGATAATTGAAGGAAGGAAAGCTGTGAACAGTGGACATTTCCAGTATTAAAAAACAAACTAGTAATTAATCATCCAGAATCCTTACCCCAGACAACTAGACCCCTCCAGGAAATCTCAGTGTACAGTCATACTTAAAAAGATGTCTTAACACTTATTTTTTTTCATTCACCAATATGAGAGCCCAGGTGACCTGTTGCCACTGTGACATCAGTTGTCGTGGTGCTGGATACCACTGTCATTTTGCCTACAAGAACCTGCGATTCTTGGAAATATCGAGTGAGCACCAGTGTGCATATTGACTTGGTTTTCTGTTGTTTCCCCTTTTGGCATTTCAGCTCGCAAGCTGAAGAAGATGAAAGGGGCAGAAGATATCAGCAATCAACCACAGAACAATGCGACGCAGCATGCAGCAATGCAACAGAGTGACATTGTGAGAATGGAGGTGTTCCAGAACCAGCCGGTTTTCCTTAGTATCTTGGAGGCTATTGAACCAGACATGGTGTTCGCTGGCCACGATAATGGATTGCCTGATTCCTCTGCAAACCTGCTGACCAGCTTAAATGAACTGGGGGAGAGGCAAATGGTGCACATGGTGAAGTGGGCAAAAGGACTGCCAGGTAGAGACAAGTCAGAGTTGGATCATTAGGTAGAGGTCTGGTTTGGGGGCGTTTACACAATTTGGTTTGCAGTTTACACAGCAAATAACCCATTTGCTATTTGGATTTGATCAACACACAGCATCAGTGATGATGACTGAAAGCATTTTCCTAGAACCCAGCTAAAACTTGAGTTGAATTGAGTTAGGCCAAACCTACAGTTCTGTGGAGGTGTTTCTTTAGGCAGGCAAGTGTTAGTCTGGCCATAAAAACAAGACTAAACAGCGAGAGAGAGAGAGAGAGAGAGAGAGAGAGAGAGAGAGAGAGAGAGAGAGAGAGAGAGAGAGAGAGAGAGAGAGAGAGAGAGAGAGAGAGAGAGAGAGAGAGAGAGAGAGAGAGAGACTGATTGAACAGAAGGGACTGTGCTCTGTGGTGGTTGGCTTGTAGAGCAGGTTTGGGAGTTTGTTGTTGTCATGGTTTGTACCATTCCTGTCCTTGGAAACATGCTATGTTTGGAGTTTGCCTTGTTTTTCTAGAAACCTTGATAAGGACCGTGAAAGACATTTTTTGTAAAGTATCGTACAATAAATAAAAAAATCTAATAAAGTTAATAATTTAAAAACAGTAAATGGTTTTAAGCTACTGTTAACCGGGTATACGGGTCTGTCTGGGAGAAAGCAGAACTTTCCTTTTAGTATTTTCAGATCTATTATTTGTCATTGTATAGATACGATTACACAATCCTCTGTTCTGTTTCTATTGCTCAGTTTTCAGAGAGAGGCAGTTTGGTTAAATGCCCAGATACAGGGAATACTGCTGAGTTTTTTTCAGAAAGGAGTTCCAGAGAATTCCAGTGATTAGTAGGTGGAGCAGCATACAAAGATCAAAGCCAGGAATTCTGAACGCCTTCACACTCCAGGCATCTTAATCAATTTTTTTTGTTTTGTTTGGTTTGCAGGTTTCCAGAATTTGCATGTGGAAGACCAAATGAAAATGATTCAGTATTCATGGATGGGGACCATGGTGTTCGCTATGGCGTGGAGGTCCTTTAAGAAAGTCAATTCCACCATGCTGTACTTTGCTCCAGACCTTGTATTCAATGAGTGAGTACATCTGTGAGACTTCCAATGCTTCACAGCAGAAATAGCTTATGTCTTTTGTTCTCCATCTCATTTTCCATTTCCCCAAAAAGACGGTTTATCTAACAGAAACCTTTATTTTTCCTATCGACTTTCATGGTCATTGTCCACCTAGACGAGAAAACAAATATTTGAAACCCATGCGATATTTTTGCTGCAGACATTTTGAGTTTTTAAACTTCGTGACGACAGACTGTCCCCTACACATTATGGAATTTTAACCAATTGGAAAACATAAATAAGCAAATACATAGTCCCTTTCCTTCTCATGCCTCTGTGTCCCTTGGGTCCAGTCTGTTAGAAGGGTCTATTCAGTTAGTCAGGTGCGGGCTCTCTCAAACCAAGTGGGTTTGAAGTATTTCATATGTTCGTGTTTTCATGTTGCACAACCAAAACAAATGTTTTCTGTTTCTGTGTTGTGGTTTGAACTATTGAAGCTGGACTGACTTCACTGCTCTCTCTCTCTCTCTTTCTCTCTCTCTCTCTGTAGGGTCCGAATGCACAGATCCAAGATGTTTGAGCACTGCGTAGCAATGCGACACATTGCTCAGGAGTTCCTTTGGCTTCAGGTCACACAGGAAGAGTTCTTGTGCATGAAGGCGCTGTTCTTCTTCAGCATCAGTGAGTTCATTTCCTCTGCTTCCAGGTATCGCTGGCTGCTCTCGTTGAATCTTTTGGGATCAATCAGTAACAAATCCCCAGCTTGACACTTGAGATATGGCAAACTGCACTTCACAGTGGTTTCCTTTTTAGCAGCCCATTCTGAGGAATGTAGAGTATAAAGATTTATTTGAAATGAACGGAAATTGAACGAGATGCAAACTGAAAATCAGGTAACAGGAATGATAAAACATGTCATATTTGGTTTTATTTTTCGCATCTCTAGTTCCAGTGGAAGGTTTGAAAACTCAGAAGTATTTCGATGATCTGCGGATGAACTACATCCAAGAATTGTACCACAGCTGTGGAGTGAACACCCCCCGCGCTGAGAGGTATCACCAGCTCACCAGAATCATGGATTCTCTTCAGCCGGTAGGAAGACAAATTCACCTGCATTTATTTATTTGTTGCTATTATTCAGGGTAAACCCCTTGAAATGTAGCACCACATCTAAAAGAAACAGATGGTGACATTATATACTTACTTATTATGAGAAAACCTTTTTTTTTTATTGCAATGAAAACCTTTTGGTTCTTTGCTTGATTGTCTTTGCACCAGGTCTTATTAGTTACTGTGCTGTAATTCACATGGTCTTATCATAGTTACACCATTGGAAAAAACAACTGAAGTCCAATACAAGAAGTGACTACTAACCAGGAAGCAGCCTCAGCTCTTTAATCTAGTATGTTGTATTAACCCCTTAAGGTACACAAGGAATGGAGCGGTTGTTTGAATGGTTTCTAATTGGAATACATTTTAGAGTGACTCAGGTATCACAAGGAAACTGACAATTTTCCCTGTGACCAGGTCCAGCCTGTCAGTACACCTTTAACCCTGTTTGTGCACCTCATTTCAAGAATAAGAACATTTTGTATTTGTAGGCCACGCATGTCCCTTGTATCTTAAAGGGTTAAAAAGAAATGTTAAAGGGAAGTGCACGAGTTTGCATTGCGATAACAAACATTTCTGTGTCTTTTTTTCTTTTCTAGAAACAAATATGATACATAGAGTTTCTTCGGAGTTATTGTTGTATGAATTTAGTCTAAATAAATTTACTGTTTTCTTTTCTTATTACTGTGTACAATGCTAGGGTTACCAGATTTCCAGAGTGAAAAAACAGGTATTTTTATTTCTTCAATTATTTGAAGCTGTAGCAACTCTGAAGCAGCTAAATAAATATATAATAACACAATCATACATATATATATATATATATATATTAAATCATGTATAAAAAAGGCTGTGTTAATCAATACAATCAATTAACTTGGCTGGTGGCACTTCCAAGTGACTGGGACAATCCCTGTTTCCCTTGAGACGTCTGGTAACCCTATACAGTACAGTACACCTCTATGGAGGGTGTTTTACATTTACGGATGTGTGGATTGATTTCTATATTGTTTTTTGTTTTGCCTTTTGTAGATTGTGACGAAGTTACACCAGTTTACATTCGACATGTACGTCCAGACTCAGGGGCATGGGAGCAGCATCCATTACCCAGAGATAATGACTGAGATCATCTCTGTGCAGGTGCCAAAGATCCTCGCTGGCATGGCAAAGCCAATCCTGTTTCACAAGCAGTGACGTTCTTCTCTATCGTCACTCCGACGCGTATCACGTGCTGCCTGTCCTCATAGTGTCTGTTTCAGCATTTTTCACTCGCATTTAGGCGGGGGCCAGCATTGTCTCCAGCATTGTCTCCAGCATTGTCTCCAGCAGGTGCAGCTAGACCATTTTTTCCTCAAGAGACTTTTTGTTTGTTTTTTGTTTTTTTATTCTGATGCTTATCATTGAGTCAGTACATGCAGTACATTTATTGTCTATAGTGGTGTGTAATGATGGTAAAAGCTGTTTACAAGATCTATTACATGTTTGGGAAGTCTGTCAGATAAAAAACAATAATAATATTTATAATAACTCAACAAGTCTGATAAATATTATTATCCCTATCTTGTAAACAGTACAATGCTACCTGTCTGTAAAAAAAAAAAAAAAAAAAAAAAAGACAAACTGCTTTAAAATAGTTCCTTTCTACTGCTCCTTATCCAATATGCTCCACAGATTTGAATTCGATTAGTAGACTTTAATTCAAAAAAGATATCCAGGGAGCGGTTTGGGGGTTAGTGGTACGAGAAAGAGAAGGCAGGACTGAACAGCACACCTACCAATGATGTGTGTCAAGTTGTTATTGCTCTTGGATTTATTACCAAACAGATCACAAGCAGATGACTCACGAGAACCAAAATAACCGCTGCCTGGAATTATATGACCCTATAACTGATTTCTTTATACACGTTAAGGCAATCTGTTTGTTTTTCCTACTTTTGCTTGACTCATTTGACTGTATTATTAGATATTATTAGCGCATCTGTGGAGAATCGTATAAACTGTTACAATGCTCCTAATTCATTATCCTTACGATGAAAAATATTCATAGAATACACAGTACCAGCACTTCTTGATAATGACACCCAACTCTGTCCTATAACGACACCAGATGTCTTTTAAGAAAATGTTTATATTGCAGTATTTGAGATGAAAACAAAATGGTGTCCAGTAATACTGCTTTCGTTTAGTTTTATTGTCTGGGTTAAGTGTACAGTAATCATCAACAAAAGTGTAGTATAGCAACAAAACTTAACGTTGCTTCTTTTAAATATTCCTCATTCATAAAACACTAGCAGGTGTCTGATCAAGATTCAGTATTGCCTTGAGTGAGTTTTCAGCCAAAATAAATCTACAGCTTAGAAAAGTTCCTGAGTGCAAGCAGTGATAATGACTTGTTAGCATATACCATGTAGTCAGCATACAGCACAATATGGACTCTGTGTTTGCAGAAGTCTTTGGAGCAAACTGTATGACAATGTCAATGTAGTGTTTGCAGCAGGCTTGCATTGCATTCAAAACTATATCACATGGAATGCAGTCTTTACTTGAGCAGCAGTAACTGGTTTCCTTGTAATGGACTTGGGGTGAGAATGGAATTGCTCAGTATTTCAACATGTTTTCATTTAAAACTACCACCCATTGTTTTCTATAACAGGAGTGGTTCTTTTACCAAATGGTAACAGTTTACATACGATAAAGAAACGTAGCTGTTTTTAAACCAGATAAACTTTTTAACGCCTGGATAAACACTTTCCTACGCTATTTGCTACCTATACTTTGTGTTGTTGTTGTGTTTTTTTATGTATATGAAACTTTGTTATACTTTGTAAATGGCTGTTAAAAAAAAAAGTTAGAGAAAAAAAAAAGATTTCCTTCTGAAGGTTAAGATGTTATAGAAAATGAAGTTACAGAGGTGTCGTGAATTCATTTAAATGACATCAGGTCTCCGTACAGTGCCATTGTTGATTACATTATTAAAATATGAACCTTTACTAAGGTTTCACATGCCTCCATAGAGCAAAGGGACCGGACTCATAAAACATTTACCACCGTGCTGCTGAGTTGATTTAATGAATCTTTAAATAAAGAACTCAGTCAGTTTATTTTCAGGGCTGACGGTGGTCTGGTAAATGCTTTGGGAATATGGCCCTGAAGATTCTCACATGCACACGGGCACTGTTTGAGAATTTGGCTTTTGTTACCTTCATTGTTTTAGATGTGCAACTGTTTGAAACAGTTAAATAGACCTCACTTGTTTTGTAACTCAGCCAAAAGTGTTAACAATAAATGAGCTGCACGATGCGGAGGCAAGATCGCTTGCTGGAAGTCAGCCTTTGGGTATTGAAGTTATTTGTATATACTGTATTGGACTTTGTGTTTCGATTGCATCAGGTCTTCAGAAATAGGATTCCCTGTAAAAATATATGATCATGACGTTTTTTATGTTGTTAAGTTGTTAAAATGATTATTTCAAATCCATTGTTAATCAAGGGTGAAAATTTGCTAGTTTGGAATACATCAGGAGACTGACCGTAAGATTAGTCTTAGAACAAGGGAAATTAATTGCTGTTTAGAAAAGGTGACTGTAGGTTACAAGCTCAACGTAGCTATAGACCCAACAGCCAGATAAAGCATTTTCATTGAAATTTCTTTCTGTTAGTATTCAAAGATCTTTTACCCCAAAACTGCTTTGATAGTGATGTATATGATTAGTGTTGTTGTGCTGCGTTCAATTTTTTTAAACATATTTCTCATTCTACAATTTTACATTAGTCATTTTTTATAAACAGAAACCTTTCAGACGTGGAAACTAGCTACCTAATTCTGCATCGATTTACTACCTTATTATGTTACAAGTTTTTTTGCAAATATCTTACTTTTACTGTACATATTTTTTTGTGTGTTCATGGGTATTATCATGCAATACTGTGTGTACTCTGTAGATGTGTTTCAGGTGTTTAACACCCCATTTAGAAACTGTAATCGGACTGTATCCTCATTCAGGGATTATGGGTTGATAGTGTTCATACTGTACATTCAAGTCCAGGTATGTTTTTTGTTCTTCCCATTCTGTTTGTTTTGATTAAAAACTGTCAGAACATTGCCTGACAATGTGACTCACTGTGGGGAAGTCGACCAAGAGAATAAGACTTTTAGGACTGACTTGAGATCATGTAGCAGTTTTAACTGAACAGTGTCTTAGGTTACATTCCAATATCTGTTTCACTGAGAAATTGTTACAGTTGTAATCGTTCAAAAGATATTTGCTTAAATCAGATTTAAAAACAAATAAACAAAAAATCACTTATTTTGAGACTGGACAGATTACTTTTTAATCTTAATCTTAAAACAATTTGGAGAGTATCTTTCCAGATGTCGAAGGCAGATCAGTGGTCAGTGCAAATCAATCACGTTATTGAATGAAAGGATAGACCACACTCTGGCAGATATGGAGCCGTCCCTCACAGGGGGTGAGGGCGAGACTGGAAACTCATATGTAGCAGTGCCTTGATCTTACAATACAGCCTTACATGTTGAGGAATATGCAGGTCTAAATCAGAATATATGCTAAGCTCAGACTTGAATGTACAGCCCTGTTCTAGGGGGTGAAGTTTAAAGGTGCAGCGTCCCATGCAGCTCAGCCAGTGATTCATGTCTGGGGTTATCGGTGTAGCAAGAACACCCTTTCGAAATTTCTGTTTGACTTTACTGAGTGTCCCTACAGATACAACCACCTTCGATGATGCAGAGAAACTGTAAACGGGATAAAGTAGAGTGCACAGGCTAGTCTTGTGATAAAGAAACAGTGACCGTGGGACATTGCCCCTTTAAATACATTTGTGTAGTTTTAATTATTATTATTATTATTATTATTATTATTATTATTATTATTATTATTATTAGGCAGCACCAGTTTGGGATATGTCATGGCTCTCAGTGGTTTGATTTCAGTCCAGGTGGGCTATGGTTAGAGGGCTGAATAAGTACAAGTACAGGCTCAGGTTCAGGTAGAAGTACAAGCATGTTACTTTTGTTATTGTGGTGGCTGCTCTGTGGGAGATCCAACACCTTTCTGGAGCACAAAACAACAACAACTATACCTTAAAAAGGCTGTATAAGGTAACAGTAGAACAGTTTTGTACCATGTCCTCGCACTCACAGCTGAACAAGCCTGGCTTCTCCCTTGTTTTTCTTGATTGGTTGTACTTTCGCAGCTTGCATGTATAATAAGCATACAGTCCAAATTGTTCTGTTTTCCTGGCATTAATAGTGACATGTTCAATGGATACTAACATATCTAGTGTATTCTTCTTTTGATAAATGCTGTTGCTTCTGTATTCCTCATATTATATTTTTAAAGGCTGAGCGCTTAACTTCTCACTTTGCTCTACAGGGCCCCCTGGTGCTAGAAACAGAAACACATTGACAGGGGTACCCAGACCTATGTTGCCCACTCCTCATATTCAGACAGCAACCAGCTAAGCTGTGCTTTGTGTTTCAATTGCACCAGGTCTTCAGAAATAGGATTCCCTGTAAAAAGATACGATTATGATATTTTCATGTTGTAAAGTTAACTGTTGTTTGAAAGCCATTGTTACTCAAGGGATACATGCTAGTGACTGTGCAGTGCAAGTT
Source organism: Polyodon spathula (assembly GCF_017654505.1). Taxonomy (NCBI): domain Eukaryota; kingdom Metazoa; phylum Chordata; class Actinopteri; order Acipenseriformes; family Polyodontidae; genus Polyodon; species Polyodon spathula. The sequence continues at coordinate 1,942,148 of NC_054553.1, read as the reverse complement.
CCCATGTTATACTATCAGTCTGCAATCATCTACAGAATCTGGTACTTTCACGTACTGCGGCATGTAAATAATGTTTGTCTGTGTGGCTCGAGGGAGACGGGAGAAAAAGAAACCGAAAATCAATAAATTGTAGAAGACGATATTGGCTTTCTGAAACTTTAAATTAACTTTGAAAATGGCTGTTAACAGCAAAGAGATTCTGTACTTATAATTGTTGTATTATTTCCTATTTCTCTGATCTCAATAAAGCAAGTTTTCTTTTTCAGTTGTTATGTATTACAATTTTGTGACTCGTGTTCTTACAATGTCTTGTAAAGGTAAATCTCCAGCAATGGAGGGATAAGTGTGCCAGAGGAGCAGAATATAAAATGACTACAAACCTGACTCTCCTGCTTACTAAATTACAAAATCTAGTCAAAAGCTTGAATCTGCCCACAATCTTCTTTTAATCTTACATACAGGTTTGTTAACAGCATAAGCTGGAAAACAGACTGTAAAGTGGTTTTAGGTATAATTGGAGCTACATTGGATTTCTATTTATGCCACCGGTTTGCTGGCAGCTGTTAAGTCACTTCACTAAACTTCAGTGGATCCGCAACAAACTGCTCCAGGCAAGGGTGGACTGTGCTTTAACAGTTACTGAAGAGTGCCGACACAGAAACCAGATGAGAGGGAATTCTGCAGTAAGGAATTGCAGTCCTCTAGTCTTAGAAACACACCCTGTCATGTGTCAGGTATGATAAATACACAGCTGAAAACAAGAATACGAGAACCATGCATACTACTGCAATGGGGAGACAGTTATTGATGGTTCAAGCAAGATCCTGAATAAGACCTCAGACAATTTGACAATTTAATTACAACAGGAGCTGCAAAACACACGTTGTTTAACTGCCAATTAAATTTATGTTTCCTCAGGACGTTACTTATGTAAGACATAGGACCCCCCCCCCCCCCCCCCCCCCTTCTGAAGACCCAGAAACCAAGGGGATGAATGTCAAACCAAGATGATGAGATGGGGGCATTACTGGGAACAGAAATACATTTAGATTGAAATTTGCCTCAGCCAGGCTTTAATGCAAGATCTAATGTTGTACCAATTGGTTTGCTTCATCCAATTACACTGACAAAGCATGTTCTTCTGGTGAGGATAATGTAATGATATCCTAGACTATGAATGTAACAGATGTTCATATGACTGAATGTACTGCTTTTCAGAACATTTATTTTTCTATTTGAGGTTGAACCAGTTTAATATTGTCCTATTTCAAAATGTTATTTTCATGAAGGAAATTAACAGATTCATAAAACAAAATTTGTATTCTTGTAAGGAAATACTGAATAGTGCTACTATATGTTTTCGAAACTATGACCTCCTAAACCAAACATGAAGCCAAGAAACCCCAGACCAATAAGAAGCCTGGGCTACTTTGCTCTAAGCCATAGAAACAGGACCTCAAGAGAGCATCCGTTGCCCAGAACGATTCCAGCCAAAGCCCATTTTGAGTGCAGTTATTAAAAGATACTTGGCTTCCAGTTAGAAGTACATAAGTGTGATGCAGCTATGATGAGGTGTATCTTACAAACCCCTCATTTACTCTCTACAATGAACTGTGCTTCTGCAAGAGAGTGGAGGTGCTGATCAGAGACCATGCAACACCGCAAGTAAGCTTCTCAATCTCTGAGCAACAGCTGGTGTTTGCTGGAGTTTTAACCTTGAATCTGTAACGATTCACACAACACTGCCCGGTAAACCTTTAATCCCTGCTGCAGATGGCTTTTAATCAAAACAAACAGAACAGGTAGGAATACAAAGAGAGGCGGACTTGATCTGAGTCGTGGCAGGTACTAGGAATCTTATCTCGGGAACGATGCTGTAGCATACCGGTACTCAAATCTAGCACTTGAGATCCATTGCTGTACTGATCTGCAAGAGTTAATGAATAAAGTGTTCAATATGGTCACCCTGTTTCTCTGTGTCTCTTGTAAAAGCTCTGTGTTGCAAATCATTTTGGCTGCACTATGAATAAGATTTTAAAGCTTACACCAATTCCAATGTGTTTTTTTTTTTTGCAAATGAACATTAAAAATACATGACAAAAGCAGTGATAAGGACTGACTGTAATTTAGAACAGATTCAGAATATTTCATAGAATTTATAGCCAATGCATCTATGTCATCCTCATTGAACCATAGGGGGAAACACACACACACACACACACACACACACACACACACACACACACACACACACACACACACACACACACACACACACACACACACACACACACACACACACACACACACACACACACACACACACACACACACACACACACACACACACACACACACACACACACACACTGCTGGAAACTAGTTTGGTTAGTGGTAAACTGACCCATCTGTTACATGGGCTTTTCTTCTGAGCTTATTTGAAAAACAGGAAAAGCTGCTAAAAGGAGAAGGGGAATGTTTACTCCAGTCTTCATTAACTCGAACTGTGTCTGAAACCCTAAAACAGTTAGCTACAGGACAGCACCTTCACAGATGTCGACGGCAGATGAGTGCTCAGTGCAAATCCCTCACATTATTGAATGAAAGGATAGACAACACTCTGGCAAATATGTAAATAGCATTTTAATACTTTTAAAACAAACAAAGAACACACTAAACAACCGTGCAACGGTACACACACATAAAATATGACCACAACCACATTCTAATGTCAATATACAGGCTTTTGACCAGACAGGCATCAACTACAGAAAACCAGACACTAAACTCTGCTATAAACAAAGGCAAAGGATGCATTTCCAGGGAAAACACGCTTGTTTCTAAGTTGTGGCCTGAACAGCACGTAGCTTTAAGAGACGCCCTTAGCTTCCAGTTTCCGAGACTCTCAGGCATGACTGAGAAACACAGGTCACAGGACTGGGAATATATATTTGAAAACACAAGCCCTCAAAATTCTTATTGAGTAGCAAGTAAGAAACACATGCCAGATACAGGAAAACGTTGATCAACAAGGGCAATGCATCAGTATGTAGTTAGAAATACGATTTGCGCTAACTATGTTGCAGGACCTGGTCACATTAAAGGTAAAACCCTTTCGAAGGCTAGAGAACGTGAACAAAGGTGGAATTACAAACATTTTATGAATACCAAACTTTATGTCATGCAAGTTCTGCAGTGTGAATTGAGAATTGTGAACAGTTTTTAATGAACATATGTATCTGTCTGATAGCAATGTGCTCCATCATTTTTTTTTTTTTTTTTTAATAGAATGGAGAATTCCACCAAACCAAAACGGAAGCTGAAGTGTAACAAACAATGTTTCACATTCCAAATTCACATTTATTAAAAGAAAAACAGTTAATGGCAGGAATAAAAAGTAAATAAAGCGATTAACCCTTCAACGCTGTTTATAGCATGACATCTGCATTCCGTCTAAAAAAAAAAAAACATTTAAACATTAAAATCTTTTATGGCAGACAGCTGAAAAAAGAAGCTTATTTTTAAGCTGGTTACCCACTTCCTACACAAAGAAGAACAGGATCCAGTGAATAGAGAAATCTCCCACCTCCTCTTCTACCAGCACCCGTGCTAGTCCTGAAAGGGTTAATATTGTCCTTTGCAGGTAAGATATTGATCACGTGACACACGGCAGTTTAATATAGATATATGAAAGTGCATTGCTGACTACAATATAAACATGCAGAAAAAAAATCAACAAAGCAGACTTGCATTATATAAGACAGACACTGGCCTAAATAATAATTTGAAGATAAACGTGACGTATGACTGACATTAATCATTTACTGCAAACACCAAAGCTGGAAGGCTCCAGGCCACAGAACAGAATATGGCTTCCGATTATCGTGTGCTCCAAGCATACAGCACACTGCTATACCCGGCTCTATGGAAATATTCGATTCGTTGTTCCGAACGGGCTGTTTTGTTCTGGAATGCAGAATACTTTAAATGGTCCCTTCTTTCGAAAACAAACTCGAGGGGAAAAAAACATTAAACAGGACAAGGAGAACCTTTAAGAGGTAAAACGGAGTGTGTTTGTTTTTGGGAGGTGATAAAAAATACAGTGTAAGACTTTGAATTCTATACCCAAGAAAAGTGCTGAAAATACATCCCCTCCTCTTACAAGCCTGCAAGCAGCTCGCTTTTATTTTTTACATGTCTTGCAAAAGGAAGCCTCAGTACTCAGAAAGAAAGCACCATCAAATACAGCAATCACACTTTTGTGGTTTACTGGCACGATTGTTGGTGGACCCATGAAACGAAATAAAGGCAGCAGAAAAAAAAGAACTGAACATTAAAAACAATAACAAAACAATGTGTAAGAGCATTTTTGTTTGGAGTACCACGTGGAATGCGCTGGAATCAAGGTCTCAGCACTGCATTCGCTTCCATCGACCCGACATTGCAGCAGCTTCCTGTTTGTCATCAAAGGAGTGTTGCCTTCAGAAGCTCCAATCCTGCGACAGAGCTCACTACTTCAAACTCTGAAAAAATAAAAGAGGTCAAAGCTTGTTATTTTGAACTGTGCAACACATCCATGCATTAAAAAAAAAAAAAAAAAAAAAAAAAGACTGCATTGTGACATCATATTTAACATTCCTGTCGTGTGCGGGAGCATTAACATGCTTTGTTATATGTTTCTGTCACTGCTCTCAGGCCACACTAAAGCCTATCCTGTATTATCACTTAACAAACTCTACAGTACCTGGCATCTATTAAGGTTGATTGGAAAACACCTTACTGGAATAATCCTAAAATGACTGTTATCAGTAATGGGCCCAGTAAATAAGGCATTCTTCTTCTTCTTCATAATGCATCTTGACTCCATCTCCCTCTCCCTCTCCCTCTCCCTCTCTCTTGTCCCTATAAACCTTGCAGTTAAACAATGCAATTAACATTTCAGAACAAAAAGGTAGGACAGAGCCAATGCTTCAGTGCCAGATAATCGATACTTCTTCATCAAAGGTACTTACTCAGAGGGTAGGAAAATAAAAAGTACCTCATCTCTTGAATTTGCTTGTGAAAGATAAGAGGATGATACTGGAGCACTGTAAATAAAAGAGACCAAAACTTTAGAGAAAGTCACAAATCTGCATAAGATCCTAAATCAAAGAAACGGAGGGGATGGGTCTTCAGAACCCTCGGAACTCTCTTAACAAAAAAAAAAAAAAAACAGTGACAGGAATCAGCACTGAAAAGTAAGACGCAAACTACGTGAGTTTTCTGAGACACTTATGTATCTCGCAGACTAAGACAGTTTTTGAATACGGCTTACACAGCTTTTAGACGCTTAACTGTAAATTTGTACGAACAGTGGGCCTTGGCTTCAAACACAATGAGCCTGCACAATCCTGGATGGCTTAGCTGGGTTTACAAAGAGCTCAATGGTGTTGAAGTATTTGAAAAAAGTATTCCTGAGCTCTTTAAAGTAAAATCAAGAAGTGTCATGCCCTTCTAAACAGGCAGCCAATTTTCAGATAATACAGATATCCAAAATAAATGAACAATGTATATTTCTTGCACCACTTTCAAAAGAAGCGTGTTATGCGTGAACTGGCAGCAGTCAAATAGAACCTACTTAAAGAGTATGCCTGCTCTAGTGCTCTGATAGTGTCAGGATTATTGCCCACACTGTCAAACAGGTAACACAGCAATAACAATCCATGATGTGGTACAGAGCAGAAAAGCCAGAGAACTGTCTTTTTAAATCGCTTTTCCTTCAGTGATTTAGATGACAGATCTTAAACCCCAGCACACTTTGAAATAGAATTTAAAGTTATGAGTATAAGAATTTGTCAGGATGTTAACAATGAAACGAGAAATTACAGGTACATTATTTAAACAGTTTATATTTTTCTGAACCCTGCTACCTCTTTAAGCACACCAGGTGCAAGGAAGTTTGATTGAGTGACACCGGATAGCTTGATGTTGGGCTTTCAGCGGGCATGAGCTTGGCAGGGATTCCTCCCTAGTTTAGTTGCCTTGTCTGCTTGCCTGGTTGGGTGGCACGCCAATGTATCAACTGTCTGTGTGATTTGTGTCAAAGAATGTGTTTTTGTCTGTCTTGGTGTATAACGATGGCTATTGCCAAGCTAAATGTACCCAGAAAAGTTCAAATACTGTTCTGCACCCCTTGCCATCATCCAGCATCCTGGTTAGCTTTATTATATATATATATATATAGCCCTGCCAATGATTCTTCCTTTCCCACCCGGCCGCTGAACTGGGCCTGAGCTGGACTGCTGAAGATAAGGATAACGAGGATTATCCTGGATAAAGAGGGTCATATTCCCACTGGCTCGGGTTTAATTAAAATTTTTAGTACCCCAAAATGTTTTCGTGTTCGGGGTGGGGTTGTCTTGCAAATTACCCCACTATCGCTATGCAGATGATGGGGTAAACCTGAATCTGATCTGAAGAAGATCATTCGAAGACATGCCCTAAATCAAAGAGCAGCAATGTCACATTGCGTGCCAGTCTTTTAATTAAAGCTACAGTACCACATTAATAAAACATGAAATAGCAACATAAATATTCTACATGTGTTTAATTCTAACAAATAATAACGTTAATAAAATACTCTGAACAAAACAAACAAAAAGTACAAAACGAACTGAACATATTACATCTCTCTTGGAAATTGGCATTGGACACCTTTCAAATATCAGTTTATTTTTAAGATTGTTTTGTTGACCTTCAAGGCTGTCCGAGGAACTGGCCCTAAATATTTATCAGACTTGATGCATCACTACATGTCAGCTGCGCTCTTCAAGCTCAGAGCTGTTCCCTTGACCAGGTGTGTCACTCTGGGAGGTCAGAGTTTCGCCACTAGTGGTCCTAAACATTGGAACTTGTTGTCACTAGTTGTGAGAGGCTCTCATTCTCTTGAGCAATGTAAAGCACTGCTAAAAACACATTTCTTTTTCCTAGCTTTTGGTAATAGGGAGAGTTTTCTTTATTTAAATCATTATGTAATGTTTGTAATCATGTTTTCAATTTAGTTATTTATTAATTTTGTTTTTGTATTTTTCCTGTAAACATTGTAACCTGGCCAAAACAACAGAAAACACATTCCAACAATACGATAGTTTGAAGTATTCTAGGAGTAGCCCCAAATGTGTCAAACTATGCTACTTTGGAAATAAAACAAATAAATAAATAACTACATTGCAACCTATGCTTTCAAATAAAACGATCAAACTACCTGCTCATTTTCAACCCTGTCAATAAACCCTATCACCTATCTGACACACAGGTGAGTGTTGGGTACCAGCTTTGCAGGCATGGGTAGCTGGGCAGCAGTGAATTCATAAAGTTTGCCTTTCTAAATAGGCTTTTGTTCTTTCTGTTTTTTAAATAAGCTTACTTACCTTCCGGTTTTTCTTGAGGCGTTCTCGAAAAACTTGGCTTTGGAAGCGACACTGAGGAGTAATAACAGTAAAGCATGTCAGACCATCAGTGATAAATGAAGATGTTAACTGCAGGCCAAACTAAGACGCACCACTACCCCAGTTCAATAATAACAATTACACAACAGACAGGCAACACAAGATAAGGACCAGGTTTTATTTGTTCACCCCGGAGTTCAATCAATTACTAAGCCCCCCCTATACAACCAAATAAAATGCATAAAATTTAATTGGTGCAACGTTCATCGTATCCTGTGCCATAAAACCAGTCAAGCACTTTGTTTTGCAATGAGGCTAGGGCAGTGCTCCCCCAGTCATCCAGGGTATTTGTTTTAAATGTGCATGGTTTCCCAGTCCCCATAAAATGCAATCATTTCATACAGCCCTTCAGGAGTAGTTTGTGCTACAATGATCCACCTATGAACCGAGTACAGACTGCAGTCCACACTGTTAGCAGAAACAAGAACCTGTTGGGGGACGGACTAGAAGGGCAGAGGTTTTTATTTCCCCTGGCACCTTTTCCCTGGTCTTATTTGTGTATTTCATTGCATTCTGCTTCGGCAGAGCAATTTCTATATCAAAGCTACAATAAGAAACTCTCTATCACTACTTTATAAAGTACAGCAGCATGCATTTGTGTATGTATGTGTGTGCAGCATTTAGAACCTACAGCAGGGATGGAAATAAAACTCCTACTGCATAGCAGCTGCACCCATTCCTGGTTTTATTATGAGCTTGATTAGCCACAGTGCTCAGGTGTGTTCTGTGTAAAACCAGGAATGGAGTGCTGCTATGCAATGGGAGTCTAACCGGCCGAGCCACTTCTCTCTGCCTGTGTTGCAATGAAGAGAGGAAAGCCAGGCAAAGTTGAGTCTGTGAAAGAGACCTGCTGGAAAACACAAGCCCAGACTGTCTGTGACAACAAACATCCCCTGGGAGAGGGAAGCATGGCAGCAAGCAAGCTGCTGGATTGTGGGAAAATATTACCTGCTGTTGCTCAAATGAACAGGAAAGTGAGCAACCAGAAACATGTTACAGCCAAAAGTTTCTTATAAAACTGTGGCCCTGAGGGTAGTCTTAACAAACCAGAATCATTTATTTTATTTCATTGTTTTTTTTTTTGTCCATTCTACTCAATGTGCCAGCCGGTTTTGCTAGAAATCCAAGGTTGTTTTTCAGGAAGGAGACACCATCTGTTGTCAAGGTCTTCAATATTTATTATTGTACTTTTCTTTTTCCCCCTGTTCACATTTTCATTGGTCTGATCTCTTTTATCCCCCCCCCCCCCCACTCAGAACTTGCAGCTGGCCAGGGACAAGGGGTGGGGGGCATGAAGCAGCTTGTACCATGTGCTAGCATTTATTTATTTATTGACTCGGCATGGCACCAAGTGCTGCAAAGCATGACGGCATCTTTAACAATGGATCAAATTACTATGGCAACATCATCTTCTCGAAGTTGCTTGCTATAAATTGTGCTCAGTTTATCTGAGGACAGTGTTTCATAATGAACAAAGCAGCTGGTTTCACCTCCTAGTCCCTACCCTATTTCCAGAAGGCAGCTTGCACAGTGAAGTTCAGACTGCAATAAAGTACTGTAGCTGTGGAACAATGACAATACACTCAGAAACTCAGAAACAAAGCAAAGGCTGTATTTTGCAATAGGAGCTAATGTATTTTGACAGGTGTTGATGAGCTGATTTCTTTTACAGGCTGTTAATCGTTTTCACAAAATTTAACTAGAACACTTATATAGTACACAGCCTAAACCATTCTTCTCCAAATAGCTGCCATTACAAATGAGACGACAAATAAACAGATCAGCACGTGACTGTGATCTGTTTCTGCGTAACTCACTAAGAGGCAGTGGTTTCCTCCGTGGCCCCTGGGTTCTGCGTTTTCTGGGGTGGAGGGGACCTGGTGGGGGGGTCAGGTGGTCTCACAGGGGGTCTGGAGATCACATGCTTTTCGGTTGGAGTCCTCACTTTAGTCACATTCTCACCATCACCTGCAAGAGAAACACCAATTTCTTTCTAGTTATACGCATGTTTTTGCTAGGTCTAACCGGTTCACAGTTCTGGATTTCATGATGTTTAAACGTTGAAGCAAACACAGAGAGCAGATTTTACATGCTTTGCTTTTTCATTTCTGTAGCATTTTAGGTTTGTTGTTCATCAGACCCCTTGTGCCTTCAGGTCTCGTGCAGGTGGGAGATACCCAGCCAATGAGATATGAAGCTCAGGGCGTGTTTACCGTCTCTGGGGGGAGGGATGTTGCGGGGCGTGGGTTTCCTTATCTGGAATGAAGCTGCCCGGACCATGTTGCCACTTGCGTCCCCGTTCGCTGCGCGGCTCTCCGGTGTCTGACTGGCATCGTGAAGGCGAGCCACTAGCTTCACTACATCGGAGTCCGAGTGCAGCTCGGGGCGCTGGGTCAGTCTGGGCAGCTGGGGGGGCTTCGGCCCCAGTTCGCTGCTGGTGACTCGCGGGCCGCTGCTCAGTAACTTGGTTCGCTGCAAAGGGACGGGGCTGGTCTTTGTACTACGCTCTGCTTCGGCGTCTTCCGACCTGCTGCCATTCAACGCAGGGCTGCTGCGGTCATCTAAAAAAACAAACAAACACTCAAACATGATTTCAAATTAGCTCCTCCCTGCCCTACTATGATGTATGTCTCCCAAAAGAGTAGATAGGTGGGTGAAATGGCTGTGCACAGTTGCCATAACAGCCCTTTGCAGACATCTCATACCTCCTACAAGATAATGGAAAGTTGTGGCTGTTAATGAGCTTGTGTCAGAGCTTATTAATATCGCAAGTTGGTCGTTGCGAGGGCACAGATAGAAGGCATGGTTAGTTCATGTTAGGCTTACTGGCTTTGTGTTATCCTTGTAAGCCTAACATGACAGCTGTGGAATGCTTGTGCAGTATTCTGTCCCCCTCTGAGGTTTCGTTCAATGTGCACCTTGTTGTCTCTGACTTTCTGTGTGGATGACACTGAAGCTGTTGACTGTTTTGGCTAATCTGACATTCACCAGTACAAATCTTGTGAATTAAACATTAAAGCTGTTAATAATCCGGGCAACACTGACTTGCAAACAGGTCATTTACTGCTTAAAGGCAAACAACAGGGACTGCTTTGATACTAACATTTAAAAGTACTAAAACAAGGAAAGGGAATTCACAACAAGAAACCCTGCTGTACCACCAGAGACATTTTTCAAGCATTTACTGTATGCTTTCATACAAGTGCTTCTGATGCAAAACATCGGAACTAAAGCACCACATTCTGCAGAGACATGCTTTGCCACCAAAGCAGAGACAGCAGCTTCAGTGCCATTATCATTTCTCTTACTAGTGTATGGTCTTTGAGGTGCTGGATTTGGTTGCTCCAATATTTTATTATCATTCCTCTCTGCATCTGTATTTAGACAGCTTTGAGTTGCTTACACCAGGATTGAACAGCTACAGTGACATGGCTGGGCTAGCAGACTGAAATTTGACACAGAAGACCTCTATCTAGCTCAAAGAAAGTCTGAAAGGCAATACTTACGAATAGTAATAACTATTGGAGAACTAACCCAGAATGAAATCAAACAGAATACAACAGTCAAGAAAAATTTAAAAAACAAAAAACTTTAAATGTCTTGAAGCTGCTTAGGGTTTCAAAGTGTTTACTCCAGTCTTGATTGAACTCCTGTTTTACTGATAGATGGTGCTTATGAGATCTTCAGTTGTAGGACTCAGATGTTTGATACTAGCTTCACAAAGTCAATAGATTTTGTTCTGTTTTCATCAAATAGGAGTTAATTAAGAACTGGAGTAAACTCTTTGAAAGTATGGCCCGTACTGCTTAAAACAATGTGAAATTAAGGATTCAGCAGTTATGGTGAGCTCCGTGCTGCTGTGTGACCACCTCTGTGCTGGACTGATCTCATCTGGGATGGAATGTAACTCCAAAGCTACCACTCCGTGCAGTCCTGCCCTGACAGCGTGTTACAGGCTGTCGGGAAAGCTTGGAAGTCAACGTTAGATGCTCTGTACCTGATAGACAGCGATCAAGGCCAAGGAACAGCGTGTAAAGCTGTCATCGTTTTTGTACCAAACTTTACTGTATGATAATCAACGATGCTTGAAATACCAGGAAAATAATGAGCGTTTGACAGGCTTGTCTCAAATGTTGTTTCCAAACTCATGCAAGGCAGTACATGTTTGGTTTTGATAATTTATTTATTTATTTATTTTTTAATCACAGGTCAAGAGAGTCATTCTTTTCATTTATATTTAAATAGATGAGTTTATTATCTATGAAATAAATATGCATTACAATTGACTTCAAGTTATAACTTTTTAAAAATCTATTATAAAAGTAAAACGTGTTTTAGTTTCTTGGGAGGAACAGAGAGTTTTGTGATGATTTTGTAAATGTGTTAAGAGAATAATTTTTAGAAAAAAAAAACAGAATCTCCTTTGAGACCACACACAAAAAAAAATTACAAATCAAATTTTGATTAAAAGGAGCTTAAAAAATTCAAAGCCAAGAAATGCCTCCCTCTAATAACAGCAATACACCCCTCCTCCCATAACACATGCTTCTTTTAAAACTGCACACTAGAGACGTGTGTAGCTAATAGAAGAGCACAACGGCTAAGATTTATGGAATTATTTTGATAGCTGCAATTGCTTTAACAGCAGTCTCTGCCAATAGAAGTGCTACTCTCTTTGTTGCATCCCCAGTTCACAGCTAAATGGATATAAAAGGCAGACACTGACCATCTGTATCTTCAAGCTGGCTGTGGGTCAAGACAGGCCGGGGGCGTGGCGGCCGCTTCGAGATGGTGATTGGCTGCCGTTTCCGTGGAGCCACTCTGGGTGGGGGAATGGGAGGAGCTTGGCTTTCCTCTGGGGGAGTGGAGAAGATCTGCAAGCCAGTGAGGCGATTGTTAGGAGGTGGAATGAGAATTCAACTGCAGAACTGCTGCAGCAAATAAAATAAAAATAAAAAATTCTTCTTACAGCAGAATTTCTTAACTAAGTCCCAGCGCAGCCGAACCTTCTTTTGTATTCTGGCCAAATTCCAGAACACAGAAACATTTCAAACAAGTCTTAAGAGTTATTTGTATTGATATGAAAGGTACTTCAGAAGTACTTAAATCAGTAATACAAATGTAATACCTTTAGTGCTTAAAACTAAGCAGACTTGGATACTGTACTTTTCTTTTTGTTTTCTCATGCCCCTGAACTTCACCTGTCATTACTGTGTAACCTGCTAGAACTGTGATGTTCAATTACATTGCCACAGAGCTCAGTCCAGTTATTGGTGTCTGAAAGGATGTCATGTTATTCTATATTTGTCCTGATGAAGGCACTCTAGTAGCACCGAAACTTTCCAAGCTTTTAAATAAAATAATTTGGAGGGCATTGGAGCCGTGTGTTTTCTCCACATTTTGATTGTATATGTGTAGCCGTTTTCTAATGCTTGTACAGTTATTTTTGCTATGAAGATTCACTATTGTCAGCGCCGCTGCTCGTTTTCGTGCTGCGGTTACCTTCTCAAAGTCTTCGATCAGGATCTCCACCACGATGTTCTGAAACTTGATGTTCATCATGGCTGCCACGGTGTCCTCCTGAGCCCTCATCAGCGTTGGTCCGAAGATCACCCCCATATTCGAGGGGCTCATCAGGTTCTCCTCGCTGTGACTGCAAACACTGTCCGGACCGACACAAAGGAGGAGGGGGAGGAGCAGGGGCGCATTAACAGAAATGGCCCAAAGTGCAGGAAATGCAAGTTTCATCAGCCACAGCTGTGCTGCCTTTGATGGGAAACACCAGATGAGTGTGCAAATGCTGCAACCACAAAGAGAGTCCAGAGGCCCCTGCCTTCCACGACTTCAAAAAATTGAAGACAGAAAGAACAGGACCCCACAGAAGGAGGATCACAACCACCCACACCTCCCTCTACACTGAACCTGGTGACCCGACATAACTCTGAACCATCCGAGGAAAAACAAACCAAGACGTCACTCGTTTTAGTCCCTGACTACAAGTAACCCGCGTTATCGAAGCTGTTAATAAAAATTAAAAAAATGAAAAACAATGCACTTTTAACCGTTACTCAAAGAAAAGGGCTGAATCTCAAGAGAAAGTGACATTTAAAAAGATACTTCCTGCCATACCCAGATTGATAAAATGTCATTCTTGACAATGTGTGTGTGTTCTTTATCATTCTCTATGGTTGTTTCAGCTTAGGTCATTATTCACAATGCTTGCTAAATATTCCAGCACAACCACTGAGTCTCCTTCTGAAAAGAGGTGGTTTGAGAAACAATCAGCTGAAATTACCTCTGAACTATCCCCTCTGCAGTTTGTGGTTGTGAGCATGTACCTTCCATTTATCAGCTCAGAGCAACGATAATAACAACAGAGACACAAAACACACATAATATGATCTCAAACAGGTAAGAAATGACTACTCTGAGAATATATGTGGTATGCCTTCACTAGAGGACTAACCCTGAAATTGTGAGTAATAAATAGCCTGGTTGCTCCTTACTTGACTAGATGTCTGATTAGAAGATGCAGCATCTCACGGTTCTTCTCTGGTAGCTTGTAGACCAGCGAGTGGATCGTACCCAGTCGGAAGTCCAAGTTATCAGACTCTAAGAGTGAGAAAAGACAAAAGCAATTTAGATATCGAGCCTGAGGACAAAGTGAGGACTGAGGACTGAGTCCTTTTTGTGAATGTACACTGACATTTATTTGTTTCATTTCATTAGTTTGTAGTTTCAGTGTGCACAAGAAAAGTGGGCTTACTTGCAGCTAAGATAAGTTCTCTGTTGAGTTCGTAGGTCATCAATGGCTCTGAAAGACTCCTGGTAAAAAAATAAGTAAAAATGTATATGCAAGATCACTGTTTGAGTAAAGTTTGTTATTATCAACATATCATTGCATGTACACTCCATTCATTGATGGGTTTGTAATTCATATGGAAAATTATATCATCAATGTTGTTGTTTTCTTTTATTGATTCGAAATGCAATCTTAAAAATGTAGGTCTGATTAATCACTGTCCAAAATATTCTGGAGGAAGGAGGCTACCCCGATCCCTGCCCCACCCCTACTCATCCACAGCAAACAATCTGGACCAGCATTCCAGCTGATGAAACTCAGAACAGAGAGTAAAGAGAGGTGAATACGTGACCCAGGTTAAAGAAGCAGCTCACTGTCCTGCCCTCGTCCAGCAAGGAGGATCTGCACATACCTGAGGTAGAACTTCATCGAGCTGGTGATGGTCTTTATGTCCCAGTCACTGCTCTGGAGGTCCACATCACACGGGCATTTGGAGTCTGGAATATAAAATGCAAAATAAAAAAGGCATCGTCGCCTCACACTGTCAACAGAGAAAGGAGCCCACTATTAAGCTACAGGCAGCATTTGGTCTTTGTAGTTTATGCTAGATTCGGTAGGGTGTCATGACAGCTTGCGGAAAGACCACACCAAGAGAATTTGTTGACTTTAGGTATCTTTTTTTAATATATATAATATAGGAGGTTTCTAATTTAATTTGGTCCAGTCTACAGTACAAAAACATATTTCGTTTTTTGAAAGCAACACATAATTATATTTTGAAATATATTTCCTATTTTCTTTATTTTGTCCCCTTAAGAGTGTCACGACCTTGCCAATCCCAATTTTTTTTGAGGAATGCAAAACATCTTAAGCCGGAGTGTGTCAGCTGTGAGCAGTTCTGTACAGCGCTTAGTTAGAGGAGTCACAAAGAAGTGTCTTCATGTGTGTGAACAACTGACCCTTGCTGACAGGGACAGCTTGCCAAGGTCTGAGGACACTTGCAGAGGAGCTGCTTCACAAAACGTGAGGAATACCCTTTAAGAATAAGATACAAGGAGCCGCATTCGGTTTTGTGAAAGTCCTATTCAAAAGGAAGGTAAATACAAATATTTAAAGGGAAGGTTCATTTGGGCAGAGGTTTTTTTAAAGACTATATATCTGAAGCTCAGAGGCTGGGGTTTTGTTGCTCTGTACACACAACCAAATGTATTTGCTGCTGTGCGAGCAGACATAGATGTTTTTGAATGGTAATTTTGCATTTTTCCCATGCTTTTCCCATGGTTATACAATGCATTTAATGTAGTCTCCCATGGTTTGCCATGTCTTTTAGTATTCTTTACCACAGCTCAGTGGGCTTTACAGTGCTTACCTATGCTTAACCATGCTTTTACTGTGCTTCATCACAGTTCACTATGCTTTCACTACGGGACACTTTTATAAGGATTTGTCTGAGGGTGAGGTGTATAGCAAACATGCACTGTTGCTAAGGTAGTATTTCCTCACTGAAGAAGGCGTTTAATAGCTTCTGCACTTGGATGTTGCTGCCAACAGTTCTGTAAATTCCCTCCTGGCCGATTCCTGCAAAACAAAGCGGGGGGTTACATGGTAACATGACAGAAGTACAGTCACAGTGAATCAGTGGAGGTGCAGCTGTCTAAAAAGGGCTTGCAACAAAGGTGTTTCAACTAGGAAATCCCTTGTTTTGAACTGTGTTTACGCCTCTTCTCATTCTGATGTTGCTGTGTCTTTGTTGTTTCTGAGCAATGAAAGCTTTCCAGTACACTGTTTCTGTGTCTGTATGTGTGAGAGGTGTCGATATACATTACTGGTAAACTAACAACTGGCAAAATATTAAAAAAGAACACAATGTGTGTTCTGCCATTCTGCCATTCGCTTCCAGACTGTTTCTGCCCAAGGCACACGCGAGCCAAAACACGTCTAAAAGTTCAATTAATTCTAGTGGGGAAGTAGTTATAGGACACTACATGTTTCTCACATAGATGTAATCCAATTCGTTATTGGCATCCACTCAGCGACCAGATGCTGTACCCAATAGGCTCAAAGCTGAGGGAATAGTGGGGGAACCTCTGCCCACTTCAGTCAGATCGGGGAATGACACGGATGACAGCAGCCTCAGCAAACTCTAAAATCAAAATTAGGAACCTCACCTACTGCCTCAGCTGTGGTGACTTAACTGGGTAGCTGTCTGCAAAACTCGTGGAACTCTCTCTTTATAATGCCTAGTCTCAAAGACCCTTATACAATCCCACAAAACACACAGAAACAAAACCTCTGCAACAGACATTCTCTGATCAGTAAGGCACAGGTGCTTGATTATCCAGAAGCCAGTTCCCCTGTATTTCTGAAATAAAACTGATGCCCAACAGCACTCCTCCAGCATGACCGCCTGCCTGCTTACACTTCTCAACCTACCTGTGGTCTCTACAGCGTTTATACACTTCCGTACAAACTTGAAGCCCACTTCATTCAGCTCCACTGTTGAGAGAGCAGGAGTGACTATTAACACGAGCAGCTGAAAGCATGTCAGCAACTGCATTAAAGAGATTCAGTGCAGGACAGGCTGACACGCACACTGCTGTTCCTCACACAGATTTATATTAACTAGCTAACGAAGCAGGGGCTCTAGGGTACAGTGCTTGTTAAACAAAACCCTCTCAATTAAATTCAATTCACCTTAACAACAGACTCAGACAGCTATACCAGAGGATTACTGATCATTATTACTAATCAGTAATGTGTATGTTTCCATCATTTTAATATATTTAAATGAACCATAGCAAGATGATATAAAATTGTCTGTACTTACTTTCGGCTTGTTTTGCAATTGGAGAGTGGTATATCTAAAGCAAAGATATAAAAGCACAGTGTAATTGCATACGGTAATCACAATGACACAAGCAAGCAGGCAGAAACACTAAAGCCTTATAGACCACATCCACTGGAAATTTGGCAGGGGAAAGTTAGGTTCGTCTTTTGCTGGAATCGCCAAGTCTGTCTACACAATATGAAACATGTCTTTCTAAAAAGGGAATGAGCCGAGATGGCATTTTCAAAGAATGATCTGCGTGTTAACTTCCAACTCTATCGCCCTCCACCATCGTTGTATTAATTCAAACAGATGTTAGGACTTTCATTTATAAACCATGCATGAATCTAATCTCTGTATTGTCTCAAAGCGGACAGCAGGGTAACGGATTTCCCTCCGGTTCACATTGAAAATGCAGCACACAAATAATGCACAATGTGAGCAGCAGGTGGCAGCAGTGAGATAAGAACGCTCTGAAGTGGTGCACGTACAGGCTCCTTTCCGTCCATGGCCTCCATCCACTGCTTCCTGTTGGGCTCCGACAGGGCCTGCAAGGTTACTGTCCCTGGCCTGAAACACAACACCAGACTGCAGCTGAACGTGGTGGAACAGGCTGTGCTTACAATGTTACTTGCAATTGTTCAGTTTCTTTTAATCACAATGGCAATGTTATTCCCATGGCAACTGTTCACTGGCTGCTTGGCTAAGCCATGTCTCACTGTACCAAACAGGTCAGCTTACCTTTCATTAGTCTCAATATCAAAACAAAAGCGTTTGTCTATAGACTCAGACTTTCTTCTAATACAGGATTTCAGTTTGAACTCAGTGGTGCCCTGCAGGAAAAGCACAGGATTACACTATGTATACGTAAAACATGCTGTATTTTGCCTTTGTTTTCACATTGTATTGTGCAATTAGAAGATGCACAGATGCACTTTTATTCAGAAAAAAAACCATAAACCCTACCTGCTTGGCTCCTGGTTTCTGCTCCACTGGATTCATGGTTAATATCTTGGTCTCTTTTTGATATTTACAGTAGTTCTTCACCCACGTAACTCCCAAAGCCCCTAAGAGACAAAGTACAGCATTTCACTTTACTGGA
The DNA here is from genome assembly GCF_017654505.1 of Polyodon spathula. Taxonomy (NCBI): domain Eukaryota; kingdom Metazoa; phylum Chordata; class Actinopteri; order Acipenseriformes; family Polyodontidae; genus Polyodon; species Polyodon spathula. The sequence continues at coordinate 1,923,930 of NC_054553.1, read as the reverse complement.
ATATAGCTCATAAAACAATATAGCAATCAGTGCCACCCATCCATGTTAAGAACGGGATTAAATGTATCTCAACCTGTGCTCAGGCAAAGCACTGTGGTACCTTTGTAAGCAGAATTGACTGTCTGAGTGGTTCTGTCTCTTCACTAGGATAATGTGTTTTCACCACCCAACCCATATTCGCATCTGCGACCAAAACTACTTCCAAATTCGGAGGTTTGAGCTTTATACAGATGTTATTGACAGTTGTATTAAATCAATATTTATTAATTCCTTAACTATGACGTTAGAAAGAGAACCTGCAGTGCAATGTGATTTCAAGACGGTTGTTTGAATTGCTCAAGATGAAGTGGAGTGCTGCTGAACCCCAGGCTTACACTTCTCCTGTGAGTAGAGGTATCCCTCGACGGTGGGCTGGCCAGGTATTTTGCACACCTGAGGAGAGTTCTTCATTCGTTTCATCAGCTCCTCCATCTCCTCTCGGGTGCTTTCGAAGTGGTTCCTCGTCTGTTTAGAAAATGATGGACAGATAGAGAAAGAGAGACAGACAGATAGATACACAGCCTGTGTTCATAATGATGATGTTGTTCACAGTTGCATTTCAATTTATAAAACAACCATTTTTCAACTACCATTGGTCAGAAATGTGACAGTAGTTTCTCATTGGTTTCTTGCTGAGCGCACAGTGCCATCCAGTGGCAACATGCTGCATCCCTGTGTGCTGAAACCTGCAGCCACAGTACTAGGGTTAGGATTAATCACCATGCCCTAACAATGACTCAATGGCCAGGTCTGCCACAGGACTCAAGCTGCAATACAGTGATTGACTCACAGTGGCTACTGTAACTCACACTCTTTCATACACTTGAGGAGAACTTCTGCATGCTACATACTGGCTGAATGTTAGGGGTGTGTGTTATATTCCTGTGTGTGATTCAGCACTGGTACTGCCACATTCTGAATCAGCACTGGTACTGTGATGTGAACACAGTGTAACTGCTGGCTGCCTGGCTGGCCTATCTCTGTCTCAGGCTCTGCTGCTGTGTTCAGTGCATGGTCCCTATCTCTGTCTCAGGCTCTGCTGCTGTGTTCAGTGCATGGTCCTTATCTCTGTCTCAGGCTGTGTTGCTGTGTTCAGTGCACGGTCCCTATCTCTGTCTCAGGCTCTGCTGCTGTGTTCAGTGCACGGTCTGCTGTGTTCTGCACGGTCCCTATCTCTGTCTCAGGCTCTGCTGCTGTGTTCAGTGCACGGTCCCTATCTCTGTCTCAGGCTCTGCTGCTGTGTTCAGTGCACGGTCCCTATCTCTGTCTCAGGCTCTGCTGCTGTGTCAGTGCACGGTCCCTATCTCTGTCTCAGGCTCTGCTGCTGTGTTCAGTGCACGGTCCCTATCTCTGTCTCAGGCTCTGCTGCTGTGTTCAGTGCACGGTCCCTATCTCTGTCTCAGGCTCTGCTGCTGTGTTCAGTGCACGGTCCCTATCTCTGTCTCAGGCTCTGCTGCTGTGTTCAGTGCACGGTCCCTATCTCTGTCTCAGGCTCTGCTGCTGTGTTCAGTGCACGGTCCCTATCTCTGTCTCAGGCTCTGCTGCTGTGTTCAGTGCACGGTCCCTATCTCTGTCTCAGGCTCTGCTGCTGTGTTCAGTGCACGGTCCCTATCTCTGTCTCAGGCTCTGCTGCTGTGTTCAGTGCATGGTCCCTATCTCTGTCTCAGGCTCTGCTGCTGTGTTCAGTGCACGGTCCCTATCTCTGTCTCAGGCTCTGCTGCTGTGTTCAGTGCACGGTCCCTATCTCTGTCTCAGGCTCTGCTGCTGTGTTCAGTGCACGGTCCCTATCTCTGTCTCAGGCTCTGCTGCTGTGTTCAGTGCACGGTCCCTATCTCTGTCTCAGGCTCTGCTGCTGTGTTCAGTGCACGGTCCCTATCTCTGTCTCAGGCTCTGCTGCTGTGTTCAGTGCACGGTCCCTATCTCTGCTGCTGTCTCAGGCTGTCTGCTCTGCTGCTGTGTTCAGTGCACGGTCCCTATCTCTGTCTCAGGCTCTGCTGCTGTGTTCAGTGCACGGTCCCTATCTCTGTCTCAGGCTCTGCTGCTGTGTTCAGTGCACGGTCCCTATCTCTGTCTCAGGCTCTGCTGCTGTGTTCAGTGCACGGTCCCTATCTCTGTCTCAGGCTCTGCTGCTGTGTTCAGTGCATGGTCCCTATCTCTGTCTCAGGCTCTGCTGCTGTGTTCAGTGCACGGTCCCTATCTCTGTCTCAGGCTCTGCTGCTGTGTTCAGTGCACGGTCCCTATCTCTGTCTCAGGCTCTGCTGCTGTGTTCAGTGCACGGTCCCTATCTCTGTCTCAGGCTCTGCTGCTGTGTTCAGTGCACGGTCCCTATCTCTGTCTCAGGCTCTGCTGCTGTGTTCAGTGCACGGTCCCTATCTCTGTCTCAGGCTCTGCTGCTGTGTTCAGTGCACGGTCCCTATCTCTGTCTCAGGCTCTGCTGCTGTGTTCAGTGCACGGTCCCTATCTCTGTCTCAGGCTCTGCTGCTGTGTTCAGTGCACGGTCCCTATCTCTGTCTCAGGCTCTGCTGCTGTGTTCAGTGCACGGTCCCTATCTCTGTCTCAGGCTCTGCTGCTGTGTTCAGTGCACGGTCCCTATCTCTGTCTCAGGCTCTGCTGCTGTGTTCAGTGCACGGTCCCTATCTCTGTCTCAGGCTCTGCTGCTGTGTTCAGTGCACGGTCCCTATCTCTGTCTCAGGCTCTGCTGCTGTGTTCAGTGCACGGTCCCTATCTCTGTCTCAGGCTCTGCTGCTGTGTTCAGTGCACGGTCCCTATCTCTGTCTCAGGCTCTGCTGCTGTGTTCAGTGCACGGTCCCTATCTCTGTCTCAGGCTCTGCTGCTGTGTTCAGTGCACGGTCCCTATCTCTGTCTCAGGCTCTGCTGCTGTGTTCAGTGCACGGTCCCTATCTCTGTCTCAGGCTCTGCTGCTGTGTTCAGTGCACGGTCCCTATCTCTGTCTCAGGCTCTGCTGCTGTGTTCAGTGCACGGTCCCTATCTCTGTCTCAGGCTCTGCTGCTGTGTTCAGTGCACGGTCCCTATCTCTGTCTCAGGCTCTGCTGCTGTGTTCAGTGCACGGTCCCTATCTCTGTCTCAGGCTCTGCTGCTGTGTTCAGTGCACGGTCCCTATCTCTGTCTCAGGCTCTGCTGCTGTGTTCAGTGCACGGTCCCTATCTCTGTCTCAGGCTCTGCTGCTGTGTTCAGTGTGCAGGCTGTGTTGCTGGTGCACGGTCCCTATCTCTGTCTCAGGCTCTGCTGCTGTGTTCAGTGCACGGTCCCTATCTCTGTCTCAGGCTCTGCTGCTGTGTTCAGTGCACGGTCCCTATCTCTGTCTCAGGCTCTGCTGCTGTGTTCAGTGCACGGTCCCTATCTCTGTCTCAGGCTCTGCTGCTGTGTTCAGTGCACGGTCCCTATCTCTGTCTCAGGCTCTGCTGCTGTGTTCAGTGCACGGTCCCTATCTCTGTCTCAGGCTCTGCTGCTGTGTTCAGTGCACGGTCCCTATCTCTGTCTCAGGCTCTGCTGCTGTGTTCAGTGCACGGTCCCTATCTCTGTCTCTGGCTCTGCTGCTGTGTTCAGTGCACGGTCCCTATCTCTGTCTCAGGCTCTGCTGCTGTGTTCAGTGCACGGTCCCTATCTCTGTCTCAGGCTCTGCTGCTGTGTTCAGTGCACGGTCCCTATCTCTGTCTCAGGCTCTGCTGCTGTGTTCAGTGCACGGTCCCTATCTCTGTCTCAGGCTCTGCTGCTGTGTTCAGTGCACGGTCCCTATCTCTGTCTCAGGCTGTGTTGCTGTGTTCAGTGCACGGTCCCTATCTCTGTCTCAGGCTCTGCTGCTGTGCTGGGCAGTGCATGGTCCCCAGTGTGCAGTTTACTCACGTTCTGTAAGCTGAGTTGGAGCTCCTGTTTGTAGGGCATGAAATCCTGAGTCATTTCCACTGTGAGGTTGTTTAATGTAAACAGACTATGAAGAAAGGCCAACACCTACAGCAGAAATATAAATAAACAAATAGATTAATATTAGTGTTAACTATCTATCTATCCATCTATCTATATATTATTATTATTATTATTATTATTATTATTATTATTATTATTATTATTATTATTATTATTATTATTATTATTAGTAGTAGTAGTAGTAGTAGTATATGGAGAATTGTAACACCCATAGAGCATGGTGAAGCGTATAATCTTATTACTACCATGTAAGTGTGTGTAATAAGGCTGTGACGTCACTGGCGTGTCCTGTAATCTAAGAAGCGTTTCTGAGGAAAAAGATTTGCTGCAGCTCCTGGTGGAAGAACTCGACATCCACCTGTCAAAATGTATCTTAGCTGTCAGAAGAAAAGACAGGGGTGAGTTTGAACCCCACACCTTAAGACACACACTCAGCAGTGTGGATAGCATACAGCATACTGGCTGTGAACCCCTGATGAAAATGAATTTGAATGCAGTGGGCCAGTGTTCTGCTCATCTCTTATTTCTCCAATGTCAATGTACGCTGTGTGGAGACGGTCCAGTTTACCATGAACAACACAGCAGCAGACATCTGGAAAAGAGGTGCTCCACTCACAAGACCTCCCAGACCAGCACAAACAGTGAACACGATGGACACTCATTAACAGAGAGGGAGGAAGGGCGCTTACGGGCTCCACCAAATCGAACTTCTTCCTGTCCTGCACCTGCTGGATCTGGTACACATAGTCCACAGACGACTCATAGAAGCTCAGCTTCTCTCTGTCCAGCTGCTCATCTGCCTGAAGTTGAAACAGGACAAACATGGAGCGTTTTCAGTTGGTCACGTCATGTAGGTAATAAACAGGGAAAATATTTCCACACAACATCAACTATAAACAGAGAAATGTAGCTTTTGAAGACCCCCCCCCCCCCGCTCCCTTTGCTGTAAGTAACGCGTACAAAGAAAGCGTCACCATCACCCTAATCCACAGCTCACAGAACAGAATCTCAACTCAACAAGATCGGTCCAGTGGTTCCTAGTAGATTAGCTTTGCATTCATTTGCTAAGCCTTCGGGTTGACATTATTACTCACTTCTTGTAAATGTGACTCCTTCTTCTTGGAAGATAAATGTAAATTTTTGTCCAGTTGAGAATAAAACTTTTCGCTCTCCTTGTCAAACTTCTTCTTAATTTCCTGAAATAAAGAAACAAGGCAGACACTGTAATCAGATAGCAGTATACCGGACGGGTCTGGGATGGAGAGACACCCACGCAGACAGATCAATAGCTAGCGAGTGGATATTTGTGTAAACTTTTTATATACTCTGGAAAATCTACCTTGAACCACAAGATACCTCTAGCTTTGATTTTTTTTCTTCTTCATATCTGATGAAACAAAACCAATGGGAACTGAAAGTATTTCTGTTATCAGTGGTGAGACGATAGACACTACAATCTGACCTCCTTACTTAAACTGCAGTGACCAAGGGGGCTCAAGTTTAGTTAACTACAACTAAATATGTATCCAGCGTCAAAATGCTTAAACCATAAATCAGAGGCACCCGACACTAGATTCATTCAGAATGCTTTTTTAATTGCTTTGTTGTTACTTTTAAACAGTTTTGTTCATTCTATAATGCTTGCTCAAAGGGGGACACAATTTCCATTTGTTTTTCATTGCGTTAGTGGGCCCAATCAAAAAGGGTATAGCACGTTTACTGCAGTTAGTTCCCACAAGCTGCAATTTCACTTTTATTTTTAACTTCACCTTTAAAAAAAGTATCAAAAATCAAAACACATTTATATTGTTGTAATTTTGCAAAACCCAATTGCAATGGTCTTCTACTGGCGATGCAATGACACTGTAACTACAATAAATCTAAAATTTTATTTTTACAATAAAAAACACAAAAAGGTGCAATTTCAAGAACTTCCCCGTAACCTGTGGAACTGTGCTAACTCATTCCCGTATAGCACAAGACTGTGAGCAGATCCTCAGCAACAACATATTACCCTGTCATTGTGACAAATAAGGGCTTCACACAAGGACTATTTCTGCTGGCTTAAGTATAATTGTGTAAACGGCCGCGACAGCAAGATTAACAGTTTTGCAGGACAGAAATGGTTTAAAAGCGTTCTGTCTTCAATATTCTTCCATCCTGCAGAGCCTCCTACATTCCAGCTGGCTCCTGCCCTCTCTGCCAGAGACTCGGGACAGTATTGCACTCACATATCTACTGTTCCCAGCAGCTCTGTGCAGATGATCTGCAGTTGATTAGCTTTGGCAGTATTAGTTGGACTGAGCCCTTGGCAGAACGAGCAGAGGGAGGTCTGGCATACAGAATCTGGTGAGTGATGCTCTATCCCCTCTGACCTACTTATTGAGTCAATTTTATACAGTTTCTCTGCCGAAAGGCTCGTAAAACCATCACTGCCTGGCAGTACAGGCCAATACGACCTCCCAGGATTTTGTAATACTCGCTGCAAAGTTGGGATGATCTTCCTGATCTTCTCTGCTGTAAGCGGGCGGCAGTGAGAACACTGATAGGAGGTTTACAGAACCGCTGTTTAGTCGCTGCTAATCAAACTAAAACAGTCCAGCTTGAGTCTGGAAGAAACTTTGCTACGTAAACGCTTTAATCATTTCATTTCAGGGAACGCATTTTTTTCTGAGGACAGCTAAGTCTTCAGTTTATTATCCTAATAGTTCATTATGGCACTCGGTCCTGGCTTTGGTTTCCAGTAATGCAGGAGCCCATCAGCCATTGTAAGCGTAAAGCCCTTGTAAGCGTAAAGCCCTCTATACCAGCAAACAAACCCATTCTCTAATCACCACAAGAATGTGAGCGAGTGTGTGCAGGTGGGCTGGAGTCTGTGCCAAAACCAAATGTTTCTGCAGCACTGGTGCTTGACCTGTAGGCTGTATGAAGCTGGTTTAGGTCTGCTGTTAACTCTAAAGCACTCAGAGTACAGTAAAGAATGCCAGATTAAAATGCTGGCCGTTAAACCTGCATTAACCATTAGCCTGCCTGGCCATGCTGAGTATTTTATGTTCCACTCAATGCCTCAGAATCCCAGCAACCGTTGCGCTTCACCGCTGGTGGGTTTTTCCCAAATCATGATCTGGCGAGTGCAGCTGAGTGCTTCTATCATGGACCTCCACCCCCTGGTGAAAGGGCCAGGGTTCAGAATCACAAGCAGCAGAGGGGCTGGAAGTGGAGCAGGGAGTCAGTGCAGCAGCCCCTTTGTGATGTAACGGCAGAGAGACTGAGCAGGAATATACAGTAGTGCAGAGGTCAGAGAATGAGGAAGTTCTGCACTGAGAATAAACACTGTTACAGAACAGAGAGTTTGAAATGACTCCAGAGGTGCATTGGTGAGCCATGTGAGTGAACAGAGAGATTAAAGTGCAAGACAGCTTAGTACTTCTGTTAATAATAATAATAAATAATAATAATAATAATAATAATAATAATAATAATAATTGTACAGAATAGAATAACCCAGATTAAATCAGGCAAAAAAAACATGTTACTGCAAAGTAAAAAATATATATAAAAATGAACCAATGGAAAGCAGGTTTCAGCTCAACAGTTTAATTTATTATCTCATCTATGAGCAGTATTGAAGTGATATGTAAATCAACACCTTTATGACCAGTACACTATGTCTGAAGTGCATGTGCCAATCCCCACTTTGCCTAGCTCTAAGGTTGTGTTTGGCATGAATGTTTGTTTGAAGAGGAAAGCGCTGCCATCTGGAACCAGTTCTGGGCTGCCAGCGGCAGATTGCACAGCTGCAGACTCTTCCATTGGTATCATAACGTCCTCTGATCAAGCAAGCTAATTTCATTTGTTTTGTGAGGGTGGACTTCCTACACCATCTACAGGACTCTCCAGGCACTGCACAGAGAGCACGAGAGTGTGAAACCGAGCATTTATATAACTGGGATTCTTCGTTTTCAGGGTGCTTTTGAGTAAATGCAGGAATAGCTCACTCACACTTTAAAGTAACATAGTTTTTACACAGCAGACTTGTTCTGAGCAAACTTCACAAAACCAGTTAGTTGCTAGGTATCAAAACATGCCTGTCAGCTTTTGATATGTAACCCTTGCTTATTCTTTCTATGACATTATTTCATTAAACAGAAATCTATCATGTAGAATCCCTATAATGCCACTCACTTCAGCATTACAGTACTTCTACATACAAAAACTACAAAAATACAACATATAGCCCTTTTTCTCGGGGTAGAAAAAACAAACAAATGTATTTGGCTAGTCTGGTTTCAAAATGAAACATTCCTTAATACAGCTCATCAGCTTTAAGGCCACAAGCTATGTGCTTTCCCAATTATTATCCTGGAACCTCACCCAGCTCTTAATGAACTAAACCACCTCCAGATGGAGCTGGTGTGGCTCCAGGATGATAATAATGCACTCAGCGTGACGCCCATGTTTCATCTGGTCACAGGCCCAGCCCCTGTAACACAACACCAGCGAACTATCGGAGCTCCACTCCTACATTAAACAAAACTGTGTCATTGTTTCTCATTTAGAGTCATAATCGCAATGAAGAACTTGTAGTTCTTTTAATCCCACTGCTACATAGGACCACAGACTCGAACGACAACAAACATATGGCTGTATTAATAAAAAGAATATAGAGCCTATTTAGCCTGATGATGCTGGCACCAGAACAGGGTCCTTTAGACTTGTCCAGTTAGACTGAGCGAGATCTGTTTGCCTGTTTCTTAAGCTCATCACAACACAGCCACTTTCATTTTTCAGTCTCCAACAATCAACACAGGAGACGTACAGTTGTAGTTTGCACTCTCAAGGGCAGTGCAAGATACAGTAAGTACCTACCTTCGTGACTCCTATTTGCTCCTTTCGAAATTTCTCCAAGGGCTTGATCAGCAAGTCGCAAGCGTTCTGAACCTGCAAATGTGAAAGAAAAATATTACTGAACCAGAAGCTCACATACACATGCAGTACTGTACTAAAATGAAATGCACCCCAGGGTTACAAAAAACAATAATACTGTTCAATTATTTTATGCCAAAACTTCCAAATCTTTTTTTATTTAATCACATTCATTGCTTGTTTTGTTATCTAGCATTTTTTAAAAGCTATAAGGATATGCTGTTTGATGTTGTGTCTTTAACACAATAGACATTATCACATTGTCACATCAAAACAACAGTAAAATCCATTCAAACAGAATCTATATGGGTAAGGGAGTAAAAATCTGCTGGCTGGCTCTGGTGTGGGGTCTATACCAAGACTGTGAGAGAGTCATGGAACGTGTTGCAGCCAAGGAGATCCCCTCACTGGTAACCTTGGCAATGGAACTCTGCTGTTCTGTCACTCCCGGGCCAGGTGGCAGCTACAGTGTGTGTGTGTGTGTGTGTGCGCCAAGAATGATAAGAGCAGAGCTGTGACTGATTGTGGAATTTCTGAGCCAAGCTCCTCAATGCAGTGGAAAAACAGAAAAACTGAATCACACAAATGGTCCACTGCCCAGAATGAAAGTGGTAGAAAGCATAACCTTACCACATCTAATGAGTCACTGTTTCTACTAGGAAGTCTTAATTCATTATTAGAAGGGCGATTATAGTATACTATAGTATATAAATCATCTCTATCTGCCGGGGCAAACTTGAAAAGCATCATCAATTCATCCCTGGATTAAATCAACCAGAAAAAATAACAGAAACCCTGCACGCTGGCACTGACCTTATGAGGATTATAAATCACACAGATAGGAGCAGGCATTGCTGCAGCTGTCTCCCTGTTGCCTTATAATAGGCAGATTTTAGGTAACCTGAATTAGTGTACCGAACATTAGAATCGGGGGAGCTGCAGCATTGTAAACATTACTGTACAGCAAGAGCCCTGAAAAAAAACTGATCTAATCATACTCCAGCAGAAAGGCCATTTTTACATACACACTGCAATGCGGGGCTGCCAAGCTGTTCCCCAAACACAGGTGTGCAGTGACTGGAACACGATTTATGGTGGGACTTGCTAGGTGGCTAAATACCACTTGACGGAGCGTCTCACTTCGCTGAAGAACCCCAGTCAGACTGTGACAATCGACTGTTAGAGGTCATTGTCCTCTTATATTTGGATCCTAAACCTAGAGCAAGCCTGCAACGCTACTCCCCCCCCCGCCCCCCCACCCACCCACCCCCCAAAAGAGGACAGCCGTGATGCTCCTAAGCTGAACAAACTGCCAGGAGGAGGCACTAAACCCACAAGGCGAGTTCTTCAGTATTACAAGGCTAATGAGGCGGATTCTGAGGAAAGAACAGCGATGCCGTTTCCTCAACGGATTTCAGTTCGAAGTCTTGTTGACTTTGTTGCACTGGTGTTCTTACCAGCATCATCCTTTCATCTTCCACCTCCTGCAGCAACCCAGCAAACTCCCGGAAAGACTCAGCTGGAAAAACAGAAAGATTACAGCAATCATGAACAATAAATACTGGCAGGCACAGATTTACATAAAGAACCATGTACTTTGCTCTATTTAAAAGCAAAATCTGGGTTAATCAAGACCAACTGGTAATTCCATCCAGTTTTAGTGCTATAGCCCAACTATAATTATAAGAGCTATTACAAATATAACTAATTGCAATGCTAACTAATGTATTTTAAATCCTTCATATTGTGAATTTGAAAGAGATATAAAAATGTGATTTGAAACGCAGCATTTTCAGTACACTAAAGATTATGCACATGGCAGATTGATAGCCTTCTGTAATTTTAACAGGATGTTCTGCCTCAAAGTGGGGTTACACAGGCAAAAGATTTACTGTTGGACTAAAGACAGCAACAAGGCTACAGAACTGAGAAAGAAAAAACAACAAGCAAAAACTCTAGCCTTTTCAGCACGGCCAAAAAAACTGAACACATCCTGGGGGGTGAAGTATCACACAACAAACAGTTGCATTTCCTGAAACTCAAGACTGTTGATTTAGCACCCAATTATCAAATGACACCTAAAAAACAACTGTTGTATTCAGGGCTCAGGTTCTTCCAATGTATACTGTTTTACAAGGAAAATGCACATGGTTAGTAAACTAACTTTCAACACAGCCTTACAGGGATTAATGTTAATTCACTTCACTAACAACACAGACGGTTTGCCTAATAGTGATTCAGCTAGCTTCCTATACTTTTAAGAGCTTTGTATTGCAAAACCTCAGGTGGGATATACAGGGCATGGAACAATGGTACATGGTAACTGCACCAAGGTTGTGTAGATGAAGAAATCTGAAAATGATAAATGAATGCTTTCAATAAAGTATTAAAAACTTTCAGACTGCTACTTTTTACTGTGCAAAAACTGTTTGTGTGAACTTGCCATTTGAACATGATCAATCTCTAGCTGGCCCAGTGTATACAGCATTCACATTTTTCTCAACAGACTGCACAGAGCTTCCATGTGTACAAACACAAGTTTATCTGTATTCCAATTGAGCCGTAGTGAGGGGCTGCTACTGCCCGTTCCTGCACAGGAAACTGAGATCCTTTGAAAAAGAAAACGGGAAAGCATTGGACCTACCGATATTGATCTCATCATCAGTCAGCGAGTCCCCGATGAAGTCGAACTGGAAACACTGCAGGGTTTGAGAGAACTTCTGAACAGCCAGCGAGTAGTCTGAAGAGAGAAGAGCAGAGGTTGTTACGTGTCTGCTTCACCAAAGCTACAGACGCTGTGGACCACACTGCAGTCTTGCAGCTAAACGGACACCATCGACAGTACAAGAACAATTCTGCTCTAGCAAAGACACAACTAGAAATCACCCCAGTGAATACTGCTGTATGAACCTGCGAAGGGTCACTTAACTAATTTAAAAAACCCCGGACGAATGAACCTCAAGGACCAGAGCTGGGAACATCCACAGCAGAATCGGAACCAGGGTGAAGAATCATGCTTTTAGTTACACTCCGGAGTGGGCTGACAATTAGGGAGGCGCCTAAACACAGATCACATCTCACCCAGGGCTTCTTGAAAAACAAGCCTGAGATTAAAGTGGCTCGGCATCCTTGGGGAACATCTCTGCAGCTTTGCTGGATGCCGTACCAGGGCCCCCACAAAGAATCTGCCTTCAGAATGGTTCAAAGCAGACTGTGGATACAGACAGGCCCTGGCTTTGTGACAGACCCACCCCTTTGTAGGCCCCATTTCAGCTTCCAAAACAAAAGCTGCAGATCAAACACCATCTCAGCATGGAAATAAAACACTGGTAAACCAGAGTTCACAAGAAGAGGTGCAGTTTGTAGCAGTACAGTTAATAGCGGTACTGCAGCTATGTGTATGTTCCGGCCGGCAGGCAGGCAGGTCTCTGGGTCATTATATATAACACTGAAGCGTTTAGGTCATGTTAGGCTGTGGAGAAGTTCTAAACCTGAGCTAAATAGAACCTTGCTGTGTTCCAGTTATTTAATGCAATGCATGTTTGATGGCCCCAGCCTGTCACTGTTTGTTGTCAAATGTTTAACTTAATTCAAGTCTGCAATACGGCCAGGAACAGCGAATTTAGCATTCAAGTCCCAGGTGGTGAAACTGAAAAGTGAATGAAAGGTTTTATTTAAATTTGAATTATAAGGTTTCACAGATTTCCAGCTGTTCCTAGTTAAGTATTCTAATTAAATGAATTACATATTACAAAACATGATGGGATTTCAGAACTCATATATATATATTATATATATATATATATATATATATATATATATATATATACATATATATATATATATATATACACACACACACACACACACACACACACATATATATATATATATATATATATTAGGCTGTGTGTGCATCTTGACTGCAGACCAAAGGCAGATTCAAATCGTTCAGCATATCTCCGCCTTCCCAGTATCTGTTCCTGACGGTGAAACAAAGCTTACTCTGGAATGATGTGTATATTTAAGAACGATGACAGCATAAAAGGAGTTTCCCAAAATGCCTTCTGTTTATTACCAAGCATCAGACTGCATTTTCGGGCTATCCCAAACACAGAAAGGTGCCTCCACTACCCTTCTTTACGACTAACAATGTCCCTGCTACTGTACATGTGTTTGTAAAATCAGTGTTTTCTGCATATTGTTCACTACAGAGAGTACGTGCATAAACATTGTCAAATTCAGAGAAGCAAGCATACTGCAACCTGACAGAAAGAAATGTGTTTACAAGAAAGTTATGTCTACATGAGCGTCACAAATAACTGCATTCTTGTCTGTACATCTACATGCAAGCGCTCTCAGAACTACACTCAGAGGACAGACCTGTTTGCCATCAAAACATCTCCTCATATTTAGTTGATCTTTCGTCTGTGTTGCACCCAGTTTAGACCATGAAAGCCAACTGTGGCATCATGTTAACGCTGACCCTTGGAATGGTCCACTCCCTCACCCTGCATTTCAAACACGCAGTGGAGATGTTTTCTCCCTTTGGTACTGTAAGCTACACTAGTGTATCTGGAGAGCAAATGTTTCCTAAGATTACATGAAACCCCAGCTTCTCAGCTGTTCTCCAGAAGAAGTCTCTGGGGAGAAACGTGTGAATATTTCTCTCTGAAAGATGTTCACTTATGTCAAGCAGAATCACAATCAGGCCTTGCAACAGCAAATCCCAGAAATTCCACTTTATCAACAGGACAGTGTCGTCACATAACTGCTGGCGTTTCTTTTGATGTTACCATATGGTTTGAACTGCAATGTGTTTCCACTTCCAGCTGAATCCAAAAGTATTTTTTGAAGCGCTCTATTTTGGTGATGAATGCAGCAGGTTCATTGTGTGTTCTTCTAGAGTAGGAAGGTCATTTTATCTGCCTCCACAGCTATCTACTTCGCACCACAGGAACTTCCCGAGGAAGGCCTCTCCTTCTCATATTTCTTTTTTTAGTTTGGTTGCAGCTGAATTGGTGTCATTTTGCTTTACATAATGGTCCATGTGAAGCAAATTGATACATCTGGTGCTGGTTTATGAATGCAATAACATCCTTATATTTACAAATGCTGACAGTAAGCTCACGTGCACCATGTTTCTGTTCTTGTTTTTCTAAATGCCAACTACGTTAGTTTTTACCTTTGTAAAACCGACCATCCACTCCAAAAACAGTAACGTATAATCAGTGCGGAGGTGAATGTCTGTAAGTGTAACAGTCAGGGAAACATACTATAATAGTGGGCTACATTTAAATGTAGTAGACATCATGCTGCTCCTGTGCCACTCCCTCGAACTGCATTGTGTCTCCTGTACACACTGGTGCTGGTACCAGTTTCTGCGTTTCTTTTCTCTGAAAAGAACCTGAGGGTTAAATAGAAAAGGAAAAGCGAAGTGACAGATCTGTAAAGGATTTCCTCTGTCCTGTGTGTTGCAACACTGGCTCGACTCATTATTTTGTTTGTATTCAGATGTTATACTGTATGGAAACGACTGGTATGTTGGAAGATAACGTCAGTGTGAATACTTACATGTGTTTCTTTGAGTAGGACTGTAGTGTACCCTGCAGAAGCAGTAGCACTTTAAAGGCATAGCTATACACCATTATTTAAGAAAAAAAGATGTTTGTTTCCCTCATCCCCTTCTGTCCTTGAAGTAGGAGTTAGAGTGAAAGTTTCAGATCCTTGGTACACAGATACAATATAGCTGAAGATCTCGATTTCAGTGTTCATCCAAACGGGAAGATGCAGTCAGATCATTCCCAGGCTCTGATATGTAAACCTTCCTGTAAGCCATTGCAAAGTAAGTTTTGCTCAGACTGTGCAGGGAGTCTGGCTTCTTTGCTCAATGTAAACGTTTCTGCCATGGATTCAATTCAACAGCCAGTGGCAGGTCAATGTCTCCCCTTGGGCCAACCACCAGACAGGGCTACAGGTGGAGATCAGGGGCCTTGTGGGATTCCTCATTCCTAATTCTGTAAGAAAGTTCTGTGTTACAGTTCAGGCTCTTGATAAGACAGCTTTCCTGCACCTGGTCAGTGCAAGCAAGCAAAAAAAAAACAACAAAAAAAAAACCTTCAGCCTGGAGATGATGTAATTCTATTGCAAGTGAGTTTGTTTAAAGAAAATTTGCAGCTTATGAGTCATGAAGTTCCATGGAGGTTTAATTTTTTTTTTTTTTTAAATACAATCTTGCATTTTCTGTAAATGTGATGATGCAGTAGATTTCTCTTTTCCATGACTTGTGTCTTAGATGAAGATTTAACAGCAATAGTACAGTGTCAGCATTAAGCCAGCTAGAACTATTCCCAATTTATTCATTTTACCTTGCAGTATAACACTTTTTATCATGTAGTGTGTATAACTGAGATAGTGAGCTATGAGGTAGACACACCATGCATCCCAGTAGTGTATCAATAGAGTGTGGTCACTTCATTAAGACAAATATATTGCTGTGCTTCTGCGTAACTCGACACAGTACAGCAGTCACTGTGCATATCCAGGAGTCTGCTTCAGTCTGCTTTAATCTCAGCAGCTGCCAATATGTTCTAGTACTGTAATTAGCAACGGTAAATGTAATATAAATAGTCCCATCCATCAAAACTGAGTAACAACCAAGATTTAGGCACTTCTGCAATTATATGAATAAAAGCCACCCATTTCTGCTTTCGTGGCTCGTGGCTCTTTACCAATTTAATGGTGATAACGCTGTTTAAATAGCCAAGAACGAGCACGGCCACACTTTCAACAGCTCTCCAGTATGCAAATGCACACAATCTGGCCTACACTTAAAATGGAGACTATGTCCAAAGCATGAACTGACTCCATTAACTCATATCACAATGAAAGCCCTTGTACTGGGTATAACCACTCGATTGTGGTGGAAAAGGGGGGGGGGGGAGGGATGAAATATGGAATGGAATATGGCTGCTCAGCGAGCTCCATGGGACGCTGCTGTCAAAACAATGACATCACTGTGCCCTCCCCCAGCCTCTCTCCAGTAACACTAAATACCACCATCTTTTAACTCTACGGTAATCCCGTTACAGCAGCCTTTATTAATACCCGTTACTAACATTCACTTACTACAATACAGCAGATTATGTGGGACTTTACGAGTTGCGCGGTATACTGGCACACTGATTGGTGTTTCACTGTACAGTATGCAGGAAACATAACACAGTGAAAGAGAGGTTTTGATTAACACTTTCAAATAACATGATTGAATTTCTGTTCCGTTGGGATTCATATGGATGGCATTTATTATTATTATTATTATTATACATGTATTACCATGTGAAAAAAACATATTATGCCCCACTCAAGCAATCAATACCACAGTAAAGAGCATGACTCAATCTGAAATTTTGAAAGAGGAATTGGGAGCACACACTGGTTCAGCTTGTTTCTCATTCCTGTTTTTACATTTTATATACTGTGCAAATGACGTGGCAAAATGGATGCGATGGCATTTAAAACATTTAAAGTTCTTCTTAACTATTAAGCTGGTTTTCACACACATGAACTGTGTACAGTCACTATGCTGTACTACTGTAGGTTCTTCTCATGGAAAGTGCCATGGCTGGGTAAGTAATAATAGAAAGGGCCAAATGGTGCCACTGTTAGCCAGCTCTATTTCCTGCACTTAAGATTCAGCTCTAGCTTTACTAAGATAATTGCACACTCTGAAAGCATTATCACGGGAGGGGGATCTTTAAAAATAAGCAAGTAGGGATATAGGTCTAAGCTTTTTCTTTTGGTTCAGTATTTCCAACCAGTTTTCTACATTCAAGAGAGCTTTGATGAATGCCCATCTTCCTAATCAGATTATCAACAAACAGCCGAGTAGTAGCTGGTGCTAGCTGCGGGGTGTGATTGTTTCAATGGCAATGATTATTAACCTGAGTGCAAAATCACCTGTAAGTTAATTATTTATTATAGTATCATGCCTTACTGCAAATGCCGTAGTGCACTGTGCTGCTGCACTGGCTTATCATTCACGCCCGAGAGTATTATAAAACCCTATACATGACTCATGGTAATTTTCCACTGCATTTATCTGCTGTACAGTGAGAAACAAGCAGGTTCTTGGTTTCATCTACTGCAAGACAAAGGTGCTAAAATCCAAGTACTGGACTTGCCCAACAAGCAACCCTGCCAGAACACTTATCTGTGATCAAGGGTTCTTATCCTGGTGAAATAAACCAGCTGAACCCAATGGAACTACATGATTCCACACTGCTGATAGCCATAGGCATGTGATATAATGTATACTGTATTTGAGTAATAAAAAGGTGTGCTGCTAAAAATACAGTACTGACTTTATAACATGAAAGCATGGTGTTATTCAACTGGTCCAAAGTTAGTTCTTTTGTGAACCAATACTATGAAAACTAGCTTATTTAGTGTAATAGTCTTATTTGGTGTAATGAGTGTATATTTAAAGAGAAGCAGAGCAACTCCATTTCATGCAGTTAAAATGATTTCTGTGATCCTGCAGCTTTGTCTAGGTAGCGGCCAAGAACAAACACAAAAATAATTTAAAAACCAACTTGCTCAAGGCTGTTTTACGTTTTTGTCTGCTATTGTGATGCTCTGGGTATAAAATGATCAGCCCACCAGCCCTGGAGGGTTATGGAAGGGCTCCAAGTATTACATTAGTTCTGGGCAGCGCATATAAATGAAGAAAGTACTGAAACTTTACTCTGTGGTCATAAGCAAAACAGGTTTCTCTAATTTCCAGAAAAAAAAAAAAAAAAACATTTTTCATGTCTGGCATGTCAACAGAAATCAGTTTTAAAGTTTTTAACACTGATATAAATTTACACAGTAGGAATACCTGCTGAATCATGCACTGCTGTTGGTTACAAAGTGAAAACCACCAAACCGCAAAGATAAGACGATAAGCCAAGCGAAGCTCAGATAATTACCTCATACACTGATGAAAAACGTATCTGAAACTTCTGTCGCTTTCATTTTTTTTTTTTTTTGAACATATTATTCTTACAGCAATATTATTACCTTTCAGACTGAGTGTTTAGAATCGTGGATGAAGCAATCCTACAACAGGTAATGATGCATGGACTCTCATACTGCACAACTTTGCTTTACTGGTGTAGAAATAATGGAAGTAGGAACAAAACTAGAATTTGTGAGAAAACACATACTCAGCTCTGCCTCTCCTCGTATGAGAATGAATATGGGAGTGGGTGTGTGAATATTTACAAAAATACAAGCAGGCTTCACTGCTGCGGTAGGCCAGGCTCCTGACTGACTGGACACTCCACCTGGTTTGCATGTCAACAAATACAAAATTCCACATGTGTTATTATAATACTTATTATGTAACTTAGCATGTATTTACAGGACAGACTAGCTCTGAAACGCTGAGGAAACTGCTGCTCAAAACAGCTATTTAAGCTAAAATGGGTATGTGAATAAAAACCAAGCATCCCCCCGGGGTCATAATGTAATAATGCAGGGGGAATGGTGTCTCGGATAGACTGGTTTTTAAACATGAGGTAAAATGCTACATTACGGTGTAAAGTGGAAGAAGTACATGCACAGTACATTATGTATAATTAAATGTTTCTGAGGTATAACAGGAGGATAGAACCATAAATCAAGAGACTTGTGATAGCTGCACACACAATCAGCATTAGTGTTCACTTTTACTGGAAGACACCTGTAAAGGGACCAGTTTTGTGCTGATTTTCCACTGTATCTGTCTTTACTTGGCTTTGAGCTTGCCAAAGGGAACCTGCCATTGGACAAGCTTCCTCATTCCATTGAAGCCTGACAGCCCTGTTTAAAAGACACACCTACGGTATACAGTCACGCCACTCTGCTCAGAAATCTGTGAAAACAACATCATGTCCATCCCAGCATGCATTGTACTCTAGTGCCTATTTGGCGCTGGTGCTGTGCCAACATGCCTTGATAGGTTAACTAGGCTTAGTTTTAAAACTGGATTGCTTAATGCAATGTTATGCAATCTAATAAGCATTGAGCTGGGCACAATGAAAAGAGGACCTCACAGAGCAAATACTGTCCCTATCAGACACTGCCTTTGTGTGTATTACTATAGTAACGCAAACACACACAAAAAGTCATTATTTTCTCCATCCAAAACATCGAGATCATTCAAGGATCAATCATGCCTGCTCAAGGCAGGTCAGACAGAGGCGAGGTTAGGTGGTCAGCTGCTTGGTGAGGATAACAAGAAAATAAACACATACATCACCAATTCAACTTCTGCGTTCAGTAATGGTGACCTGATTAGCTCACTTTGACTCCCACTTCTCTTCTATATCCAATGGAAAAAAGATTGATCAAATGCATTCAGCTCACAAACCCACTAACCACAGACACTGTTCTCAGTATCAGGGTAAAGGAGAATTTCAATAAGGGTTCTGCATGGTGTGTGTGTTGCTGTTTTACATTGATGCTGCATGAAGGCAAGAATTAAAGCTATTACAAATAGGAACAGACACCAGTAACTATAGTGCAGTAGCTAACAATAACCAAACAAAGACAACCTGTATTTCTGGAAATAAATAATGAAAAAGAAAAATGCCTGGAGCACAAATGCCACATGTGGAGCAACAAACCAGTTGCAACAAGTGTAACAGAGATGGACATTGCAAGTGGATAATACAGAGGCAGCAGTGGAATAAGGTCAATGGAAAAGCTGCTGAGCAAGGAGGAGGGTAAAGATGCTTTGCAGGTTCCCAGAGGGCATCTCGCACAGGTACTGTAATTCTGCAGCAGACACTGGAACTGTACACACATACTGTACAGCAATGGGATATGCAGCGCAGCTGCTGCCTAGTTAATGCACTTCCCTGTTTTCAGGGAAGTGAACGTTCACAAAGAGGCTGTTCTTTAAAACCTAAACCTGATAAACATTGTAATTTTACACTGAAAGTGCTGTTTATCTGCTGCCTGCAGAGCAGCTTGTATGTTCTGTTAGCGCTTTATCAACACTGCCCCAGGGGCCTGGGTGAGGGTACACTATGAACACAGCGATAACGTTTGGTCTGGTGGGAGTTACTTGTTCCTATCAAGTCTGCGTGTTACTAAGAACCAATTATCTGCAGCATGCCTTTCAGCTTACAAGAATAGTGGGCACTGCAAGCCCGGAAAGCAGCACATGCCAACAGATGAGTCTGTGGTGCTCTTAAACTCAGTAACCGTTCTCTCTAGGGCAGTGGTTCACACTGTGTCTGCTGGTTTGCGTTCCAACTGAGCTCTCAGTTACTTGACTAGATGCTTAATTGAACTGACCATTTGCTTAATCAGACCTTTTAAATTGTTTTCAGCTCTTAAACAGTTGCAGAGTTCAAGTTACTTATAACATTTTATAGCTGACTTGAAATATGCAACTGTTTAAGAGCTGAAAACAATTAAAAATGTGTAACAAAGCAAATGATCTGTTCAATTAAGGGTCTAGTTAAGTAAATGAGAGCTCATTTGGAATGAAAACCAGCAGACACAGGGGGATCCCAGGACCAGGATTGGGAACCACTGCTTAAAGGCTCAGAATAAACTCAATCTCTACACTATGAGCACTGCAGACTCTTTGCAGTTTCAAATGTAAATGTCTGAAATGAAAACTAAACTGATTAAGATGGATCTAGGTCACAGGTCCATAATTATTCAGACACAGCAACACTGAAAAATCTGCCAGTGTAAAGTCTAACCAATAAAACCACTGCCAGGAACACTGTGTTCATTTAAAACCAAGTGTGAAGATCACCATCATTTGGTAAAAAGCTAATGCAGGAAACTAACATAACAGTGAAATAATGGTTAGGTCATTGAGTTGTGAAGCATGGAAGACTAGTGTGAAAATCAGTGCCGGCATGGTATTGCACAACTGTGCACATTTCCAACTTGAACATTACCTTGCCTTTAAACTTCCAAACCAGCAGCATTCATTCAAAGAACTGCCGTAAGCATCAAAACCCAAGTGTACTTAAATACAGCTCAGACGTGGTTAAACCGGGTTATTACAGCAATATACTTTCACTGCAAAACTAGACCACATAGACCAACATGTCAATTCCCAATCCATTGACAGCTCCACATTTAGAAGGGCCTGACCTAAACTGTACAGTACTTGCTGATTAAGACCGCAATTACAACTCTAAGTTAACCATAGTTTCACCGCTGCTTGCTGTCCTGAACCTCCAGCCACAGGTACTGTATGTCCTCTATATCCTGAATATTGGCTTGTGATGTGTCTATGTCCTGTACAGTAGGTTGTATTCACAAGTTACTGAATTACTGCAGTTTATAGCATGGGGCGCTGTGCAGGGCAATGTGAAATCATAACCCCATTTTTGGTTGTCTGTCTGTTTGCCAGGTGTCTATACTATGCCATAATTCAGTGAGCAATACCACAATCACTACTGACAACCCCCACTGACAGCATCAGACAGTACTACCCATGCATATTCTCAGGGAGGCTCGCGATCTATTCATCTGTGTCTTCCACACTATTGAATACCCCTTCACTCCGGTCTCCCTGTCCCCAGGGCAGCTGCCCGTCTTCCCCACCCCTCTGGATTACTCCTATGGTTCCACTGTGCAAACCTGTCCCTGTCTCCTGTGACTTCACTCCAATACCTTCTCCTGGAGTGCTCCAGGTGCTGTGCAGTAAAACACCTTCACCCTCAGTACTGTTGCCTTACAGTGCAACAGTAGTCTGCCTGGCGCAGGTACTCACTTATCATATACAATCTCCTTGGAATCAGGTAACTTACTGTATATGAAGTGGAGACGGAGATGTGGTAATTATGTTGGTCTAGAGTTTGGGTGGGTATTTTGCTAGTTGTTGCAGTAATAGCATGTGGTATTGGTGGTGGTGATCATGGTAACAGCTTGCAGTCATTTCTGCACTAGGTTTGCTGCAGCTAAGCTGTGTCTTTCTTCCCCATGCGTCAAACCTGTCTTTGGCCCAAGTTGCTGAGGTATGACGAGCATTCACAGGTCCCTCAGTGCTTCTGCAGTCTTTTCTGACAGCTGTCTTCATAAGGGTTGAGGGTTTATCCACACCTTTACACAGTACTTACAGCCCACATACCTCACAAAGTGCTGTTACCTTTTTATGCTGTGAAACAGTATGAACATCATGGTATCTTTTGCAATTAAGGGCTCATTTCTAGTAATTTCCCAATGGACCTCAGCGATCGTCTGTAGGTTCTGTTCAGCACTTTACCAGTTGACACTGCCACTCACCTTTAATGAGACTGCACAGTACTTTCACCTTTAATGAGACTGCACAGTACTTTCACCTTTAATGAGACTGCACAGTACTTACACCTTTAATGAGACTGCACAGTACTTACAGGATAGCAGTCCTCTTACTGTCGCTGAAACAGTGAGGGATGTGTGGATCTCTTAAACGTTAATTACATTTGGAAGTATCAAATGTGGGGGGTTATTTATTTTCACATCAAGATCAAGTACCACAGGTCTGTTCTATCTACACTCTAAATTACCTCATGGAATCTATTTAACATCCTTTCAGGTCTAATCAGGTTATTATTTAATGACATGTATAAACCCAGAGGAGTCCAGACCCTGGCCTTACTGATCTGTGCACCCCTGCAATAGAACTACATCAATGGCACAAGGAAAAAGTTTATGACATAAGGATATCAACATCCCAGTTAACACACCTTGGTCTGGGATTAAATCAAAATTATAGCTGCACCAAAGGCAGGAGGATGATTGCATATTGTTAATATCATGTGCATGCTACTGATTGCTGATAACAAGAGAAATAGGATAGGAATATGTACTGTAAGCAAGCACACGACATACATGCCAATACAAAACAAGTGCAATATAGGAAAGAACAAACACAAAGCTCCTCGTGTGACAGGAGGCTTATGATACGCAGTTAAGAAAGAACTATTGCAACGTACAGCACTTACTTTTAATGGTGCTGATAACGTTATTGCCATCCTTGATCACTTCCTTCAGGAACCGGCTAGTCCGACCCAGTTCCTCCTCGTAACATTTGAGTCTCTCCCTGAAATCTGGGCTGTCTAGGTAGCAGTCACTGAACTCCAGCGGAGGATGCCCCATGATTAATTCTTAATATGTGTGCTTTAAATGTAGCCTCTACCAAAACAGCACGACACACCTCCTCGATACAGTCTGACCAGCAGCTTTCGGGCTGTTTTTACATCCACACTTCTGTATATTATCAAATCCCAAATACAGCCAGTATCCAGCTGTGAGCTCGCGCCCAGGGGCTCTGCAAAGGTGTATCCCTCTCGCGCAGCGGATCGATTTAAGGCATTGTGGTGCTGTTGCCGTGCACTGACCAAGCTTTCCACAGTGACGATGAATTCCAATCAGTTCTCAGACATTGAGCTGGAATTGCAAAAAAAAAAAAAAAATAAATACCTCTTTACAGCCGCGCGCACATGTCATCTAGGGTTTATTTTGTAGGACAATAATATGCAAGCTGGAGCGCTGAAACGTGTAACTGCTCCCTCATGCGTGGTGTAACGAGATCTGTTTAGATACCCCTGTACATCTGTGAATGATCTCCACAGATTGTGCTACTCAGGGATTTCCTTATTGTGAATTTCCTTATCGGAATACAAAATTCAGGCTGGGCATGGAGACAGACCTCCCCCGGACACATCCGCACCCGGTCTTAAAGCCGCAGCGGCGCTTTTCCAAGATTTCCTCGGCTGTGCAGCCTGACGCCAAGACAGGGAGGAAAAGCACTAGCAATACCCTTCACATAAACTTGCTGACTCCTTTTAACTTGCACAGTGTCGTTAGCATCGCGTAGCAATGCATTAAGGATAACGCAAGTAATAATAGAGTCCAGGGCCCATGATACATCCTGGGTTGGAATGTGGTGCGCTTGGTCCACCTGCTCGGTCTTGCGAATGACATACTGCCGCAGCCGAGATAGTGCAATGTCAGTGGATTTCACGAAAAGCAGAAATAAAGACTTATGTTGTAATCATACGTTACTTTTTAAAGCGTCAGTGGGTATTCGTGTATGGTGTTTTCAATGACATAAAAAAACGTCCAGTGCAATTTCATTTTTAAATGGGGGGGGGGGGGGGGGGTATTAATCGCTCTTACATATTGCACGTACAAATTTTACTCTACCGTGGCATAACGAATTGGGCCGACATGTACATGTGCACAAAAATGTTTTTGAGTGAAAAAAAAAAAAAAATTTATCTTAACTGTGTGATACATACGTTATGATGCAATTCCGTGTGTTTTCGCACACCTTTTGGAGACGAAATAAATTTTTTTATTTAAAAAAATATCAATATTAGTTAAAAGGGGACTTTATATTATTATTATTATTTATTATTATTATTATTATTATTATTATTATTATTATATTTTTGACCCCTGGCAACCAACAATTGTAAATGTGCTGTTTTATTTTCTTTGTCTCTTGCACTGCAATGTAAATATTTTGTTGTGTAAACAAAGCATTAAATTAAAATTTAACCCTGGCCTAAATTTCGTCACACTGCCTTTGGCGGAGCGCCTCCTTGTGGCTGGGATGCTGTACTGCAGTATTTTTTTTTTTTCTTGACAAAAGTCCCAATTTGCAGACGTTTAAATCCTTCGACCGAAAGGGGCGGTGTCGCTGACTGTTGTCGTCTGTGTGTTTGTCTCCACGTTGCTTCTAATGAGCGAAGATGTCGGAAGTGGACGAAGCAAGTAAACCCTTGGTGAGAACAATATAATTTATTTCATATTTCTCTTCTCGGGAGCGTGCCCTGATCAAGCGAGAGGGTGTCTGGTTGCAGCCAGGAGTTAGCTGTTTGGTTTATGGCGGTTTTAAATGTGCGATATTTAAAATACGAGCTTGTTTGTCGTTGCTGTACGTGTGTGAATAGGCCTATGAAGATGTCTATGAAGTGTTTCTTTGTTTATAATTTCTGGAGTGTGGTCCATAGACAGTATTAGGCATGTTTATTTTACCCCCCCCCCTTTCCTCCTGTTTGTAATAGGCATAGAATATGCTGGTTATACACGTTGTTGACACAGAGTCATCTGCATTGAGAGGCTGTATTTGTTTATGGACAACACACTAAATGTATTTGGGTTCAAAGTTGTCGAAGGAGGTGCTGCAGTACACTTAAGCCGCACAGGGTTATTATGTTGTTAATGGAGAGAGTGCAGCCAGGTGAGCATGCCGAACAGCATTCATTCCACGTCACTGGATTCCCATGTGACAGTGGCCGGTACTGTCACATGGGAATCCGGGGGGGTATTTAATAGACACAAGCCAGTCAGGGTGGATGGACCCTGTGGCTCTGATATACAAATCCAGTTCTACTTACTGCCAGTAAGCACATTTTGGTAAAGTAAAACTGTACATTTTCAGTGGTAGGGTTTTGTATGTATGTATGTATGTATATCGTGATACATATTACTTGAATTGAATTGCACAATGGTTACCACCATAATGGTAGTATCATTGCATTTGCCTTTGTGAGAAATATATATATATATATATATAGATATATATATATATAGATATCTATATATCTATATATATATATATATATATATATATATATATATATATAATATAAATAAATATTTATTTTATTTTTTTAATATATATACACTAATACAGGGGTCTGCAACCCTGGTCCTGGAGAACCCCTATCCTGCAGGTTTTATAGGTGTCTTTACATCATCAGTGGCTAAAGATATGGATTACCTGTTAATCTTGACTAATTAAGCCAGTAATTGGTTCATTTAAGTAACAGATTGAATTAAATGAAAACCAGCAGCCACAATAGCTCTCCAGGACCAGAGTTGGAGACCCCTGCACTAATATATATTTCTGTTCTCACTATATTTATTTGTGTGCATAAGACACTGCAGCTGTTTCATCATAGTTAATGTGGGTAATCTTTCTTTGATTTCTCCTGCAACTAATTGTATGATGCAAAAAAAAAAAAAAAAGTGTGTGTTGTTTATTTGTTTATTTTTTGCAGTTTGCAGGGCTGTCTGATGTGTCCATCTCTGGAGATATCCCTGTGGAAGGAGAGATCACAGTTCCAGTAGGGTCTCTGTCACATGATGATGAGTACTCTACACTCGATGAACCAGTGAAAGAAACCATTGTGAGTTTACATATTTATCTAGAATGGAAAGAGTACGGTTTTCAGTGGGTAAATTAAACCAAACGTTATGGTAGTATAACAATAGCAAGCTTGAGATTACATTCTCGGGGACATCTGTTTCAGAGAGTCACAGTAAATTAGTTTAAGTCTTTGTTTTCAAAACCTTTTGTGACACATTTTCACTTTAAACCAAATATATAAAAAAAAAATGTATTACATGTGTCTGTATATGCTGGAGCATCACTTCTGCGGCATCAAGTTATAAACAACTTGACCAGACTGTGTGAGTTCTTTACTGCAGCTGAAGTCCACCCTGCCAATTACCTGAAGAAATAACAAAGACTCCAAAAGAGATTCAAGACACTGTTTCCAGTAATCAAGATCAGTCAGTCGGTTAAAGAAAGCCTGATTTATAATTGGTTTGGGTAAAAATTAATTTCACAAAGCCCATGCGTGTTATAGAGAGGGTTAATAAAAGAGAAACAGGTCAGAACTTGGCTGCTAGACATCTAAAAGACTGTTGAGAAAAGAAGCACTTGTTTAGAATTCGCTATTTCTTCTGACTCTTGTTGTTGAGTCAGTGAAAATGTTTTGACTGCCCCGTCTCTCTTTAGAAATCATGTTCTTTAGACACAAAGAGAGCTTTTTAGGTTTAAGTTCCATTTAATAGAAAATGCTGAACTGAGCTTCTTGGATTTTTGTGCACTGAGCAAAACTGAAACCAGCCCTCAAAAAAAGAAGCTGCATTCAGTGTCTGTTACTGCCAGGAAAGAATCAACTTTTATATAAAAGGGAGAAAGTAATGGGAATCTGTTAACAGTACAACATAACTGCTTAAGGGGCTTTATTTATAAAATGTATTATGAGTAGTGTGCTGAAAATCAACCGGTGAGCCCTGTAATCCACGAATACTGCTAAGATTACTGAATACCTTTATGGATTAAAATGTATACTGTAGTTATTTCACAAATTGTAATTTTAAAAGTTTAAATATTGATTCCTCTGTCTTTTCAGCTGAGAGATTTGAAGGCAGTAGGAAAAAAGTTTGGCCATGTGATGTATCCTAAGAAAAGCACAACACTACTTAGAGACTGTAAGCATAAGCTTTAAAACTTATTTTTTAGTTACCCCGTAACATTGCACTGCCTACAATGATGCTGTTTGTTGGATCTTCAGTTGTTGTCAGCATTACAAACCAACTATAATCAGTGTCATTGACGTTAGTAATGTGTGTTTGTGGGGTTTACATAAACTCTACTGCACTGTAACATTTTTTGTTTTTTTTGCAGGGGACTTATGGGGTCCTTTGCTGCTCTGTGTCACATTAGCTCTGTAAGTCAAAGGCATTTTCTAAAACTATATATTAATATGAATGGTTTACTATGGGTATATTATGTAAAAAATCATATATAAGATATAAGTAAAAGTAATGTCACATATAGAACACCATTCCATCATATAGGAATAAATCATGGATTTGAATATAAACAATAACAAGTAGTTGTCATGCCATCAAACACCTATAAATACCTCCAGTGTTTTTGTTTTATCTATATTGTTGCATATCAAAGGTTATGTTACAGATTTCTTGAGGGGACTTGATGTTTTCGGCTTGTATCTCAAGAATGAATATATTACTGAATGTGTGTGTGTGTGTGTGTGTGTGTGTGTGTGTGTGTGTGTGTGTGTGTGTGTGTGAGCCATGGTTTGATACACTCCCTGTCCTCCTGTCTCCAGCATGCTACAGGGGGGGTCTGCAGACAGCAAAGAAGATGGAGGGCCCCAGTTTGCTGAAGTGTTTGTTATTATATGGTTTGGATCTGTCATTATTACGTTAAATTCCAAGTTGCTGGGAGGCACTATGTGAGTACTGCTTTTTTTTTTTTTTACATGAACTAAACTAGTGCATGCAAGTCAAGTGTGTTTTCCGCTGGCATAATTTTTCCATTGTGTTCTTTTCACAGCTCGTTCTTCCAGAGCCTGTGTGTACTGGGATACTGTATCCTGCCTCTGACTGTTGCAATGATTGTCTGCAGGCTGGTGCTACTAGGGGGCACCGGGACAGCTAGTTTTATTGTTCGATTTATAGTAGTGGTTGCATCGTTTGGTTGGTCAACGTTTGGTAAGTAGTGTATTATTATTATTTTTAAACATGGACAAGTATTGTACAGTAGTAAGCAAACAATGCATCTGTTGAACTTGTATTATACAAGTACAGTCCACATGGCTGTAAGGATGTAATCTGATGTTAGTCCAGTAGGTGGAGTTATTATACAGTATTAAGAGGAAAATATGGTTTTAGTTCATTGTTCTTTTCCGAAGCTTAAATGAACACTTCAGATTACAATGAGTACTAAAGCAATAACATGGCACGCCTATTGTTCATTGTTTGATCAATGCTGCTGTTTAAAAACTCTTAGGTTTATAACCGAAACAACACACTGGCCAAGAGATTAAAAAAATAAAAAAAATAATAATAAATTGAGGATGGGGGGGACTGGGGATTGTGTTTCGGATCCAATGTGGTGGCGTTGGTAGTTGATACCTCTTTACTTTAGATACCCTTTGCTCTCTCCCTGCAGCATCCACAGCCTTCTTGGCAGACAGCCAGCCTCCGAATCGCAAAGCCTTGGTTGTGTATCCAGTGTTCCTGTTCTACTTTGTCATCAGCTGGATGATTCTTACCTTCTCCCCATCACACAGCAACACAGGACCCTGAACTGACAGCATTTCTCCTGAAGACTAAGAGACTGTTCTTCACTTCCATTTGGGAAGGAATGGAATTGGAAGCTGGAAGGTTCAGGTTGACTCAAATAAGCAGCAACAGCCCAAAATGACCATCATGTGTTTTAAACTATTTGAAATAACCCTTAGGAATAAATGCATTAAACATGGCACTGGACCATATGTTATCTTTTAAAATACCATTATTATTTTTTATTGAAGTCTCTCATTAATCTTTAACAATTTAGCATTTTCAAGGAATTGGAGAATATGCATGGAGCGCGATAATATGAATGGTACATAATTCTCTGTGGATTAAAAAATGCCCATCATATGCAGGTTTTACTGATGGATTAAAATAGTGCCTTATGGTAGGTTGTTAAGTCAACCAAATAACATGAGCCAGCAATGCAGAGCTGTTTGAAACGCCAAGTATTTCAGCATTTAAATGACTGGTTTTCCAGTGTACTGCTGGATAGAAAGCATTCCCTGACTCGGAAAGACAGCAGACCTATCCTGATGAATACTTCAGGTTTTGGATTCTTGGTAGAATTTGTTTCAGAGGCAACTGGCATAATACTAGTACAGTCTAACGCAACTGCACCCCCAGCAAAACTGAATCACACAGTGAGCCACCCTTCTTCAGGAAGACGTGCAAACCCTTTGTTGCTAAATTTGCTCTGCAGCTTGAGAATTGTGGTTGGGTTATTCTATGCTACTCTTTTTTGTCCACAAGTGAACTGCACTTGAATATTAGAAAGTGTTACCGATTCCAATACTGTTCTGTTTGTTTCAGTAAAGATTCTATAACCTTGCTACTTGTCAGGATGATTCTGGATGTATAGAACTCAGTGTATGTGCAATGTAAAAACTATTTTATGTTTAACTTGTTCTTTTAAGACTTTGTTTTATTGTAAAAAAAAAAAAAAAAAAAAGTTATTTTATGAATACAGATGTTATAATTTGTGGTGATCTAGGGGGGTTGAAATGAACAAAGATTGTGTGACATTGTCACAAACTACTGTTTTTTGTTTTGTTCCCCCCCTCCCCAATGGAATTACATAAATGCAGTTCATTTCACACAAGCACTTGAGTCTGATTTATGAATCTGGGTTCTGAAGAATCCATGCAGGTAAGGAGTTTCCACATGCAGTTAAAGTACTGGATGTATAAATGTGGACCATTCTTATAAACTGTGTGTGTTTTTTTTTTGTTTGTTTTTTTGGAGGGGTCTGCATTTCTTACACTGTTTAATAAATATAGTTAATTTGTTACCTGCAGCTTTGACTGCATCTCTTGCACACAGCATTCACAGCTAAAATATTATTTACAAAAAACCTTGTAAACCTCTGTGTTCTAAATGACTAATATTCAATAAATAAATCTCGGTGTGATAGATATAAGTGAGTGATTCAGATAAAGAAAGTTATTGCACTTTGCCATTCTTAAATGTTGAAAACGTTTACTGATCTTGTGTAAGTGGACACAAAACAGCGTGACGATTCCACTAATATGGTTGTGTTTTGGGTCAGATATTTTACATGGGAAATGTTTATTGCAGATGAGCTTCAACATACCTTTTTAGTTTTTTTTTTTTTTTTAAAAGCAGGGAATATTAAACATGCCTTAATGTGCTGTGCATGTAAATAAACCCTTATGTATTTGTTACTCCACACTAGAAAGAAGTTTGTCACCTTCAGTGAATACGTTGAAAAAATATTTAAAATTGTCACCCTGAACAGTACATTACTAATCTAAAAGATCAATTTTTATAATTAGAATTTCTTTGCGACTGGATATTTGTTTTTCAATGAAAGTGACGCATCGTTTTCTAAAGCAGCGTCCTTTAGACATTACTACTGTTTCTTAATGTCTGCTGTAAATGTCATCAGAAAATATCAAATGTTTTCTTTCTGTTGTGCATGTATATACTGGGCTTCTCAGAAGAAATGTCAATTAATTGCACATTTAAAAACTGATCATTAAAATTTGACAGGTTGAATGGCTTTTTTTTTTTTTTTTAAGCAATAGTAAATATATGAGAAGATGTTGATTCAAGAACAAATTGGACAGGCATGTGGAATAATTGCCAGATTGTTTGTTTTCCAATGCATCTGCCAGGCTGCAGTTTCCTTGCCTTGCGGTCAGTGCACAGTATTTGGAAAGTATTTCTCCTCCTCTGTCAAGCACCTGCCTCAGAGGATGTACTGTGCTGTCCACAATTCTATTTTAATAGTTTAAACTTCGTTGGACCTAAATACTGGTGCTCTAAAACTCTTAAACCAGATGTTTTTTTTTTTTTATTATTGTGTTCTTCAGTGTTGTTTAGGGATCTCCCAAAAACCATGAATGAAGGGGCAGTCTTTTTTTTTTATTTTTTATATATTTTTTAATTTTGTGGGAATGTTCGTGATCACAGAAAACTATAGTAAGTGCATGTAATTTTGTGTCACCAGATGTCTTGTTGAGCTGCGGCATTTATTTTTCATCTTGAAGACTGGAGATGCAGCAGGCTGCAAACTGCCCTGGGAATATCTAGCTAGGAGATATGTTCTTTCTATTGCAAAGCAGAACTCTTAGGTATGCAGAACCTAAAGGTTAAAACATTGAATAATAAAAAAAAAGGTTATCTGTTTGGATTACCTTTAGAACGTCATCACCCCTGAGTTACTGGAACACAGTGTACAGCTGATCATCCATCTAAAATGGTGCCTAGACAAATCTTGATTTAAAAAAAAACAAAACTTTTATTTCTGATGTAACATATTTATACTGCTTTGCCTTTATCACTGCAGTTCTGATGGAAAGATTAAGAGCACCTAGGCAATGCCAGACATATATTTTAACATTCTGTGAAAGCTTTTCAAGGATTGTATGAGGAAGAGCCAGTGCATGGCACATTGCCTTAAAGACTAAGGTCCTGTTTTCTATGTTTGATCGTACTATTGTACTAATTGAAGCTTAAATGGCCTCAAACTCTTTAAAACATTAATTTTGAATAAATACTTGAATACATTTACATTTGGAATTTGATTTTGCAGCTGCATACAAACCAGAGACATAGGCAACTTCCCTGTATGCTGCTCTGCACAGAGTGCAAGTCTTTATTGGAAACTGATTTAAGAAGTGTTTTCTTGCTGAAGCAAGATGCATTAGCCAGGAAAAGAGAGCTAGTATGTGGGAGACCCCACAGGCCTGCAGCTTCCCGTGCAGGAAATGAGATTCTCCCAGCTGTCCTCAAAGGAATGCGACTTAGCTGCAAAACAAGTTGAAACTATATTTAAAATAACATATACAGACTGAATGTTAAAATCTGTAGCTTTGAGGCAATTTTGTATGTATGTATGTATGTATTATTATTATTATTATTATTATTATTAAATAATTTAAGTGTATTTAAATGATTCTTGCTTTTATAACCACCCCAAGACTTGCATGATGCTTTCCATGAACCCTAACGATCCTTTAAAATCCACCTAAAAAAAAAAAAAAAAAACCCAAAAAACTCTAAAGTGGAGTAATCTGCAAAAACCAAGCAAACAAGCACATTAGCTAATGGCACATTGGATCTAGCTTCAATAAACTCTCAAGTAAACAGCAGTGGATGGTCTTTCAGTGTACTAGTGTACTGAGTTCTATGGGTGTTAATGAGATTGACGTGAAAGGATCATTTATTATAGCATTTCTGTACCATGCTCTTAGATGTTAGTCGCTGTTTCATATTGCATGCATCTCTGAGAGGGACTGAACTCTTCTGATCTTAAAGCCTTGGTGGCTTTTATTGTTGTTTAGCAGATGGGATTCCATGATGTGACAGACACCAGGAGATAGAATTGTCCCGGATATTTGGAATCCTAATCTAGTATTCCCTGGATGATTATCGAGTTTCTCTGAAAGCAACCCTTGTTTGCAGCGCTGTCCTGCCTCTGAAGTGTTCCGAGTCAGGGAGGCAAAGCTAAAGATTTCAGCTGTGAGAATGTTGACTATACTGCACAGAAAGCCTATTCCCCTTGAGGACTGGAGTCACATCACTTATAAGCATTTTTGTCTAGTTTTGTAATTGTATGTATTCTGAGTCCACAGTGTCCCAGTAGAACACATACTGTAAGGTGTGTTCAGGATGCTATTATGTGTTTTTTAATTGATTTTGGAGTGGAAACCAAAAATGAAGGAGTTTCTATTTCTATCTAATACAAGACACACAGATTGACAGTATTTTGAGTTAAAAACACCTGAAAATCCAGCATATAAACCAGGAACACTTGAGCCTCAAGCAAGCTTAATGCAGTACCCAATTTTCCAATTTCATACCCATTTTAAAGGCAGTGGATGATGAAAACGATGCCCATGTTAGTCAACTCGAATCAGGGTTTGTTGTGTGTTGATAAAACAAATCTTGATTTACCTTCTGCAATTCAGGATTTCGTGCTCCTGGCAAATTCCTCAAGATAACCAGGAATGTGCTTCAGTGCTTATCATTGCATAATGGCTCTTGGACCTATTTAAGATCTGTGGGGCAACTGATATACTTTGACTTCTTAAAGCTAACAAAACCATTTGTTTTCACTTTCTTGAAGCCTTACTTAATGTGCCCCTCCTAATAAATACAAAACTGTTCTTTCAATTTGACAGTGCTTATGTTTCAGCCACTGGTGTCTTTGTTCAGTTTGCATTAAACTTTTTAAAGACCAAAGGATTTAAAAAAAAAATCTTTATAACAAACTTAACTGAAGGTCACTTGAGATAATTAAAGACAATTCCATGTCCAATACCTGCACCTGTTATAATATATGGACAAAGGCACACATCTCACAGAGCAGCAATCAACGCGCTCACTGCTGGCAACCTGACACGCTCAAATGGCTTAAGACAAGCAACTGTGAGAAAACAGAAAGATGAAAGAGGCTGGCCATGTACTTTCATGTCCTATAATGTAATCAACGGATGTCATCAATATCACCACTTATGAAGGCGATCAATGTTTTCTTCATTTCCTCTTTGTGCCTCTTTAGTCAATAGCACACTGCATGGTTTCCTATAGGGCCAGGCTGGCACTGTGCATTACCCAGTTAGGTCATGTTCATCATGAATTAAAATGTGTGCTTTCATGATGTTTGATGTAATATGTGCACAGTGAATTATTAAGACTCAAACCAGCTTTGCAGATATTCTTTTGACCCTTGAAAAGCATGCTAATATAGTCAAAGCAGAATGTTAATTAAAGGACACTGAGATCCTTTCACCAAACAGGCCCTGCTTTGAACCTCTAGCTGTGAGATGTGATTAAACAGTGCAAGCAGAGATACAATCTCAATAGCACAGTATTGACTCTTCCACCCTTGCACTGTCTCTGGATGTTCACAGTCCCGTGCCACAGGCATGACAAGGTACATGGTTATTGTTTAATCTGCATTAGGTTGTTACTGATGCTTGTTAGTTGTAAAGTAATACATAGCAGAAGGAGCTCGCTTGTTAAAACTCTGGACATGCCATGTTGATTCTGTAACTGTCCAGGACTGCGATAAAGAGGAAAGTGTCTAATTACTTTCCTGTTTCACTTTCTCAGGTAAAAATATTGGTAATAACGGTATGTAAAGGTAGAAGCCTGCTACTTTAACCCTATAATTTATAATGAACACATAATGTTCCTAATTCTAGTCTATCCATGGCCCTGATACTAAATGCCAGTGCCAGTACCACAGCTTTTCAGACTTCAGCTTTGGAAATGGGACTTTTGCAAAGGTTCCATTGATCTGCTCCGAGATAAAAGTTTTGCCCCATCTGACTTCCTATCCACTATACACAGTGTTTGTGTGTGTGTGTGTGCACGCGTGCGTGTGTATGTGTGCGTGTCCATGATGTAAATACCTTATTTGTCTTGCAGACCATGTCATTCTCTGGTACAATATACAATACTGTTAACAACATTTTAATTTCTGTAGTTGATTAACATGATCTAAGTACATGAATTTTGTCACAGTTATTCACGACACCAGACAGTAACAGCAAGTAGCAATTAATTTCCAATTTAACAAAAGACTAGAAAGGAACTACGAATTGCTTAATGCATATACTACAAATATGTTGACAACAATACGTCTGTGCTAGCTTGTCAAAGCCCAATTTGTGTGAGTATATATATTTATATTTTAAATCCACGTTTTAAAGAGTTGTTGTTAAACATGTTACTGATTTTAATACATGGTATTGGATGCTACTTTTAATAACAGTTGATTTTTTTGTTTTGATCAAGGGGCTTTGAAATGTCATGATCCTCTGCAGCCATTGCATTTCCTCTTCTCGTCTGTCTTCTGTCTCTTCTGACTCCATGTCTATCTATTTATCCATCTATTGAACATGCGCATGTCAGTGACATACTGTAATACTAACAGTCCAAAAAAAGTTTAAGTAAGTAATCAATCTTAGGCCAATGACAGCAACTGTGGTACTAAAATGCATTACTGTTTTTTTGTTTTCTTCTCAGTACTTGTTGGCTGGTATGGTATGTACATACCATGACCTCACTGGTCTTGCCAATGCTTACCTATGCTTTTTAATGTTTTCATTGTCCTTTATCACACTTTGATATGCTTTTACTACAAGGGAACTTTAATGAGGGAAGACCATAAATACAATACAGTTAGAGATTAGAAGCAAACAATATGAAATCTTATGCACTTCAAAAGATTATTAGAACTAAATCATTAGGAAAGGCCAGATGGCACAGAGCTAAAATGACACCGCTAACATTTTTGTTTCGTTTTGTTTTACCTTTGATCTGAATTGAGTTAATGGTTCTTTTCTCACCCTTAGCAGCACTCTCTCCGAGAGAGGTGATGTCATCAGTGTTTAGTGAACAGACTCTCTGTTCCACATGTGATTTGACTCTGAAGGAGAGAGAGAGAAAGAGAGGTAGAGAAGGTAGTAGAGGTTGAGAGTGAGGGAGAGGGGGAAAGAGAGAGAGAGAGAGAGAGAGAGAGAGAGAGAGAGCGCCTTGGAACACAGCCAATGGAAAACCTGGCCTTTGAGCTTGTGTGTCTTGACTTGCGCACACACCGGGGGAATTTAGTTACTCCTCTGCTGTTTAAGCCATGTTTTTCCACATCAGCTTTTCTTCAATGAAGTAACTTGGTGTACTCTGTACTCGACAGAATCAAGGTATGTTTTGTTGTTCTTCTTTTTACAGTATGTAGAGCTCAGTTTCAACTTTTCTGCTTAGCCTGTCAGCAAAGCTCTCCTGTGCACTGCAAGACTCAACAGTTCTCCAGGAAGACTGAGTGTGTGAGGTGCTGCTCATTGCTCATGGAAAACACTTTCAATGTGCAACTCGTGTCCTTTAACCCTTTCCTGCTGCGGCCAGCTAAAGAGGTCATTCTATAGAAAGAAGATGTTTAACAATGTACAATTACTGCTTCTACAAGATGAGTCAGGGCTTTCATACGAAGGGCTGTGAACAGATGTTTACTTTCATTTGTTGTGCTATACTGATTTGAGCCAGCATGGGGCGTTTAACATTGGATTTAAGTTTTGCAATCAGAAGGGGACTGAAAACAATTTATCGAGTTTTCAGAAAGTTTATAGAGATTTAAAAAAAAAAAAATCATGAATTTGAGTCATGACTCAATGCTAGTTTGGAAGGAGTTTCTGGTTACAGGTTCACAAGTTTAACTTTGTTTTATTTCTGGGTGTGTTTTATGAATGAATCAGACACATACTAACCTGTAACTGATTTGATTAGTTTAGACATGCTTTACCGGTATGACAAGCACCTTAGTCCAGTGATTTTTTGTGTGTCGTGTCTCCATACTCCAGAGCGTGTGAGAGATTAACACAGTGATCCTGGCATATCCTCATCTCCAAGCCTGTCTGACGAGAGCAGGGTGAACCATGTTGGCAGGCATTGAATGGTGTAGTACCAGACAGATTTCATTCACAATGTTGGCAAAGATCTTCGAAAATGAACTTCAAAACGTCACCGTAGCTTAAGTTTGCCACCCACAGTACAATCAAACTAACATGGCTCCTGTGCAGTTAATACAGAGGATGAATTGTGCAGTCCCTCTATTAAGACGGCTGAAGGAAAGGAGTTATATTTCGTATTGCTGGTCCTAACTCAGGGAGATTATCAGATTGAAGGGGTAGATTCAAAGACAAAAAAAGAGTTAGGTGAGGGAGCTATTTGATTTAATTTGAATTGAATCCCAAAACCTTTACCTCCATCTAAGCTGACTTGACCCCCCCCCCCCCCCCCCGCGTAGCAAACAGTAGTTTTGATGTTTCCACCACTTTTTCTAATTACCCTCATACATTACCCTTATGATTATCATCCAGTAAAAAAGCCTGCATGTATCTCTGTGCGTGTGTGTGTGTGTGTCTACCCTGACACACTCAGCATTGCTGAGCTGTTCATCTCTGTACACAAATTTTGTCACAGTTATTCACGACACCAGACAGTAACAGCAACTAGCAATTAATTTCCAATTTAACAAAAGACGAGAAAGGAATTACGAATTGCTTAATACTTTGTAACACGTTGGTCTCGGCAGATGAAGATGATCAGATTGCAAATCACTTCTTTTTTTTTTTTTTTTTTTTTTGCTTTTGCGGGCGCTGAGATCTCAGCTGTGATGACTTCTCTTTGACTTTTGAAGTGATATGTGGGTGCCTTTTCATGCCTTTGATGTAAGGAATGTGTGGTCCACAACCCCTTACACAGGGTTAGTTTATACGCAGATTGAAGTACAACTTCCTAGCTACAGTGACACTATATGGGATTCTCCAGGACCTTTGATTTCATTATGATTCCGTGCCCATTATTTTTAAAAACGGTAACATTTTTACATTAAATGTCTCTAATTATTGTGCATTTACATAGTAGTTACTTTGTAAATACATGTGCACTTATTCATAATTACAATGTCATTATGCATAGCTACAATGAACTCAATGTGTACATCTTTTTACAAGTATACAATTGTATCAGAAAAGGGTTAAGGTTAAGATTTGCAAAAAGATTTACACGTTAAGTAAATTGTAACTATGCATAATAACACTGTAAGCATGTGTATGTTCATGTGTAAGTAACTATATAAATACTGTACACAGTAAATAGAGACACTTAATTTACAGTGTTACCAGAAACATAATTTGGAATTTACCCACAATATTTGCATAAAAAATTAATTAAAAGTAAAGCCCTTATTTTATGTTGATAAACATTCAGCTGAAACAGGGCTGCAGTATGTATAAACCAATGCAAACACCTCGATGAGGAGATTTACAAGGCTTTTTTAAGGCAAACCCATTATAGTTCTTTACGTGCTATTGATGGAAAGAAAATTAGAAATAAATTCAAAACAATTCCATAACTCAAAGGTATGTAAAAGTTTTAAGGAATTTCCCCCAAAAGCTTTGTAGCTACTTGTAGCATTTTCTATTTTCTGAGTTTTCAGAAGAACAATTCTGAAAGGATCCTCAGTTTGTATTGCGATGGTATCTTCAAAGCAGTGTGTCTGTCTGTGGTATGGGTAAATATTATTGATAGGGGCTTGATAAGCGTGCCCAAGCAGGCACCATAGCTAACTGGCTCACAGGAATACCAATCATACTTCCCTAGCTTTTTCTAAATAATCTACGTTTTGGGAATATATATAATCTATTGATATACACAAGACCGCTATAAAAAAAAAAGATGAAAGCAAATTACTGGAATGAATTTGATTCCAGTGTTCAATAGCACAGGTAGATGTCAAAATCTTCAAGCAGGAAATAAACATGCATGAGTGGGAGTGACTGACACTATAGCTTTTTTACTTCTCATAAACCTTGGCAACATTACTATTGTTGAATTTTTTCACTTGTATTATGTGTGGTATATGCTAAAAAAGAAAAAAATAATAATACATCAGACTATATTTAGAAAGATCATTGCCTTGGGTTTTACTGCTTTATTACTGTATGTTTGTACTGTGCATGTCTGTATATGAATATACTGTATATTGTTGTAACCAGCTCAAGATGAGAGATTGGAGTCTGTTTAGAGTACATCAACAATTATTTTTTCTTTTGTTTTACAGAAACAGCAACTCAGCAACACAAGATGCTGTGGTCCAATCAGGTTAAGTAAATGGGATTAAAAACTTTGTAAAACTTTTAGAACCCAGAGGATTGCCTCCACAGCTAAAGGGCGCAACAATGTAGCCAAAACAAGCCAATGGCAAATACAGACTCAGTTTTGTCTGCAAATGCTAAGCCGTTCTTTCTCTGTTAAACTGCTTCAAACATGGGGGATCCTGAAGAATGGGAGTATGGAGTCCTCTTTGCAGCTGGAAGCAACAGTGATGATGAAGACCCCGATTATGCTTCCATTCCAGAAGACTACCCCATCGTTTTGGAGGATCTGGTCGATGGAGCTAGGCCCTTTCAACCCAAAACTGCCCGAGTTATAAAGCACAAGCCCAGCGCCATAGCATTCTCCGAAGACTGTACTTGGGCAATGGTGGAAGAAACCATTGCCAAGAGGTATAGCAAACCTTTGATTTCTAACAAAGCAGGTTTCCCTGGGCGTTGGGTTCAGAGGACCTGTGAACCGATTAATACAGAGTCTTCTGTAAAGTCCAGGGAACATGCCAAGGAAGGAGTGAACATTTCTGGACCCAGAGATGAATGGTACATGTTGATTGAGTGTCTTGAAGAAAACTATGAAACAGCCACTTGTCAATGCTGCCTGGTAAGTTTTCAATCATACCCGACGTGCTTAGAAAATGGAAAATATAATATAGTTTAGATTTCCTCTCTTGCAATAATTCCATTAGAGACAAAAATATGAGTTAATATGACTATACTTCTGATGCTTTGCTACTGTAAATCTACCTGGAGCTTAGACCTGCTAAGCAACACATCTGCCCAGTCTTTACAGCAATAAACCTTGATGTCTTGTTAAATTAAATTTTCTGCCAAAAACTAAAAAAAAATGTACATGGAGTAAACTGAGGGGGTTTACATTTTTCCTGTAAAGCCATGTTTCTTCAACACACTTTCAGGCATTTGATTGTTCTTGCTGACTGAAAAATTGCATGTTATGAAATGCCAAGAAAATTTAAAACCTGCTTGCTGTGAGGAGATAAGAGATTTGGAAAGGAATTGCTCTTCAAGGTATGTTGCCGAATTTAGCAATATCAAAACCAATCATCTGCCAGCTGCTATAATATGGACAATAAGGTTTTACTTAAAGGAACTGAGAGATGTTATGATTGGAAAGCCTCCTATCTGTGTTCACCACAGCCAAGCCCCATGTGTGATGAGGTTTTGGCTGAATCCCAGATTTTGATGTGCAATTTATTAAAATCCATACCTGTCAAGTGAGAGTTTCAGGAAGCCTAATCAGGATTAAAGAGGAGGAAGCTGTCATGAAGAATCTTTGTCTCCAGCCATCATGTTGCTCCCACATGCATGAAACAGTATGTTTCAGTTTCGACCGGTGCAGAATAAGGGTATGGTGTAATGATTGCTTATAGAAATCCGGTTTTCCTTGCTAAGTTGCATATGCTAAACCTCTGCATTGCTTCTTTAAGGAAATGCGAACATATCTACCACCCTGTTATGGACAGTACTTTGGTCCCGGTTAATAAGATATTGTGGTACTCAAGACATTCTGTTAAAGATCAGTAGAAAAATGTCAATGTTACACTGAACTATAAAGGATGCTAGTTACTAAATATTCTGTAAATATTGTGTCTCCAGCTGCCATACTATTGCTAATCTAATCATCTGGGCTAGTGTGAGGGTGAGGGTTAGGGTTTGGGGTAGGGGTAGGGTTAGGGTTAGGGTTAGGGTTAGGGTTAGGGTAAAGTTTAGGGTTACAGAATACTTTGCAAGTGCCGATTGTATGTCTGTGTAGACATTAGTTAACCACGGATTTACACATACAAGCATTATTGTAAGCTAAAGAAAAACATATATCACTGTAATAGTTGCAGAAGTCATTGAAATCACTGAATATTAAATTACAGTTTATTTTCTTTTGTTACAGGCTTTCCTGTTGAGATTATATCATTCTTTACTGTCTGAGTGTTAAAAGTTCTGTCCATTTATGTAATTAGTAGTCACTTAACCACCTGGTTCCTATCACAACCTGCCAAACATCTGGCTCATTCTTTGTCTTGTTTGGAACAATTGTATTCTTTCTGTGGTATGACAAGACGCTAAAGTTAAATTTAATGACAGCCTGGCTTTGAGTCTAGAAGTCATGTCTGCCGCTCAGCAGAAAGCAATGCACCACTGTAGTGTAGCGTAGTGCTGGGTCTGTGGTTAGACACCTCGAGGGAACTGAAACAGGTATTGTGAAAGTGCATCGTGGTGTACAAAAACTAAACACTGAACATCCATAGGCACTTTTTTTTTTTTTTTTTAATTAGCCCTGTTTTTGGAATCGATAGCCGCTTTTTTTGGAAATGATAGTGAGTTTTAGCGATAGCTTGGTTTTCCTTCACAGAGTTTTTTTCCTTTTACCTAGAATGTGCAATGTCTTCACCTTGTGTGTATGACTTATAATGAAACTCACAAAACTCATTTCAATGGGTACTGGGAGTTTTACCTTTCTAACTGCAGTCAAATGTATTTTCCTGAATATCCAGCTGATACTTTGAAAGGCTCATTACGTTTCGTTCCTTGTCAATGTAGAATATAGAGCAGTTACAGAGATGACACACAAGTAGTGAATGCCTCGTCTTCTCACCTTCCTTCTCAGATAGAAACCCCAGATTACTCTCTCTGCAGACTTGATGCTGTCAGCCGGGTATTTGTGGCTTTTCTCCTTGCCAGCCTAATCTGTCTGTATCAAACCACAACACTAAATTAACAAATGCTTTTTTTTAATGGTGTCTAAAACAGATTACAGACTGGAAACAGTAGCTGGGAAAGAAAACCACACTTTTTTCTTATATTATTCTTTATATGAGTGGCTATTGATTACTATATGCATGCAACTGTGGATCCTGTCTATATCTGCTGTGTCACTGCCTACTCTAACATTTATACAGCTATTAACATGACGGCTGTGTGTATGTCTTCTACTGTATGCTTATAGTATCAGATATATTAAAAGTGTTTCCAGAATTATTGCCGCTACGTTAGGTGTATGTGTTTCGTTTTTTGGTTGTTTGTTCTTTAATGGAGTACGCAACTGTTTACTTAGCTGTTTACTTACTTACCTCACTGTCAGATACTGTATTACTGTATTCATAACGTCAAGCGATGCCACAATCACACCTTCTGTGATTACACCCTTTTCACATGTTCTTTCTGCCCCTCATTTATTTCCATGCGGCATACCCCTGCAACATATAACTTTCTGATAAGTTATCTTGAGTGGTTTGTGCATAACTGGCATAACTGTTATTCAACCAACATAAATAAATAAATACATAAATCGGACAGAGAATGCAGTTAGAATTCCACATAGCATGACGACGAGCACTTTGCTGAC
Organism: Polyodon spathula; assembly: GCF_017654505.1. Lineage (NCBI taxonomy): Eukaryota > Metazoa > Chordata > Actinopteri > Acipenseriformes > Polyodontidae > Polyodon > Polyodon spathula. The sequence continues at coordinate 1,881,627 of NC_054553.1, read as the reverse complement.
CACTCAAATAATATTTATGTTGCACAACAAACCTGCACTATATTGTACTTACATGATACTGCTGTGTTTTAAATCTTTGTTTAAATCATCTTCTGATATCTGCCTGCCGATCAGTCTGTGTAGTATGTCTCTGTCTGCTGGACTGTCTCTTTAAACGCTGAACATATTTTACAATGTAATAATTGTACGAGCAACAAAACTTAACAAACAGAACACTTGTAAGGATTTTCCCTGGAGTAATCAATCATACCTTTATCTTGCCCCATGAAAGTATGAAAAAATATGTTCATTTGTTGAGAGTTATGTTTTAAAACCCAAACTGGCTTTTTTTTTTTAAATACCAGCTGCAGGATTTATACATGTCTCCAAGAAGGGGAGACAATACAGCCTTTTATAAGAAATGTTCCAGTAAGTCTTGGCGTGAGTCCTGTTGTTGTGGGTAGATTCTAAGAAAAGCAGACATCAATTCTATAAGGAGTTCTTCTAGGGAGAGAAGCTCTGTTGATAAACTGACAGGAACTAGCCTATAAGCATTATCAGAATATAAATCAGAACAGCACAAAGACATGCCACTTTGGCTGGGGGGATCATTGCCTGGAGTCTGAGAATTGTAGCCAAGTGCACGAGGTGTGTGCCAAAAAGACTTTGCATTGAATTAATTCTGAAGTGTTAACGATTTTCTTTGCTTTTACTTGTTACAGCGGTATCCTATTTTCCAGTCCAAAACACATTTTCTTTAGCTACAGGCCTTCTGAAAAGACTCCTATAAGCTGATATTCTGAAGCAAGGTGGTTTCAGAATGGTTCTTCACTGTAGTTTCTGCTCCCTTTTCCAACTACGAAAACTGAAAGATAATAAATAATAAAACCTGTCTCTGTTTAATGATAATTAGAGAATGATGCAGAACACATGTCAAAATGACATTAAACAGATAGATAATTATATATACTGAAAGTGGAGGTGATCTAGTCTGTTGATGAACCAGCAGTTTGTTAACTGTAGTTCCTGCAGGTCACACACTACAAAACTACCTGTTCCTTTTAGATAACTTGTCGTTTGTGTTAGACAGTCACAACAGTGTCTTACACAGTCTTGGATGGAGGTCAGCTGTATTTTTGGCTATAAGTTTGACAGCATTTGATTACTGCTTGTCTTGAAAATCACTGTCTTAAAACTTGTGACAGCACCTTTATAAAAATGTACCACTGTCCATCTGCACTGTTTTTATTTATTTTATTTTTTTTGCATTTTTACACTACTTTCTGCAGGGATGCCCTATGCATTTACAATAGTTCACCAGCTTTATAAATATGCAATTATCATATCTCTCTGGGGACTTTACAATGCTTCCCTATGCTTGACCATGCTTTCACTATGTTGTATTACACTTTTTTGTGCTTTCACTATGATCAGTGCTTGTAAGGGTGCAATCAAAAACACAACGTGAATTTCCTTCTAGCTTTCCCCTCAGAATTAGCAAAACATTATCAAAAGCTCTGAACCCCTAACAAGATGTGACACTGCCTGCAGTGTTCTTTTACAGCTGCTATTCCCATTGGTTCAGCTGCTCCCTCACATGTCATTTTTATTTTTGTCAAATCAGCTGTTGGGCTTCCCAGAAGGGGGCTGTTTTAGAAGCAGGGTTAATATTATTATTTTTTTTAAAGTAACAGGTTGATTTTGTTGTTGCTGTTTCATGGCAAAGGGGCCAGCAAGCATGTAATTGAGGATAAATGAACTCTTTATTGTACCATAAGTCTGTGATACCAAACTCCTCAGTTTATTCACATAACCCTGGTACAGCACAGGCAGCGACAAAGCACGGTCTCAAGCATGCTCTGAAGGGGGCTGTCCCTTTATCTGCAGATAACTTGTTAAAAGCATGGCAAAGTACCCTAGAGGTGGGTGAACACACAGTAAAGGCACAGTGAAAGACTCATACTAAACCCACGGTAAAGTGAAGAATCATGTAAAAAAGAGGTTGTGTGGGTAGTTCAGTCATGGACTGGGTGGGACCACCAGGAGCTGAAGGGCTCAACAGCCACCTGACCACAATCCGGTTTTTATCACCGCTACCCTGGGCTGCTGCAGTGGAACTGGCGTTCTAAAGAGGTTTCATATGTGTATTCTATAAGAGGCTGCGTCTGATGGAAGTGTCCAATTTACAATAGAGGGTTTAATACTTAATGTGTCCACAAGGAGGAGCTAGAAGTTAATCGTCAATTCTAAAAATAAAAGCAGTAAAGAGTCACTCGGTTTACGTTGTTTGCTGCATTTCCTTAACGTCAACACCTGTTCCAGGCATGCCCTGAAAAAAAAAAAGTGAAAGCTCTTTCAATAGGTTATTCACAGGTACAGCCCCGGGGGGGGGGGGGGGGGGGGGTTGTGTGCATCCAGTTTATGAGTGTCTGACAGGGTTTGTGCGTATCAGTGTCTAGGAGGAGACTGACAATGGGCTTTGTTATGTATGCTTAATGGCTCCTGCACAAATATACTCAGCTTCTATTGTTGTGTATTTAACTTTGTTCGTTTTTTGTTTGCTTATTGCGTTTTTCCTACGACCAAACGTGAAAGGAAAAGAAATGTGACGTAATAAAACCAGCAGCGAGGTTGCTGTTGATCTGAGCAGCTGGCACTGTGCGAATCCCATTGTAATGAAAGAGCAAAGGTGAGGAAAAGAACAATCCATTGAATAAACATGCTGCCATTTAGAACGGGCAATCACATACCTATACAGTAGAGAAAGGGGTTGGGTGTTTAAAAACGTCAGGGAACTGATTCCCGCTTGTAAACATGCTGCCATTTAGAACGGGCTGTAAATATATAGATATATATATATATATACTATATATCTATGCCCGTTATATATATATATATATATATATATATCATCTCGTCTCATCTCAGAGTCACAATCAGTGTTAACACAACGTTGTGTCTGTGATTTCTAAAGGGTTTAATGACCCCCCCCCCCTCCCGGCTCCCCACCCTGTTGCTGCTCCTTGCTGGTGGCACGTGTAGGGTCAGTGTTTTCCATCTCATGGTTTAACCTCGGAGTTCTTTTCCATGAATAGATTCCAGGAGTCCCAATAGAGAAGGTCATTTTTATTTGTGACCATTCTGCCTTGATAGAGAACATACTGTGTTATTAGCTGAGCTCTCTGCTCTCTGACCTCCTCCAAACCCACGCACTCCTCCACACAATGCCCTTCCTGTGTACAGCCTGCTCAAATCAATGGCATTGTTGTTGCCTGTCCCTGGGAGTCAGGCGAGAAGATTCATGGCATACGTGTTCAGCTTTCGATAAAAATACACATCAGTTGTTAAATTATTTCCCCATCATCCCTGTTGGAAACCTGACTAGATGCCATGATGTGACATGTGGCTTGCCCTTCCCTTCTTTGGACATCTGATTTTATTCCCCACGTGTTGTAATTCTCTCTGTGCGATTTGCTTTTTGAGTTTGCAGAGATGTGAGCATTGTAAGTTAAGTGTCTCTGCCAAGCTATCAGAATAATGTTATTGAATTAATAGTTATGCAAATCCTGTCATTAAGTAAAATTAAAATTCATTTCTCATCAGTGCCTCTTGTTCTCTGAGTCTATTTTTTTTAATTCACTTTGGTGTATTGCTGATCCTGTCCTCCTGCTGATATTCAGCATTCTCTCTCTCGCATAGCTGAAGCACAACATTCTTTTGAAACTGCATCCAGACCCTTGAGCCAAACAGTTTCAGCCTTTGTTGAAATGGACAACAGAACACACTGTGTGGGTGCTGCTCCATATTTCAACCGCATTGGGAATGCAAGGAAAATGTGACTACAAGTTAATAAAGGCAGTACAAAAATGTCAAATCCGAAATCCGCCATTCCGTGTCGATTTGACCTTGGTAGAAGTTAGGGAGCGTGGTTAATAATGCCTCCTCTGGTAGCCTAGAAACACAACTTTGTATTCCTTCATAGGTTTGTGGGCTCTGGTACTGAAAGTTCTCAGAATAACACAGTTTGGAAGAAAGAACCCCTTTTCCACAAATACTATAGCTCCCTAGATAACAGTGCTAGAGACCTGCATTTGAACATATGGAATCGTACGTCAGGACAAAGCGAGGTCCTGGGTTAAGCTTCAGCAGTAACAATGTTCAATTTATACTTCGTTGCAATATAAAAAGGTTAACATGGCTTTGAGAATAATCTAGCATGCTCAGCATTGGACAGTGCACAAGCAGGTTATGATGCATGCAATGCCATCAGAAAGTTCAGTCCAGCATTAGTATGCGAGGAGCATCTCTGCCTGCTGCCTCCCATTGTGAACAGCAGAGAGAGGCATGCTAGTCCCCTGCCCCGCCTCCTTCCCACATCTGTCCTCCATCCATCCCCAGCAGACGAGCAGCAGCAGCAGCAGCAGCAGCAGGCTCAGGACAGTGTATCGACTCACAGGTCCCCCCCCCCCCAAGGGGGAATGGAGCAGTGAGCTAGTCCCTGGAGTCCAGGACACCCCTTCGGACTTTCTCCACCATGCCGTTCCTCAGCTGTTTGTGCTCACTGTTTAGGAGGGCAAAAGTAAGTAGAGGCTTGTGTTTACTGCTGCTGCTGCTATGAATCAGTGCTTCGTCTGCTTCATCACAGGTTATAGTTCGTAGTTTACAAACAGGCATTTTGCTTTGTAGAATACATGAATTAAAAACATGCTGTTTAATGTATTTTATTTGTCAGCTTGTAAATTAAAGCTTGAAAAACTATGACAACTACAATGCTTTTTTTCTGTAAATGTGTAGTTTTGCAATAGTGCTGCTCATTGAATTTGAATGAAATCTGCAGTAGGGAATCTATAGTAACTTTTATTAGAAATATTTAAGCTCTGGTCTTAGTGTGGTCTTTTATAGAGGCGTGAAACTGGCTTGTTGAAATCCTGAGACACAGAAGCACTAAGGAAAAAAAAGTGCTTTTTTTCAAACTGCACAGCGTTGCACAGACTGTGGATCACGTGACTCCATGAAGTAACTGACATTCCAGGCCCTGTGCTGTGGGTGCTGGAATGGAGTGAATGATGAATTGTTCCACGGGAGCATGCTCATAAAGACCTGGCAATCAGGCCATGCTTACTATTAACAGGTCTCGTATTCCAAAGCAGACTTTGGTTTAAATTCCATTTGAAAAGACAAGTCATACCTTGGTTTTAAAGAAAAACAAAACTAATTAAAATTTTTTTTTTTTTTTAAAAAACCCTTCATGACTTAGACTTGCACACTGGAAATGTTGCAATCCACTACCTGGAAACTGTAAAAAACAAACAAACAAACAAACAAACAAAAAAACCCAGCATTTCAGAACAGTTGCTTCTTTGTTGACACACAACTGGCACAAGTGTACAGCACAGTACAACGCAGCATGTGTATATTACACAACGACACAATGACAGTTTGTGAAAAGAAGAGGGTGCTGCTTCTTTGACATTCCTCGCCTGACCAGTCACATGTCATGTAAGGCTAAGTCTGACAGATTCCTTTGTTTTTTATTTCTGGGAATTTATAGCAAAGGTTAATTCCTTTGGATTGGAAAGACCTGCCTTTGACGTCAAACACAAGCTAGAAAACGTGGGAAAATCGGTCTTCTATAAAACGGGATCTAAAATTAACCCTGGAATCTGTGGATGTCATCCAAGAAGACATCTGTTTACAATTGACGGGTCAGAAAAGCACCAGAGGAGATCAGAAAGATCTCCACTGTGAAGAAATGGAACAGTAATATAATACAATATTACAAAATTAAACGTTTCTTTTATTCTTTTACATGTTTAACATTTAAGAGGTAGATAAAAACAGAAAGATCATGAAACATGTTTGTCTTTGCCTGTGAGGTGCATGAACTGCTGTAGTTTTTTAGTATGAAGGTATTATTTAGGATAATATTGAAGAGACCTGTATTGTGACATTGTCCACCGCTGGTAATTTAAAGATACAGAACACACAAGCCCGAGTTTAACAATCTCAATATATATACATATAAAAATACAAAGGAGCTCCATCTTAAGATTGTAAAGGCTCGGAATTTACCATTCCAACTGGGATAATGAATCCTAAAGGCTACCAGACCACACGTGGAGTTCTTAGCAAACCGCTAAACTATCTAAAGCTAGCGCTGCATAAACTCATGAGTAAAAAAACAAAACAAAAAAGTTAAATATCACTTTGTTTAACGCAGTTATGGTTCTGTTGCTATGTGTTTTTGTGTGTCGTGCCAATCTAGGGGGGTGAATTCTGAAACAGCTCAATGTGGCAGAGTATAGTGTACGATTTACAGTCAGAAAAAGAAGATTTAAAAGAATACTACAATGAAGATGTTTCTAGATATAGGCATGGGTGTCTATGGAGCTGGCTTCAGAAGAGGCGGGTTTGTGAAATCATTTTTGTGAGCTGTTTATAAATACTGTTATACAGAATGTCTGACCACATTAGAAGAAAACAAAACTCCAAGCACTGTAATAAAAGATGTGGGATGGGTGGTACTGAGACACCCAGTGAAAGTACTAAAAATAGACACAATGGTTAGAGTAAGAGCTCAGTGAGCTGCTGGGTAGAATGCTGATCGTATCAGTGTGAGCAGGAAGGTATCAGCTAAACCACAGGGATACCGTTCAAACAAGCCATGCAACTGGATCAAATTGAAGCAACACATTACAGCTAGCCGTTTATTCACAGCTGCCACAACAGACACTGAAACATCTATGTTTCTGGGTTTCTCTTTTTCAGTTATGGTGATGCATAACATAAAACATCAGGTGTGGTATGCAATTGTCTCTAAAAAGATTAAAGGGATACCCTCTGAATTTCTCTGTTTTATTAACTCATGATACACGCTTTTAATTGGTTTCTCCAGTTGATATATTTCATAAAGTTACCGGCATATTTTTTTTCTTAGTAATAAGGCTAGTAAAAGAATGACCACTAGCGGTACACTTTGGGTGTGCACCAATAATGTCCTCCCTCGGAAACAGTGAGGGTGTGAGATATTTTTTCACAAAACTCTTTTGATGAACTCACCATTTCAAGGGGGAAGAGATCACTGATATGCACACCAAATCGTAATTTTTACAAGATTATCAATACAAATAAAACCAGGGTGTCTTACCGCGTTCTCTGTGTTTGTTTTTTCAGGGGCTTCCTTCGCTGTGGGATAGAAAAGATGCCGGTGAGTAATTGTCTTTCTCCACATGGGGTGGAGGGTAGAGGCTGGGAATGGGGCTGGTGGGGATGGGGACCTGTTCAAGGTGTTTATGCTGCTGCTAGGCTGCCGTAGGGTTGCTATAGAAACTCTTTTTTTTACATGTTAGAGGGGGTTTGGGAATAAATCCTGATTCTGGCCTGGTCCTTAAATGGTTAAAAATGGTTTTGTGGGAAACATGTGTTTGTTCTTTATGCCATTGTATGGGCATAGAATAGTAAGATTCTCAGCGAGAGGGGGTCATTCCTGCTCATCAAAGCTGGCACCCTGCATACAGTGTATTCTGAAAATTATTTTGAAAATGCTGGTTGTGTCAGACAGATATATGGATAGCATTTTTATATGTTTAAAAGATAGGTACAGAGTAAGTACTCTTCACTTGACATTAACAGTGTGTTGTCACTGATTCTTAGGGTGGAATTAAAAGTTTGCAGACAGCTGTTGTGTAGCTGGAGATCAGACGCCTGTTGGTTTTGTTTTAATGAACATTTACTGTCACCAAACTTTGGAACAAGCTGTGTTGAAATCCTTAAAGAAGGGCGATACTGTGTTCATGTTCCTGGCTGGGGATCAAAAAGGGTGTTTCTGCTTCTTGACTTCTGACTGGGGTAATGGAAACATTGTGGTCAATGGAAACATGCAACAGCCCAACAGTGGGGTAACTGTGTTTGAAGAATCTGCTTTGGTTTTTCCTCTCACATCACTTGAAGAGTCAAGTACATGTTTAAAATGGACACTGTATGAACCATATTAAGGATTTCTTAATAGACACCCATTTGAATTCTAGCACTCTTGAAAATGAGTTTCACAAAATGCATGCCTGATGTTTAAATTGGCATTTACTTTGCTGCTGTGATTATATAGTGGCACTTACTAATTAGCAGCCACGTGCTCAGAAATGTTCAGAGAAGACTTTGTGGGGGGGATTTTTTTTTCCTAAATAAACACCAACACCCTGTTGAAGAAAGAGTGAGAGAGGTAGAGAAAGAGAGAGAACAAGAGGGAGGGAGGGAGAGAGAAGAGATTGAGAGAAGGAAATAGAGAGAGAGAGAGAGAGAGAGAGGGGGGGGGGGCATTTTTAAATGCATTTTAGTTTTTTGTTTTTGCATTTGTTAGTTATTTTTATAAAAAGCACTTTGCACGTACTGAGACTCTTGTCTCTTGGGGCAGTTTTAAAATCAGAATTATTTCTTGGCTCGACATGGACATCCCTTCCGTATTTCCAGGGGTGTGGGTAGATATATTTGTTTTCCACCATGAGCTTCTGTCTTTTAACACAGTGATGTATTGGGGCTTATCCTCCTACATCTGGAAGTGCCACAGAGCTGGGATATTGCAACTCATAAAAGCATCTGTGTTTCAGGACTGAATCCACCTCCTAACCCTACTTCCTTCAGCACTGCTAATCTGATGGGTGGATAGATTGGGGTCAGGGAGCTCATGGCCTCTTAAATGGCACAAGTCAATGAGACCCTTTATTTAAATAGAATCGCGTTTATTTTTGAGCACAGGAATTGGTGTCATGGTCCAAACTCTGACCTCCAGGCATTTGCATTTAGATCTGAGTGCTGGAAAAAAAACCCCAAAAAAACAAAAACAAAAACATTTTGGACTTTTGTGACTGGTTCTCTTTCCTCTGGGAAAACCAGAGGAGTTTGTCTTCAGGGGCCATGCATGAAAGAAAAAACAGGAAGCAGAATAACCCCTGAATTCTTTCTTGGCAAGTATCAGTGGGGCTAGCTAGGTCACTTGGCAATGCCTCTGTGGAAAATCCCATTCCTGGCTGTAGAGTAAGGGGGCTGGAGAGGGTGATGGGCAGCCACAGGGCGTTAATCACTTCACTACTAATGCAATTCTGAAACTTTACTGGCGTGAAAGACTCCAAATGCACTACACTGATTGTTCCCTGAAGCTCAAGCTAATATAGAACAAGGTTTTGGTGTATTTCTCTTTTTAAGGTACTGGATTTGACTAAAAAGTCAGTTTGCGTAGCTTCCACTCTGCATCTGTCTTCAAACAGATCAGTCATTCGGCTTGGCTACAGGATGCTGTCTATTATATACCAGTATTTAGTAAACATATGTAATTTGTAATATGGTAAATTGAGTACATATAGAAGGCACCCTGAAGAATTCTCCTTTGACATCAAATGTCAAGAACGGAGTACCTTTGCACAACTTTTGAACTGGCTGTCTGGGACTAATGACTGAACATTGCTCTGAGTTTGAACAACATGAGCAGGAAATGTGTTGCTTTGTAAATAGCTGTACAGGGCTGGAGGAGAGCTAATATGATTTACTTTTTTTGCCTTCATCAGAATTTAAAAGACTAGTCTGCTTTGAAAGAGAGGAAAACAGACAGAGCACTGTGGGCTCAGAAGCCTGTAGGAAGGATGTGGCCCCTCTTAGCCAGGTACAGCTCATGTAATACTGAAGCCAATGAGATCTCCCCTGATGATGGACACACTTGTTCCAGCTGTGAGGCGCTTCAGCAGGAAAGTTCGATGGAAGAAATCAAAAGGCTTGCGCTTATCCAGATAGAAATTTAAGTATGGAACTTCTTTACCGATCATACAGCTTGACAAAATGATTCTAAGGAGATTGAGAAGAAAACAAATAACTATAGATGGTGAATGAACTTCTTCTTCTGTGTTTGATCTATAAATATCTGTAGAATATCATCTGTTAGTTCACATGGCATTGCCTAGACGTGCTATATAGTCTTGCTTGTTTATGCTAAAAAATGTAAACGTAAAAAGTGTTGTCAAATCGCCTGTACACAGCAAAGACTGAATTGTTATTGGTGATTTTTTAAATTGTTAAGTGGTATATGTACAGTATGGATTTTATATTATTGTGAAATCATGTGATTCCCCTGTGGCTGAGAAGTAAAAACAAACTGCTGATACCATTGTGCAGAGGCAGTGTGGCTGCTCTAGGGGAAGTGAGCTTTCATTGAGGAAGCTGCTTGAGTTTTCATTGCAAATGAGGAAAAGGATCAGATCAAGGGCTGTGTTTTCATTTACCCTGAGATTGTCTTTCTGCAAACAGTGCTGTTTCAGAAGAGACTTCATACAAAACAAAAAGGAATCCCAGATATGAGGAACAGGCCTGGCAGACTTGTCAGGCTCTCATACTGTCTTGAATTTCAGTTATGAGAAATTAAGAAGCCTTGTTCTTACTGGGAAATTAAATCTTATTCTAAATGAATTGGGAAAAAAAGAACTTTAGCATGTTATTCACATGGGAGCCTGGTCAGAGATTGGGATCATGCTAATTCGGATGTGACTGGAGATCCCAGAAGATTCCTGGATCTTCCTGTTCTAAGGGTGGTCAACAGAGACCCCTCTGGATTGTGTCAGACCTGTGATACACAGGCAAATCTCGCAAGCTGCTGTAGGTTGTGGTCAACTGTTTCATTTAGTCACAAGCCCCTCCAATCTCCTCTTATTATAATAACACTCAGAGAGCCAGGGGAAGATCCCTGGTGAATAATTCTAACCCAGTCACAAGCCCCTTCAATCTCCTCTTATTATAATAACAGTCAGAGAGCCAGGGGGAGATCCCTGGTGAATAATTCTAACCCAGTCACAAGGCCCTCCAATCTCCTCTTATTATAATAACAGTCAGAGAGCCAGGGGGAGATCCCTGGTGAATAATTCTAACCCAGTCACAAGCCCCTCCAATCCCCTTTTATTCTCTCAAAGCAAGAGAGGCACTCCAGCAATCCATTTCCACTCAGCCATTGCTCCTGTCCGAGTACCCAGAATTCCCAGCTCTTTGTCCGCAGTCTGAAATCCCAGACATGTGACACAGGGCATTTCGAGACTGCAGTTAACCTTGCAACAACTTCCTGCCCTGGTGAGGCGGAATCCACGACTCCATGTTTGTATTGTCCAGACTGAGACCCCGAGGGATGAACCCTCAATGACTGGACTGGGACTGCCAGGAAACAGCGCACTGACACACTGTCTTGGGAATCTTCTCACAGAGCACTGAGCTCTAGTGTTTGATTAGAGTCATTCAATTGCCTGGCGAACTAAGTAAGAGTCCTTTTAAAAAATAACCCGACACTGCTGGCCAAGCCCAGGAGAGATAGCATCACCACCAGGTTAAACTGTAACTCACAGCGGAGCTCAGAACAGCTGCTGGAAAAGGAGCAGTTTGAATTTATTCAGTATGCTCCTCGGTTTCATTTTGCATTTGTGTTTTTGATGCATAATTGCTGAATTTAATTTTTTTTTATTGATTACAATTATGTTGCAGTTTATTTTTTCAATCTGACTTACGTGTCAAAAAAAAAAAGAAAGTCAATTATTAAAAACCATTCCAATCAACCGTATACATGACCTAACTGCGAATGAACCAAACCAAATATTGTAATAATGAGGGAGCATTTCATAAAATAGAACTGTACCTATTGGGGAGATTAACTTTCCAAAGTCACAATATCAATTTATTTTCCACTAGAGGCATTTATGGCCACACCCTCAGTGTCCTGCCCAACTCCCTCCAGTCCATGCTGCTTGCTCCTTACCTGCATTCAGCGATTGTAGTTACAGGTAGATCGATTGACGTCCTTTACATGCCACATTCCTTTGCATCTATTGCCTTCCCCTGTCAATCTGCACTGGTTTCTGACCACACACAGTCAATCACAAATCTCTAAGGGTGGTTGCCATTCCTTACAGCCACCTGATGCACAAGCCCTTGATTTCTCAGTTGCATTTGCAGTCTCGGGCACAGATGATCCGAGCGCCCATATGCATTCCCCTTTCCTAATGCTCCCTAATTAAAGTGGCCCCTATAAAAATCATACATATACTTGATATGTAACCGCACCTAAAGAACAAGCGAACCCACTGTGTCTCCATTTCCTTAGCCTAGTCAGTGGAAGCCTGTTGAGAGATATGTGCCTCTCTGAGTGCACAGCCCTGACCCAGGCAGCACTACGAGGAGTCGCAATGGAGTTAAACTACAAGCTGCTCTTCTCAGGTCTGACTTTCACTTAGACTGTTGTGAAACATGGAGCTTTCTGTGTATGTATCACCCAGAACAATCAGACACAGAGTCCAGTGGATATTTCACAGAACGGGCTTCACAATATCACACCATGTTGGCAGAAACACAAAGAAACCTTCTGGCAACTTTTCAAGCACCTGGTTGTAGAAAACAAATATTAATTGTTTTAAAACAATACTCCCCATGTGAATATCTTTTTTTTTTGTTGTTGTCAAACTTTAATGAAAAAAGACTTTAAAATATTACATTTAAACACGTGCCTTCACATTGCTTTATCTTAAAAACAGAACCAGGCCATTCTGTTCAGCGTGGCGGGTGTGCATGTGTGTGTGTTGTGTCTGTGTGTAGGGTTCTGTAAAGGCTCCTCTTATGCATATTTATAGAATCGCAACACAGTGTAACTGACTGCCAGCACATGCTAGGAGTTGACTCCAGCTCCCAGGTGTCCCATTAGGGTATTGTTAAAATCAGCTAAGTCCCACCTGTCAGCACTCATGGTTGTGAATGTGTGTTGATTTTCCACAGCAGCAGTGGTAGGTGGACAGATGACTTTGTAGACACCCTCCCCCCTCCCCCCTCCCACCTGTAGTGCTGCCAGCAATATATACACAGCTTGTCAAAAGTTCCCTGGTACAACAGACTGCTTGGATGTCATACATATCATGTGGCATGGGGGCATGTGACACGGCATTGTGGTTAGTCACGTCTACTCATGACATACAACAGAACTGTTGTGGGCAGATCCCTGACTCCCACTGCACTGGAGAAATATCTTGCTTACTGATTCCTCAGTTCCTCTTTGTATTAGTTCTGCACTGCTGGGATGTACTTGTGCTGGCCTTGACCCAACATTAATAAACTAAACTAAACTAAATCAATGTTACGGCCCTATCCTCTTCAAGACACCATATCCTATCGTAATACCTTTTAAAAACTGTTTTTAAACTTACATTTCAAATATTCAAACAACAGTATATGTGTTATAAAATTAGTCTGATTGGTCCACTAATTACCTCTTTGCTGCTTCCCCTATTATTATTATTATTATTATTATTATTATTATTATTATTATTATTATTATTATTATTATTATTATTATTATGTTAAAGATATTGAAAACTATGAAGGAAAAATATACAACAATTAGGAGAATATATAAACTGATCATTAGCAAGAAAAAAAATTGTATCGTAGTAATGAACTCATTCATTTTCTGTATGAAAATCAGTTTAAAAAACAATACAATAGCTAACTCAAATGAATTAATTAATAAACAACTATATATATATAAACATCTATCTATTTATTTATTTCACCAAACAGTATACATAACAGCAGAATCAACATAACCCAATTCAATCCTATCAATGATATTATCAAAGGCTATTATAGGCTAACAGGGACTACCAACACTTACAAAAAATGATTCAATAAAGGACTGTACTGTGTTCCGATGATGGAAATAAAGGACGTGGTGTAAGACGGGAAAAACTCAAAATCCCACAAGCCGCTGCGATTAGTGTGAAGGCAAAGCTGCTGGATTCAAACCGCGGTGTGTGTGCAGAGGAAGCGCGTTAGAATAGAAGTCGAGTTTTGGTTTTGCACTATACTCGGGGAAAGAACGATACAAATACTGAGAAATTAATTTACTTCTTATTATTGGAACAAGTGAGCAATGTTTAAGTGAGTTTTTCAAGATTACAAGCGATCATGAGTGTTGTGACTGACACTAGCCCCGTGTATGGAGAGCGCTGCGCTGAGCTTAGAGAAGAGCAGGGAAGAAAAGTTTGGTAGAACTTTTAAATCATGGACCGCAGGAACTGGGAAACGCTTCGGCCAAGATCATTTACTGTCCATCTCAGAGATTCAACTTACAAAGCACTTGGGATATTTAGGAGAAAGTTAAACCACCGGCAGATTGCAGGTAAGGAAACTAGTGGAAATGTGTGTGTTTTTATCGTGAGATCCGCTACACAGTCGTGACAGCCTGCGTGTGAGAAGGAAAGCTAGTATAATTTCGCTTAATACATGCTGTACTGTGCTGTACTGCCCTGCTGCTGCGGACGTGTGCAGAAAACGGATGCAGCACAAATCGTGAAAAGTGGAAAATGCCTGTCAGTGTTCTTTTAGCAATGTTTAGAATTTAACAATATATTTTAAGTACGATTTGCAATGGCTTAATATGTACATGGTGCATTGTAATACTCTGTTAGATGTATATGTAATCGAAATATGTTGTTCATTTGTTGAATGCCATTATTAAAACTGTGCATTATTAATATTTGACCTCGTGTTTTTTGACAATAAAATGGCAAACCTTTATTAAAACTACACGGAAACGCAATTTCCAGCCTCCTCTCGTTTAAACTTTCTTATGTTCTTATGTTCTTATGTTCTTAACTGCTGTTTTATTTATCGGTTGTCATGTCGTATGCTGGAAGCCTGTATTATCTCAACGTTAGTGCTTCGCAGGGCTAGGGTTATTTAGGTGAGTATGCTGATGGCAGAATGGGAGATGCACGCATAGGAATATACTAGTCACACAGTGTGGCTTTGCGGGTTTCATAGAATCAAAGTTTTTAAAAACTTAAATGAAATCATGGCTCTCCCACGGATATCCGCTGTGCGCAATAACGATGCACCCTCCTTAAGGATGATTAAGCTCAGATAGCGCGTAAGTTATTTCAATTAAAACGATTTACTTATGTGATCGGGATACCTTTGAGCGTACTGTTGGGATGGTTAGCCAAGCTGTACGCTTCAAACTAGACTAGTGTACTTGCATGCTTCGACAAGGAACGGAATGACTGAGCAGCATCGTATGCAGGGATACGGACACAGAGACGCGCTGTGTGTTCATTTTAAACGCTGTGTATAGAACTGTTTAAATATACGCCACGTCTTTAAAATAGCTTTTTATAAAGTTGAAACATGTAGTGCTTGATAGTAATAAAATAAATAAAAAATAAACTTACTGATACGAGTATTGTAAAATATTAATTGCTGGTTGATACCACAAGAGGGCAGTATTAGCAAGCACCCAGTGCTGCTGCTATAATAATAATAATAATAATAATAATATAATAATAATAATAATAATAATAATTATTATTATTATTATTATTATTATTATTATTATTATTATTATGTTTCTTGTACTGTATATGTAAACAATGATCTTTAACAAATTAGAAGTTGTTAATGCTTTGCGCCTTGCCTTGTTAGTGCATAATGGAGATGGACATTTTTCATTGGCTAATGACTTTCAATCCAGCGATTAACAGACCACTCTGTTTAAACCGCTGCTGATCTTAACACCCCTTTATTCATGTGCTTTGTCCTCCAGTCACCGTATGTGTATTGTAACTGGCGAGGTAATACATGTGAAAACACCAGATGGGTCAATAGAGACTTGAATAGGGCAGTATTTAGATCAGTGACTGTTTAGATCATTAAAGTCGACTCCAATGTACACCCATAAACAAAAAAACAAAACAAACAAACAACAAACAAAAAACCCTTTCCTGCCGAGGTTTAAACTGGTTACACACTGCAGCGTTTAGCCTGTTCCGTGGGTCAGTCGAGCCTGTGTTGGTGTTCCCTGTTCCAGAGTGTAATAGATGCCTGTGTGTCTGCAACAGTTTCCTCAAGTGTCCCACAAAAGTCTGGAACTCTTTGAAAGGGAGGGGAGGGAGGGAGGGAGGGAGGGAGGGAGCGGGGTGGGGGAGCGCTTTCTCGACCGCCCTAAAAGGGCGTTGGGAGTAGGGCGTTGGGAGTAGGGTGTTGAGAGTTGGGAGTTGGCAGTGGCCAGGCTCCGCTCCCCACACTGCCCTGCTTGTTTTTTTGCAGTGTCAGTTTCAGATTCACAAGCTGGCAGCCATTCCCCAGTTATTTGTTCTGAACTATTAATACCCAGCGATGTGTGGCCCGGCTCAATGACCCTATTGATAGGTAGCTGAACCCCAGTGATTCATTCACTTTTATGACAGAGCTGCCCTGTAGCCAGTCTAATTACACAACAGACTTCCCACCCACGGCAATAAAAAAATCACTTTTGCTCCTGTTGGGTGACGGTGTTTTTCCTTTATTATTTTTCCAACGAGACGAAGGAAAGATTCATTCTTCCATGACCTGGAGCACTGTTCATTTTGCCCATTCAAGTGCACAAGCCTGTCTGCAGTCCTGAGCTGATGTGCTTGGGGCATTTTTCAAATTTGTAAGTGCCGTACAGGGCACAGTGTAAAAGGCATTCTGTTCAGGCTGTGAAAGAGATGGTGTAACCAGGGGCAGCTGGGCTAACGGTTTTGCAATGTGAGTCACTGGCTGGGGGTGTATGCTTCCTAAAATAGAAGTTACCAAAGCCTGTTCTGGCTGCAGCGCTACGAGACTAATAAGATAAGGTTTATTTTTCTTAACTAGTTTCTTAACAACTACTGATGTGTTTTCCTTTGGCAAATTCAATAATCCGATTTGATAAATAGGGGTCAACTTGTTTGTGTGTTTTTAGGCAAATTTGATCAGTCTTGCCTGTTGTCAGCGGCAGCTCTGTGTGAGTGAGTGTTTTGTGAGGAGTGAGACGTGAATAAAACTCAACATATGGATGAAGGATCGAGAGAGTGCTTTTCACAGCAGCTTCACTTTGGTTCAGGATTACAGAGCTAGCCTTTAGGCATGTTTTCCGTTCAAGTTTTTTTCTTATTTTCAGCTTGAGACTCACATTTTCCGCAAAGGTGAACTGTACTCGTTGTGTATAGAGCTATAACATTCTTCAGGGAGCCTAAAACTGCTTCTGTCAGAATCAGTGGAAAGGGAAGCAGATTCAGAGTCAAGCCCTCAAGTTGTCTGGAAAGCAACCTTTGCCACATAATTGTTTCAAGTGTTGGCAACAGTCTCTCTGAAGAGCTTGTGGCTGCAACCTGAGTCATATTTTTAATAAATGCCGGGAGATTAAACAGATGGTTATTCTCCTGCCCTCAGGACACTCCCAGCAAGACCAATTCCCGGCATCAACTGACAGGTCTTTCTCATCTCACTGGTGCGACTATTTTTAATCAGTCATTTCAGGTATTTTTTTTTTTTTTTTTTTTTTAATTTAATTGAATTTAAACCTTATGCATCTTCTTACAGCTTCTTGGAGCAAAAGATAGCAAAAGTGCATCAAACAAAACCTGTAGTGTGGCAACCTGTACCCAGCTTCACTCTTAGCCAGTGCGTTGTAGGGTATTTCAAACCATTAAACCAGTATAGACCAGTGCATTCCAGTTACTGAGCTATTCAAAAAGGCCACTCTGCCCACGGTGATTGCAGATTTCTTGGATAGCAGGGAGTTGACCCTTGCAAGAAGGCCTATGAAATTCAGATGCTAAAACCTTGTGTGTTTTGTACCGCCTCAGACACAACAACTTTATCTTGCCTTGCGTTAACAAGGCGGCTGGCTTTCACTTGTCCTATAAACAGTGCCTCTATTTATTTCCACAGCTTTCACAGGTCCTGTTACTAAGGAAGTTCCCTGTTGCTGAGCGGTGTGGTGTGAATACAGTTCTTTTTCATCACCGAGTCATTTTAAAAGGAACAGAGTAAGCGTTGTTCGTTGAGTAGAAGTGCAGAATGCTTTCACTTTCTCTTTCAGTGAGGTGTCTCTTCAGACGTGTGTATTTCAGTATGTGTGACAGTGACATGGCAATGGTTTGTCAATTCATTGTTTTTTTTTGTTCGTGCAGTTTCTCAAAAACCCACAATGAACTGTGACCCCAGTGATGCTTTCAATCGCTGAGGTTCTCCTGATTTAATAAAGACGCTACATCACACCATCAGGGGCTGGGAGAAACAGACAGCTTGATGGAAGTGGGTACTGTGGCAATACCCAATCTTTGTACTTGTGCAGGTCTGAATGATTCATCTTATTTGTCTGGGTCTCTTTTTGCATGGTCTGGAATTAGCCAGGTTTAGTTTCAGTTTCAGTTTAGTAACTAAACGGTTAACCTAAATTATGATATTTGCCATCCGATTACTTCAGGAATTGCTTTGTTGTTACTTGAATAGTTCATTTCAGCGCACTGAGCATTGCTTATTAAACACAAAGCCGTTGTCTTTGCGCTGTAGGGTTGTGGCAAAGTGGTTTGTAGTGCTCCGGTGTACAGGTGAGTTGAGGTGCTCCAACAAAGGACAAACACAAAGTCTACCGGTCAGGTTTCTTTTAATGCCCTTTTTAAACCGGGTTTCAAATAATAAAGCTGGCTCTACCCAGCAATGGGTATTGCCAGTGAAAACTGGACCCAAAATAATAAAGCTGGTTCTACCCAGCAATGGGTATTACCAGCTACAAAACAAAGGGGTTGCAGTCCTGAAATAATAAACACAAAAACACGTCTCCAAACTGGGTGCTCTGGTGCAGGTGCGGTGCTCTGAGTGCTGGTGCTCGTGCGCGTTCAGGTCCGGGCTTCTCGCTGCAGCTCCAGCTTCGTATCAGCCGTCTGGCAAAACAAACACAATACTCCTCAATGAACCCACACTTCATTCAAGATTCCGTCCTTGTCTCCTCCCATTAACCACAACAAAGGAGCCGGTTACGGCGTCACGTCCCCCTAAAGTACCCTAAGCCCCGCCCCCTCCGATAGCTAGTTCAATCACGTCTCCTCCAATTCATGACTGAAACTTCGCTCACCGTACTAGAGCGATGACTCCGGGTACCGTAACGCCGCTCTCTTCCTGAATGGCCGGCTCCCGACTGTCCCCAGGATGAACTGCCCAACCATTCAGTAGGAAGCCCGCAGCTCCTGTTGTACAGTGCCCTCACTGGTCGAGAGGGAGATTTTTGATTCGGATTCATTCGCTCTCCGTCACAAGGGTTTAATCACCCAATCTCTCACTATTCGTTTGACTTTTTAATTGCATGGGCTGGTCTGTGTGGATTGCACGTCTTCTTTGTGGGTTTGATGTGTTAAACAGCACTGCTCTACATTTTGTACACATGTACAAAGCTCTGGGAGTGATAGCTGTAAGCTGAGAGCTACTTTGAGCCCCCTATTGATTGTGTGACCCCTCACGGGTCCCTGTACCCCCGACAACATCTCATTACCGCCTGCCCGCCCGCATTCCAGGCATGACAAACATTTAATGAAACAATGTTTCTTTTTTTCCCATCTAAGTTAAGAATTCGTTGTTGACAGTGCACACTTTTACGATTTAATAACATGTAATTTCCATTTCTTTTCCATGCCCACCTATAGAACCCGGGCACGTGTGCTGTCCTTTGTTACCGAGTGTCTCCAAATGAGCCACATGCAACCCTGTGCAAGTTGAATCTTGCAGGTGTTGTACCGTATGATTATACCCCTGTAAATAGTCACACGTTATGATGCAAAAAATAAGATACAGTAGTGATTCAAACCAAAGAATTATAATCTCACTCCATGACTTTTTGAATACTGGCACTAATGCACAGTAGATGCATTTGTATTTCCATCAAACACTGAAGAGGAGTCTTCCTCTGAAGGAATGCTGTGACAGCTTGACATCGCCTACAGACATGTTCCCCCAGTGCAGTGCATGGGCTCTGGTGTACTGTGTGATACTCAAATATAACTGGGGCCCTGCTGTCTTTACTCGCCATGTTTACTCAGGGTAGCCCAACTGTGTTGCTTTATCATTCCTGTCTAGTGTCAGTTTTGCAGCTGGGTGGAGGTAGACAAAAAGAGGCCAAGCGACTTTTATTTATTTTATTATCTTACGGAAGATGTACCAGGGAAAGGCCAATGTTCTTCCACACAGTTCCTGGTGTTTCCTAATGAACAGAGAAACCAATACGTAAAGACAAATATAATCTTCAACAAGGAATATTGAGATGCCTTGACGTATGCCCCAGGTTCACAGGGAAGGTTAAAGGAAACTTCGAGTTACTTCTGCAGCAAATGAAAGATGCCCCCCGTTGACATTGTTAGTTTTGAGGGCTGAATTTCGCATGGACTCTTTCTGAAGAGGCCCACAAGCCCTGGCCAGCAGGGATTGTGCATAATTCAATTCACAGGGACTGCAGCCCGATAAACAACATGACAGCCAGGGAAAACAGTCGTGAAAGAATTGCCAGCCTGTTCCACCACACGGATGACCCTTACCGCATGAACTCGGTGTAATAGCTGTATTAGAAGATAATTACTACCTCAGTGCCGTACAAGCCCGTGCTGTGGGGAGTCTGGAGGGATCAGAGCTCACAGGAACTGCTCACAGTGAACCTGTGTGCAGCCGCTTCCCCTGTGTTGTGTGCTTCAAACATTCCACAGGGAGCGACATCTGGTTTGGAGGCCGATCTGATTGGCTGTCCTGTTGACTGGAAGGGGGTGGAGTAGAGCCAGTGTTTCAAGCACCATGCAGGTTACCTGCCTCTTAGTTCAGCAGGACCATTGACAAGAGCGTGTGACAACAGCTAAGAGTATAGACAAGCTTAGCTGGCAGTAGGAACCTCAGGGGGAAAAAAGATATTATCAAGAGAAGATTTTAGAGCCTTTATTTTTTGTTTGTTTTTTAAAACTTTACGGAACATTTTTTATAGTAAAAGAAGTGCACATGAAGAAAATACAAAGAGCATTGACCTTGTCTCAAGGTAAAATATACATGCTTCTCTTTTTATATACAGTAGGTAGTAACTCTTGAGTCATCAATGAATGTGGGAGTTTTTTACCGAATTTGTGAGACACTAGGAGTACCGTGAGGTTCTAATGTGATTTCCAATGGCATATGTTCACATACGGCACTAAGGGACCTTGCGGTCTCGCCAGGACAGAAAGGGTCAATAATGAATTTTGTTTAGGCCATCGTCAGTGCAGTAAATTGTGGAAATGGATAATTATCGCATGGACCAGGGTCTTCCCTGCATTCCTGACAATTGTTTTGTGCTGTTTTTTTTTTTTTTTTTTTTTTTAGTTAACTGTTTTATTTTTATAAATTAGGATTAGTGGTTTCCTTGTTTCTATGATTTATATAAGTAAAAATAAAGCAGCACTAGAGTACATGTAGACAGATGTTTCACTGAAAAGTGTTTATATGTTATGTAATAAGAAGCAACATTTGTCCTGCAATGTACTGCACCACTGTATATCTTTGACTAAATTTTAGAGCACCTAGCAGCTGTGACTACATTTCCTATTTCAATTGTTTTATATGTTTTCCTTTATTGTTAAAACATATACAATGTATTCAACTACGAAAACTACAGGTGATTATTTATTTATTTATTTATTTATTATTTATTTAGTATTTTTAATTACAATGCCCATGCTGTTGCTGGATGGAGGCTATTACCGACTGACAAGTTTAATTTCTCTTTCTATTTGCGCTAACCTTTGCACTTGGCTTGAATACTTTACCATCTCCACTACTACTCCCTGCCGAGGGAATGAGTTGGATTCCAGTAGGGACGGGGGACGTGGTTAATGATTCGTCACAATGCTTTCATTGTGTTTTGCACAGAAAGAGGCTGGTGTCTCAGGTTTTTCATTAACTAGATTGGTGGTGTTCTAAACTCATTGCTGGGGCTCGGTACTCACAGCTAGCCTACTGTCCCGCCTTCTGTGGATCTTTCAAATATGCAGTGGGAGTTTTATAGTGTGCAGTACGCGGGCATTGGAGAGCACTTAGCCTGTAATTTGCATGTGAGGGCTGTAGATGTGTTATTGTTAGCATGGCACATACACATCATTCTGAGCCTGTTGTAGCTGGAGTAAGCGCATCATTCTGTTAGTAAAGCGCTGTTCTGAATGTTGTGTTTGCTGGAGGAGGGTGGTCAACCCAGTAGATGCTGCTAACACTCATGATCAGATCAGCTGCGTGACTTGAACGTGAAACGTCCTTTTTGGTCCTGCTGTGACCTCCCCAGATGGTTTATCTGAAATTCCCGTAAACGTGCCAGGTTTTAATGGGTAACGTATTTGCTAAATGACCCTTGGCGTTCCATTTTTACGCAAGTCAGGGTCCTTGCTCTCGCTTCACCACATTCCATGTGTTCAGGATCCTGCAAAAACTGGAACAGTGTAACCTTGCTAACTGGCCTCGGTACTTTCCCAATAACAAAACACTTTTAACCTTTTTTTTTTTTTTTTTTTTTTTTTTTTTTTTTAATATAATCAGAGATCTGAAAGTACCCTACTGTACCTTCCACACGATTCAGTTATGTATAAGAAGTGACAACAAATTGAATGCAATTACATGAGGTAAAACTATAAGAGCCAAGTAGACTGACGTTTTGGCAGGCGCCTTCTTCTGTGTGAATTATTTTTGATGAACGTTTCACAGGGTCCCCTTGCAAAGTGATTCAGAAACGTGATCCTCTACAGTACTGTAGATCAACCCCTTGTTTCCCGTTCATGATTGCTGTGCTGTTTTGGAACCTGCTTTTAGAACTTCAGTTAAACTGCGTAAAGATCCCTGTGGTCAGGCCTTGTACTCAGGTGTTTGGAGCTAAATTAAAAAGTCACTCAAGGATTTGTTCAGCCTCCTCTCGGGGGTGAAGGCGTGTCCGGGTTTTGGGGGATTATCCACCTGTTGCTCTGGAATTCTTCGTCATTGTGTTGAAATGTTAAAGCCTTACGCGGGCCCTGTAGGCAGTACCTTATGCCAGCTGATACTGCATGTGATTCAAAAGCAAGCTCAGAGGAGACGCTGGGTTGTTGTTAGGGTTCCTGTGTGGGCTCAGGTGCCCACCTTGCGTTTGCAGTGGCTGTTCTCTTTTTAATTTGTTCTGCAACACCCTTGAGACAAAAAAATCCCCAAACCTCCAGTGTGTAATGCATGTACCGTGTCTGCTATACATATCTGTACAGACCTTGGAGTAGACACAGTTCTTCTAAACTGTGGTGGGTATTTAATATGAAATACTAAAAAATTCCAAACCTGTCAATTTACTTCTCTTTTAAAGACAAACACACACTAAAGAGCCTCATACATTGTTCTGCTATATGTTATTCCACTTCTTATAATGACTTAAACAGCTGCTTTATTTATTATTGAGATCTGCCAGCTAAGCAGACCCTGTTTTCTTTTAAATCCCTTTTAAAAATATGGTTGGAAATAATTCAGATTCCTAGCAGTTTGACCAGCTCTGCACAATTCATATACAGCAGAACCACAGTAGTGACCCAAGCAGCTCTCCACAATGAGGCCTTCTCCGAGGAAGTTAGAGGGTTACTGGAAAAGGATCTGAAATACTGCTTGCATTGTGTGTACACGTAGTTAAAAATAGGGTTAGGAGGGATAGCTTTCCTTTCCGCTGCACAGAACATTGCATTCCTGAACTGAACGCTGTTAACCTCTTGAAGAGCTCTTTGCACATTGCTGTCCATGCCACTGCTTCAGCTTACACCCTTGCCAAGTCATGCTCCTATTCCCCCCACTTTGTTTAATTCTTGCTTAAGAGCAATACTGAGCCAGATTGACTAGTGGTCCAGAATTCTCCCAGTAGCACATCCTAATCTGTCCCTTCAATGTGTTTAGTTCCGAAGCTACACACTGTGCATCTCTGCTGTGAATATGCTGCCGCATACAGCATTCAGAGAGTCAGGTTCATTAATATCAGTCTCTTATGTGTTCAACATGGTTTAAAAACCACAATATCTAACACAGAAGCACTAAGGCAAGCAGGCTGATTCCATTGGTTTGTGAAGTAAAAGTCCACACCACAAGCTTATGGAAAGAACTATGCATTTAAATAGTGTATTTACCCATGTCTTACAATCTGAACTGCTTTTCTGGGGTCCATAATAAAACTGTGAATACATCTGGGGAAATTTTTCAGCAGCCTTTAGTTTAATTCAGCCTGCCCACATGCAGATGTTGAACAGACTGAGTACTCAAAAAACAGAATGCATTAAACATGTGGAAAATTTAAGAGATGTGACCCACAGCCCCAGTGCCACACTGTACACACACTTCAAGTTCAGCCTTCAACTTCACTTCAAGTTCAACTGGTTTTATTCTCTTTTTTCAACCAAGCTATGCAACATGTTTTCATTAGTGTGTGCCTTTTAGTGAGAAAGATTGTGTGAGAATGTAAAAATGTGTTTTCAGTGCTGTGCGTCTTTTATTCAGAAAGACTGTATGTGTAACTGCAGAGGTTTTGAACGCCCTTATCCACCAGTGCTATAGTAATGCTGTGTCAAAGCACGTTGGTTTAATTTAATGTTGGTCTGTATGTTTGCATTTTTTTTTTCCCTGTCAAAAGAATTGCCGCTATGACTCGGTGTGATTTCACACACACACAGATTATATAGATATATATATATATATATATATATATAATATATATATATAGATATAATATATATATATATAATTAGTAGATATTAATCTAGAACTCAGTAGAGGGGAGTGTTAGTGTCGATTGTGTGCAACAGACACGTTGGGTGTAATTTCCCACCCCCCTGCTCCCCACCCCGGGGCTGCTATATATATATATATATATATTATATATATATATATATATATATATTATTAAATTTACCACAGATGGTGTCTTCCGCTGACTTGAAATACCCATATCCAATTAGTACATCCTTTAGAAATGGACAATGCTAATATGTCCAAGTTATTCTTTCCCCCATAGTACTTTACAGCATGGCAAGGGGAGTCCTGCTGAATTTCTTCAGGCTAACCCCTGTATTAATGATGTTCCCTTATTGAGGTGTTAAAGAACACCGTGTGCCTCCTGTTGTTCTATCCTCAAACATATAGCAGAATATCTTGAAACTTTTCATCATGCAGCATCTGGACAATGCAGTGCATCCAGATCACGCTCCCTTCTGCAACAAAGCTGGTTTTCAGTTCCTGCAACATGGCACTCCTTTCAGTCAGAGATTTAGCATTGTGGCAGGAGGGAGCATGCACTGGATCATGCACTGCGGTGTTTAGGAGAAAAAACTCTTTCTCCTGGCTAACATTCCCAGTTAAAAGTAAGTGGCGATTCTCCAGTTGATTTACCTGTGTTGTGCAAATACAAATATCAGAACAATTGGGAATATTTTGTGGGGGGGGCTTATTCCAGTCGTATCTCAACCCCCACACCCCACCCCTGGCACAGACTTGTTTGTTTACTCTGTACGTTTGCAGGAGTGATGGTTTGCCAGTGAAGATATTAAGAAATGACATTTCTGCACAACAAGAAGGGGAAGTATTGAGCGAAGCAATTTCCTGACCATGCTGTTCAGAAGTAAAAGGGAGGTTGGGGTTGTGACCTCGGAGGAGCCCAGACCCATCCTCTGCTGGAATTTCAATAGGAGCGTAAAATAAATATCGTGTGGCAATTTCGATGACAGATTATTCAGTAACAGACCTCCTGAACTGGTTGGTTCCCAAGTGGAAATTCCCATACAACTTACTGGAAAAACGAAGGAACTACAAAGGATGTCATAAAAAAACAACATTATTTGAATTATAGGAATAAATATGGAAATGTGGTTAAAGCCATGAGAAAATTGGGTGTTTCTCAACTAGGGACAAATACCTAATTAGAACTCAAATAATTATCTCATCTTTCCAGAAGAGCTACTGCACAAAGAGCAGTAAGAGCTGCCTGCAATGCTGGCTTGAACCGAAAGAAACCAAAATCTTTGCTAGCACTTCATAAAAGAATAACATGTTTGCAGTAGGCAATTGCATGAGCTGGAAATTGTCAAAACAAAACCACACACACACTGCGTGTCCATGACAAAAACAGTCCAGACCCAACACTAATCAAGAGCCAATTAGATATAAGCTTACCCAAAGTTAGCTTGCTTAATTGAACCTTATTGTGAAAAACTCCTTTGCTGAGCCCTATAAATAGTCATGTACTGTAGTTCCAGTTAATCTTCATTGTCTGTTTTTACATGTCCAGTCAGGAGAGTGTACACATGTCATTTAATTGACTTGTAATGTGTGGGATAACGTAGCAAAGTTATTGCACACAGATTCCTGTTGACAAAATAAGTTGTATTTGGACCGGAGTTTCCACAAAACCAAAACCACTTTTTCCAAACTATATTTAAAAATTTTATATATATATATATATATATATATATATATATATATATATATATAATTTTAAATAAAAACAAAAATACAGTGACACAAGTTCTTCCATGTTTACAAACTATGTATACAGTTAATGTTTGGGTCTGGACTGCAGAGAGCTGACACTAACAACAATTTAGGATTTCTGAACTGTTCCACACCCTTTATCAACTTCTGGTCCATTTGTTTGTATTGTTTTTACTTGGTCGGGAAGGCATCAAATTAAACTGACCAGTGCTGCCAGTGCCTTTTCTTTATAAACAGAAGACTGCTTGCTAGCAAGCCTTGGGTTTTGTTTTCTGAGTCACAGTGGCCAGCTGTGGAAATCAGATCTAATAAAGTTATAAGTGGTGTACAAGAAGCTTGAGCATTTAAAAAAGGGATTCATGTCAAGCCTACTGCATAGAGCTCCATGCTGTGAAGTTCATGTCCAGCCATAACGTGATGTCCTCTTTCTACACTCAACTGCATCAGATTTAGAATGGCAATTGAGATATGTCAGCGTAATACACACTTGCAGATAAGCACACGTCGAGTTTATCGGGTTTAATTACATTTATTGCCACATTCGCCATGGTGCTCTACACTATCATTAACCAGCTGCTTGTTTATATGATTACTATTGGAAGTGACCTTTTCCCGCTAAGCGCGTGGCTGAAGGTTACAGCTAACAGGGACACACTAGCCGGTTGAGTTCTCTGTTTTACAGGGGCAACGCTGACATGAAAGCGTGGCCAAGTTAATCTGCTACACATCTGCAAATATTTGCTTTTCTCACATGCTTTACAATCACACTCAGAAATGTGCTGTACAGGAGTGCAGATGCGATACTTGGGGGCCTATTCAACTGATCTAATCAGGGACAGATCAAGGTACTGCCACGGTTTATCCTATTCAAAACTTTGAATTCCAACATCTGTAACAGAGTATTTTTGTCTATTTAAACAAAAAAGGTAAAAATCTTGAATACTTAAGGCTGGCAGTCATCCGCTGTATATGTCAGTTGAATATAGAAAGTGAACCCTAAGGAGGATTACTGTACCCCTGTCACATGCAAGTAAAGCAGTGACACTTATAAAACCCTCCCTCTCGCTGCACACACACACACATGCACACACAAATACACACACACGTCGAACCTGAGGAAAAGGGACAGCTGGGCAGGAATGGCAGGTTCAAGTACACAGTTGTCAGGTGTGAGATTTTCCTGCACGGCTGTCAGTTGTCTCCTTTCACAGCTACTATAGCCACATTCCTGAAATGCCCGAGCTGCTGTTTCTCTCCTCCTTTGTGAAGCAAATCAAAGACTGTGTAAGTCAACAGGCCTGTTTCTGAATCCAGGCAGTGTCTGCAGAATGTCACACCTGTCACACTGCAGAACTCTGCTTGACATGGTGCAGGCCCACTCTGTTGGGCGAGAGAATGTAAAACATGTGCAGACTCGGTGGACCTGTCACACGCTTTGTGTACTGTGTACACTGTACTCATTGAGATGAGCAGCCTCGAGAACACTGGAGATCTCCAAATATTGAACAGCTTGATTGACTAAGAGTACGTTTTGTTTCAGGAATCGGATATACAAACTGGTTTTGATAGTAAGGATTGTACTGTGCAGCTGCAGTTACTTGTATCTGTTAAAGCTTGTCTAATGTCTTTTAAATGCTATGAGTGAGTGCTTCACTAAATGATACAGAAAACAACGTCTTGAAACTGAGATGGGAAGGGTTGTTCACGGAGCAGGTTGCATGACCACAAGCAGTGATCAAACCACACTTCCCACTGCTGCTTACAGGAACATGCTGGATGCATGCAGGCACTGGCAAACAAGGGCATGCAAGAATTGATCTGACACCAGCACCAGTGCAGTGCGGTTAGCAGTGTAATAGTGTATGAGTGATTTGCTTTGTAGCCCTTTTCCTCTTCATGAGCTTTAAATATGACCTGACCTCTGCCTAAGTAGCTGCTTTACCTTGTTAGTGGGAGCTGAATGTTGGTCCACTCCCTGCAAACAGTACAAGACCAATATAAGCAGGAGAGAACAGACAGCCTCTGGAGCCGTCTGGCTGTGCCGTATTGATTGTTCTTGTTCGACCGCACGTCACAGCTGGACTACACCATGCTGTACACTAATCTCGGCAACACAAGGTCACAGTTAAGGACTTCTGCAGCAAGGAGAAAAAAGGCTCCATATGGTTAATAATGGACTGAATTCTGTTGCATCCTCCTGGCTGAGTTGAAAAGCACCCAAGGAGTGCACACCAAGATTTGAGTGTCCGTTTTCACAGCTGTTATTAGCCTTATTAACACTGGCTTCGAATGACCACGCTATCAAAATAAAAATGGATCCTACTTCCTAGTAAGGCATCGCTTCCTGTGCAATAGCTCAGTTTCACGTCAAATGTTTTGTTGAAGTCAGATATGGGTAGCGTAGTGCATGTAACGGGCATTAGTTGGGTGATGCACTGGCATTAGTCTGTCCTGTCTCTGAGAGGAGGTTAAAAGCTCTAAACCCACAAACGCAGACGAGCTGGACGAGGGAGGAAGAAGCATAGACAAAAGATCGCCTGCACAAGAAAAATACAAGCAGTGCTAATGTTGCCAATGCTGATATTACTGTGATAATGCTGTCAACGGATTCAAGGTGAACTGGTGGGCAGCACAGAAACTATCAAGTAGGAAAACAGACTGCAGTTCAGTCCACAGTCAATTTGATTGAAAGTTTCTACTCATTTGGTTTATTTCATCCTCTTTTACCATGACAGTCTGTTTCCTAAGCTTTGTGTCCCCATTTCAATGGTCTGGTTTAAACAGTTCCCAAGGGTCTGTCCATCTCAGTACCAGTAAACAGTTTTTTTGTTTTCTAAAAACCATTTAATTCCACTTGGCACTGAAAAAGAAATCCCAAGATAGTATGGCTAACAACACCGTCCTTAAAGAAAGGAAGCTTCTGTCGTGGGCAGTCTGTCGCAGTGGAGGATTGTCAATGCTTTGCATGCGTGCTTTAGCTCCAGTGGTTTATATTGAGACATTTAAGAATGCTGCTGTTCCTTTTTTTATTGTGAATTTATTTTCATAATGGGTTTCTAAAGTGGAGCCAGACAGACAATATAATGACAGGAAAGCTGAATAATAATAATAATAATAATAATAATAATAATAATAATAATAATAATAATAATAATAATAATAATAATAATAATAAATATTATATGCAGATAAGTACAGAAACATATGCTATTATACAAACCCGGAGGGTACTACATATAAACATGGTAAATAAAGGACTCGGCTCTAAGCAATATTTGGTATGGTAAATCTACTTTTAAAAGACATGTGCTGGACTTCATACAGATGTGTGTGTGTGTGTTTAAGTGATTGTCAATGGGTATTTTATTTCAAGATAGTCATGTAGGTTACAATGAAACTCCCATAGAAACGTCACTGTCCCGCTGCAGGGTGTCTAAAGTGACTGTAGCCACAGCTGAGCCACTGTACTATTGTGGCTGAAATGTTCCCCCACGCCAGCCTGTGGGAGTGGTACAGCCCTGCACTGGATGAGACTGCTGCTCTTGGGACATTTGCTCTGGAGGAACCAGATGGCTTTTAGTTTGAACGAGGTCAGGAAGGGCAGGGTTTATTATCCTGGTACAGTCGTGCAAACCCGGACCGGTCCCATTAGTTTGAGACTGTGCTGGTGTCAGACTGCGTTTTTTATTTGTTTTCTGTTCCGAACTCTGAACTTTGTCATCCTTCTGACTGCAGAGGTTTTGTACGTCAATGACTTCTTTTCAATGAGCTGCAGGGATAAGGTTAGAACGCTTGATGATAATGGTAAGTCGGTGGTTTGTGTGCATTGCTGTAAGTGTACAGTACGTGTGTATAATGAACCAGGACACTTTCATTAATGTTTTCTGTTTATGGTCCAGCGCTGTGATTGTAATTCTGCTTTAGCTGGCAGATAATGACATTTCATGAAA
Organism: Polyodon spathula; assembly: GCF_017654505.1. Lineage (NCBI taxonomy): Eukaryota > Metazoa > Chordata > Actinopteri > Acipenseriformes > Polyodontidae > Polyodon > Polyodon spathula. Next base: position 1,851,373 of record NC_054553.1, on the reverse strand, counting down.
ATTTTGATTAGCAGACATTTGAGACGTTCGTTGCGCTTCACCGGTTTTGATCTCAAGCTGATACTGTGCTTAATTGATTTCTTAATACATTCGTCTGATTAATGTCTTATCTTATTACTTACTCCTGGCTGATGAAGGGCTTCTGTGCTGACTCCAGTGGTGATTACATCAGGGGGAAATACTAGACCTTTCAACACCTGTTAATACTGTTTGAAGCTTTACTTTGTCGGTGGTAGAGGCATGGCTATGATTTTAGGAACTGTAATTTTATGCCGTAAAGTATATGGATTTAAATGATACTTTAATACAGTTAAAATAAGTTTTAGTTTCATCACTCGTTTTGTGTCCAGTATTAGATACGAGGAGAGCAATTGCATTGATAAGCTTTATTATTCTAGCTTGTTAGAATGGGTAATTTTGTTGGTCAGAATTAGAAGTGAGAAATTGAACCATGAAAGCTTATCTTAACAAAGCCAAAATGACCAATGGAAAAGTACTACGTTTTATGCAGGAGTATTACTGTAAGCTTACAGTGATATACATACAATATAATAAGCTATGAATAGCTGCCTGATAAATGTTTTGGTAGTTAGTGCAACCAAGGGATCAGTGATCTTTGACAGCCTGCCTAGCTGTCTCTGTTGTCATACATGTATAATCTTGAAAGAATTTTAATGAAATAATGATGTACAGTAAGCCTTCACTAGTACAGGCTTTGAACTTGTGGACATCAATGGTTTACATTGTGGAATGCTGGCTGCCACTTCTGCACTCCCGTTGGGAAAGTGATGTGACACAATAGTTCCCAAACATTCTATGGATACAATAGCCATTATTCATCGCAAGGAAAAGCTTGATGTTGACCAGAGATTTGCTGTTGCAGAATTGGAAATTTGCAGAAATGTAACTCATTAATACAGTATTGTGTTGTGCAGATGGGTAAAATCTAAAAGGGTTGTGCTGTCATTTTATTAAATGAGAAATGTCTCTTTCCAAAAAGAAAATACAAGACGCTTTTGGCTAGTTATAAATAGAAAACATAATGGGCTGTGGTGGGATGCAGATAATGCCCCATGCCTGTGCCATTGCAGCTGGAAGCCATTGCAAGGTTTCTAAACACAAAGCTTGGTGGTTCGTACAGATTTGCAGGTTTGTATGGGGTCTTTAGTTAACCACAGTGAACCCTCTTGTCTTTTAAACCCTATGAAGAATCCTGTTTGTGATACCGACCCTCTTTAGTTTACACTGGTTCTCTTTAGTGGGCTGCATGCCCTCTTGCCCAGTAATTCAAGGCTGTCTGCTTGAAGTCTAGATTCTAAATGAGAAGAAGATTCAGAGCTTTTGGTACAGAACTCATTTCTTGCCCCTTATAACAATAGTGTAATCAAATAATAAAGCAAGAAATAGCATTGAGGGTGAAGAAAGCAAAGCAGCCAGGGAAAAAATGTATTATAATAAATCTGGAAATGTGGCACCCATTTTTACAAAGCAAGTCAAAGCTTGACTTACTTGCAAAGTGATAAGTGGCTCTTCCAAGTTGTTGCCTCTTAGCACTCTCCAAACTGCCTTGTTGTGGCTAGCCATCTGTTTCTCAGCTGTGGAAATCAACCCTCCCTATCCCCCTTTACACACAAATATACATACAACCCCCCACACACACACCCAAGAAAAAAACAAATCAACACAATTTGAGGCATGCTGAATAATGTAGAACAATGTACTATTTACTTCACTAAATATCTTTTTGGACTTTTAATAGGCAGTGACAGTAATCATGACAGCTTAAAAATGTCTTGCATGAACTCTCTCCTGCCTGTCAAGTCACTGAATTATTTCTGCATTGTTTGAAAAGTCTTTATTTTACCAGCATGTGCAGTTACAGTAGATGTAACCCCATGTGTAATGTACATTCCTGGTTATTTGATTGGTTATGTGATCTGAAACAGCTGTTGGTTCTCTGGGAAAGACTTTTTTTTTTTCTCTTTTTTCATTGCTGGTGTTGACTCTTGGGTAAAAATGAGTTTTTAAAAAAAAACAACATATAACTTGGCAAAAAGAAGGATTCATGAGACTGATTTATCAGTTTATGCGACTGTGTGTTTGTTCTACATAAAATAACTCCTACCATCCCCTGTACAGCTGTAAAGATGATCAGTAGTGAATGTTGTACTGCGCTTGGTTTTGCTAGGAATCCCTCCATGTTGGAATTTTTTTTTTATTTTGTACTAGCTAGCAAGATGCATGCACTAAGTTGTATGGTCAGTAGGTTGCATGACCAGCAGGTAAACCCTTCTCCGTATCATTCCACTGATCCCCTGCCACCCATACTACCCTCTCCTTGTTACTGTACAATCTAGCATCAGTATCTTACAGTGCTGTAAGTCAGAAGCTGTTATGTGTGACTCAGAAGCAGTGGTCTGTGCTTCCTTGTTGAATCAATAGCTATCACAAGTTCTCAGACACAGGAGCCTTTTCAAAGGTGGGCTGTCAGTCGAGCCCTTGTCTAGTGGTAGTTAAGTGTGACCCAGCCAGGACAGTGTGCTTTTGTCAGTTTACACAACAGTTTAGCTGAAACCAGGATTTTTGTTTTTAACAGAAGCATAATGTCATGTTGTATTGCACAGGCTCTAGTGAGCGATGCGTCCCATCGGTGATCCAGGAGGTGCTGCTCTGCTCTGCCACACTGCCCTGACCTCTCTTAGAAGTGGGCTTTTTTTTTTAAGATTCTGAAGTCAACGCAGAGGCCCCTATCAGCAAAATGAGCTGTGGACGTGGAGCCCACGGCCAGCAAAACCAGGTGATGGCCTGTGCTGGTCCCCCACACTTAAGCTGGGAGTGAGGATGGGAGATTGTTTGAAGCTAAGGTAGTCAAACCTAAGTAAACTGCATACAAGGGTTTACTCATAAAGATACCCACCCCATAGGCAGAGCTAAACTGTATAAGTGAACTGGCCAATTGTTCTGTTTATTCCAAGACACTCCTACTATTCTTTTAGGAAAACAAGGAGGCCCATCTTTAAAGCTTCCAGGAGTTCTTTGTCTTTACGTTTGATGCATCTCTAAATCCTCTCCAGTATTTCATTCAGTCACTGTCCCTGGAGGCTGTTTTTATTAAAGCATCACACATCATTTATTTTCATGTTAAGTTTTAACATGATCTTAACTTGTAGCACACTGTAGGAGGAATATGTTGAATTTAATTGTACATCTTTGTAATGCATACAGGAAAGCAAAGGATTAAAATACAGGCATGCAAATTGAAAACAAGCAAGAAACAAATTAGACTGTTTTTATGATGGTCCTAAATAACCCTATTGTTGCATTAGGATCCAGGCTGAATGCCTTCAAGCTCCCAAATAATAAAAAAAAGCCAGATAACAAAGATCTTGATTTTGAATTGGCACCAGCACTGCCCCCCTCCCCAATCTTGAGGGGCTTGGGACGGCAGACAGGCCTTTCTTGTATGCTGTACCATTACACAGAGCTGCAGGGAGGGGGGTAGCAGTAATCCTGCTATGGGCAAGCTTTACTTGACATGTGTGCTATTGGACAGTTTGTCTATCTTCAAGATTGCCCTTCCAGCTGCTCTGCTGGTTTGTTTAGTAGCAGCGGTTGCTGCAGTCTACAACGATGGGCTTTTCAGTGAGTGCAAACCCTTGGAGAGAGAGTGAGAATGCTCTGTGCGCCAAGACAATTCTGCACCTCACTAAAATTTCAAGTATATGTAGTCAGATTAGACTCACTTGTATAGGTATTCCTAGTTTATGCTGCATGTACTGTTTTAGCTGCTTAAATACATTCATTCTGTCTCTCTTAAATGCAGTTTAAAAGCAACGGGCTGATAGTGACAGCTTAGTGAATTGAATCCCAACTCATTCAGTGACTGTGTGGAAGTCAGTTACCTTGGTTTTATTCTTCTGAGTCATTCGGGTCAATTGTTTATAATTAGGCAGTGCATGATTGCAGATGTCTTCAGATTACAGTATAAGGGGATAAAATGGATTGTTTGGTAAACTAGTGGTTTACTGTGACATCAGTGTCTGCTGAAATGGAGATCTTTTTTTTTTTTTTTTTTAATATATACATAAATGTTCCCACAAAATTTATTTTTAGCTCTTCTGTTACAGTCTAACACAAAATACATGTATTACTGGATGTCCATGATTACAAAAATCTGCATTCACTATATTAATATGTGTCTCAACATATCTGTGAAACATCCTATTCAGCTCTGTGTTTTTGAGAATAGAAGTTTGCCTGTGGAAAGCGCGTTGTTACCAAACATTTAGATAGTTGTGAAGGATAGTTCCACCGGAACTCCTTAGCCCAGCTTCTGAAACCACCTTTGGCAGCTGTATTCCTTGGCAGTCACGGCCCTCGCTTCCAGTCAGAGTCTCCCACTGAGCCATCAGCATGGCTCCACTGAAACGGTTGAAAGAGGAAGAGGAGAGGACAGTCTGCCATTCCTCTTCCTGATTCGCTGGAAACACAGCCCACTACACCAGCGCTCGGAGAGCTGACCCTGTGTCAGTGTGACTTTAACTGGGCAAACCCAACCTCAGTCCTCTGCCGAGCCTTTTTGTCCACCCTAGCTTTAAAACATACAGTCAGAATTCCAAGGTATCAGATCACATGTTATTTGTCTCCGTGCTTCATGCTCAATGCATTTTAAACAGGGAGGGTATCCATGTTACAGGTCTGCACGGACAGTGTTTTTTTTTTTTTTTTTTTTTACCTACTTTGAAAAGTCTTGATTGTGGAAATGATGCCTTTTGTGGAAAGTTTTCCTTTAGAAGAATTTCCGTTTAGAAGAGTCTCCACCCACCTGTGTCCATGTCCTCTTGTCTGTCTGTATTGAACCTTGGACGCAGGTTGATGGACTGTATTAAAGCTCCGCCCTGGAGCCAGCCTGTCTCCGAAAAGGAAAAGAGATCCACACGAAATGGAAGCACCACTTCCTCTGGAAATCTCATTCCTCATGGTGTCGCTTTGCTGAAATGTACGTGTCAGGCACAGGACAGAAATAGAGCGCACACGGACTTCCAGACAGTTTTGCTGGAGCTGGTTTTCCTGGAGTTCAGGTGTGACAATCCAACAACAAAAATAGAAGAAGCAGCCAATCGCAGCTGTTGTGGAAAGAAAATATATTCTGTTTGAATTCTTTCTGGCCTTGAACAATGTGCCACTGTTAATGTGACACCAAAGAAAACTGGACTGAGGGATCGCATCTAAAAATACCAGCTTCCCGTTTGGCGATGGTGTTGATTTCCTTGTGGCAGTGTGCAGATTGCTGGGTGCAGGCTTGTGAATTTCAGATGGTGCTGTGCTGCAGGTATGGAAACTCTCTCTCTTTCACTTGTGTTTTTTTATTCATTTCAGTTTAGTCCAGCTTGATTCAATGTACTAGAAACTTGAATGAAAAAGCATGGGATTTCAGGGTGGGACCTGGTCTACAAGTTACCTGGTATCAGGTCAGTTGTACAGTATAAGGTACCCTATTAAAAGGGTAACACTGGTTCCACTGTTAGTCTTGGGTAATAATGACAAATGAACAGATGGCAGACAAACTTTTTGTCCAGAGAGAATACAGTAGATTATTATTATTTTTTTTTTTTTATATTCACAAGCCTTGCTGAGCATCTGGTTTTATTGCAGCCTCCTGGCTACATGAATAACTCTGGACGGTTGTGCTCATGAGCTTTCTAATGCACTGTGCTTTCCAGTTTTTATAATCGATCTCCCCAGCATTCACTCTTGCATGTTTTATTCAATAGTGGTTCTGGCAAGGATGAATTACTGCTTTCTTGAATTGTTCATTTAACTGACTCGTCACGCAAACTCCCTGTGTGCTGGACCTGAGTGTCTGCTGAGCTGGCTTGGGACCTGGGCAGTGAAAGGCTGTGCATGCCATTGCAAGCCTGCTGCACCCTGCTTTAGAAGCACACACTGTAGAGACAAGCTTGGGAACAGTTTTAAGAAATGGCAAACAGTAGCCCATTAAAAGGTCAAGAAATGATGCTGACTTGCCAGTTGCTTGTATTGCAATAATGGGATGAACATTACTTGGATTGTTTTTATGAACTTGTTGTCGTGGGTTAGTTGAAGCAGCCTATCAAGCCACAGAAGTGTTACATTTAAGTATATAAAAAGAAAATGTACAGTAATACAGGCTCCTGAAATTACAGCATTACAAACGACAGCTTCACATCTGAAGTAGATGAAGCAGACCATGTCATTCAAACCCATTTAAATACAGCACATGCATTCATTGCAGTACAGTATGTGTTGACGTGAACGTTAACATGTTTTTTTGTTTTTTTTTCCCAAACCCAATACAGCTGTATTCTAGCAAGCACCTCCCTGGCTGTCTGGATAGAGAGCTAGTACACTGCTATGTGACTGAATTGGGTGAAATGTCAGTTGTTGTGTACTGTGCGTGATTTCCTTTTCATAATGGATGGATTTTTAGGAGGGTCTGTTCTTGGTTTTGTTCTACTGTCTTTTGTACAGTAATGTATAGCTTTCTAAACACAACTGTCTCTAATGGTGAGAGCTGCTGGCAGAGATGGGACTTTCTCCTGCAAGCCTCGTTGTAAACTAGTTAAGCTGCTATTAACCTAAAGGGTCGATAACAGCTCATTCATTTTTGCTGTAAAGCAGGCTGCTGCCTGGTAGATGTGAAACCGTCCATGAGCAAATTTGATTGGGGGCATATGTGGAGCCTGTTTGCTATCCAGCTGTGTCTGTGATACAGACAGTTTTCTTATCCATCTGCTTTTCCAGAGCCCTTAATGTAATCGTTTTTGTGTCAGATAAACAATGGGTATCTCCAGATCTTTTTCTGGGAATTATTAGCTTGCAATTACCATGCCCTTGTGTACAGCTTACCGCCCACATGCTTTCAGAAATCATGTTAACTCTTAAAGCATAACAAAAAAAAAATGATTCTCATATGCCAAAAGCATGTCTAAAGTTTATGAAAGGAATGTAAAAAAAAATAAAAATAAAACGCTGCTATATTAGTATTATTATTTTTGTTTTCTTTCAGAACTTGAGGCTACAGAAGCTTGTGATTGGCTTCAGGCAGCTGGATTTCCGCAGTATGCACAGCTTTATGAAGGTAAATACGGACCGTGCACATGCACAGTAAGGCACTCGATCTGCTGCTCTGCAATGCAGTGCATGAGGTTCATTTCATTACACAGTTTGCACATTCAACACAATAATTCCGTCTACAGTTACAGTGGTGGAAGGCTGATTTTCATTGCCCTTTACTCCAAGAGTATTGTTTCTTCTTTTTGTAATCCACGGATATTTATTGTAACCCGGTTTCAGTAGGTAAGTAAGTTATAACTTTTGAAAAAATAGTTACTGACACTTTTGAATAACAAAACTGGCGCATTAGAGGCCACATGCAGGCAATTGCTGAATAAATGACATAGTCCTATACCTGGATTAACAAGGCCACACATCAATCAAGACCTCCGGCATAAGTGTAATCAAGCAAGTCATTTACATTTTCAACATTAAACTACCATTAAATAAAAAGCCTTCTCTTCAAACCTCAGTTAAAATTTAATTACAGTAAGAAAAACAAAATCTGCCAGATATGCTAATTTGACTTTATGTGATTAGCCAAGTACTGTGCTTTACATAAAGTAATAATTATAAGAGATGCAGATTCTCCGTCCCCCCCCACACACTGTCCTTCCTCCTCTTCCCTATATATTTATTCCTTGGTTTGAAAATGTGTTTGTTTAAAGAGCAGCAGGAGTACGTTTCTGGATTTCGATGCTAATTTAAGTTCTGGCTTGCAGAACAAGAATGCAATTCCAGTGTGAGCTTGTGAACTTGCAGCAATCGCTGTGCAAGCCGCTGTGACTTGTGGGCTGCTCTCTGCAGAGTGGTACCTTTCCCCTGCTTACTGTCACATTCAGCATGTGGCAGCTTGTCAAAAATCACACATTTCAACTCTGAACGGCCTTGGGAGGAAGGAGAATAGGGAAACAATAGCTGGAAATGATGCATCGTGGGGATGTTGTGGGAAACAAATGTTTCCATATATATTTAAGATTTTTTTTTTTTTTCAAGTGGACAAAAAAAGTGATAGAATACACACTTTTCCAAATCGGTTTTTCAGTACTTGTATTTGTCATTTAAGCGCTGACCCTTTGTGCTGCTTGTGCTGGACTGAGGTCCTCTTTCTTTGGACCCTTGGTCACAACTATAACAGTTCAGTTCCTCTTTAAAAAGCATTGTTTGACACAATTTACTGTGTGTGATTGTGAAACCTGAGCAAAATGTTTTTTGCATTTTCATAATGTGTCTCGAATGAATTTGTACGCAAGTCTGTATTTTTAATTAGATGACTCAAGACAGTTGCTGGCTGACGCTGAAGTGCACTTAATACAAAAAACGCAGACAGAATGATTTGCGTTCTCTAGACACAAGAGAATCCAACCAGCTGGTTTGTGGACAGTTTGAGCTGAGGTACTTCAGGACATTAAAATAACATAGACGTGAGAAATGAGAAACTCATTGCCTCATAAGCTCCAACCCCACGTCACGAAACTTTCTGCAGTTCCTGGCAGATATTGTTATAAATGAATCCTGTAAGAAAGGTTATGTGTATGTTCAGTAGGGTGATTTGCATCTCTTTTTATAATAATTTGATGCAAAAGGTATACTGGTGTAAAAGCTTGGTACATCCTATGTATTTGCCATTTACTCAGTACCATGCTCTACTTCAGGACATGCTATACTCATTACTAAACTCTGATTATGAATTATGAAACGTAATAATTTTACGTTTCTCTCATACAGCTAGCAGTTTGGCAAGGGAGGTCTGTGAAAATGCGTTCGTTCAGCACATAGCAGAAGTTCGGAGATCCTTTTAATTTCCCTTGACCTGTTTGCAAACAAAAGTAGGAAGTGTGTGAGTTCCGAGGCTGTAACTCTGGTTTGTTTTACAGACTGTCTGTTTCCCATCGACATCGCCTCTGTGAAGAAGGACCATGATTTTCTGGACCGGGACTCGCTGAAATCCCTTTGCAGGTAACCAGAATCTTCTACGTTGAGCAATATGAAGGACACCCTGCAAACAAACTTTCAGTGTCCAGCTCTTTTTTTACATGGTTTAAAAAAGCAAGGATGGGATGCAGTGTGAAATACCATAACTCTTATCTTCCCCTAGATTCGATTCAAAATACTATACCTGCAGTACAGCGGCTTTTAAAAAATACCTAACGACAACAAACTGTGGTAAAGATCAATGATTTTACGTAGTGTGCTTTATACATTAGCAGGAATACATAGTTGCATATTTGCACACTGTTTGCAAAGTTTTTATTTATGTGGTTCTTGTTTTGAAAGCTACTGTAACATTCATTTTGGGGCTTGATTTGTAATTGCTGCAAAGCGTCACAACGCTGAGATTTGAACAGTCCTCCTCACATCCAGTGGGCCAGGGTTGGCAGGCAGGGATTTCTGTCTTTCTTTCACCGCTGTTGCTCTTTGTGTTGCGTTTCCGCCATTCATTGCATTGAGTGACCTATCAATTGCTTCTGCAGTTTTTTTCGTCCAAGCATATTCCTTGCAGTGCGACTGTAAACAAACCCGTTATCATATAAGCAAATAGTACAGTGCAGTATAGCTCCCTGTGGAGTGGCTGTGGAATATTTGCTTTAGAAGGTGTTAGATGTTGACCTTGCTTACATTTGGATTGGGGGATGGGGGACCCCCTAACCCCCTAACCCCCTAACCCCCACCCGGGGGTGGGGCACTACTTTACACTCAAAGGTATGTAGCCAAGCTTAGGCTAAAATCAATTTGAAGCCAAGACTGGTAGTGAAAGATGCAGAGTGCCTTTTTTAACACGCACTCAAGCTTGTTTACGTCCCACAGATGTGTGCTGGTGCTGCTCGAATGAGACCAGAGCTTTAATTGAGGTGGAGTATTGCAGGTCTGGCAGGTCATTTTGTAACAGTGTATCAGTTTAACATCAACGTGAACTTTGAGACAGATTTCTGCTGAGCAGACTGGATGTTCTTTGTGAGTTGGGGAGGGACCCTGGATTAAGATACTGACCTTTTACCGAGAACAAACTGCAGTTAGCAGCGTTGAAACGTTACCCGAGGTGGGTCTGAGTATTGCACAAACATGCTTGGGCTTCAGTTGAAATTTCCAGTGAGCTTCCTAATACAGATCGTGTTTGTTGGTGCTGCTAATCACACATGGTCCATGATCAGCTTTTGTGCCGATTTCACCACTTTCCAGAATCATATTTCTCATACTTTCCGTGTCCACAAATATTTTATTAGTTTTTTTTTTTTTTCTACTACCAAAAATGCTGCACTGACCCCTTTAAAAATACAGAGGAAGGCATTATACAGAATATTTGCATGCGTTTTACATGCCATCGTTAGTCTGTATATCTGGCATCTTTGCAGATTATTGCCATTTTACTGGGGCTTCGTTTCAGGCGGACTGCAGGGGCTAATGAAATAAGCATATTGATGAGACCATGCATTTTCTTCCAAAGCACTGTACTGATGTGACTGCCAGGGGGAGCCACAAGCTGAAGTGTTGTCAGTGAACATATTTCTGTACAGTTTTCCATTCTTGCAGCTGAGATACCTGTCCTGTTTTGTTCTGCAGTATGTGTGGGAACCACTTGAGTTTCCACTCATCACTGTGAACCTGCTGACAACCCGAAGGGTTTCCATTCCCTGTCAAGCCATTCTCTTTCCTTGAAAGAATAACCTCACATGCAAAGGACAAAACTCCTTGAAATTTCACCTTAATGTATAGACAGAAAAGATCTTGCAGCAGGTCTGGCTTATTAAACCACGCAGAGCACCTGTTATAATCAGGAATGCACAACACAATATAGGCCTATGTTTCCAGCAAATAAAATAATATTTATTTGCAATTCCAAGTTTCAAGACCTAGGGGGAAGTATTTTCTTATTGACATACACTTGCTGACAGTGAATCGCTGCTCCGCTGGGATGACTACAGTTCTGTGTCAGATTTTCTAAACAATTAGCTGTGTTGACTGGAGCTCTTGTTATTGGTGTAAAAGGCTTACAGTCTGCAGGCTTGGTTGGTTTACTCTAAAGGCCTGCAGTCTTTGGCACAGAATGCTGTGCCTCCAAGTGGTGTTTGCTTAAATATATATTGACACTACTGTTGCTTTTTTTAGCAAGCTGGCTTGAATTGACAGCACGTGATGATGTCGTGCTAGAAAAGGTTTTAATCTCATTGCTTACAGTTTAGGGTTACACATTTGCTTGTTTCTTTTCATTAATGACATTTGCTCTTTTCATATTAGGAGACTGACAGTTCTGAACAAGTGTGCCTCTATGAAGCTGGAAGTCCATTTCCAGCGCAAACAGGTTGGTGGTGTTTGTCATGTGTGTTTTTAGGCCTCTTTGCGCAAGAGTTTTTAGCATATTGTTTGAACCCAGGCAGACAAAGAATCTCCCAGCGAGTCAGTGGCTGAGCTGGGAAATGCATCTCTTCTGATTATCAAAGCTCGGCACTAAAAAGTAGGCCATACTGTATCCATGCATTTAAGTATATGCTTCTTCCTAGTCAGCAGCTTCTGTGCCAAGTTAAAGAGAAACAAATACAGTAAACATGTAACATTTCAATTAAATCTTGATTAAACTTGAATAAATAAATCAATTTGGTTTATTCTACCACAAATGCTGCACTAGTCCCTTTTAAAAATATATTTGAAGGCTTTATACAGAATATTTGCATCTGTATTACATACCATCATTAGTCTGTACAAAACAAATCTGTAATTATTTTTGGCATATATGTCTGTTTCTGTACTGAAGCTATAGATCAATATGTTACCATTTGTGCCGTTTAGAGCGAAGACTCAGAAGAGGAGGATCTGTGTGCCATCAGTGACCGTTGGGCCTTCCAGCGGGACAGTAAGCGATGGTCCAGACTGGGGTCCTTCCCTCCTCCCAGCTGTAATAGCCCTGAGGTCCTCCACTCTGACATGAAAGCTTCAGCCAGCCGAGAGAGCGTCCTAAGCGACTTCAGCGACCTGGAAGGTGTGTCTGTTCGCAGCAGCAGCAGTAGTGCGGGGAGCTCTGGAGGAACCTCGGGGAGTCGGCTCACTATGGCAGAACCCTACTCCAGATTCTCCTCCCATCACTTGGACACCACCACTGTGTCCAACCGCAGCCTCACAGAGAGCCGCTCCTGCAAAGACCTGCTGGCTCGCAAGGAGAAGCCCAAGAGGCACAGATCTCAAAGCTTCCTGAGGAAAATTGGATCTTTCAGAAGAAAGGATAAGGACAGAGAAGCAGCCAGATCAAAAGACTCTGACGCCCAAAGCTGTGACCTCCAGGAAGGGCCACTACAGTCTTCGATGAGCTTGCTTTGCACAACCAACGAGAGCCTTCCAGGCTTGAAACAGAACATACCTGAAAGCTCTCAGTTTAAAAGAAGGATGAAGACCATCTGTAAAGCTACTGTCGGACAGCCTGCTTCTGAAGGCAGTGGGAAACAGAAACAGAAAACCACAAGTGGAGGGATTTACTTAGAGGATTATGAGATGAGCTTAAAGGTTCCCAACTGGACACAACAGCTTCACAGGCCACTGGGTCTGCAGAAGGACTGTGTTGTTTACCTCCCCAGCGATCACAAGCCAGGGACCTTCCCAAAGTCCCTCTCCATTGAGAGCTTATGTCCCACAGCGAATGACGATCTGAGGAACTGGAGATTGGGCAACCCGTCATTAGAGATGTCGATGTGCAGCAGCAGTGAATCGCAAGGCTTTGGCAGGTTGCGTCCACGCAGGAACTCGTGCAGCTCCATGGGAAGCATCTACGACAACGTACCCGAAGCGTACGGCAGCTCAGAGGACCTTTTCAGTTTAGGAGCTGGAGGCATTTGCGACCTGGACGATATCCTGCAGCATGTTCACGGGCTCCAGAACACGATCGATCTGTGGTCCAAAAGAGTTTGCCCCGAGCTGGATGACCTGGAGTCTGAACTGCCCGGTGACCCCATCTTCCCATCCAGTGTCCATTTCGAAGAGCAGTCCATGTCAGATGTGGGAACAGCAGCTAGTGACTTTGACAGTACAGGGAATTCTTTAAACGAAGCAGAAGAGATGGAAATGAGGGAACGGAGGGATTCAGGAGTGGGGGCCTCGTTGACCAGGCCTAATAGGTGAGAACTTGCAGAATAAATAAACTGATGTTTCATCTCTGGATATTAGATTGTTGCTTTGTAACAACCTTGTATAATGGCTGGTGTCTTTTAACAGGTGGGAATAGCAAATAGCTGTCATTGTAACACTAGGGCAATAAGCTGCAATTTGTTAACAATCTTTCCACTTTTACCTTATAGAAAGTGGAATTGTGAACTGCAAATACAATATCTTAATATTCACACACAAGGTAATGCTATGCTTTAAAAGCAAGATGTAAAAGTAAAGTTAAACCTTATAAGAATCACAGGCAATGTGCAGTTGTTTTTAAATGGTTTCTCATGCTGTGCCTTGCTGTTTCAGGAAGCTGAGGTGGCACAGTTTCCAGAACTCGCACCGTCCCAGCCTGACCTCTGCGTCTCTGGAGATCAACCGACAGTCAGCCGCTCAGCTTAATCTGCTGCAGAAATTCTCACTGCTGCGACTCACTGCCATCATGGAGAAGTACTCTGTGCCCAATAAGCAGGGCTGGAGCTGGTTAGTAGTACCCTTCCTCTCACAATACCATCCTGCTCATGCCCTGGCCGCTTTCCATTTGTTAATCTGATCTGGTTTAATCGCCGAATTCTCCTGCTTTACAGGGCGGTGCCAAAGTTCATGAAGAGAAGTAAAGTTCCTGACTACCGGGACAAGAACGTATTTGGAGTTCCCCCGATCATCAATGTGCAGCGGAGCGGGCAGCCCCTGCCTCAGAGCATCCAGCAAGCCATGCGATACATCCGCAGCCAGTGCCTGGACCAGGTAGGGGCAGCCGGGACCACTTCATTTAACACTGCTGGTTGAGGTCCGCTAGTAGCGTTCCCATTACGAACTATGTGCTGTACCACAGGGCAAAAGGACATTTGGTCACCATACTCTCAACCCCCCCCCACCCCCCAAACATACATTCCCCAGATCACTTTAATTAGGAATCTCTGCTGGGAACAGCTATAAAGTTAATACGTTGAGAAAGCCAAATTCTTTGGAAGAAAACCAGTACAGAGAAATTATTTTTTCCTACTGTCTTATTATCAGGTAGTGTTCTTTTGTGCTTTTGTGCTGTACAGTTAAAGGGCAGGGCAACCATATTGCATTTTATATGAATGCATCGCTCAGCAACAGCTGTCAGTTGCAAGCCTGAATAGCTTTGTTTTGACTTTAACATGTCACAATATACTTTGAGGTTATAATGTAATACCAACTAAATGTATGTTTAAAGTAATGACCAAGAGATACTGGTCCAGCAATGAAAGCTGCATTTCAGTTCCTGCTGTTGAGTCTAAGAGGTTTAGCAGTTCAGGTTGCTCACATGGTGCTGAGCCTCTCCTGTCCTGCTCTCCAGGTCGGTATCTTCCGGAAGTCAGGTGTGAAGTCTCGGATCCAGATGCTGAGGAAGATGAACGAGACCTCGCCCGACCACGTGAGTTACGAGGGGCAGTCTGCCTACGACGTGGCGGACATGCTGAAGCAGTATTTCAGGGACCTTCCAGAGCCTGTGTTCACCAGCAAGCTGACTGACACTTTCCTCCAGATCTATCAGTGTGAGTACGAGAGAGAGAGAGGGGCTCGTATAAATAAACGTTTGATCATATGCACAGAATAATTATAACACACTATGTGTAGACTTTGTAGTTGTAGTAGTCGTAGTAGTACCAGCAGCAGGCATTGCCTTGTATGTACACAATCCATGAATAGAGACTTGGACTTGAACTGCTTCTTTATATAGATTCGATGATTTGGAAGGTGGAGATTTTTTTTATCAGGCATGGGAAGACCCTGTTGAAATGCCTTTGCTCGCTCACCCCCTGGTCCCCCTTTCTGCCAGAATCGCTGGCCAAGCAGCACCGCAAGTGTGCGTCTTAACTGCTGTGCAAACCTTCTGCTCCCTCTGCCTCTCAGGTGTCCCAAAGGAGCAGCGTTTGCAGGCTGCACAGGCGGCCGTCATCCTGCTGCCAGACGAGAACCGGGAGGTGCTGCAGACGATGCTCTACTTCCTGAGCGACATTGCCTCCGCCCAGGACAACCAGATGACCCCTGGAAACCTGGCCGTGTGCCTGGCCCCCTCCATCTTCCACCTCAACGTGTCCAAGAAAGAGAGCACCTCCCCCAGGTAAGGACCCCTGGGCAAGAGGCGAATCAGGTTCAAATGATGAGCGATTCATTTTTATAATACCCTTCATGTTATTATGTGAATGAATGCTGTTTCAGACCGGGGTTTTTGATCAGAAGTGCTTAGTCTACACTGACCACCATATCTCGTTCTTGTATTCTTTGTCATTTTATCTTCAGCTTGTGAGGCTGTAAAATGAAATGGGTCAATTGTATTTGTATTTTAGGCTCCTCGAATCCCATTGTATTAGGGATCACTGAAGGAGGGATAAAATAAAAAGAAAACTTAAGGGAACTGAATGGAGTCCCATATTTCTCTTGGTAGGAAGTTCAATAGGGGTGGGTAGGATATACCACTCCACCTCTTTTATAACAGACTTGTGATTTTTGACTATAACAACATCTTGTTAATCACTTCCTTTGTGTTGTCTTTGGTTATCCATGCTCAGAATGCTTGCATGTTGCAAATTGGATGGTGTATGCTATACTGTGACACAGTTATGGCATTATTGCTGAAAGCCCTTGCTTTCAGATGATGGTTTGTATCTCCACTGCTGCTGCGGACAATGGTCTTGTTAATCAGACTCCTGTCCTTTAGGAGGAAAAAGCTGCAGTGTTCTTTCTCACACCATCATCTCTGTTAAGCATTGAACAGGGGGAATAATATGTGTGTTCTGTATTCCCTCTGTCTTTCACACTGTCTGGAGTCTGGACAAGTAAACCTTGTGATGAAGCCTTGTGAAAGGTTGTGGCAAAGTGGCTTGTAGTTTACAGGTGCAGGAGTGATGCAGTGTTTAATCAGGAGACAGACAATTGGAATCCACTCAGAACTGGGTTTTAATTATATCCTGGTCTGGTGACCAAACAGTAATTCCAGGCAATACACAACAATGTGTAATGCACTGGAATAAAGAAACGGTTGCAGTGCCAAATAATAAACACAATCAATAGTACACGCACAATATACAAACACGGTCACCAGTCCTGGGTGAGTGCTGTAGTGCTAAAAGCAATTAATCGTGGTAACAAGTGAAGTGCTGTCCGGTTTGTTCTGGCCTCTGGCAACAGCTCCGGACGTGTTTCTCCGTCTACTAAATAACATGTAACAGTTAGAGACAAGACTAAACAAACAAAATGCTCATGCACTTTATAACACAGGTCCTTAACCAAAATGAAAAAACAGATTACGTCGATTTGCCCCCTTGTACCATCACACATGACCCCTTGGTAAACGATTGCAACTGCTCCTCGGATCCACGGCTGCCACATTGTTTCCCTTCGGGGTCGATGAGTCGGTGAACCGAAGCTTCGCCCCCTTTCTAGATGACCGACTTCCTTTTAACCCTTGGAATGAATTGTATGTGTGGGAGGCTAGATCTCTAAAATTTGTTGTCTTATTCTGTCAGATTGATACACAGGAGGGCGGCTGCATGGAAGCCAGACCAGAAGGACCTGAATGAGAACATGGCGGCCACCCAGGGACTCGCTCACATGATCATCGAGTGCAAAAAGCTGTTCCAGGTAAAACAGCCTCTTTGACCGTGCCTCAGTCCTCTGTAGACATCACTTTTTAACCATCTATTTAGTTTTTTCTTGTGCAGTCCGTTCGAGTGTGTTAATTCGCCCTTGTAAGTTTTTTGTAATACCCAGTTAATTAATTTCCTTTCGTGAAACTCTGATTGGTATAGAACTAAAACTTTTCATTGCCACATAATTTTTTTAACCTCCAGACCATATCCATGGTTTGGCTCTTTTTTCGCAATTTCAATTCATTTCATGTTTACAAACCGTTTGATCTGATATGACATTACTTCATACTACCAGTGATTCATTTGTAGCTTTCTCATTGTGTTTAAAGCAGACTCGCTGTGTGTGTTTGTGTTTGGTTTCTCTTGCATAGATCCCCCATGACATGATGTTGCAGTCCCGAAACTCCTATGTAGCCGCGGACGCCCACCCACTTCCCTTGGAGGGGCTCAGCAGGAGTCTGCTAGGCGAGCCCAGGGATTATCGGGCCTTCCTGGAGGACAGTGTCCAGGGTCTCTTACGAGAATCGATGGAGAAGTTTAAAGGCTGGCTCACCACACCAGGACCTGAGAGCACTGAATTATCATACAAAAAGGTTTGTGGATACGAACTGCTCTGCTCTGCTCTGAGTTTTTTTTTTTTTATTGGCCATATTAAAATGATGCATCAAGATTTACCTGTTAGAATACTGTAAAACGTTTATCTGACACGTTTAATTGAATTGAATTTAAATTAATTGAGTTAGCTATTGTCCCACAGGCACTTTCAAGAAGGAATTTGAAACTGGTGTTGGTAACTGTCGTCTGCTAGTCTTGCGTCATTGTTTTTGATGTAGTGCCAAGGAATACCTTGGCTGTCTGTTGCCTCCAGTACCATGTTAAAAATGGGGCTTTTGACAGACAAGTCTATTGTGCTGCTAAATCCACCTGCAAAAGGATGGTTCAGGGATTACTGCAACAGTGATTATATATGTTTTGTACTGTAGATTTCAACAATCTTTCCAGGCTGTTGTATTATCTGCATGATGACTTTTGCAGTCTGACCTGTGGTTAGTCTCTAAAGACAACCCAAAAGGACCTCCTATTGTTTCCTAAAGGACAGTTGTTGTTTTAGGCTATGGACGAAATAACTAATCCTGTGAATGTTTGTGGCTTTGATAAGGTTATTGTTAAGACATTAATAAGAAGTGAAGTGCCTCACCTGCATTGCTCACCTTCACAGGTTGGGGACGGGCACCCCATTCGTCTGTGGAAGGTCTCCACGGAAATCGAGGCTCCGCCGGTCACAGTGCTGCACAGAGTGCTGAGAGAGCGCCACCTATGGGACGACGATTTACTGCACGGCAGGGTGATTGAGGCCCTGGACAAGAACACTGAAATCTATCACTACGTCACAGACAGCATGGCACCTCATCCGAGAAGGGATTTCATCGTGCTAAGGTGGAGTACTGCACATGGTTGCAATTAATCATAAACATTTTCATGCAAATGTATATTGGCAGGCTTCTGCAAATGTAAGGTTGTTATAAATAGAAATAAAACATTATTAAATGTATATTAAACGCTGGAATAGCTGGTCATGGTCTGTATATACCAAATAGTAAATACCACAGTGCTGGTCTACAATATCCCCTTCGGTCACACATGTTTAATAAAATTTTTAGAAATGTTAAGAGTTTGTATGAACTCTATGGAGTTCGGGGAAGTAGCCCTGCCATATATGCATATAGATACATGTAGGGTTAGGTTTAACATGGTGCAATTGTGCACACTGTGACTGAAGGGAATATATAACTTGTGTTATGTCTTGCAACCTCTCCTGTGCTCTGCTGCGTTTCTGACTGGGTTTTGTTGTCTGGCTCAGGAAGTGGCACAGTGATCTTCCGAAGGGGGCGTGTGTGCTCGTGTGCGCCTCGGTGGAACACGACAAGGTGCAGCTGGAAGGCGGCGTGCGCGCGCTGCTCCTGAGCTCCAGGTACCTCGTCGAACCCTGCGGGATGGGCCGCTCCAGACTGACGCATGTCTGCCGTGCCGACCTAAGGTGAGCAGAAAACGAACACCTGTGCTCCTGCTTGCATGATGTCAAATTGAGTATCTAAAGGTAAATAATTTACATTGTTTTTAGGGGCCGCTCTCCTGAATGGTATAACAAGGTGTTTGGACATCTCTGCGGAGTGGAGGTTGCTAGGATACGAGACTCTTTCCCTGTGTTAACAGCCCGGGGGCCTGAAACCAAGCTGTAGAGCGTCTCCAGGATTCCTGCTTCTGAGAATCAGTAAAGGTCTACACAGCCCGGATCTCCTTCACAGTACACCGGGACTCATTTAACTTCTGTCTGACAGAGGAAATGCAACCAGTGTGTAATAAAAAAATGCAAGGCTTAAAGCTATTGGAGGCATGATCCGATTTGCTGAGTTTTTAAAATTGTGTTTCATGAAAGGAAAAGAGTTACGTGGGTATCAGAGAAAAGTTACAAGTGAGGCAAATTAACACGCTTGAAATGTCTAGCGCCCTGCACAAAAACAAAATAGATGGTTAATAACTGATGCCTATACAGGACCATGACACAGTCAAAGAGGTCAGGCATTACAGCAGCAACATGAGATGGTTTTGTGCTGGGGCCTTGGGACTCAGAATGGGTTTGGATGTGGTTTGGGATTTCCATTTTTTTGTGATGTAAGCAACGCAGAGTAACAGCTCCAACATGTGATGAAAGCAGTGGGGATAAACCGAAATCCCAGGACTACAGGAGGGGTAGTAGAACACGCATAGGGAATTCTATACCACCGGTGTCTGTCGACACACGTTGGGCAGCCAGTGCTGCACCGTTGTTGGATGGCAGTCAGAAAAAGAATAGGGGTATTGAAAGAAATACTGAACAGGGAGGGAAATGTGTTTTGTATGAAGATCCATTTTTAGGAAGCGCTTGTGAAAATCACTCAAGCTATTTCACAAAGGCCTATGAGATGGATAATTTGAAAAAGGAAAAAAAAAATGCAGCATTTATCCAATGGAATGTTTTTATATATTTATTTCTTTTCGCCGCTATGCCTGCTTGTCGGATTATCACCAGGCATTAACCACGTGTACATACATTTACTTGTACCTAATTGAATAGTGTTTGTTTTTGCAGGCTAGTTTTGTGAACTCAGGATGGGTTACTATCTTGCTGCAATGCGCACTGTAACTCATTGCTGCATTTCTGCGGGATGTAATTAGGCTAATCCCCTTTTTCATATATGACTGCACTGTACAAACGTGAAACATATTTTTTTAGATTTCTTAATTGTAAATAAGATGCTGTACTATTTTGTTAAAGCACCTTTGTGTTGAACTAAACACCAGCAGGAGTGCTATAATCAGTCATGTTTAATGAGACAGCCATCATTGTGCCAAAAAGAAGATAGGTAGAATATTGTCCATTGTTATTGACTAGGACTAGGCAGGGAGTCAAAAAGACCCTTTTTTTTAACGCTGTTCATTTTCAGGCATGTGTTTGTTTACTAATGTCTGCATAATGAACTATTTAGAACAGGTTCAGCTAGTGCTGTTGCACATTAGACAGTCATAGCCTCAGAATGAGCTTCTGAAAGTAGTGATGTTCTGCTTGTGCACCATACACTTACATGCAGGTCATTAATAATAGTAATAATAATAATAATAATGAAACGGACTCACGAGTCAGGGAGAAGGTTTTCTGACTGCACAATGTACCAGGGAGGTTAGATTTTATTGTATTATAATAAAAAAGGCATTGATTGCGTTTCATCTTCACTAGACCATAATATAATGTATGTGTAGTTTTAGTTTATTTATATATGTTGGTCAATTTGTTAATCCTGGGCTTTTGGACACATTGACTCCACATTGTATATAATCATTTGTCAAACTGCCTCCTAGTTGGATTTGTTCAAAGGCACTGGTTGATGGTATGACTGACTGTAAAATGCAAACATATTGTTATATGAAAAAAATATTGGGGGCTGCAGATTTAAAGTTACAGTAACTTGGATATTTATCATATCTCTGAGAACACCATCCACGACAAATTAAAGGAAAGCACCATTACACAATGGAGCATTTATTTATTTTTATTTTTGTTTGCATTTACTATAGCTGCACGGTCTTTCACTAAAGTATTAGCTTCACACATGGTAACATTAATATTATTATATATACCAGGAACTAAAAAAATGTTGATGTTCGTCACCATGGTTTCTTGACTATTATTATTATTATTATTATTATTATTATTATTATTATTATTATTATTATTATTATTATTATTTTAAGTGTTACTGTAGCTTTAATGGCTGCTGCTTTTTTCTTTTTTTTTCTTAGGAATTGACTTGTTCTTTTGACAAAGGTTATCTGAGGCAACCCTTCTAAGGAACAAAAACTAATGGAATCTCTCATTTTTTCTTTAAAGCTGTCTTTCTCCCAGTGGGTAGCAGGTGTTCTGTGCAGTTACTCAGTATAATTGCAATTCCTTTAGGCTATGTTGCCATGAAATCGCTAAAACTCTCCCGCCATGTGCTGGTCTGGTTCAAGATGGGATACTCTTAGTGTAAATAAAATAATAATAATGTCTTTATACGCTTTGAATATTGTATGCGTCAGTCGATTCTATATGTATGTGTATATAATTTGCAAACATCGCTGTTTTATTTGTTTTAATGTGTTGGGCATTATGTGTAATATGTAACACTGCTCGCTTATGATTCTTGTCAAATATCTGCATAATGTGAAACTAACACACAGTAGAAGCCGAAACTTGATTGGGATGGGCTTCAGAATTCATTTCCATTTTAAATCAGAGAGATTTTAGCTGGAAATGCCCAAACTGCCAGTCTTTGTAAAGCACCATACTCTGTTTTATTTTTGACACTGGAAAAGGAAAACTCCCTTTCTTGTCTTGGTGTTTATGGAAGGCCCAGTTTCTTGTCCTCTCCATCTTTTGTTGACAACAAAGTCAGATTTCAACATTTTTGAGAAGGTGTTTCTGCTGTGCATTATGTTTTGTGTGTGTAAAGTTACATTGTTATATTTCAGGGCTTGATGTCTTGCATCTTTTTTTTTTTAAATGGGATAACTCTTATTTCTTTGCTCTACCTTGTACGGCAGCTAATGTTTCCAAATTTTCATTTTAGAAAGTTTATGAAGAAAATCCAAAAAGGGACGTCTAACAGCGGTTTCAACATGTTTAAACATGTGTGAATCCTTAAAGCAACAGTACCTGTGACTGTGGCAAGTATTAAGTTCCCTGTATAAAACTAATAAATGTATTAATGTCTATTGGCTCTTTGTAACCTTGTTTATTTTTGCTACTGCTTATCAAACAGAATTTCTATTATATATGATTTTGTATTCTATAATTACATAAAACTGCCATTAATAGGCTAACCATGATACAGATTTTCTTTTTTTTTTAATTAATAAATATGTAAATATTTTATTTGTGTCAGGGATTTTATTTTTTGAATGCGCTTTCCTGCTACCTGTATATATTCTGTTGCCTTGAATGTCCGCAGCTTAACAATAACCCTGATGTTTACAAAAGGGATTTTCCTTGCATCGCCTCGTCCGTTATACATGTAAAGACGCGCGTGTATCGGTCTCTCTATGTGAAAATTTATACAGTGGTTACCAGACTTTTAATTCCATTCTGTTTCATTTGCTTCAAGCGTATTAGAAACAAGCAAACAAAAAATTAGGTCTGCTTAGAAAACATTTTGTTGAATGTAACATTTTATTGAAAATATCTTCATTCGGTTTGCTTTTGCTGTGAACAGTTTAATAACCTTTTTTTTTTTTTTCTTTACATTTAATACATTAATGACACACAATGGCATGTTCCTTTTGTTAGAAATTAAATAGCCAAACGGATATCAGATTTTGTACAGCATTTGTGTGCTAAAAACAATTAAAAGAAAGAAACAAAATGTAAACGACATCAATCTGTAGCATACATCCACCCATACAAAGCAGTATGTGCCATGTATGCGACCGCAAGCCACAGCATACAGAATATAGCGCCCAGAGTATGGCTGTGGAATGTAGTTGATTAGTTATCTTTAAAATAATTACAGTAGAGAACACTGGCATCTGCAGTAGCATTGCTTGTGGCATAATTATCATCTGTACAGACATTGTGCAAAGCCATGACATGTTCTGGCATTCAGCAGCATATATACAATCCTGTATCTGGAATTTCAGCTCCTCGGCATCGACCCTGTGGTATTCAGCCCCTGCCTGTACTACTCCCCACTATCGTTTAGTTTTAGAAAACCCCTCCTACATCTTGTCACCAGGTACATTTCTGCTTATGGTCTGCATCTGTGTGTCACAGGGCAGGATACCATGCACCAAACTGTAAGCAACTACTCTCTGATTGCTATTGTAGCCATACTACAAATCATTGTCCGATTTGTTAACTGATGGATTATCAACACAAACAGATACCTCTATCGCTTCTGGTTGAAATTCCAAATACAAGATTCCTTCTGTTACAATAAGAGTAAACAGGCATTCTCCATGGTTGACTGATCGACTCGTCCCAGGCAAGGGGAAGTTCCTCACAATGTGAAATTGTTTTTACTCCTGAAGCCCCCACCACACCCAGGACCTCCTTAACCTCAAGATGCCACTTATCACGGGGAGTCTATCCACAGATCTCTAACACTGAAGGTGTCTCCTATTGGCAATGGCAAATACCTTGCTTTAGCATTGCTATGTTGTCCTCGCCATTCACAATCATGTGAAAGGACAGCATGCAGTAGTTCTTGTTTGAATCGCTTTTTGATGAGGTAGAGGTTTGTAAGACAGAAGCTAGACGACACAGCAGGGTTCGTGTGTGAAGAGAAGCAAATGTTTCCTATTAATCTCTCTGGTGTTTGAAACGGAGGAACCAAAACTGCAGCTTCCTTCCTAGTTCATTGCCAACCCGGTCATTCTGTGCTTTGTTTTTTTCTCACCGTTTTGCTGAAATGGCACACTTTGAAATCTCAGCTGATGACTAACTTTCTGTGATCATGTGTTGCAGTTCCCTTTGATTGCCACTAGGAGGTAGCATTTGAACAGCTCCAACTTGGCTAGGCAGTGACAAGAGTAACTGAGAAGTTGAGGTCTCCCTATTAAAAACACACAGCCATAGATTTCGATGGGTGATGGGTAAATACTCCCTCTTGCCCCTGGTGTCTACCTTTTCATTTTATTTGTAATTCATCTACTGTAAATAATCTAGTTTACAAACCCCAAAGGGACAGTGAAAAAGCAAAGAAACTTGTACTCACATTATAGATACCGGAAGAGTGTAGTGCTCACAATACAGAAACACAAGAGCAGTGAAAGGTGGGGTTTTTTTTGGTATTTTTTTTTTTTTTTTTTTTGTTTTGCTACAAGAGTCAGGAATCTGTATTTCTACAATTTGCGATTGTGAACTGAGAGGTCATGGAGGAGAGTAACTCATCAATACAAAGAACAACTCTATTTAAATGCTGTAGCAATTAAAAGCCTGGCTAGTTTTACATCCACCTCCCAATTTTGGTTCCATGTAATTAAGCAAAGCTGTCTTCAACACACAATCTTGGAGTGAGTTCAAGGTGCTCCATCGCCGTGTACACTGTCAACACTGTTGAAAATAAGCTGACGACAATGGCAGCGATTGAGAATCGGGGAGGCAAAAGAGCGAACTCAGTTCAGTGACATCTTGGGATCCTGGCTTCATGTCTTGAGTGACTGGCAGAATGATCCTCATTGAATCCCTGGTGAGTTTACAGGACAGGTGGATAGCCCGCCCCGCCCCGCCCCGACGCTGTCAGACGCGTCATGACATTGCTGTGTTTATGGTTGACATGGCAGTGCTTTGGCGACGGTCTTTGACTCCCAGCTGCTTCCATTTCATCTGCAGGCAGTGCTTGAGTCTCTCCTGAAAGGAAGTGGTGGTGATGCTGTACAGGATGGGGTTCAGCGCACTGTTGATTGGCAGGATGAAGATCACCACCCAGGAGGTTATGGTACCTGGTCAAAAAAATAGACACGGGATTCATGTTGCACTGTGCACGACAAGCAGAAATCCAGGGTAAGAATCCATGGTCACAGGAAAATATATATATATATATATATATATATATATATATATGGTATAGATATATATATATATATAATATATATCTACTAATCTACTACATCTTCTGCAAGGTTTATATGTACTTGCTGATCCTGCAGTGAATGCATCGCAGGACTCTTCCAGCCACTTTGAAGCAGCCACTATCACTGCTCCTGTACACTTTTATCAACACTTACAGAATGGCATTATTTGCAATATTTTATCTAACACTATAACTGTCATTAGTTTAACTTATTGGCAAAATTCAAGACAATAAATAGGGCACTGCTTGCAAAGCTGATGAGCAGCAGCAAGTTTATTTTTCTTCTTGTTTGTAAAAGAGCTGCTGATATTAATCATCATGTTAAGGACACAGTCAGGAGATGTCAAATGCTGCTTTGCTGAACGAGTGGTGCTGCTAGCTTTAAAATGTGTCCCATTGCTTTGTTTTTTTTAATGTAAATATTATGTTCATTTTGACTATGTAAAAATACATCCTTTATACAGATTTCATGCAAGATATTTGTCTGTATTTTGTTAATTCCTTAATTCCATTTTCTAATGAGAGCTGCAGGCTAAATCAGCACAGTGAATTAAACAGCACACCTACCCGGTATTTCCACCTGCAACAGCGAGAGGATTTTGAGTAGAAATATAGGAATCCAGCAGAGGGCGTCGGTGAAAACGATAAAGAAGAAGCGCTTGGCGATGGCCACCTCTCGGTGGAAGACGCTCCGCTTGGCCGTCTGGGCTCCAGTTTTCCGAATTGAATAAAACATGCTGGTGTAGGAGAAGACTATGGTGATGAAGGCAAACAAGTTTAAGCCTGAAAAATGGAAACGCCTGAGTTAACTTTACTGAGAGAGGCATGACAGTCTTCATTTAATGCTAGACATACCTTCCTTATTCAACGACAACAAAAAACAAGAGCAGGGTTTTTATTTTTTTTATAAACCTTGAGCCCATATCACTTTTAAGACTTGTTGCAAGGACACACTCCACACACAGAAAAGCTAAAGGAATTTGCTTGTTTCTGTTTTACCCTTTGAGCTCAGTAACACTCTAAATTTCAGTAGGCTTTTCTCTGAATGTTAATTCAGCTGCATCATGATCAAGGGTGTTTCTTGCTTCTTAGTTTTTTTCACTCTCTCCTTTTAGAATAAAATAAACCACATCTTTCTATTGAAACTCTCCAGCACCACACTGCACCCTGAGTCAGGAATTAGTATTACCAGGATGATGCTAAGTGTTTTAGAGAGTTTCAAACCCCTGCTAGCTGCTTGCAGACTTCCAGCCAGTGCATAGAAGCCACTCTGCCGGAGGTGATGCACATGCTTAAACAGGACCAGTCTTGATAGGTTCAATGGTCTTTTATCATCTCTAACTGTTCCTGCAGCCTTAGAAACTGTTTCTGCAGCAGCCCTCGAGAATGGAGCCAGAGTAGAGACCCAACTAATGCAGAGGTCTAACACAGTGTTACTGAATCTACCCATTGCAGAGAGAATGAATGGGATTGCAACCTGATCTGATTAATCTTTGGGATGCCAATGTGCAGGTCTAGGTCACAGAGAACAACAGCAGCATGTGTATTCAAGAGGGTAGAGAGACCTGAATTTAAATTGAATTCAATGGCTGCAGTTCTCCTATCTATAAAACAAATGGGGCCGAATTTCCCTTAAAAAAAAAAAAAAAAAAACAGAACAGCAACATTTCAGAAGATTTTCAAATCCTCAGAATGTCTTTATACATTAAGTCTTCTGGAGAGTTCAAAATGCTGGATTCTAAAAAAAAAAAAAAAAAAAAAACACACACACAGGGATTATTGATTTTTTAAAAATAGAGCATTTGTTGTTATTTACTTGTTAAAAGGTGAAAACGACCCATTATGGAGAACCAATCTGTATGTGCACAAAATCCATACATAAATCATTTGAAAACCATGCAGTAAATATGAAGGTAGTGTTTCATCCCCATCGTTGTAAATACATACCTTCAGGGAGAGCTAAAAGCGCTAAAGCTCATTGTTACGGCATTTCATTTAAACTACTGGTTGATAAAGCTGTGCTATTATGACCCTGTGTCTCAGAGTCAAAGAAGAAGAGATGACGGCCAAATCCATAGACAGAGGGAGCTTTAGCTTGCAATAAAAGAGCAGCACCGGTTTAAACAGATAGTTTTCTTTCCTTTCCTACTGCAACCATTCCCTACGATGCAAAAGGCTAAACTCACAGAGACCCCAACCACTAAAATGAATATGGTTCCTGGATCCAATTTTTCTTGTTGTTTTGCACAACATGCTTCTACGAATTAAAACATCCGATTTTAGTGGGCGCTTAATAAGACTCACCACAGGCCTTGGTAGATGTATGCTTACAAGTAAGGCTTGCAGGAAAATCTGGAATGGCTCAAGCTGATATGCAATATACCCTGATTTGCATGTTTCTCACCAAGAAATATCCCAGTGGAATAGCTCCTCGCTCCAGGTTTCCCAGTCCGGTCGGAGTGGAGGGGGAAGCAGACTCCGTTCCTCCCGTAGTAGTTCCCAAAGGAGTCCTTGTCCCAGAAAGGGATCACTGCAATGATGAAGCCCAACACCCAGATAGCGATGAGGGTGGAGAGGGTCTGCTTCTTGCCGGCACGGTAGTTATTGAAGGGGAAGACTATGCAGAGGTACTTCTCCAGGGTCATGTATGTCAACAGCATGACTGATATTTCAGTGGACAGCATAGCCAGGGAACCAATGAGCTGGCACTGTGTGCTTTCCATCCAGTTCTGGGCATGACGGTTGTACTCCCCATAGTACTTGATGTCAAACGCGCCAATGAAGAAGAGGTAGACCCCCATCAAGCAGTCTGCGCCTGGGATTCAAACAGAACACACAAGGTGGCTCGTTCTCTGCTGCAGCCTTGCACCAGTCTTGCGTCATTATACAAAAGGCTATACACCCCTTATAAAAGTTTATTGCAGTTAAAGCATTGTGAAAGCATGGTAAAGTGCAGGTAAACATTATAAAGCCCAGAGAGGTATGGTAAAGCATATTAAAAACAAACATGGCAAACCAGGGTAAACCTGCAATAACACCATACAAATTTACAAAGGTAGACTTTTATAAGGGATGCTGTGTTCATTCAAGTAACCCTGCTTCTGCAATTTTCATGGCACATACTGTATGTGTGTGTGTGTATATATATATATATATATATATATATATATATATATATATATATATATATATGGAAGTTGCATTTCAGACACTCTCCTAAACTCAACTCTGGTCCTGTGCAATGATCTGCAATCTCATCACCCTGCCCTTCTTACTTCCCTGACATCTGCAGTAGTGCAGAATGTGTTATGTAGACTCACAGCACAAAGACTTGATAGACATGGTGTGGTGCCTGTTCTCTGAAGCGATGCAGGACCTCAGGCAGATCACAAACACATTGCCGAAGCAGGTGATGCAGGCCACCACCCAGACAAACACTCGCAGGATGATATTAGCCAGCAGGTTCTCGAAGGAGGAGATGCCGTCAGTGTTGGGCTTGCAGCTGCGCACGTTCGGTGAATAGCCACAGTACTCAAACTTCTTAAAATATCTGAACAGGAACAGGCAGAAAAACAGGGGAAAAAAAGACAGTGTGTTTTGTTTGGGTAAAAACAATTATAGTGTCTTTGCATAGGAGTTACTTACTAAATACATGTTTATTTACACATAATTACAATGTTGTTATGCTTAGTTTGGCATAATCTAAACCAAACCCTAACCCTAACCCTAACCCTTTTCTGATACAATTGTATACTTACATATATCATGCAAAAAGATTTACATGTTAAGTACAGTAGATGCCAGTTTTTAGCAACCCTGATAAAGACAACTTTCAGTTATTAACAACATTTTCACGGGAACCAATCCCATTCCATAGACTTTAATGTTAACGGAATTCAGATATTAGCAACTGTCTGCCTCTTAATGACAACTTTTGTTTTACAATTTCTATGGCTGTTTCTACAACTATGGTATACATTGTTTTTCTGTATGCATACACTTCAAAATGTGGCTTTTCGCTTAATAACAACGTTCGGTTAATGACAACTTTTTGATGGAAGCCGACTGGTTGCTAATAAGCATCATCTAGTGTACATTGTAACTATGCATAATAGCATTGCAATTACATATAAGTATGCATGCATTTGCTAAGTAACTACTATGTAAATACACAGTAATTAGAGACACTTCATGTAAAGTGTTATCACATCTGCATTGCTGTATTGTAACTGAATCAAATCTGTCACTGTTTTATACTTACATGTGTGAAAGGTTTCCCAGATTTTTAAACATTCGATTGTGCATGTTTTGAATTTCTATTCCCTCTATACTTCTGGAAAGGAAATAAAGGGGAAACAAACACAGTCAGTCAGAAATCATCCCCTGTATAACCATGTAGTGTTACACACTGAAAACAAATCACAGGCACACCAAGCTCTTTTCTAAATTGCACAATGTATGGGCTGTATTATATGCATCGGCTAGTCTAAAGTTTAACTTTAACAGAAAGTCAAGTGATGCATTTCAGAATACATTAAATATTTGTACATTGTAAATGCAATGCAACTACAAGTAGAGGCACCTGTACATGTGTGTGGGCTTGCAAATTATAAAGTGCATTAGAAGCTCTACATTTAAGAACAAGGCAAGCGCTAGATTGAGTGAATCTCTTAATGACTTAACTACAGATGCTAAAAACCAAGACAGATTTTTACTGGCAGCTAATGAAAAATACTTCCTGTTTTCTTTATTTTTTCCTTTTAAAAATGAAAAGCCCATCACATTTTATCAGGGATAAAATGTGATGTTTCTTCAAAGCTCCACCTCCTAGCTATTCCTTTCCCTGTGCTCCCGATCCTTGCATGGCTATAATTGTAATTCAACTCCAAAGTACTTACAGTGACTGCAAATGAACGAGGCTGTCAAACTGATCATCGTGGATTTGAGACAGAGGGTTGTGTGAAATATTTCTGAAAAATACCATGTTAAGAATATGCAAGAGGAAGGAGAATTCATATTCACATTATTTCTCAATGTATCGCTTAGCTTTGGTGATATCATTGAACTTCCCTAGTACTGACTGCTGTAATTAAATTTTGTTTTGCAGACAGTGGTATTGCTAGTAATAGCTAATGGTACACCACAATAAAAAACAAAACAAAACATGTGTCTGTGATGCATTACCACTGTTATCAAGAACAGGTTATCTCAAACTGATCAAAAATCAACAGAAACGATAGCTACCAGAAAGCTTGGTGACGAAACCAAGTACGGCAAAACCTTGCAAGCCTACCCTTTATGCAATAGAGTGTTAACTTGGATAATGACAAACCGCCATGACTGTTCATTTATTTAAAAGCAAAACATTCAGGTTTTTAAAGGGTGCAATCCCCATTCATCTGATGCAAGCCTGTAACTAAAGCTTCAGTCTAATAAAATCAGCACATGCTATACACATTAGATACAGGTTACAGATGTCTGATCAAAACACTGAGTGGCATCGCCTGCTTTCTGCCACACGTCGAGAGGATTTTGTTGTTTTATTTGAATGATATACTGGCACAGATACTTACAGCTGCTTCAGACTGTGTAGGTTTCGGAACAAAGCAGGCGGCAGCTCTTGAATTCTATTGATGGACAAGTCTCTGAATAAAATAAATGAACAGTAAAATAAAGGGAAAACGGGCAATGAAAGTGTCTTGTGTAGGTATAGGATCGAATTCACAATTAGTCTCAATTAGGTGGACGACGTTTTAATTGTTTTGTCTGAACAATTGAATAATCGGGGTGACACTAGATAAAGCGTTTGAATATTTATTTCAGGGAATGGTAGGATTGCTGTGACCTAGTATATCACCTTTTGGCCTGAAAGGCGCTGCCCGGAAAAAACAATTAACTTAGCACAAAGTACGAGAATTAGAGTTGTGTTTAGACAATTAAACTGTCCTCTGCATAAGATCCCTGGCATGCACTCAAGTGGAAAGAAGAGGCTGTCTTCGTCCAATAAAAGAGAACACAGCGAGAGAATTATCCAGAATGCACTGCAAAGAAGCCTCCAACCTATGTTTATTATGTATATATTTTTTACAAATGTTTTTATTTAATGGACTGGTGAGGTTACCAAGACTTACAATTCTATGAGCTTGTGCATGGCAGAAAATGTGTCTTCTTCAAGCATCCTTATTCGGTTCCTGCGCAGCACTCTGAAAAAGAAACGCAGTCTTTCATGACAGGATTGAGGATTAGCCCTTGTTAGGTGTCACCCTTGGTGAGGAGGTCTTTATATGCCAAGCTCTTTGAAGCAAAGAGCAGGAGTGCTGGAGAGCTAAAGCTGGGGACTTCTCAATGACCATTGAAACTCTATTGTCCTGCCAAGCAATAACTAAAAGGATTATAATTATGAGTGAAAAACAAATTGCCATCTGTATGAAAAGTTTCTGAAAACACCAAGGTCCAGCTCTCCCCTACACATTGGTCCGCATCTCCAGTATTAGTATTAGAGTACCACACTAAGAATATGTTTTAAACAACAAGTTGCTTTCACAGTCAACTCTAACTTATTTATGATTTGTTTTGGAATCATTCTTCTGAGTGGTTTGTTTTTGTTCTTCTGCTCTAGTTGCATGTCATTGACATGTGTATCCCAGGCTAGAAAGGGTCTGATTTTTTCTTTTGTAACAACAGTAAATTAATGAAGTCCCAGAGTAAGGACATCAACACTGACAGTTATAAATGTATTATGTTCTACTTTTCTGAATATGGAGTAATAGCGTCAATCTTTTTTTTTCTGCCACTGAATGCTGTATTAAATGTGCACAGGGTACAGAAAAAAAAAAGAATTCAACATTGTTACTGTCAATTATGGCAATAAGTGACAGAGAAAGAAGAGCCTTCCCCTAGTCCTTAACCTGAAAGAACTCCATAGAAGTTACCAGCATTCAGCAACAAAACAGTTCTCTTTCAAAGAAGTTGCATAAACTAAATCCAGACACATAATCAAAGCAAGACAGTCCTTTGAATGTTTATATAACACAAGCTCCCTGCAGTATCGTTTTGCTGAAGTTCTTTGTAGCAGCTGTATAACATATTTAATTCTCTGTCTCTTCTTTTGTTTAAACAGTAAAAGGGACTCGAATCTCAAAGGGCGGCTGATTTAAGTGATGTGTCATATTCACTGCAAGACAAGAGACTGGACAGCGACAAGATGGATGTTTTTTTTTTTTTTTTTTTTTTTTTCTCACAGTGTCACCATTAATTCTTCTGCTGGGAATGAAGTCATGAAAACAAGGAATGGCAAATACATTCCCATCTGAAATGTGGAGCTGGTTTATTAAAAAAAAACAAACAAACAAACAAAAAAAAACAACTGTCCCTTTCCCTGATATAAACATAGGGGCATATTTCTAAAGTGTTTACTCCAATTAAAAAAAAGGCAAAACACTGGTTTATTTTATTAAACTAGAACCAAAGCACTGTGTAATATACTTCCAAATTCTCTTAAGCACTTTCGAGGTATTTGGTTATCATTCTATAACATTAACATGTTTTTTTTGTTCTCTTTAGAATTAAAAGAAGATAATTAAATAATGGAGGAAACACTTTGAGAATATGTTTTTTATATGCACCATTTAACTGCCTATATATTATGGAAGAGTTTATGTTTGTTGGGAATGCAGTAAATATTGTGGTTTGTCAAAAAACATTCTTCACAGCTGGGGCTGAACTGAAAATAAACCATTTCCCACTTGTTCTGTATCAAGAAAGTCATAAGTGTATACTAATTAGACTGCAGCTGTGAGATTGGAATGTCCTTTTCCTGATTTTTCTCATTATTATCACCAGCGGACAATGTCTTAGAGGTAATGATCTGTGATAGCAGTTGGCTACCTCATTATAAGTTATTTTCAGATCAAGAAAATCTTCTTGACAGAACAGCAGAGTCAAATGTGTTACAATTAGGGCAAGATCTACAAAAGCCTTGGGGATGAAGAATGCAGTTAGTAGCAGGGTTTCATTAGATAAAGCAGCAAGGTTCTTTATACAACATGTGCAGGTCTTCCAATGGCCCCTTTAATGCTAATAAGAGCGTGGCAAATAAAAGGCATACCATTTTTAAATGTGTAAATATATAGGTACACTAATGGATTCCAAAGCTGTTGCTACCACCCCTTTGTGTTTACAAGGACTGCGTTTGAGTTTCACTGCCTCCCAGATCGGTGCATAAGAATGTGCATCCGTTCCCTGATTAACCTGATGTTTACAGTCAAACCTTTTGCAATCCTGGCATTTTGAATCCTGAAATCCACTTATTAATCTAAGCTGACAGGTGTCTGACAAATGAAACAAACTCTGTAGTAGGCATTTCTTTTTGTCTCTGCTGCTAATGTCCCTATTCAGCTTAAACAATTTGTCAAAGAGTGATTTACTGATTAACAATCTCTGTTTTTCTACAAGACTAGGCTAAAATACCACTGCACTGAATATGGATAATGTAATACGCTGCTGTTAGAATTCCAAGGCAAGATCTTTGCTTGTTTTCTCATACAACACTGTGTTGCCTGTTTATGTGGTTCCTATGGTATTTGAGTAAAATATGATATTACAGGATTGAACAAATTAATTGTGAAACAAGCTTAGAATGCACTTGACAGCTAAGCTTCCATCATTTGAATATTCCGTGTGTGTATGGAACCCTGTTGTGTAGAATCTTCTGGAACACACAAAGCAAGGTCATTGTAATTATTTTTGTGCCTAATAGTTAATGCAGAGCTACTGCCACAATGCAAAATATATTAACCTTCACATGAAATACGAGACGTTCAGTTTGAAAAAGGGTTGCATAGCAGACAAGCCAGATGTTCACATTCCAGCATCTTATTGCCCCTATGGTTCCGTCTTTTGAAGATACTGTACAACCAATGTCAGTGTCCCAAAAGATCGGTCGCTTATCTAAGATCCTAAGATACTCATACAATATAGTGACAGCCTTTGTTTACAAATTGCATTTGTGTAGGGTTAAAAATTGTAAATCTCGTAAAAGACTATTTTCCACCCAAGACGTTTATTTTTTGATACTGTGCAGTCTCCTTCCAGTAAGAACTGCTCATTACATGTAAGGAATTGAAATGTCCTATTGAATGGGATATTCCATCTTGGAAAAAAAAGCAACAATTGGGGAACTCAAAAGCTGGGGGACCAGCACAGTGTTGGTTTAAAAATGGAAGAAAACAGACAATGGTGGGACAGTGAAGCTAACTGAGATCGTTAAGTTACAAAACAATACAAGCTAACAGTTGACTGGAAAGAGATGCACCTAATTCCACAGCAGGTCCATGGAATGATAGTGTAACATAAATAAAGATGCTTTTCTTTACTCACAGCACTGTCAAGGCAGCACATTCTCTGAAAGCTGAACAGTGCAGGGATCGAATCATATTTCCTTCCATTTCTCTGTTAAAAAACAAAGAAACATGTAAATCTCTTTATTTAGCAGCTTGGAGTTAAACACGTTTTACTGTATTTATTTTAAAAAATGAGTGAGCTTTCTAAGTGTTGTTCTGCTGCTGGCAATGGCATTTAGCCCTGTGGGGCAATCTCCTTAGTCAGCCCCCAGATTGCAAAGTCAAAACTCAATTCATTATCCTGCATGCCTGGCTGACTCACTTTTGTTTTTTGTTTTTTTTCAACACACGTTCAAGCTAAATATGTAGTGTGAGCAGTGAACGGTGTTCCAGGTACAGCTGGAGCTCACTCAGCACTGGTTTGCTTTATCAGCTTTACCCTGCTTTACTTACAGCCAGTTTAATCTTGGAATTTCCACACAGATGGACCTCCTGGGGACTTGCTCCAGTGAATTGTTCAGAAGAGATCTAAAAGCACAGAAAAAAAAAACAACTACATTTTGACAGGCACTCTCTCTTAAAAATATTTGTCATACCCAGTATGTCTCAGTCCAGTATAACAAAACTGTTAAAGCTGCCAAAACACTATGTTGACTTATTGTCCCATTTTTTTCAGGTCAGGGTCAGAACAGTAAATACAGTATTGTCTGGCATGTTGAAAAACTTGGATTATTATTTAAAGAGTTGACCTTTCCATTACCTTTACATTGTCGTGCATACTAACCGAAAAACCTCCTCTTATATTACACAGGCTGGTTCACTTTCAGCCTCTTTTTTAAATGTAATCATCTGTCATTACTATTAGAGAGCTCTCCAGAACCCTCTAATGATGTTGGGGCTGAAACACTGCCTGCACTGAGTTGTCTCCAAATGGTCATCCAAGCAACCGTCTCTGCAATTGATAAAACAGCTACTGACAACCATTTCCGAGGGGTGCTATGGAAGTGTGTGCCTTGTCAGCCACGCTGATATCAAGCAGTGTTGCCACATGCCCCACTTTCTCAAGAGGACATATCCTTTGCTGACCCCAATTTATGACTCTTGTCCTGATTTCATAATGGGAATTTCAGTGCATAGTATTTCTGTGCTCACGGTCTATCTGCACACCTTTTGACTGGTTATCTGTCTGACAGCAGCTCAAATAACAAGGCCAGTAACCTATGAATCTCTCTCTCTCTCTCTCTCTCTCTCTCTCTCTCTCTCTCTCTCTCTCTCTCTCTGTCTCACTCGCTCTCTCTCTAAATATAAGCGGTCCCTGGTGTAGAGTGAAAATGTGTTGGTAATGTTAAAACCAGTGTGCTGAAAGTGTTTTTGGCATAACTAGAGTTGCAACTTCACTTGGCCTTGGGCTTAAAGTGATGAAATATAAGGCATGTTCACAAATGTATAGAAAAGGAGAAATATGGTAAACAATTAACCATAGTAACCTTGTAAAAGAGAGTGGTTTGTGGTTGGTTGCACCTGAGTGGACTAACAGATGAATAACTATTTTCTATTATAATTAGTAAGATAACATTATAACATATACCCTGAGCCTACTAGAGTATAAATACCAGGCATAGAGGCATAGTCAGACAGAGAAGTGCCCAATAGCTCCAGATCATTAGAACCATCGATGTAGCATCTGAGGGCTCTCTCCAGGGCAGGTAGTCTTATTAATTGTCTATCTCTGTTAATGCTAGTGGCGCGTATTGTATCCAAACAATAATGTTCAACATAGAATGTTATAATATTTAATTTTATTTAATATTTTGAACTATAAAATGATAAACATTGTTAAAATTTGAAACATGGTTATTTCATAACAAAGTAATAGTCCATGTTTACTTTTATTTTAATACTACTATAATAATAATATAATAATAATAATAATAATAATAATAATAATAATAATAATAATAATAATAAATGTAATTTATTATAACTCCTTTCACACCAAGGTGTCTGAAGGCGCCGTACGAAACACAATCTTACACTGGAAGCTAATTGATCTATGTCTATTAGGTCCTTAAAGGAATATGTTGACCTGGAAATACTTACAGAAAGAAAAGGGACTGGAGTCCTATAAATGACTTCTGAGTGATCGTGCTTATTTTGTTGTCATCCAGAATTCTGAAAAAAAATAAGTAAATTAAAAGAAAGTCCTGAAAGCAGATTAGGCATGTTCTAAAAACAAATAACTTTAATTGTAATTGTATAACAACAATAAACAGATAGTTGTACCAGTTTTCCATTGATTGCGGTTTTAATCATTTTAGTATCATTGTAATTAATGTCGGAGGGCAGTGTCAACAGTTGGTTAACTACGGCACAGCCACACTTAACATTCCCTAGCAGTCATTTGAAACACCATGAAGGTTAGGTAATTGTAATGAGTAATTATGAGAAAATACAGAGAAGATAGCAACAGAACATGATGTATTAAACCAAATTAGTTAAGGTGAGGCTACCTGAAATGATGTAGAAGGAACCACTATACTGTCTAACTGAATAATCATTTCATACAGACAAGCATGAAGGTCAGGCTAGTAAACACTTAATACCCATTGTAAGGTATGGTGTAGGGAACAAAGCTATATGTGTTCCATGGATAAGGACAACCCTGAATGATCAAAGCATTGAAACTGAAATCATGTTATACCAAGAGGAGAAAAATAACAACATAATGCAATTGCTCCAATAGCTAAGATTGGAAGCAAGCATAGATGAAACTACCAAGCTATATCAAAATACAACTGTATTTACACAAGGTCCATTACATTGCCACAGAACACAGCAAAAGCATCTACTTTAAACAGGATTACAAAGATGCATGAGCAGTTATGGCACGCACTTACACGTCAACGACTCACCACAGGTACACCACATTTACTCTTTTGTCACGTGATTTGATTCACGCAGTACTAACATTGCTGTAAATATAAGTATGTTGTAACTACAGTATAATTACAAGTACAATGTCCTGCATTTTGTAGTGTATCCAAATTATTTTCTGTAAGCCCAGCTAGATTTACATACGGTTAGTCTAGCTGTTTATCTCCTTTTTGCTGTAGCTACATCTATTGGGAATATTGACTACAAAGAGCCTGCAGGCTGTAAAACCCCAAACTGTCACTACTGAAGGAGTACCGACAACTCAAACAACAGCTTGCTAACTTTTCCTTTGCGATCTCGCCAGCACAACGGTGCCATTAAACAGGATCATTTCCCAAGAGAACATTCCAGCTACAGTGTTTAAGAGACCTTTCAAAAGCAGTAAACAGCAGTAAATTAAAAAGAAACTCATGAGAAAGATCCCACTGTGGGAGGAATTCATTCAGTTCATTGAAAGGCTGGCAGATTTCTTGAATGATTAACACCCAGTATCTCGCTCTTCAACTGGACTCATTGAGGTCAAACTCCCTGAAAGCGGTGATGGGAAGCATCTACACCCAGGGATATTGCTGTAAAGGAGAAAAATGTTGATTTGTGAGTTCTTGCAATGCAAAGACAATATTGATATTCACGTTGACTCTACTTACAGCCATTCGAGGTGATGAAGATCCCGGAAGACCCCTGCCTTCAGCGTGGTGATGTGATTTTGGTTGAGGAATCTAATCAGAATTAATGTGAAATATTTTCATGTCTCAATAATTGATGTGAGTAAACTTACTTCAATGGATTTTCAAATGAGAAAAGAAAGAAAACTATTTTGAACAGTAAAAGGACATGGACAGTATTACAATGTGTCACTGAAAACACAATCTAAAGCAGATATACATGAAAATAATACAGATAAAACTAAAGATACAGAATCACAGCTCTTTCTCTGTGTCTTTAAGGAGAAAGACTTTTAGTCAAAAACTTGTCGTTTAACTTTGAAATTGTCTTGCCTGTAGGCATTCGATTTTCGTATTTTTCAAAGTATACTCACTTCAGCTTGGTATTGTATGTGTACAGTACTCACAGTTTCTGAAGTTTGAAAAGTCCTGAAAAGGCCTTGTTAGATATGATTCCAATGCTGTTATTCTGCAAGTGTCTATAAAACAAAATACAAATATACATTTATGTTTTGGATTATCATTAGTGTGATACATGACAAACTGCATGTGGGAGAAACAGAGAGTCAATAAGATCCAAATTAGAATTTGGAATGCTTAAAAATTCTGTATTCTGTCTGCATGGAAGACAGTTGTTTATTTAAATACACTGTGCAGGGTAAGGCAGGTTATTTATACACCATTATCAAACTATTCAAACACACAGAGAAGTCATGAATAACTTTAAGCACTCTTTGCTCTACTGTGAACATACCAATGCAATCCAAATGAAGGCCATAGAAGGGGAGTAACTACTGTAGCTAGCTGAAATGGAAAGTCAGTGTTCTGAACTTAAATGTGTTGCTAGTGAGATAATAAAACATTTTTCAGACACACTGAGAACATTTAGAGTATAACCATTTTGAAAATGCATTTCAGGTTTGTTGCAGTGAATTTTATCATAATGTATGCTTCTCCCTGTGAGTGCATCATAGCAGCTTCTAATTCCAGAAGGTTCTTTATTTGCAGATGAGTGAAGGGCTACCTGCTGTTCACAGCCAGGGCCATGTGGCTTCTGTTTGTGAAAGAATGGTTCCCTCACAGAGTAATTGTTCCAACGGTACGGGGAGGAGGTTTATGTGCACATTTTTTAAATATTGTTTAAAAGCTCTTCAGATTCTGCTTGTGCAGATGGACATTGAGAAAGGGCTGTTTAATCATATAACACAGAAGTGTATATGAGACGGTGTATATTGGATTCTGGGATCAATAAGCTTCTAACAACCAAACGAGCAAGATAGGCCGAATGACCTCCTCTCATTTGTAAACTTTCTTATGTTCTTATGTTCTTATGACAGACAAAGGATTTGATTTCCAAGTATCTGGAGTCTGCCGTATGTGGTGTGCATCATGCATGAGACATTGAATAGACTCTGGAGCATTACCAGGACACTAATCGAGGGCTCAAACACAGGCAGCATTATTAACATTGGTCCTTGCTTTATTTCTACCATCAGAGCCAAAATTATAGTACATGAATAAACAACATGGGCAGCTGCATTTACTATTTAAATAAAAATAAAAATAAAATAACAAATGGACTCACAGCCTCTCCAGGTTTTTGTATCTGATAAATAAGTCAGCTGATAAAGATCTGATGTGATTGTTCTTCAGATCTCTAGGGAGAAAAAGACAGTAACATGTGAATGCTAAGGTATGCGCTAATATTCAAGGCAGCTTTAAACCACACACCGTATAACACTGGGGTTTGTTACAAATCCTTGATAGGAATATGCACGGTAGCAGTGGTGAAAATAACCTTGAAACTAGGTATGATGTATCACGTCTCACATTATCCTATAGATGCACACATTAAGGCTTTTTTCAAAGCCACTAATGAATAAAATCTACTAATACTTCAATGGCACACTTAAGCCATGTCCCTGCAAGTGATCAGAGGAAAGAACACAGAGACACAAAGTTATACAAAAACACGCAAGTCATTTGAAAAGCAGCAGCTGGTTACTAAGGAGTCAATTTGTATCTCAGATTTTACAGAGAACTCAACCCAGCAGAAGCCTCATGCTTTGTCTTTCAGTTTACTATGATGCATGTGCTTTTGAGTTCTTTCTTGTGGTCTCAAATCAGTAAAAATCTATTTATCTATTTGTTTTCCAAATGTCACTATATAATTGTTAAAATATTATTCCAACCAAAAACTCCCAGAATTTGTTTCAATCATTTCTTTTTTCTGTTTAAATTATAACTATACCTGCACTATACTGTAAATACTGCAGTATGGGTTTTTTTACGGTTTTCCAATGCTTTTCACACTTCCCTATGCATTTACTATAGTTTACCATGGTTTGCCCTTTTTCTTTGTAATACTCTATGATTAGCAATCCTCTTTGCATCCCTATGCTTTACCATATTTTTAACTTAACTATGGTCATCTTTTATAAAGGCACAAGCTGTAGTGTTGGATACATTATTACAAGATAACTCTTCTGTCAGGGTGGCTCTTAAAGCTTTCATTATACATTATGCTTATCTGGAGGTAATTTGCCATCAGTAACTATGGTAGGCATTTTCTCTCACAGCGGCTCTGTACGCTCAATGACCATGTAATGATAATTGCCTTGAATTGCATTTGAGGCTTGAAATGCATAAGTATACATTACAAAATGTCATTCATTCTGAAAATACAATGATTCGGATGGGCCTAATGGATTTCTTACATCCACAGATCATGCTTTTGGGAGAATGAACAGGGTTACATCAAATGTGTGACTGAGACCACAAAGATGTTTTTCTTTTAAAGACAGAAGGTCAAATGTCAGTACAAATATCACTCTGTTCTTGATTCTGAAAGCGTTCGTTCAATGATGCATCTTGTTAGAAATATCTAGTGCAACCTCTTTATTTTCACTGTATCTGAAAAGCACCTATGAATAATATCTGTTGAATGTCAGAATGATGCAAAAATCTCTCCATGTGTCATTATTAAGGTTTAATCACATTATAAAGGTGCACTGAGGGTCGGATTGTCAGAGAATGAATAAGACCACAAACATGTGATACTTTTTTATTTTATAGTGGACCACCATAACAAAGTGTTTTACAAGATACGAGACTAGGTTGTATGAATTATGCATCAGCTGCAGAGTCACTTACAACAACGTCTCACAATGAGTCAATGGCTGAGCTGGGATTTGACCCAGGGACCTACTGGTTATAAGCTTGTTTCTTTAACCACTAGACCACACAGTTTACGATATTTCTACTTATTGCATGTTTGACTGCTGTTTTATTCCAAGACAGCACATTTTACACCTATTGGAGCAGCAGTAATAAAACAAAAGCTATTAAATTGTATCTCTGGAGCCCAGAGAAATGATAAAATATTGAACTAGAAAGAGAGGAGTTTGTCGCTGTAGCCTTGGGACGGGAGCGCTGCACTTCATTATTCAGAGTTTACTCACAGAGCAGTCACGTTGGAGGAGACCGCTGGCACAGCATGCAGGTCCTTGTTACTGCAATCTATTCTTCTGCCCTCGCACTGACAGTCCTCAGAATTGAAATCCAGCACTACAGCAGAAACAACCACGCTTAATAGCAGCTCCCAGGGCCTGGGCACAATGCAAATCATGGACGAATACTGACGCTTACTGTGCAGTCTACACCAAATCCAATCAACTTTTTAACTGATCACAAATTTTTATAGAAATTAAAAGATGATACAAATAATATAGTGAACATAGAGCAACATTTTTTTTTTTTTTTTTATGAGGATTTAAGTAATAGCGAGCCTTTAGTTGAATCATAGTTGCAGCAAGCTGTATGTCTTTATCAAGTCACCTGTAGATTGTACTTATTATACTGAAGCATAGAACTCAATATTCTACCATTTTCAGAACATGCCCTTATCGGTGCGTCTACTGTGGGTTCTGAGATGGGAATCTGTGTGAATTCTTTATGCTCTCATGTTTCACATTTGAGTTGGATCAGTGAAGATCAACAGATTGTATTTGACAAGTAAAATCCTGCATTTGTATCCGAACTGTACAGCTCAGGGACTCTTTTACTTACAACAGTCCTTTGTCTCTTCAACATTTTTCTTTAAAAAGGCATCAAAAAGATGAGGCCATCCACTGTTATCAACTGCAAAAGGTGAAAAAAAGAAAACATGGTTCAAGACAACTTCATGTTCTAGTTCTGAAGATATATATATATATATATATATATATATATATATATATATATTATATAGTATATATATAATTATACTATATATATATATATATATATAACATTGTTCCAAGTTAGACAGTCTGTTCTCTAAATGGATTTACCTAAATTAGGACGATGTTATAACTATATATTGATACGTACATTTAGTAGATGTCATTACATGTGTAAAATGTGTTACCATATATATATATATATATATATATATATATATATATATATATATATATATATATATATATATATATATATATATATATATATGTATATGTGTGAGCGTCTGTGTGTGCGTGTGAGCATCATGTTTGTCTGTTGTGTGCATGTTGTGTGTGTGTGTGTGTGTGTGTGTGTGTGTGGCTCTAGAAGAGCTGGTAATCTGTTTCTGAGATATGCTGATTTACCGCAGTTCTCCTCGTCGGCTCCATTGACGCAGTCCGCGACCCCATTGCAGTGTAGCGGCTGGGGCAGGCATTCCGTGAGGTTACCACAGGGGAAGTGTCCCAGGGGGCAAACACCAGTGTCAGGACTGGGCTGAATAACAGCTGACTCTATAAACAAATACTCAGGCGTTTCTAATTCAGATAGAGAACATGCACTCAAGAAATAGCACTGCATTATTTATGCAATAGAAAGACAAAACCAGAGCAGTATCATTGTGCAAAAATCATTTAGAAATCCTTTAAAAGGAAAAATGCTGTGAGCACTTGGTGTTAATAGCCCTTCATTGGATAAAAATGCCCTCATCTATCATTCATAATTAGTTCCGTTAAATATTAATACATCATTAAATGACTCGGTTGATATAACCCATGAGATGCACTTGCTGCAATGAAAAACAATTGTCTTTACAGACAATGTGGAATAGAACAAATCCACAAGGGACTGATAAGGTATTTTTGAAAAGCGTCTGTCTCAATTTGAGGAATTAATCAGCCTTCGGTTCTCATTAACTCAAAAAATGAAGATCATTATAAAGACATCCCTTATTTATTTATTTTTTTAAATAAAGCATTGCTATTGTTAGGCATACAGTAAAATTATTTTGACAGCATCTGCATGGCATTTCTCTTTTTAAAAAGCAGTCATTCAGATTCATAATGATAGATTAGAGCTGTCACTGTAGTCCTTACTATAGTTGAAGTACTGTAATGTAAAATGACAGTTAATGAAAAGTGATGTATAACTGATATATGCAACATGAGCATCCACTTATTCAAACTGCAGAAAACTAGTAGGTGTATAGTAAACAGGGTACATGCTACTGTGCAAGATTTATCTTAGATTATACAAAACAACTGTTTTTTATGGAGATTAATGTAATGGCAAGCTAAGCTCAGCTGAGAAGACCCTAATTAACAACATCTATTTAAAACCATCATTTCAAGCCCTGCTCTCAGGAAGCTTAGTCACAATATAATAGTGAGGATAAAATCATTAATGGAACTCTTTAAATAATGATCTCTAAATAATGGTTTTGGGTTTATTAACAAGTCTAATATTTATTTGTCTCTGGGTGACATTAGTCTTTGTTCTACAGGAATAGATTCAGGTGCTCATAGATAATATAATTACACAATGCATTCTCTCATATATAATGCATAAACTGAGAGACTGCATTGTGTAATTTAAGATTGAGCATGAATGACTAATATTTCATTTCATTCTTGAATGAACCATAACTATTCTACCACATGACCTGCGATGTGTGTGTGGAAGGAAGTGGAAGGAAAAGTGTGATTGCTATGGAGATGAAAGCGATGAGGAATAAAAGAAGGGGACACACACACACATAGTAAATACATAAAGTGTTGATATTTGAACTTAACAAAATCTTTCTTTTTTTACACCTTATTGAACCCATCTTTGATCAAAAGAGCACAGAAAAAAATAATTCCAGACATGTCCAGACAAAACCTGTGCGTCTGGCTGCTCTGCTACCTCAGGCAGCAGCTAGCCATGGTGCTGAATGTCTGTCTGCATGGCATGCTCTTGCAGTGTGTGTAAGACAAGGACAGGCTGCCTGCAGGGTAGCAGAGAGACTGACGAGTAGAAGAGGGGTCACTGGAGGTACCAAAAGAAGATCTGGACAAAACATGGGAATGGCAAGGAAAGAGATGAGAGAAGATGCAAGAAGAACAAGGTTAGCATCAATCCACACAGAGAATCTGGACAAGGAGAGTAGTTTAGCTAGCTGTATAGTAAGGTTGGGGCGTGCGTCCATGTATCTGGGGATTTCTAAAAGTTCCATTATTCTAAAGCAGCGGAAAACAGTGACACAATCCTGCAAGCAAAAGGAGGAGGCAAAAAGATAATTGACATATAAATAGAAAAGGGGATATGACATCACAGATAGATAAGGGGAAAGTATGACATTGTAAATTGGTGGCATGTGCCATTGAAATGGACACATTGACACTGAAATGATAAATTAGAAACATCATTCCATTTGTTCTAAATGTTTCTGTGGCTATTAAACTGCCAAGACAATTATCCAATTTCCTCAGAGGAGCCTTTATTCCTTTTTGTGAATCCAAAGGCATGTCTCTTATAAACTGATGAGTTGAGTGCATAATCAATCAAACTAAATGGATTTTCGTCTTCTTCAAAAATGCATGAATGCATGAATTTCAATGGATAAAACATAACTAATTAAGCCTGTGGGCAGGGTTTTTTAAAAATGGATTCTGACATTTCAATCGGTCACAATAGAATAATTGAGAAGTCTTTAATTGTGACACCATTAGCGAAGACATGACAAATGCAATGTTTTTGGGGTGAATGAACTTCTA
Source organism: Polyodon spathula (assembly GCF_017654505.1). Classification (NCBI taxonomy): domain Eukaryota; kingdom Metazoa; phylum Chordata; class Actinopteri; order Acipenseriformes; family Polyodontidae; genus Polyodon; species Polyodon spathula. The sequence goes on along the minus strand of NC_054553.1, from coordinate 1,806,417 downwards.
GCATAGATAAATGTTTGAAGCTTCCCTGTTGCTGTTCTGTATAGTCAAAAAGATGAAAAGAAACATGTTGTCCCACAGTAATCTAGTATTGTGTTCCATGTGGAAATAAATAAGATGCAATCTGCCACTGTTAAAAGCTGAGAATGTTTAGAAAGACTGAAACAACAGGGAATACTACTGCGACCCTGAAACATAATATTTAGAAATCTCTTTTGTTAAAGAAAGTGAAAGTACTGTATGTCCATTTCAGTCTGCAAAGCCTCCTTCACTTATACAATTAACTTTGTACAGGTTGCTTATTTTGAAGAACTGGCACTGTATATTATAGGTTGAAATAAGGAAGGTGAAGGAAGGGGTTAGTGAGATTAGAACAAGACCAGGAAAAAAAAAAAAACACATATCATTAACCTTAGCATTCATCATTTTTATCACCAACTCTCAGATATAATTTCTTAATTTAAAAAAAAAAATATATATATATATATATATATATATATATATATATATATATATATATATATATATATATATATATATATATATATATATATATATATATATATATATATATATATATATATATATATATATATATATATATATAAAAACTGAATGGGTTCTTATAAACAAACTGCTCAAAAGTTTTGTGAGCATTACTTTTGAAGGGGGGTGTCAAATTAATCGTTTACACAACACTTTGAATGCTTTCCTTTTACTAACCCTGAGTAACTACATGTCTACAGTAATTTGTTTTTGGTTGAGATTGAGTTATTCCAAAGCTTGAGTTATGCATACAATCACATAAACAAAAGTCCTGGAACAACATTCCAATAGTATGATTCAGACCCAGCTTCAAGGCATTCTTGAAGACATCTACTGGGCTTCGTTCCAAGGTGCCTCAGTTCATGATGCTGTCAGGTCACATGACTGATGGAAGTAATCCCAGACTAGAGCCCCATTTCTGCCACCACTCGTGTGACCTCACAGCCTCAAGACTCATCCTCCAGTCACATGGTGGTCGCACAGTACTGGGGTAAAGATTTCGATATTGCAAAGCGACTCTCATTTTCTCAGTATTCCAAATCCATAGCTCATCATTCTTCATGAGTATTCCAACAGAACAGGCTTCCCTTCCAATATCAGGTCTTGCTTGCAGGCACTCTGATAAAGACTTCTTGCCAAAACTGCTGCCGGAATGTATCCTTTCGGGTCTTCACAAATCATTTGAAAATTTCCAATATGGTTTTACAATATTTGAAAATGAAGATGACTAATTAACCTCCTGATAGAACAAAATGTGTGTGTGTGTGTGTGTCCAGTATTTTCCATGATAAGCCATTTATGGTATGCAATTTCTTTATTGTTACTGTCCCATTTGTCCATTTAGCATGACCGTATCAAATGCTTTTTAGTGACCCTGATACCTGTAATGTATAAACCAAACCCAGTCGCTAAAGACAAATGTCTTTAGGGACTATCTATTTGGATTAATAAATCTGCAGCTCTGAGCTTGAGGAAAGTGTGACATACTGTATTACCCATCACAGATGTGCTGGATGCAGTTTACATTATATGGACCTTGCAAATTGGTTATATATTGTGAGAGAAAATAACCTACGACCAGGTTGCCATACAAGTGGTTTGAATGGTGGGCATCAGAAAAGTCATCAAGAAAGAAAGTGACCTCCTTCACTTTAAACAAGTAGAGTCTCTTTTATAGTTCTACTTTATTACATAGACCTGGTAAAGCTTGGGAAGGAGCGAACATATTTTTCCTATCTATGTTTTTGTTAAGCTGATAACATTTTAACGCCTACCTGCTTCGCTGCTATCCTAAACATTATTATTCATTTTATTTCAGTAAAACGGGTTGCAAATGTATTTGTTGAGGATCTTTGCTCATTTGAAGGCGTGAACATTTATTAAAAAAACTAGCAAGCACAGTAAAAATCATAGCATGCTGCACTTTCTGCTGCTCGATAAAGCTGAACTTGCAGCATTGCTTTTGCAAGTTGAAAGAATATTTTTGTTGTTGGCTCCAAATCATGGAAAAGTGTAAGTGAAAATGTAAATCTGGTAGGTCAGAATCATTATTCGGTAACAAAGGCACTGCTGTTGTCAAGATTTGTGAGTGATTTGGGATGTTATATTCTATTAATCCCTAAACATAGGAGGTTGGTGTAGTCATTTTCAAAGTTTTAAAGTTAACCAAGAAGGGTATTGTCTGAACTCATAAAACAGAACTGTCTCATTGGTGATGTCTCAGCATTCATCCACAGCTGCTTCATGTTGAACCAATAAAAAGGACTAAGAAATTTCTAAATCTTTATTAGTCTTGTGAAACTCTAGTAAAACAAAGTTAAACTTATTCAGGGCAAACTAATAGCCAGAACATGAGCTGCACTCAACCAGCCTCAAAAGAACACGATCTTCCTCAAAACCACTTCCTATCTCTGCCTCACCCCAGGTCACTACACTACCTCTCAACACTACACAGGCTACATTTCACCAAGAAACCAATCTGTAACCAATCTCATCTCATTTCAATACCACCAAGTGACTGCCTCTGGTTGCATTTATGCTGTGAAACTGATTTACACAAAAGGTCACCACTGCTGAATGCTTCTCCTTACAGTTACACTCAATGTATTAATGTAGTCTTCTGGATTGGCAAGGGCATTCCCAGTGTGATCCAAGGACACTTAGAATTGCATCTCACTGATCGAATGCAATAAATATATTAAATGTACCTCTAGGCTCGTACCTGGTCTTATCTTTCTTTTGCTCGGCTCGGTACAAACAAATTCAATCTAATGAATATTTGACATGGAGAACAAATCAAACCGTATTTTCACTGTCCCTCTACATCTAATCTCTTAATACACCAAACACACTGTCGTTTGCAGAGGGCAATGGTCATAGCATAGTGTGGTGGCAACATGTAATGCTTTTTTTAATATTATTTTAGGCAACACAATGTTTGTATGTGTGCTAGTGCTGGAGATTAAATTACATGTGCTATATTATACACTTTCTCCAATACTAATATTTAGAAAAATGAGTAATAAAGGTAGTGTTGGCAATAAGAAATCTAATAATGCTTTTCCATGCAAGCATATGCAACCGCACTTGGATTGACATCACATAGGCGTTTATTTATATGGGATATAACTGATACATGTACTGCATGGCAGGGTTAAATCGTAATGGTTTTGAAAAGAATGGATTTTGAACTAAACAGTCATTTTTGATAGCTTAGCATTTTAAAGTTGGGAAAGAAAAGCATTCCATAGAAATGATTTCTTTGTCCATTGAATATCTTGCTAACACTGCTTGGTCAGTGTATTAACCTTTCTAAGGGCAGTATAATTACACTTATACAACAGACATATTTTACCAGTACAGTTTTTTTTTTTTTTTTTTTTTTTTTCAAAAGATGCCAATGAAGATGAACCCTATTTTTTGCCCCCTCTCTGAATGGTGCTTGGGCAACCTCAAACCCTTATTATCAATTGATCAAATGTGTTTAAAGAAAATGATGTTTCATAAAACCCAAACATACTGGTTATTGTAAGGAATGCGATTATAGACGGCACAAACACATTAGTAGATTTAAATAGAAATATGTGAGTGCAGTTGTCATGACTATAAGTACACCCACTGTTTGTTTTCAAACACACATTCCCTTGCCAAATGTATGTTAAACATACCGAAATGTTGGGAGATTAGCACTTTTGAGCAAAAACACACAAACACACACACACACACACACACACACACACACACACACACGCATATAACAGGTAAGGCATAAAATAGCATGCAAACATTATTTAAAGTCATTTCTAGTAATGCATGACGATCAAGATTATTATTATCATCATCATCATCATTATTATTAAATACAGTGAAACCCCACTGTCTCTGTGTCATTTAAACCCTTCAGTCTTACTTTAGAAACTAATCTATACTCACGTTTTACAACACACTTCTATTTGTCATCATGCAGAATAATTCAATAAAAAAAAGCCTTGGACAGTTTTCAGCTGCAAAACAATTGCAGGTCAACAATTTCACTCAATTAGTTAGAGAGACGCAACTACAATTTGGAAAGTATTGAACGCAAGGTCTGTGCATTGTTGTTATGATAAAGAGAATGACTTACCTCGGACTGCAATGTTAAGAGACAGACAAGGAATAATCAAGAAAAGAAGCATCACAGTGGCTCTATGTTAATCCAAGAAGTGAAGTGGAGCTGCTGGTGTAACTGAGTCTCCAAGCTTGTGTCTCTCTCAATATACACTCTCCGTGAAGCGGTGCTACTGGTGTAACTGAGTCTCTCTCTCTCTCTCTCTCTCTCTCTCTCTCTCTCTCTCTCTCTCTCTCTCTCTCTCTCTCTCTCTCTCTCTCTCACACACACACACACACACACACACACACACACACACACACACACACACATACTTATTACTTATTCCTACCATTGACCCTGTGTTCATGGTAATGCTGACACTTTCATGGTGACTTTGGGGTTCGGAATGGATACGTGTGAAATGCATCATTAATAATAGTTACATACTTTATGTTATCACTTTGTAACAAGTACATAGTTACAAAGGACGGTGTGTTATTGCACTGTTATAAATATGTTGTGACACAGTAATTACACACAGAACAATAGATGGTGGTGAGTGTGATCAATGTGATCTGATGGAGAAATTAAAACAAACAAACAAGAGCATAGATCATGTGTTTCTATGAATCCTGATCTGATAGAATGATGCTGCTGTAGTGATTTGGTATCTCAGCACACTGAATTAAATGAAGAGGCGTAGGCTGGACTGGAAACACTAATCTCACTGTTCAAAGACAAACGTCTTACCATTCAACTACAAAGCAAGATCTCAAGTCAAGGGGTAAGTTTGGCTCTTATGCTGATGTCAATGTTATTAACTCATCAGCCCTAGTAGGAGATCCGCTACACCGTCAAACACACTTATTCATCTATTTATTCTTTATAGTATATGCTGTTTTTCATTAACACTTTTGATGCTGTGTATTTAAAAAACTCTTTGAAGAGAGAGCAATATGGTGTTAAATATAGAGATGCATTTATGTAACATTTCTACAGTGGTAAGGTTTCAATACACACACACACACACACACACACACACACACACACACACACACACAGACAGACTAACTTCACTATAACGAACCCTTCTTATAACGAACACCCGTTTTTAACTATTCCAACAGCAAGAACTGATTTTTTTTTCAATGCAAATTAACCCTATTAGAAAGATCACGTACAGGATTGACCCAGATACAACGATCTCAGTCCTGACTGACAGTGAACTTTCTCCAGTGTCAAATGTGCTATTCTCTCAGTGAAAATAAAGACCGTGGTTGACTAATTCAAAGATGACCTATTGTAGTACGAATCTTGCATAACGAATGCAATCGTTGGCTGTCCTTCATCTTCACACAAACTGCAACCAGGCCACGGCCATGATAATAATCTATGCTGGATAGTATTTTCAAGAGAAAGGACATGTAATATATATATGATTGGCTGTGCCGGCCCTCAATCAGGTGCAGCAGGTTCCTAGGGCGGGACACCTCATTCAGTAAAGCTAGCGCTCACCCTGTTTGGCACCTTTTATATGTAGTTTTTGCACTGTGTTTTATTTTACCTTTTGTAAAGTCTTCTGTCTGTGTCCTCTGTGTGTTACCATCGTTGGTAGAGTCACATGACACGTTTGTTTACTTTTTGTTTTGTGTTTAATAAATCCTGCGCACCTGTGTCAGGGTTTCGGCTCCAACTCCCATGTCTCCCTGTCTTACAATGCGGTTACTCACACATGTGACACAAATACCTTGTCACAATACCCTTTAAAAGTTGATCAATGTGAAGGAATCTTCATAAAAGCAATATATATATTGATGCTCAATTCAAATTTGCCATTTTGTCATTATTCTGATACAGAAAAATGCCAAACTCTATTATAGTGAACACCCTGATACAACGAATATTTCTCCAGGTCCTATGGGGGTTCGTTATAGTTAAGTTAGCCTCTCTCTGCGTGTGTGTGTGTGTGTGTGTGTGTGTGTGTGTGTGTGTGTGTGTGTGTGTGTGTGTGTCTAAATATGTATTTATACATACATTTACACTTTATATGAAGTGATTCTAATTACTATATATTTACATAGTAGTTACTTAGTAAATACTTGTACTTATTATGTATAGTTACAATGTAATTAATGTACTTTTTTGGCATGATATAACTCTAACCCTAAACCTAACCCTAACCCTAACACTTTTCTGATACAGTTGTGTACTTACATACAGTATATCATGCAAAAAGATTAACTACATTGTAACTGCAAAATAACAGTATAATTATGTGTAAGTAAACATGTAATTACTATGCAACTACTATATAAATACACAGTAATGAGAGAGGGCATTGTTATGAATTGAAGCTAAAATAAAGCAGATTTGTTTTTGCTGGTTTGGAGAATTTAAACACAGGCCTGCAGAGCAGACAGGCTTGTACATGTTTGCCAAAACCCTGTTTAATGAACTGATTTTTTTAACCACTCCCTGGGGTCAGTTGTAATAAAAGAAAGTGATAATTATAATGAACACACAACACTTAAATGAATAGCCTAACCTCTATGGATATTACATATGATAATGGGTTATCATTTTACAGCGGAGGACAAACACCCAGGCTTCCCAGAGTGTATTCCTCATGAATCAAGATGACAGAATATGGTGTAATTGGCCCCTCAGGAGGCAACATTTCCTGCTTTGCAGATCCCTGTAGTCACTTAAAAACTTTCATTAGCTGGGCTCTCTTCAGTATCTCTGCATGCGACCCAACACATATGATGTAGTTTCTTATCTTAATTTTACACATAAGTGTATGCAATAACACTTGTGTATTTGTGCTCATCAAATGGTGCAGGTGCATGGATATGGAACTGTGATTTTCTTGACTGGAATGAGAGCCACTGGCTGTGCTCTTTCAAACATATGGGATTTGATTGTGAGCAGCCATTCAGGATGTACAGAACTTACATGAAGATGCTGATCGGTTGAATACAAAGGAAACATTGATATCTATGGTTTGCTCAGCCTTAGTGGAAGCATATACCTGAAACAGAGTCATGACGCCTAACACATGTTGAGTTTCAGCCATACTGTACACATGCAACCACACACATACATGCACATGGCCACACAAGCAAACACAAGTGTTATCCGAACCCTGATAAATAGCTGTTGAGCTGACATACACTTTACTGTTTAGATGTAGTTATCATTTGTTAATGTGTTGTCTATCTTTAGATAATAAATGTTCATGCATTTGTCATAGTTTACACTAAATGGCTATATTTTTAAAATATGTTTTCCCATAACTATCTGGGCTTTACAGTGCTTGCTTAGGCTTTACCATGCTTTCACTATAGTTTCTTACCTTTTGTGATGCTTTTACTATGGGTAACTGTTATAAGGGATATTATACCTAAAGAAACACATACATTACATGTGATGGAGTATGCATGGTATAACACAGGCTGCTACTAACACTCCCAGGACTGCTATCCTCAATGTAATAGTATATATTTAAATTAGAAATAGTTTCATTGCCATCAAGTTGAGCTACATTATAAGCTAGCAGAGGCTACAGAGATTCGGTGTGTACCTGAATTACCATTTCTGACCGAGATCAGCATCTGATTCAACAGGGAGGGAAAGGGAAATTATACTGTAAGATGCCAGCATCAGAGGCTTTATCACTTTAGCCACCTTGAGTTTGTTTCTTTGCCAGAGAAGTAGTCTGCAGCCCACACATTTCAAGTGTAAAATAGGTAAATAAGTTGTCAACTGTTCTGGAGAAATGCAGCTGTTAGAATCCAGGCATCAATCATTTCATAATTCATATTGATTTGTCATAAAGAACTGGGTTTGCCAGATAGCGAGTGTAACTAGTACATTATGTAACCCTGATCTGAACATCAAAAGGAGGAAAACCAAGACTAGGTTAGTCATTTTAGGGCTGATGTCCTATATAGAACATGCTATTGCAATTATAAATACACAAAACAAAGCAGCATTTAATTTATTGATATTATCAGAAACAATAATGCATGTACAAACTGTTTGCAGTATAGTTTAATTTGCACATATTAAGTGTAGTGATAGATTGTACACTGATAGATCTCATAAAAAAAAAATAATAATAAACACACATTCTGATAATACATACATTGTGATAATTCTGATCAATGCACTCCAGTTGCAAGATGATTATAATGAAGAGATGGAAGCTGTATAAAGAATGGCATAATTCCATCTTTGGTTCACCTGATAACTGATATTAATTTTCCTAAGGAATTGAGTAACAGTACATTGCTTCCATCTGGGGTCACAGGCAATCTGGAAATGTGAGAAAGACCTAAGCTAATGCACTTTATTTTTTGATGTGGTAAGCTGTCATGAGCCTATGATGACTGTTGTTACATAATAAATTGCAGTGCAGAAGGATTACACATGAAACCTGTGCAAACACTCTGTCTGAGAAGAATCAATCTACACTACATACAATTACAGAGCAAGGTATTTGATAGGATGAGCCATTTAGGTTAGGAATAGGGAGGTCAGTTGTCGTTTCATTTCTTAAACATTGAAATTGATCTTATACCTAAGTGTCTCATTCTATCAAAGACATGCGGGATATTTTTTATATAATATTATTTATATTTTATATAAATTTGTTATTTTCAGGTAGACTAGTTGCACAGATTTCAATATACAGTTTTTGTGCACTGCAGTTTATTACCTAAGCACGGTAGTCATGAGTTTCACAAATACAGTAGACTGACAAGACACACAAAAAAACAGAGAATGTATGTCAAATTAGAGGATGCTCCAAGCTTTATTGCATGCAAACTGATGTGGCCAAAAAAAACCACCTCAATTTATTAGACATTTGTCAGTCTGGTCCTGTCGACTTGAGAATTTACCCTGGAATTGAATTAATAATTTGTCTTTTGACTTGTCTCAAATTTCAAAACAAAGACCCACACTAACAGAGAAAGTAATATAGCTAATGAGCCACAGCTTTTTGTTTTGAATGGACTATTGCTGGTATCAAGTATTTATTTTCTATCTAGAAAGCAAATGCAAGTGCACAGGAGCGCTGGCAAGTGCTTCTTGTTTGTGTTTGAACTTTTAATTTGTGTGGCACTCACTCTCCTGACCATGATATACACAGACCTACTGCAGGTTTCTTAAAGATCTGGGACACATCCATCGGGGCGAATCACCCCTAACAGTATTACTGCAGTTTCACTTCTGATTCGCTGCACATGCCCTGTGCATGGCAGACGAATAATTAAAACCTGGCACATGTTTCTTATTGTTTTGAGTAGTTCTAGACTGGATACAGGTGGCAGGTTATGTGACTAAACAAATACAGTGCTTGCTTGTTAAAGGACAGTCCTTTACATCATGGAACAAGTATATGGCAATATGATAATGGCTTCCATTTGTTCCATTCATTCGCTCTCTGTCACATGTCTATGAATATGTGTGTATTGAAGGGTTATTAAAACCAAAGCAAATTTCCAAGAACAACAAAATCATTTTACATAATGAACGCTACAGGAGATAAACGGACTTTAGCAGTAGGCCTCTGCATTGGAAAAGACGGACCTTTCATTCAGTGCAACATAATTATGTGAACAGATTATTTTCTTGCAGGGAATGATAACCCTAATCCCTGCTCATGATCTAACAAAGCATGTTCCAGTATCTGCATCAACTGAATGAAGATAATAATAATTACAATTCATAATTAACTGTAATGTGGGTTATGCTGATGAATCCCAGGAGGGACAGTTACTAATAAGAACTGGCATTTTTCTTGGTGCTTTGTGTCATTCGCTCAGTGCTGTTACATGCACACAGGAATTTCGTTTTGTTTTAGAGAGCTCTTTAGTTTTCCAGGAAGAAACAATTCCAATTTCAAAACTTTTTTTTTACACAATCAGGTCAAAGATTACTGTTTATTTTATTTTTTAAATCTGAAATATACAATGAAGATACCTGACTCCTGTACCTACTGTACATATCACTGGGCGTTGTCAGTTTTGTACTTTCTACAGGCAGCTCTTAGGAGTCTGTTCCTCCACAGTGTTCATTTGCTCAGTCTTGTACAGAAGAACCTGCCTATTAGCCCTTTATCGTTTTCAAATCTCATTCCTGGGGTCTAAAGCAGAAAGGCATTACAGCAAGTATGTCATTTATTTAAGCTGTGTGCTAAGCACAGTGTTTCTATCCAATGCCTCTGGTGTTTTCTTAAGCTCTGATAGGTCTGTCCGTTGATCTGATGACTCGTTTTAGTTCTCCTTTCCCACTCACCTTACTGAGTCATTCCCAGAGCTGAGAGCAAATCACTTAAAAGGTTTTCATTACACGGGTTCTGTGACTGGAAAGTGTGACCTAACACGTACAGTTCATTTTTCTTTTACTGCAGCATCAGGACACAATACTGGAAACCACATCTTAAAATAAAAGTGAAGAGTGGCTTGCCTCTACTTTACTAGCATTATCTTGGTGAATTCCTTATATACGCCTTATATTTATCAGTTCGGTACATTTTAATTTCTAATAAAAACTCTGACATAGTGGTCTGCAAGAGCACTCAACCATTCAACCAAAATGCTTGAAGCATTCTCACATGTAGTTAATAAAAACTCTCAGTGATTCTTTACACCACACGCACACACACACACAGAGCATATTGTTTCCTTCAACTTCTAGAAAAAAGGAACAGGCACAGCAAGACATCAAAGTGTTCCTTTTATTCCGCACTATACCCCAAGGAGGATTATCTGGTGAAAAGATAATGACAGACCTTTTTGGGATGTGTTCCAGCATCTTATCCCTTTATAAGAAACATATTATAATATAAAGTGAACTGTTATTTGGGGGGGGGAGAACTCTCTTCTTCAACAATGGTAGTTAATCTACCATACAATAATAATAATAATAATAATAATAATAATAATAATATAATAATAATAATAATAATAATAATAATAATAATAATAATTGCACCTGTACATTTCAAATTCTAAAATAAACAGGAAGACTTTCCCCAGACAATCACAACCTTTTTATGTTGTGAAACCATTAAAAGTGCCATTGTCCTCATTTGAGGACAAGTTACTTTATAATTGTTTGGAGCATTTTTAACTGGCATCTACCTGTTAGTTACAGTTTCTCAAACTATATTGTTATAACTTACTATAATTTTGTTGACTGCAAAAGTTAAGTCTAAATGTAATGTATTAAATTACACAAATTAATCTTGTTTTACGATTTTTCCCAAGAAAAATATATTTGGTACTGAATGGGTTATAACAAAAAGAAAATTGTTAAATTATGATTTATTTTTAAATCCCAATAAACGCTAAATCTGTAATTAGTGCTTGTTATGAAAGTGTGTATTAAATAGATTACATTCACTGAGAAAATTAGTGGCCTACTCGAATTACATCATGGTGGCTTTATTGTACGAGGCAAGCGATTAGTACTATAGAAGAATATATTTTTATTTAACAACTTATCTCTGTGAAAATGTGTCATTGTATGTCAAAATTAACTGTATCATATATGGCATGTAAACCTCAATACAATACAAATACAAAAAAAAAAAAAAAAAAGCTGTCTGATTTAGATAACACTGTGTAACAATTTTTTTTTTTTTTTTTTTGTTCCTGGGTAGTAAGTGTTATTTCCTAATTGCTTATGCCTCAAAAGTATAGAACATGGCTATTATTCCCCACAAGCTTTGCTTTTGTGACCAGGACAGTAAATACACTATAATTATAAATCTCGAAAAACTACTCACTTCTAAATCTTTTGTAGTCATCTTTGTATTACTTTAGTATAAATACATGTTAATTTGGATTCATATGTTGTTTTTTTTCTGACTTTATGTGAACGAAAAGACACACATTTGCCCATTTTCCCATTGGAAATAGTGATATTTTGAAATATCACTGTCCTGGTCACAAAAGCAAAGTTTGTGGGGAATAATAGCCATGTTCTATACTTTTGAGGCATAAGCAATTAGGAAATAACACTTACTACCCAGGAACAAAAATTGTGTTACATAGTGATCACACTGAACCCCAAAAGACTTGATCCGAATTATTAGTTTACTGGACGAGGGGAAGGGATTGTGAAGACGTTTAACACGTGTTCCAACTGTGCTGTCATGTGATAGGTCCGTCTCTCGACGTCATCAATGCGCGACGGCCCGTGTGTGTGTATGTTGTAGTCTTGTGCTGGTTGTATGTTTGTGTCTTCAGCATGCCGAAAGTTGTGTCTCGCAGTGTAGTATGTTCTGATACTCGAGATCGGGAGGAGTACGATGACGGAGAGAAGCCGCTACAGGTGTATTACTGCCTCTGCGGGCAAATGGTTCTGGTGCTCGGTAAGTTTATTACAATGGAAGGCCTACACAGCCTGTGCCTCGGTTAGATCGCTTCCCTGAATGCTAGGTGTATGCCACCTTTATATAACAGCGGTAACTTGCTTTGCAAGGGATGGTTATTTGCACACAGATGTAGATTCCACTTGTGTCAGAATGCACTACCCGTACTAGGAAAGCCTCATATGATGGCTTGTAGAATTATGTCAGTTACCTTTAACAGTATAATTTCAGAGTTCTTGATAAATTACACAACGTAGGAAGGTGAAAGTCAAATATAGAGCCGGCATTTTTACGTTAAAATGTACGCATGTTTGTACTTTTTTATTTTGTTTGTCCCTTCTCATCATTGGTTAAATTCTGATTATTATGGTTAGGAATAAGGCATCGGGGCTGAAGAAAGAGAAACCATATATCATTAGTATTTATAGAACAGAAAAGAGGAGGAGGGACAGGGGGCTGTGGACCGGTACTTCAGTATGGAAAAGGGATTTAAGGGGTCTGGGTTCCAGTAATAGATTCTTGGCTCAGTTACTATTGTATACCCTCCCAGTGTACGGTGGGTTAACAAACAGAGCACTGCCACGTTAGTTATTTACTTAGTTGGGAAAACTACTGGTACTAGTCACATGGTGTAGTTTTAGTTTTCATGTAACTGATGTTTCTAACGAAGCAAGTGTACACCTTGGTGCCCTATCCTCTTCCACTAGATTAAAGGCACAGGAATATAATTTAGCCGATACATTTTCCACAATCAGCAGAACTTTAATGCCTGCTTGTTGTAGAGGGTTATAAAATACAATGCAGTCTGCTAGTATATCTTCTGCTACTGTGTCTGCCAGCACTGGATTAAAATCTCCTGAAGTTCAGTCCTGCAAGATTCGTTTTATCTGCTTGAGCAGGTAAAGGTGCTTAATGGTGGTTTCACAGACCCTGATTAGCACTATTCTTATACTGCCTGTGCTGCTGTTGCATATACATGCAGACTTGATTCAGATCGCTTGTGATGTCATATCTCACAACAAGTAGGCATTGACATTTGTGCTGATTTCACCAACAGCTTCCCCAACTAATGTTTTTAATTGGTTTTCAGTGGAAAATGTCCTGTGCAGTATGTTTGTTTAGCCCTTTATATATGGGAGATGATAGGGAAACTGGGCCTAAGGAAAATGAAGAACTCTCCAAGGGCAAGACTACCCCCCCAGTCTTTACTTTTTAAATCTGCCAAGGATGCAGCTTGGCTGTCTGTTTCTTAAAATAAAGATGTCATTCCGAGTTGCTCTTGGCCAGGATAACTAATTACATGTTACTAATTTTAATGTTGCAAACAGCATCTTTGGCTTTATATCCAAGACAAAACATATGTAGTTAGACACCATTACAGCATTAGGTTTAAAAATAATTTTGAAAACTTATTTCTTGAAAATATAATGCCTTTCTGTTTAATCCCTGGCAAAACAAATCTATTTAAAAAGATCTATAATGTGTTTTTTTGTTTTACATTTTTTTTGTTTTTTGTTTTTTTGTTTTACATTTTCATTCCCTGATTTTAAGTTCATTAAACGTCTGTCTGCTGAATGGAGACGCTCAAGCATGATTATTTTGTTTGGCTCTAATGTGGGTGAAGGGTGACTAGAGTAGACAGAATGTATTAAACTGGTCATGGTGTTGGGCACTGCAGCTTTAACCAGTACAGTGTCTGGACAGTTCTGTGATCTTCCTGTTAACTGGATTTGTCAAAAAAACAAAACACAAGCATCAGACAATAGCCAATTCAACCTAATTGCAGATTTTCTATCCAAAAGTCAGTCAATGGCGAGTTGAGGTGTTTACTGTTCATCTAAATGTTCATAAATAACTTTAAACCACTGTCATGAGTAGGTGTACAGTAGTATTTAAAGTTGTACCAAGAAATAGTGCTGTGACAAATTTAAATATTTGAACAAGCAATGCTTGAAATGTATTCATGTTTGTGTTAGGTGTCTCACTTGAATCAAGTTGATTTATTTGTGGCGCACTCCTTGCAGTGTCGACCCGCAGGTGAAGTAAGTCCTTAACTTTGCCTGCATATTCATGACTTATTCTTCCTATGTAAATGTTTCTTGGATATAAAGACATGTTTTACACTAACAAGGTACCCAGTTAATATTAAAGCTGTCATGTTTTCATAGAGCCTGTTTAAGAAAATGGAATATGTGTTTCTTCAGTTTGCTATGAATTACTCATACAATCATTCTTTTGAAATGCAAATTGGTATTGAAACTGCTACTTTTTTTCCCCACTCCAAAGCATTATGAAGGTCTAATTAGATTTCGTTCTGTGGACGTCTCAGTGAGCCGGTAATTGTGTTGAAGGATGCTTGAAAGTGGTGAAGTTTGTTGAAAAATAAATGCATTTATTGTAAGTAAAAGAAAAAGCAGATTCATATTTAATTGGATTATGTGCTTTGAAAGAGCACATTTCCTTTTACATCTCGCAATTTGGTGTTATTTAGAATGAACACTTATTATCCTGACCCTTTCATACATTTTATTATATGAATTGTACCTTTAAACAACAGTGGATGTTTTTTTTTTTTGAATGAGCCAGTAGTGTTGCAGTTTAGTGTGACGTGGTTCTTCTCAAATAAGAATCTTCTGTGTGGCTGGTTGTTAAGAGAATAGCTCTTTGTTCTCAGTCGTCTGATATCATTGGAGATGGGTGACAGATTAAGGTTGTTCTTGTTTTGCACATTTTATTTTCTTTTATAGGTTACTTGGCAATTAAAAAATGAAAGATAAAGCCACCCCTAGTTTGTAGATTAGATCAGTTCAAAGAATATTCTAGCAGGCACACATGTTAAAGAAAAGAGAACGCCAGTTTTGATTTCATGGTTATTTGATCATCGGACCGAAAGAAATCATTTTGGTGTTAATGGTGAAAAATCTAATCTGTTTTCTGAGATTCTGCAAGCTTCAAATATTTTGGGGTTCTGTTGAACTAAGGAATCAGAAAAAAAAGTTGTTTATTTTTCTCTTCTTTTACAATTAAAATCAAAGTGGTCTTTACTTTAGATTTGTCTGTGGCTTCAGTTATCAGTCTGCTGGTGACGTGATAAATAAATAATTGATTTCAGCAACAGCTGCAATGGCTGCTCAGGAAAGCAGGAATATCTGCATTTAAACCAGCACAGCACTGAATTGTGAATTATTTCCCAATCTTCCACAGGAAATTTGATAATGCCCTAAAGGTTGTTTTCCCAATATAGTGTTCTATTCTGACCCTTCATGTATATAGTAATTGCTTATTTTCCTGTGCTTGGTGGCACAGTTTTGCACAATACTTTCATGTGGCTGGTCTCCATTAATAACTGAGGAACCTTCTTTTGCTGATGTAATGCATTTTTTTAAAGGTGTTTCTTATTATCAACATATCCACATGTTTTATTTCAGTAAAACCAGAAAGCAGGTTTTCCTCCATTTTTGGCAAACCCTGATTATACAACATTATACCCCTAAAAGATACAATAATTAATCTATTTACTGACTATTGAGATATACCTTCAAAATCTCAATTGGTATAAGTGTCTTTACACATGTTCTAATAAATAAACTGCAGCCCTGGGTTACCAAGAGTGCCCATTATTTTAGGAACTTCTGTGGTTGGAATAGTCTTTTTCTTACTTCAAACTGTAGTGAATCCATCAGGAGAGACCTGCAGAGAAAGACATGTGCTACTATATATGTTCTATCAATCAGTATCTGGCTTGGAGGATGACAGAAATCCCCATTAACCCAGGACCTAAAAGGACCATAATTTTCTCATCAAGTTCCCTGCATTTAGAATGACCTCATCGGTTATGGCTTATAGCTTGCCACCTGGCGATTCTGCCCTGAATACACAGTGATTGTGCTCTGCATCTCCTTAAACGATGTACCTTGCAGATTGTTTTATGTACCATTAAGAAGTCTTATAAGACTATTATATTTTATACAGTGTTTTCTTCTTTTTTTTAACAACACTCATACACGACGACATCAAAAGCTCAAAGTAAGAGAAGCGGCTGATATATAATATAAATTGCCAGTGCCTCGTATCTATAACTACTGTCTTTTTTTAAAAGTTATTTTAAAAGATTCAGACACTAACATCAGACTTACTTTTCTGCCTTCAGGCCATATAATACCAGATGTGTTGATACAAGTTTACATCAACAAGCTTGGCTTTCTTTAATCTCAGGTTAGTGTTTCATTACTGAACAGTAATCCTGATCTCCTTGATTCTACAGACTGTCTGGTGGAGAAGCTGCCCATGAGGCCACGGGACCGAGCGAGGGTGATAGATGCAGCCAAACATGCTCATAAATTCTGTAACATTGAAGAAGACGAGAGCGTTTACCTTCGAAGGTACGGCTCACATCTTGAAATGGGTTTCCTCTGCAATCGGTTCATAGCTGGGGGGGGGGGGGGGGGGGGGGCGGGGGGAGCAATCAAAAAGGTTGCTTCTCGGGGAAAATCAGGGAATATCATTTTCTGAAAAAAGAAAAGCAATAAATAAAACACAATTGTGAATCCAAAATTGTATCAAAATAGAGGAGCTAACAAAAATAGTTGAATTCTGCATACTGCTAGCCAAGCCTTACATTACTACCTGATCTTTATAAGGGACCATAACATGGAGCTGTAGAGATGATTTACAGTTGAGTAGTACCGTTGACATCTGCACAGTTAATGTTACATTTACATTCATCAGACAGTAACTTCACAAAAAAGACTACCCCAGTATTACTAATTCAAAATGTCCAGTGTTTTATTTACAGTTGCATTGTGTGTGTGTGTCTATAGATGGATGGATGGATGGATGTGTGTGTAATTTGTATGCCAAGATTTAATTTATAACCAAGCAATAGGCACGCGTGTGAAAATGTTTGCGGTTTGGTACGATTGGTTTGATGTTCAGTTGTATGAACTGCAATAAATACACCCGATATTTATTTTTTAAACTTATTATTGTGTTATTTTATATGCGGTTATTTTAACGGTTTCAGAGTTGCTACGGCATCAGTGAATATAAGAAAAAAAATAAACGCCCCAGTTTTTAACTCGGGTAATCCTAAACTACATGGACAGTGTGAGAAACTGATATATGAAAATATGGTCAAATCCAAGCTGAACTGGACGAAACTCACAATAGTAAAATATATTCGGTGTTTTCTTAAATGGCTTTGTTTAATGCCGACAGTAAGAGAACGATAAAAAAAAAAAAATCCCTTTGGCTTGCATCCAAACGAACTGAGTCCCTTTGCTCGCAGGTAACTGTGAACAGCAAGCACATTGATACATTGTTTCAAACTAAACAAACCAGACTGCGTCCGTTTGAAACTGACCCAGTGTGAATGCAGCCTTAAACAACCTCTAAAAAGTCTCATGCATTTTACCATTTGTGGCTGTGTTCCTTTTCATTTACTATTTAAATGGATTGCATGTGTGGCCTATTGTAGTAATCGATTACATTAGACAATCATTAATTTGCCTGTTTTGACAATTTTCCAAGATTCAGTTACAGTGGCTTGATTTCATATGCCCACCAAATCAAAACAGAAGCAGTGGGGTGTTAAGATACATTTGTACACTAATGTATATAGATTGATATTGATGTTCTGATTTGGGTAGCGATATGTGCTCACTCATTTCAATATTCTTGTTTGAAATACCAAGGTGGTGTGTACTCTTTCATAATATTCTCAAGGATGGTAATCATGGTGATTAATAATTTTATAAATAGTGTGTTTTTTCATTTTTAAATATCTCTTTTTCAGGCCTGAAGGTATAGAAAGACAGTTTCGAAAGAAGTGTGGGAAGTAAGTATTGCAGTTTAAATCCTGAAAGATTTCTAGATACAGTATGTTATTACAAAATACAAACCATTCCAATGTGGGTTTTTTTTCTACTGATAAGTCTAATCTAAAAAAGCAAATGTAAAGGATTTATTTCGTAACAGTTTTGTGTTTACTTGTATCTGATAAAAGTTGAAAACAACTTTGACAGTATGTATAATGCTGTGCCACGTGTTTTGGCTCCACCCTGCTTTCCTTGTCAATCTTCTCCTATTTAAGTCTGAATCTGGCACAGCTCTCTGTCTAGCATTTTCAGTTTTTCTCCCCCTCATCCCCTCCTCATTCCCATGTTGCCATTGCATCAAGGTAACCTCTGAGGGTTAAGTGAGGCTCGCTTCCCCGACCTCTATGGATGCTGCCATCTATGCCCCCGCCTAGGGGGGTTCTCCCCACGTGAGTCGGGGAACCCCCGGCCACACACTCTATTCTTTAGCAGCTCCTCCTCTTTATCTTCCTCAGAACTGAAACTGGGCTCTATTTCCAGTTCCCTATTCTATCATTCCTTTTCCAGGTTCTGCAGAATAGCCTGCCTTCGAGGCCTCTCTCTCTCCCTGGCCAAGAACGCTGCTGCCAGTCGGGAAACACTTTCTTTTTTTCTTTCTTTTCCTATCCTGTCCTGAGGCCACTCCTCAAACTACCTCTCCAATTAACGACCTTTCACTCTCACGCCGGTTCTCGCCCTGTGCAAATGGCTGAGGCTGTTTCTGGTGATGCTAGCTCTTTGTTAGTAATGGGAAATCTTCCATGTGTTTCAGATAAGACAGGCCTGTCAATCAACTGATAAGACCTTTTTTATTTTTGTGCCATTGGTAATATTTGAGAACTGTCATTCTGAATAACTGACAGCTGTGTTTCTTTGCACCTGGGAGGTAAAGCCACAAAGGCAGCTTAAGCCCAGTAATAATGAAATGACAGATCACATACTGCAGTGTGAGACTCTTGAATGTGTTTCCAATTTTAGTTTTTAATTAATGCAATAAAGGAAAGAGTTTGCCAAAAACTGTCAGTCTCTTATTTTTATTACACTTCCAAGTTAGATTATACCAGGGAATGTTTACTCTAATTTCCTTGCAGAATTGAATAGTGGCACTATTGACTAAACTAATAAATATCTGTTCTATTGTCTGCCACAAGTTAAGTCTTGGTATCCTGGGAGAGTGTTCATGAAAAAGGGGCTGCCTGTTAGTATTCTGTTGAAAGCATAACCACAGCTATTCATTTTGTGAAAAATAGGAACAATCCTGAGCTTTTTAAAATTGTTTTATTAAAACAACATTTTTGATGTCGTTATGCATTTAACAGAATGTCATGGTTGTCTAACTCTATTCTCTGTCTCTTTCTCTCTTTCCCCTTTATGAATTTTAAAATATGCATCTGTACAATGTGGTCTATATGGCATTTAAAGCTGGACAATGTACAGTAGACTTTTTGGAACAAAATGCTACTCTTCTTTTTGTCTTTTGTAAAAAGCTGCTGTTCAATTATATTCTTCTAAATTACTATTCATCAAGTACGCTCTATGCTTTTGACAGAGACCTTGACTGAATTTCACTTTGGCTGCTCTGTAAATATAGCAGATTTATAGCCCTGTAGTCAGTGATAGATTGCCCTTTACCAAATGTATCAATTATGTCTTTGTGAAAACCCTCTATCGATGGGAGGTTAAGCATGGTTTTGATGTTAACGTACTGGTACTGTTCATGTCAAAGTTGTATGCATACTGTAGAGCCAAAACAATACATAAAGACAACCTTGAGGTCTTTGATTGCATACTTGGATAATAAATATGTTCAGCCTGGTAGAGCTTTTGTATTTCCCCTTTTCCACTCTCTTGTGATGACTAATTTCTTACAACTTGTATTATTCAAGCATTACAAGTTATCTTTTTAAATTGATTTGCAAGATTACAACAAAGGGAAATAAAATGTGCTGCCCTGAGGTTCTCAGCAAAATTCAGTTGTAACCCACCCACCTAGTGCTTTGTGAGTATAAGAAATAGCTGTGAGGTGGCACAAAGGGCAAATCATTACTGACCTTAAGCATGCTTTAGTTTAATTGTTTTTTTCCATTATCAGTTTGAAAAACATCTCTTCAGACACAATGTATGTATGATTTATTTTTTTTATTTTGTTTTGCAGATGTGGACTGTTGCTGTTTTACCAACATCAAATGAAAAACACACCAGTAACATTCATTGTGGACGGAGCACTAGTTAAATTTGGCCAAGGAGTTGGGACTACAAGTGTATACAGTCAGAAACAGGAGGCTCCCAAGAAAGTCAGAGTATGTAAACCAGGTCTTTTCACTTGAGTGTTTCAGGCAGTAGCCATTGAAACCCAGACCATGGCAGTATTGCCCGGTGTTGGTTTTGCATGCTTGAAAATTCCAACTTCCAGTATGAAAAGTGTGATGTGTTTTATTCAGTATTGCCTTTGTTGGAAGTGCTTTACTGTCTGCCCAGCAGTGCTTTGCAGGGCATGTTCTTCCACTTATAAATAGTAACCTGCTAATAATCTATATTTGGGCTTTCGAATAAAGCGCCTGGATGGCTTCCTGGATTGGAGAGGGAGTACTTTTTTGTTAATTTATTTTTTATAAATAGTATGGCAGTACACTGTTGTGGTCCCCTGGCAGCCGAACACCATCCATTGAAAAGCATCCATCACAATAAATAAGAAACCTGTTATTAGCTGTTAAAAACCAAGTGAGCAAAATATCCAGTGTCAGTAGTTGTACACAGAAAAGCAGTTACATTTCGGTAGTGTATTTATTATTAATTAATTTATTTTTTTAAAATCAAAAGTAGGTCCATTAAACTGTCATTTTCAGAGGCACAGTCTCACCAGGTGTTATTTACTTAGTGTTTTGCCGTGGGCTGTCGTTGGGTAATTGAAGCAGCATAGTGTAATGTTCTGTAAATGTAAGATTGTATCTGATGGATCAGTAACACCACTAGACCTGGAATGAGTAGGTGGTCACCAGCTGTAATTCTTGGCACATTTTGAATCTGTCATACTGTATCTATTTGAATAGATTCTGTAACGGTCAGCAGCTCACTTCTAACCCTGCTCCCATTAATGGGAATTGTAGAGGGTTTAGAGGAGAACTTAACCCTGCTTTTAGGTTTGCTTATTTTTTGTATTTACTGTTTTGAATGCATGTTACAAAATGCCTTTGGTGGTTTTTAATCTTTCAATGCATGTACAAAGGGCCTCAGTGAAAATGCAGGGTATAATATATTTGCAAAGGACTGGGGTTAGCACATATCTTTATTCAATAGCGATGAACCAAATTTCAGTTTTAAAATCCTTTTTTTTAGAAAGGTGCATACAATATTTACTGGGTGTGTGCTTTTTTCCCTCACAGACTTTCAAACTAGCATTTCCTGTAAATGTGTTTTGAGACCTTTTTAGTTGTATCAATTTCATTTTTTTTTATTCTATTGTAATTGCACTTGTGCCCGAGGACACACATTATCCCCAGAGATGTTCTCTGCAATTCAATTTCCTTGGTCGCTTGTGTCTGTTAACTGATAGATTTTAATTGGCAAAAGTTGATACCATCATTATTTCGGTGGTTAACTAAACGCACCAGTGAAAAGAACAAATCTGTTGCCGATCACAGATAAATGCTAGCTCTGAAATTGAGGGCATTTTCTTTATCCCAGATACCTCCTTTCTCTTCGGAAGATGTGAAATGTATTGCATTGGGGGAAGTAGCATTAAGAAGCGATATAAAAACAAAGAGCAGAGCCGTGCTGTGAAGCACCTGTGGACTTGAGAAATAAAGTGTTGTACTTTGTAAGAGGTGTCAGTTTAATTATCATGCTACCTTACCTTTAGTAAGCAATGATGTTGGTTGTGTTCTGGGCTAGAAAAAAAAAGCTTGTTAAGTCTGCTTTTTCTTAAGCTTTCCCAAAGTAGTGAAACTTGCCAATTTCAGTCAATTTGTGAGGTGCAGTTTCAATTGATTTTGCCTTGTACCTTTTTAAGGGGCAGTTTCCCTGTGCAGACAGTATTCCACTCGAATGTTTAGCTAGTCGCATACAGTATGCAGTTGCTTGCATACCTCTTTTGGTTTTGGATTCCTGGAAGAATAGGCTTACAGGACTGCAAGGAGGTGAAAATATGTCCTGTGTGACACTATCGTGGAAGTCGTCTTCTTTTTTTTGTTTTCTTTTATATATACTGTCATTTTATACAAAGCAGTGGGAAGATATCCTAGCACTGTTGCTGCCTGGGCTACACATGACCTTTAAAATGCTCCATTCTCAGCTCTCTGGTGCATTATTCCTACACCTCTGGGGCAAGTAGACCCTGTTTCCTATTTTTTTTTTTGTTCTTGTCTTGCAAACCTGACATCCCAAACGGATTGGACAAAGATCCAAAGCAAACTAATGGCAGCCTAGCTTGATGCACAATAATATTAATAATAATTTCAAAGAAATCTTACATCACTCACAACCTTTTCTTTTCACTCCTGAAGGTAATGATGACAAAGCGGACAAAAGATATGGGGAAGTTCAGCTCTGTCACTGTGTCGACCATTGATGAAGAGGAGGAGGAGATCGAAGCGGTGAGTTCTCTGCAGATTAGCTTAAATTCCAACAGCTACATTAGATTATTGAAAGCCAGTGCTTTCACAGTTTAACGTTGTGTGCACTCATCACAAGAGTACATTTAAAATGGTCAACACATCTTTTACATTGTACAATACAAAGTGTGCTGTCATTTTACATTCTTTCATATTACTCTGGGTTCGTAGTATGCATTCCAACAATAAATCAATACACAACTCCAGTCCACACACCGCTCAGAAACAGTGTTGTATCTACACTGCAATTTATTTTGCTACAGATCTGGTTGGATTTTTCCCTTGTGCAACAATATCCTTATTTCTTTAATATTTAAGATTGCTGAATAATTCCCTAAGGTTCTGATTCAGTACCGCAGGTGCAATGACGTGTATTCTAAACACTAAAGAGTAAATAAGATATTAAAAGGCAGCGCTGTTACAATATAAAGCAAGTCCTTGCATCTTCAAACAGAACAGTACAGTACAGGGAACAAAATACACAATTTGTACTTGTATTTCTGTTATTAATTTCCTATTAACAGTGCCTTGTCTTGTGGGATCAGCTCATCTCTTTCTGCATTTATTTAAAATTGTATACAGCTTATCATGCTGTAGTACAAGATTTCAAAAAAATACAGGACTGACATTGGTTCAGGAAATATTTCTATTTTATTTGGCTATTCATTACTTGCATTAGATCAGCAATCTTAAGAGCTACAGTTGGACGATATGTTGAGTGTTAACCTTTGTTAGATTACAAGGATGGAGAGTGGGGGAGGTTGGGAAGTCTACATATTGTGGTACTTGTGCTTCTTTGAGCTTTTGTTGTTGTTGCACCCTTAATAAAATAAACCAGAATGCTTTAAGATGCAAAGAAAATAGCCTTTTCTCTTTTATATAAAAGAGAAGGCTCGGAATCAAAATAAAAAGGTATACCTCTTCCACAGAGCTTTGACGGATTCATTGATCTATAGTCATACATTATTCAGAAAAGTCCTTGAGATTTACATTTGTATTTTTTAAAGGCAAAGACTGCAGTTGCACATTAGTTGAAACACACCCAAAGTGATTGTTTAAATTAATGGAATATTCTTGCTGTTGCATATAATTATACACCTAACAAGCGGATTCAGAGGGACCCGTATGCAGTTACTATCCATATTAGCTCTGCGGAAGGTAAAAAGTTAAATTTAAAGGAGTTCTGAAGTTTGCAGGATTAAACGTTGTTTTCTTGTTCAAACAGAGGGAGGTCGCAGACTCATATGCACAGAATGCCAAAGTCATTGAGAAGCAGCTGGAACGGAAGGGCATGAGCAAGAGGAGACTGCAGGAGCTGGTAACTTCCCATGTCCATCTTCTGTACCTTCAGTGTGCATGTCTGCAAACCATGACGAGATTGATACTCTGAATGTGCAGAGTCCTGCAATCACTCTCCGCACATTCAGGAAGTATTCTATTTGCACAACGTGTGCTGTGTATTTAAGGAAAGTTTTCTTTCAATTTAAACGGGACTACTGCCTTCCTTATTTCAAGAGATTCATTCAGACATTTCACCAGATGGATTTCAAAATTAGATGCAAGCTGTAGTGTAATCAGTTCTGCGCCTTTTAACCCTTGTTGTTTATTCATGTATTTTAAGCATTATGAATCCCCATATAACCCCTACAGTCATTTTAACACAGATGTGTCAGATGACGTGCTGAGTAATGGTAATATGCAAATATCCAGCACATTGTATTCTTATTACAAAGGCACCCCAATTTCCCAACCTCTGTATGTCGATATCGTGTTAAGCCTCTAGGCTATGTTTGAACATCCGACAGTTTCCTTTTTAATGTGATTGTCCCGCCATCTACCCCCATCTCTACGCAGCATTTCTACATTTATTTATTAAAAAAATAATCGGCATCATACCCTTATTGAAGATGGTTAACACATGTGATATCCATAACAAGCTTGCAATCTGCCTTGGGAAGATTTGTTCTCTTTCATCTCATAATCCTATATTGGTTTTGTTTCTTAATCCCATTAACACACGCTGGCGTTCCGTTCAGTAACACTTTTACAAACACCTTTCCAGTTACGCTTTGCAAATTACTGCATTTAGCATTCGTTGTTTTGTTTTTTTGTCAGGAGGACAGCTACTTTATATTCTTGTGAAAGCTTTTCTGCCTTTCAGATCTACACTTTGATTTTATCTAAACTACACATAGTTTATGCAAACCCATCGTTCACCTCGAGACTGCAGTCATCTAGCAGAGCCTGTCTTAAAATGGTCTCTGAAACCTGTTTTGTCTTGTTTTTTTTTGTCTGTAACTGGTTCCAAGTAGCTAATGTTTTTCTTCCAGGGACAGTACTATTTGGTCATGCTCAATTTGTATCAAACCTGCGTATGTGGTTCCCAAGATAGTGTTAAATATGCCAGCCAGGTTTGTGGCAGTACCTTGAATTGGAGGACAGTGCAGTAGCAGTTTGCATGACTTTCTAATTTTGATTATACTCTTCTTTCTTCAAACAGCAACACAAAGCTTCAGTAGTGTTGTGTGCAATCATTTACAGACATTTTGAAAAGAAAACAAAGAAGTTCCTATAGCTGCCAGGCATTACGAATGTGTTACATTGTGGGGTTTTTTTTTGTTTGTTTTTTATTTTGTGTTTTTTTTTTTGTTTCGTAATGGTTAGTTGCTGTTTTATTAACTTACCATTATTTGTGACAGGGCAAGGTGATGTGTAATTATTAGGCTTTTTCACAATGTTGTCTTATCATTTCCTCCTCCATCAGGCTGAATTAGAAGCAAAGAAGGCGAAGATGAAGGGCACATTGATCGACAATCAGTTCAAATAAATCGATGCATTCATGATGACTGCAAAATTAAACCTCCTCTCTTGCTGTGTTTGTCTGACATTACGCAGCTGAGCAATGCATTCTGCTGTTAGACTTCCTCCAAATTCATTCATCTTCAGACCAAAACAACCTTTTATTGTTATGTTTGTACTGCATTGTTGCAGTGTGTTGAAGAGTTTCCTCAGTAGTCTCTAAAGCCTCAACTACCACATGTCAGAGGACTATCTGGGCACAGTTCTGTAGTACTGGACAGCAAATACAGGAATATAAACAGACACACTTTGGTATTAGAAATGATATTAATATGTAAGTGCAATGCTACTCCTGTAAACACAGTCCAGGCCTGTCAAAATAGATTAAAGAGTTTAACACTGGAAAAGTCACAAAGTGCAAGCTGTAGCTGTGATTGTTTGAACGAACAGAATGGGTCCAGTGGTAAGAACTGCATCAGTAATACCTTTTATTAGTAATACCTTTTTTTTTTGACAGTTTTGTATTTGTTAAATCTGTCTCTGATTTAATTTTTGTAAAAGTTGTAAATGTTTAAGAATACTTTCAAAATAAAATGTTACTAAATGGTTTTCTCAGGGCTGAGTGTAATGTGATCTTGGGAGTAATATTTGCATGAACTGTATTTTAGTATGATTGTTTACAAACATAGCAAAAATCCCCCTAAGCCGCCTTCTGTTATAACGCTGTGCTGTTTTTCGCTGTAATGGTATATACTAATGTACAGTATGCACAGTATTATTGTAATGGATAAGTGATATTTCCTTGGGAACTCATTACACTTGTGTTACTTCAAAAAGTACCAGTAACACTGTCTCTGTTCTTAATGGTGCATAACATGCTTCATTGCTTTCCTGGTCCTTTTTAAAGGTGTGCATATTCTCCCTTATCCATGGAGCTCTGCTTCCATTATACTCCCCCAGGCTTTCTTTGCTTTGCAGAGTCTTATTAGATTGAACTGTGTTTAACACATGCTGAGCCATCCTGCTTTGCTGAAGTTGAGGAAAGGGTGAATCTCAGTACTTCCTCAGTGAGGTTTTGAGGACCAATATCTTTGCATCATTAAGATGGAGAAGGCATCTACTGAAGAAAATCTCTGTATTCCCTCTCTCCTTTGTCTTCCCCAAGTTACACTAGTGCCATTGTCATACTTTGTTTAATTTTTATATTTGTTTGCCAAGCACATTACTGTGCGAAACTAGCACAAGTCCTCGAGGAATATGCAGGGAGAAATTCTGTGCTGTGCTACATGAGTTATACAAGAATATAAGCAAAGACAAACTAGAGTTCTTAAATATTAATAATAAATTGGGGATAATCGGGTATAGTTTCTGTTCTGTTAAACAAGACAATAGACTTTAATATTAGAACAATAACATGACTTTTTATTTTTACCTTATGTAACAACACTAAACAGTTTCTTGATTTTACAAATAAGCAATGGTATGTACTGCTATTTGAGGTGATTGGTGGGATATGAAAAAGTAGAATAAAAAGTAATTTAATTTAGTGTATTAGCAGACAGATGAACCAAACAAAACATACACGCTGCTTCCTACCAGCTTTCTTATGCTCAGTATTATTAGTAGTATTTTATAAAAGTATGGCATTAAAATAAGTAATCACACAGCGACGGCAAGGTAACTTTTTTTATAAAGCTAAATGAATGTTACTCCCATTTATACATGTATAAAATTGTTTTGGCAGCTGCCCTACCTCTAATATACTGTAGCAGAGATAACACACCAACTCCCAGCAAAATCACAAAAATGCATAAACTTGGTGCACTTGCAGTAATGAGGATTAAAATACATTTCCAATTGGAGTTTCTTGATTGCAATCAATATGGATATTGTCTCATATTTTACCTGCTGTTAAATACTTGATCCAATACTTGCACATATATAACAATTCCACCTCCCTTACATTACCAAACATTAGACAGCATTTGTTCAGTAATGAGCATTTGGACAAGAGCTTGTTTGCCAAAGCCTGCATTTCTAAATATGGATTGTATTTTTGCCATTCATGCCCATGATAAAAGTTTATTTTAGATGCTCGTGATACAATTAAAATACTGTCAATTTAAATGTAAATCGGAATTATATCAAGCACAGATATTTGAGTGCCTGTCTGCAGAGTTGCACTCTTTCCTCTTTAGGCATGCTGCAGCGGTAAATTGGATTGCTGTCTGTCTAGCAGGTCATACAAGTGTGTTCATGCATCTCTTAATGTATCCAGGCAGTGCTGAAGTCTAGTCTTTTTGCTGGCGTTGTATTTTAAAAGGCCACCTTCTCTTTTACATGCATCGATGGCTGAAAAAAAGAAAAGAAAGATGCTTCTGCCCCCATGTCTTTAGGTTTTAGTTGGAAGGCCAATGTTATTTTCTGATGTCTTCTGTTTTGCTTGCACAAGACAGGTAAACTTGGAGTTGTGGGGGGCGGGGTATAGCTGGATGGAACCAATTTCTCTGGTGTTCCATGCTTAGCATTTCACCAGATCATTGATCCTGAAGATGTTCGCTTCTGATGTGCTGTAGACCAAATAATGGAGTACAGATCCAATTTTATTCTCAAAAATGATTGTCAGCATATCACATCTTATATTACTGGTTTCCAAAACTGAAAACTCATTTTCCCATAAATATGGCTTTTAAAGCTACAGCCTGAAGTGAAAAGTGTTTTTTTTTTTTTTTCTGCTGTACATCTTTTCTAAGCATGTAATCATTTTTTGAGTGATTTATTTTCACTTTTCCCACCTAATAAACACTTTCCAATATTTGAGTTTTAATGCAAAATCTAGGTAAAGTATTTTATTTTGTATGAATCAGTTTTGTAATAGAAACATGATGTTATACTGTAAGTACTTGGGTTGACATGTTGAGATAGAAGGAGGTGTTATTGGATTGAGGCATACGATGGTAAAACATGTGAATTCTGTATTACTGCAATGTGTTTGAGCATCCATTTGCAATGCCCCCACCATTCTCACAGCAACACCACCATGCATCATCTGCATGACATGCCCCCCTGTACAGCATGATGATGGACACACTAATCCTTTAAAAGAACAAAATCATTCCTGCTGGTTTTCAAGACACCATCTATCAATAAATGTGTCCCTGTGAAAATGCATCAACTTTTTATATCACCACACTGTTTTAATGATTTTTTTTTTTTTTTTTTTTTAAACGCAAAAACACAAATACATTGGCCACAATACAGTGCAGTCGATGATTGCATTTGAAAAGGGCAACTTGGCTGAAAAGAATCTCTTCCGTCTGGATAGAGGGGGTTTTATTGACGCTGATCAAATCCTTAACCGCCTACAGTTACCTCATGTCAGAACATTACATTGAACACAGCAGGATGAGAGGACACCAATAGAACCTGATTAAAAGCACATTGAACACAGCAGGATGAGAGGACACCAATAGAACCTGATTAAAAGCACATTGAACACAGCAGGACGAGAGGACACAAATAGAAGATTAAAAGCACATTGAACACAGCACGAGAGGACACAAATAGAACCTGATTAAAAGCACGTTGAACACAGCAGGACGAGAGGACACAAATAGAACCTGATTAAAAGCACGTTGAACACAGCAGGACGAGAGGACACAAATAGAACCTGATTAAAAGCACGTTGAACACAGCAGGACGAGAGGACACAAACAGAACCTGATTAAAAGCACGTTGAACACAGCAGGACGAGAGGACACAAACAGAACCTGATTAAAAGCACGATGAACACAGCAGGATGAGAGGACACAAATAGAACCTGATTAAAAGCACGTTGAACACAGCAGGACGAGAGGACACAAACAGAACCTGATTAAAAGCACGTTGAACACAGCAGGACGAGAGGACACAAACAGAACCTGATTAAAAGCATGTTGAACACAGCAGGATGAGAGGACACAAACAGAACCTGATTAAAAGCACATTGAACACAGCAGGATGAGAGGACACAAATAGAACCTGATTAAAAGCACATTGAACACAGCAGGATGAGAGGACACAAACAGAACCTGATTAAAAGCACATTGAACACAGCAGGATGAGAGGACACAAACAGAACCTGATTAAAAGCACGTTGAACACAGCAGGACGAGAGGACACAAATAGAACCTGACCTGATTAAAAGCACGTTGAACACAGCAGGACGAGAGGACACAAACAGAACCTGATTAAAAGCACGTTGAACACAGCAGGATGAGAGGACACAAACAGAACCTGATTAAAAGCACATTGAACACAGCAGGATGAGAGGACACAAACAGAACTGGAGTCAAAGCACATTGAACACAGCAGGACGAGAGGACACAAACAGAACTGGAGTCAAAGCACATTGAACACAGCAGGATGAGAGGACACAAACAGAACCTGATTAAAAGCACGTTGAACACAGCAGGACGAGAGGACACAAACAGAACTGGAGTCAAAGCACATTGAACACAGCAGGATGAGAGGACACAAACAGAACTGGATTCAAAGCACATTTTTACACATTATTATAAACACAGAATAGTCTGGAGGAGGCGTAACATCTAATGCACTCGGAACAACAACAACAAAAAACACAAAGATTTTTGTCCTGTTAAATTAGATTTTGTACTATTACTTATTACCACACTTTTCTTATATAGAGAATTGCCAGTTCATTTTATAACCAAAATAATTGTTTTAATTATTTAGGCGTGCTTTTATGTATTTCAATGTTCCAAAGTGTAAGCTTGGATGAAATGTACATTTTACAGTACCATACATCTGCATTGCCTGTCAGTTGTTCATTGCAATCTGTTCCTAATTTTTGTTATTTTGTTAAACGATTCAGTTTAAAATATAAACACTCGGTTCCACGGACCAAAACAAATGCACATGATTTTTGGTTTGGTCATAAATAATAATTTCCATGGGTTTGGGCGAATGTGCAAAGGGACTGTCATAGTGCCACAAGGGTTCTGTACAAATCCGGCAATACAACTGGTTCCAAACTTCTATTGCTAATATGGAATTTTCTCAAATTATAAAATTCGCACACATTGTGAATGTAATCAGAATACAAGTGCGAACTTCAGCTAATGACCACTTACCTCTGTGTATGCATCATTGATTGCTGGTATAATTACAGTAGTAATCAATCAAATATTTTTTTGTTCATCAACTATGATTAAGCCTGTCTATTTTTAACGTTTGCACTTGCATTGTTTAAAAAAAAAAAAAAAAAAGATGTTTGAAAGTTCTGAAGTCCTGGTAAGAATCTGCCAGGACTCCTCTTAGATGATTTATACTGCCAGAAAGCTAGGAGGCAGAAAGCAATTTGTTTAATATTGAAGTAAAGATTTTAATCTTTAAAGAAATCCTTGAGCTATTATGTTAATTTAAAATTCACTTAAATGCCAGAGTCAACTATTTGCTTCAGCAAAACTGATCTCAAGTGTAAGTTTGTATGGCGCGTGACAGTATTTTCTTATACCTGTGCTTCTTCTCCATTGAATTAATTCCTGGCCTCATTGATTTTGGATTTTTTTTTGCTATATCCAGTTGGAACACATTATTCATTCCCGTGGCAAATGCTACCTGTCAATGTGGCGTGTTTAACTGTACCAGTGCATGTATAACTCAAATACAGAAGAATGATACAACAAAAAAATGCTTTTTACAATGTTGCATGACTTTCATTTAGATTTAGGTGTGTTTTTAGCATGCAGAGTCGATACGACTGGTAAGATTGTGTATGCTAACATTCAGATCCTTCCAGTGACCCTTTTAGTCTCCTGGGCTTTTAAATTGCCCGGATGTCAGTGCATCTGCCCTCCTGCGTCCCCTTTATTGCATAGTCCGAGGGCAGTCAATTCAATATATCATTTAAGAAAGTTCAGAGGTATTCACAGCTTCAGGCATATTTTTAACCTAATGTAATACAGTGCAGAAAACATGTCTTTCAAAAGGACCACTGACATTGATGAATCCGCTAAAACCTGGTTGTCAAAAGTGGTCATTGTCTCCCCTGTAATAGCTCTCTTTGAAATCCAGTTTAATTGAAATGTTCAGCTGGGGAGTGTTATGGACTGCACACTTTGTGTGTATCATTGTAGCTGGCTTCCAAGCTCTAGAGACAATACAGCTGTACATTGAATAGGCTTTAAGCTTTCAATTCACATTGAATCGACTGCTTCCATTATGTTTTTACTGCTAATTTACCTGGGATGTGGAAGATAA
Source organism: Polyodon spathula (assembly GCF_017654505.1). Taxonomy (NCBI): domain Eukaryota; kingdom Metazoa; phylum Chordata; class Actinopteri; order Acipenseriformes; family Polyodontidae; genus Polyodon; species Polyodon spathula. The sequence goes on along the minus strand of NC_054553.1, from coordinate 1,774,371 downwards.
AGCAAAGTGATTGAAGTAAGGCCATGTTTCATCTGAGGATAAAGAGAATTCATTCTTGAAAATCTTTGAGACACTCTGGATAGAATGGAACACCTTGTGTCATGAAATTACAGATTTACAGCTGGACTTAATAAGGACATAGACTAAGTGAATCATGGCAAGCAATTGCATTCGCATGGATGCATCTGCTGTTGACTGGAATGCTAAAGCGACTCACTGTAGTTTTCTGAATGGACTGGTGCTCCTCATCCTCTCTGTAGCACAGAAGAGTGCATGTTTTTAGTTTAGGCTGCCTTCAGTCCTGAAGCAAGTCACAGCAGTGCCCAAAACTCAATTCATTTCCTCCCTAATTTAATTTGGGACATTGGCTCACAAATTCAAGATCCTAATCTCTAATCCCAGCAAGATGCATCTAATGTGAAATATAATTTCTCAGCTGCACTCAAAGACGTAAAGCCACTATTTCAATTGAATGACCAGCAGGCACACCTGTCCTCTTTACAGCTTTCTCTTGGCTTTCCTGTGGTGTCTTGGCAAAAGGACGTACATAAAAAAAGCAAGTCCAGACATCACTGGCTACACTTCCCAAGAGCACTGATTGTTTTTTTTTTTTACTTCTTCAATAAATACATCTGTACAAAAGCTACACATATTTAACAAGTCATAATACAAACCTATAGTTGTCAAGTGACGTGTACACTAATCCCTAACAAGTATATCGGTACTCTCTAGTTGTTGCTTACATATATCCTTGGCCACTTTCGAAATATTGAATATATAAACTATAGAAGAAAACAGCATCGTGAGATCAACAGAAGAATTAGCCAAAATATATTTCCCAACAGGATTCTTGAGAAGCTTAAATTCATAACACATCTTTCAACAGAATATTCACTGTAATTGACTAAGCAGGTATATAAAAAAAAATCTATAAAAAATAAACAACTGCATTAGTCTGCTTATTAATCAAACAGTAACACTGGAAAACCCACAGCTCTTGTGACACAAATGATGTGACCTACACATTGACCCTGAGATATTTGCTGCACCACTTGCAAAATTTATTTATTTATTTAATTTTTTTAATGGGAAAAATCTTAGCAATCAATAAAGCAACAAAGAGTATAAAGAGTGGGCTTGCTAAATTACTTAACTTCACAACACCTTTGAGAAAAGTGTTCTAACATTCTCCCCAAGCCACAGGGGACAGAGGAGAATCTACAGCAACCAAACTGAGAGTGACCTTAATGATTTGTAGTTATGAGATGGAAAATGCCAGCTGCGTTCCACTTTACTGGTATTAAAGTTTGCCTGCATTTCCAAATGCCTCAAACATAATTACTTCAGGGCTCTACTAAATGCTTAAAAACCACTATGCATCTAGCAACTGCTTGGATGAGTAAAACAGGCAGCTGACAAAAATATGGTACCAGTTTCCACTGAGTGTCTCTAAATTACACAGTAAATACACTGTACTTATACATGTGCTTCCGGGGGGGATGCGATGCGATTGCTCCTGTATTTGAGGCACACGTCCCCACAGACAACAAACTACATTTTTGGTCTTCCAAAGTGTTGGGGTCGCCTGAGACATGCAAGGTTAGTTTGTTATTTCCTTGTGGGCCAGGTGTAATGTACCATGAAAGAGCAAATAAGTTGAATGCCCACAAAGCTTTGCCATTGCACACAATATGCTTTGAAGCTTATATTGTAATACTCTACTCCCTTTAGTGAATGCTACATAGTGTCAGCTTGGAAGAGGAACATGGCAGAATTGTAGCTTGCTGGTCTTAATAAATATCCTATTAAAGACATGTACTATTGAAACATGATGGCTACACTGCAGTTGAACAATATCAATAGTTTTGCACAGCATGCATTTTCTGTGTATGGGGGTGCACAGCATTGCTAGGAGAGGTACACCCATAAACAAAACCTTCATCAATACCAAGTCTTTGGTTTCACACAAGAATTATGATCTACTTTGCTACATATTTAATGCTTGATTCTGACATAGTATGATGGCAAATCCAGAGACAAGCCTATGAACATTCAAGTTTATAATAAATAAAACAACACAATGCGAAGCAACTTTTTACTGAAATATTGATGTAAAAATGTAGCCCATATTCCAAATGTGCCGTAAAACGGAGAGAGGGAGCACTTCACTTCACGTAGGCTACTAATATCAGACTATACTTCCTTTAATCTATGTTCAGCTGCTCCACACTGCAGCCAATCTGAATGGTCACATGGCTCAGGCATCCCCGAGGACAGCAGATTAAACAAAGTGTACGCTTGAGCATATGGAGCAAAGTTTGATTTCACCTGGTACCTGTGGATAAAATGAGAAAGGTGTTGGCACTGCTACAACTGCTAACTGACAACTATTGACTAATGGGAGGGGGCGACCTAAATACCATGGATTTTGTTTTGTGAAGCTGTCTATACAGATAGGGTATAATAATTTGATATGCTCTTTCTTTAAATAATTTAGATAGCCCTATTTTTAAGAAAAAAAAAAAGTGCAAAGGAATAAACAAAATTAGTGTAAACGAACAAGGTCATGTAATTGATGCACGGTCAATTCCTTTGTTCTGTCTTAACAATTACATTCTGTAATACGCTTGATATGTGCCTTTCAGTTCCTGCCCTAATGGAAAAACAGTAATGAAAATATGATAATGCATCTAAAATAAATTATATTGCAATCTTAGTACAGACTTAACAATATTTGCGCCCTAAAATGTCTTTCAATATATTTTACACGCTAACATTAATTAATTCCTACCATTTATCAAAATCCAGTCATCGTCTACGCCCATGAGTGGGTCTTTCGTTTGTTTGTTTTTGTGTTGATGAAAAGCCTGTCTTCTGTTCTGGTTTTCTCTGGTTGACGAACGAGTGGCACAGATACTGCAATTAGGGACAAACCAATAGGGAAGAACGGCATTGCTTCATGAGCTGAAAATTGGAAAACCCCAAGATTGAAATAAGATTTTAAAAATAGAAAATGCATTACTTTGGGATCGATCCCTCTAGCCCCTGGTGTATTCAATGGATAAGGCTGTCGCATAGGCTCTGAAGAGAATACATCAAAGAGTTACCGATGGTACAAATAGATATCCTAAAATAATGCTGGAGAGTTATTTGAGTAGATCCAGACTGCTGAGTGAATTGATTCCACAGCTAACAGAAACGATGTATTCAAGTCCCTAGTATGCTGAATTTCATTTATTACTGATCAGCCTCTGGGTCCACACAGGTAAAGTAAAGAATCAAAGCATGTAGTGTTGTTGAGGACTGCCTGATTTTCCAGATCAGTATTTTAAACAATCCACCCAATTTCATTTTTCTGTTTTTACAAATACTTTCTTTGTTTTCTTATATAAACCTCATTAAATATTAAAAGGGTCATTCATAATAAATAACAGTAATACATTTTTCTTTTAGAAATCTCATTGCAACTTTCCTTTAATTTATTTTACCCCATATGCTCATTAGAAATTTATTTTTTTGTTTGTTTTATTTATGTAATGATGTTTTGGGCTGAGAACTGCCACAAACAGGTGCAGCTGGAAATAACACATTAAAGCTCTAGACAAAGATCAAAGTAACTTCAAGTGTTCTTTTGAATAATGTCATCATTCCTGGAAACGGAACAACTGAAACCCCAATACCTGACTCCATATAAGTAAAAATAAAAATCAAAATAATTTCCAGATCCAGTGTAGATCAACTGTGCAACAGAGTCGACTAGTTGTTTCATAGCTGCTTTATTATGATAGTCGAAGATCATGCTTTTGAGCTGTCAGGAGCTGTTCTGTAATCCAGATAACCATCTCCCTGCTTGTTTCAATGAAATAAACAAATTGGATATTTGATGTTTGCTTTGCCCGTCTAGCCCGTTTAGGTTTGATGTTGATGCACTGGATAAAAGTCATGACGCCCCATCAGTACCGGATAACATGTTACATGTAGTGTCTCTAATTACTGTATATTTACATAGTAGTTAAATAGTAAATATATTGCACTTACACATACTTACAATGCTATTATGCATAGTTAAAATGTGCTTAATGTGTATATTGTTTGCATGATATAACCCTAACCATATCCTTAACCATATCCATAACTCTAACCCTTTTCTGATACAATTGTATAGTATAAGTACATTGCAACATTGTAATTATGAGTAAGTACACATATATTTACTAAGTAACTACTAAGACACTCCGATGTCAAATGTTACCCAGTACCGTTCATTCATTTTCTTAAAAACAGTTAGCATGAAATAAATAGTATTTTCCCTGCTTTTATTTTGTATTAAACTAACTTTACACTGACAGGCAACTAGACTGACGAGTCTTTCCTCTTGTGCAGCCATTACAACAGGGTGCCTCCACCACCCTTCCCTGCCCATTAGTGTTAGCAGGTCCAGTGTCACATAGCTGAACCAAATCCCTTTGCATTACCTGCTTTTCCTTTAACACTGGTTACATTAGTTGGCATCCATTTTGTGATTGTGCATTTATGTTGACACTTTATCTAGCTATGAATGCAGAAGACAAAATTACTAGGTATGGTGGCAATGTGGAAAATCACCTCTTCTGAGGCTATGACCCTGGTCTGTGCAGAATAACCAGTGTGCTTCCTTCAAAGGGACTTCAATCACCATGAGGATACAAGAGTTTAATATCAAAGCGCATCAGCCGAAAACGGATCCCATTGCTTTTTGTATGTTTCTAAATGCAATCTCTATCTCACACTAATTGGATGACTAATGTTTGACTGGTTGACTGACATGTCAAGGACCTAAGCCCCCCTGTTAGATTTAGAAACAGAGGATTTGGAAATGGAAAAAGGGAATCAAATGGAAGGGGGCCACATAACTTGTGAAAAGAACAAAATGACAGATCAGCAAGGTTAATTACACAGTAGAGACCTGAAGAGATGGCTTGAGGTGTAGAGAGGAATCATAACAAGAGAATCCGGAGAACACAGTGGATGGGGTGTGCCAATAGAACCACCAATCGGGAAGCTATACAATAAAAACATATAGCTAAAATATTTACAGGTTGTCATTTCATCTGTACTAAGTGCTCCGGGAGCGTCCGCACTTTGAATAGCATCAGTTACATATAATAGTTTTTCAATCATCCCACTGGAGGACTGAATAGCAGTTTTGCAATCTGATAGTGACTTTAGGGTTATGATTAAGTTTTGGGTTTAAATTGTGAGGCACAGATGTTCCGGATTCACTGCAGAATATTCTTTATTTCCGATCCACAATTCCGATTATGGGTTAGCAAGGTAAGGAAGCATATTAGTGTAGGGCTGTGCACTGAAGCCCATACAGGAAGCATTGTTTCCTGAGCCTGTGCAACACTGATATGCTTCCCCACCTCACCTCCCCACTATCATTCTTGAGGAGTCTTTTTTATAAGTCTTTTTTTATTGGAATAGTTCATGGAAAACGATGATAGAAGCACAATAACAAACAACAATTGAGAACAGTACAAAAGACACACAATAGGGTATTAAACAGGTAACGCGTGAAATATGAGGACAATGGATGTGATATTAAGTGCCACTTTTCATGTAATTCTTTTTTTGGCTTCCTCTACAGAAAGATTTTTCTTTTTTGTCAAATGAGTTGATCCCTGCTCCCCAGTCTTTCTAGTTGCCATGGCTGTATTACAAAAAACAATCTCTGAAGGATTTTACTTTTTAACATAAGTTTGACAAGAATACCCCACAGACTATCATGTAAGGCTTAGCTGTATATCAACTAGCCAATTATTTAACCAGGACAGTCCCAATTTTCTGTAGTTGTGGACACCTGTTCTAATAATATCACATTTCTCAGTATCCAGTTTATTTTAATACAAAGAGTTTTACCTACGGTACCAGAAGATACTTTAAAATAATTTTACATTGTACACCATGAAGGCTGGTGTTTTCTGGTGCAATTCCAAGAGGCTGCTGGTTTGCTTATATATGTGTTTTACAATTTATCTGGGAAAAGTGTTTTAGAAAAATAAAAATGAACTGCAGATTATTCATTAACAATGATGTGTTAATCCACTCCAGATGATAATAAATGAGCATCACCTCCCTTTATCATGTGAATTTTACATATTACACTTAAAAGATCATTTAATTGGGTCATTCATCTTCTAGGGCACTGGATACAACCCCCCCCCCCCCCCCCCCCCACACACACACACACACACACACCTCTCACCCCTCATAGAAGGTTGCCTGCAGATTTCTGGTGTGAAATGACAATGATGAAAAAAAGGGAGTTCATTTATTTATTTAGGCATGAAACAAAAACACAATAATAAATTGTACTTGGAAATGAATACCAGTTATTTTGTGTTAACAGACAGATAAAACCACAACAGAGATATAAAACACACTGGGATATTACTGGACCAGGAGTTGTGTGATTATTGTTATTACAGAGCGATCACAGTGTTGTTAGAGACAGGAGTTTCACAGACTCTGGTTGGCCCTAATCTTGGACCACCTAGATAAGGAGTATGGGGTTGATTAGAACTAATTGGGGTCTGATCAGAGCTAATCAGGGTTTATGTATTGTGTCACCACTAACTTAGTGCCCCTGCTTACCATCTGGGATGTGACAGCTTTTCTTGTTGGCTGTATCTGTTTGTTAATAATGCTCAAGTACACACAAATGAATGCTGGCCTTCCTCAAACACACCAGGGTGAAAGCAAGCATGCAATAGCATATTATTATCCAGCGAAAGAAGCCAAGGCCTTCATTAAAAAAGACTTTAGAGACACCTGCAACTTTCTTTTCTTTTCAATAGCTCAACAGCTATAAACAGCAGATTATAATCTTTTTTCAAGCAAACAACAACAAAAATGACAATTATACAAGGAGTAAGAGACAATACACAACTACCTACAAGCCCCTCCATTAAAAGTCTAAGTTGTTTATTTATGGTTTAATTCATTAGGTGTCCCCCCCCCCCCCCTCTAAAGAGTAAACGGACCTCTGTGGCAGGGAGACCTTCTGCTTCTGGAGTGCATGTGTGCCTTTATGGAAGCAGTTGGAATGCATAACAGGAGACATGTTGCTAAGCAACTAATTGAGCAGGTAGGCTCACCCAGTGCTGAGTAAACCGGAGGTCCTGATTGGCTGGGTGCCGTGCCCAGGGAGGCTGTGCGGAGTTCAAAAAGTGTCTGCACCACAGCTCAAGACTACTGCATGGCCATTACTACACAGACGGGTGCTTAGTGAAAGCTTGTGTTTGTTTACATCAAGGAGGAGAGCGTCCACTCTGCAGGAACTACTGCATGAAACCCTTCCACTCCAAGACGGTGCTCGTGAAGGCTTTGCCCAGCTGAGGACGTGTGAAGAGACAGTTTGAAGAGACAGGAGTCGTCGTGATAATTCCGAGACTCCGGGAGCCCAAAAGTAGGTCAGTTTAAGGGATGTTGATCCCAAACAGTGTGGAGAGGGTTTGCGTAGAGTTGTAGGTTCCTGGAGTGGGGCGTTCCTTTTAGTGGAACTAGCGCTCGCCATTTGTGTGGCAAACTTTTATTTTGAGCTTTGTTTTGTTTTTTGTTTTTTATTAAATGTGACTCTAGGGCCACCATAGCTGGTGCCCTAGCATCAGCACTTGTGTTGATGTTTAATCTGCGTGCCTGTGTGGCGTGCCAACAGTCTGTGTCAGCCTCAGTACTGCTCAGTGACGACCCACACACGAAGCAAACTTCCTGTGCAGGAATGCTTTAATGCTTTAATAATTATATAGACCTTACCTGTACCACTCATTACAGTAACAGAATGGAATCTGGTTTCCAGTAACAGCAGAGGTCACAACTATTACATGCCGATGGGATACTAAAGACACTGAATTATAACCAGCATCACTAGTTCTTATCAATTACACTGACACAGACGGGAGCTAAAGCCTGCTGGAGTTTATTGAAGCACACAGGGTTTGCACTGCAAGATTATTTCCCTTGCCTAATAAACAGAGCAAGGACATTTTAAAAAACAAAAATCTTTAGAACACAAAGGCAGAGAGAAGCCAAATACAAAAAACATCAATGAATATAACAAGCTATATCTGCATGGCATCACTCATTTTCATTTAACATTCAAGTCATGCACAATACAGTATGTTGTTATTATCGGGATTCAACAGCAATATAACATGAGTGTTTCAAATTACTTTTTCAATAGCTGTATTATTTTTCATATAATATATACAAATGAATAAGATGACCTTATTCCAACTGAGTTCAAACTCCTTTACTTTACAGAATAGGTTTGTGGAGAAAAAAAAAAGGATGTGTACAATGAAGTCTGGAGCATAACCCTGAACCCGAACTGAAAACATTTATAATGTTTAGAAAGTTTGTTCTTCATAGAGTTCACACAAAGGACAACCCCTTTGCAGATCACAAGCAGTGGTTAGAAAGATCTCTACTTACTAAATTACTTCCAGTATCTACACATTTCATTTAATGTCCTCTGGCATCCCAGACCAAAGGAATAATATTTGCATTGTATTCTTTAGTTATATCTTAAAGCATCCTAGAGACACTCAAATAAAACATAGCTCCTTGCAAAGAGGTTCTAAGAAAAGTTACAGGTACAATGCAGCAAACCCAAAGCTACTCAGCAATGTTCTTGATAAACCAATCATGTTACAAGAGCAACTCTCTCTGCCCATTAGACAGCTTACACAAAAGATTATCCTTCTAAAGATTTTAAATAGAAAATACATCATTCAAATCTGAGGAGTGAAAACCCTGTGTAAATAGGTTCACTTTTGTCACACACACACACACACACACACACACACACACACACACACACACACATAGCTGCCCATCAACTGAGTGCGCTGACTTCAAATGAAAGAAATCAAGATAGGGACACTGTCCTACAAGGACACTGAACCATGATAAGTTAACCACCGTGCAGTCTGTAAGGCTCAGATCAGTTAGTTTTAACTAAGTAGACATTAAACTGGGGAAAAGAAAAAATATATATCTATAAGTTTAAAGGATTCCTGGCAGGTTGGTTCCTTTATGTGACAAACTGCAATTGCAACAGGGACATGAGTCAAGAGAAAATCCAAAAAAATCACTTCCTGTCTTTTTAATTTTTTTCACAGCAGCCGTGTGAAGCGACAAAGTGACTTCATAGACAGTTTCTATTGTTTTCTTCTTAGGAGACAGTATGGAAATAATAATAATAATAATAATAATAATAATAATAATAATAATAATAATAATAATAATAATAATAACACAATAAGTTGAATGATAAGTATTCATCATTGGAGTGCAGCACGTTTAAGTCCCCTCATTTGCCATTTTCTCTTCCACCCTATCCATTTTAAAGAAGTGCTTAATCATGCTTTGCACGCATGCAGCTTCAAGCCAGTCCGAGGAAAAACAAATGATGTTATTCAGAATAAATGTCTTGAGCAATAAATTGCGAGGCTGGAAAAGATTAATGTTTTTGCAAATGGTGTGCAGTAAAAAAGCAGAAAAATAACAGACATCTTTCTTCTTTAAAATGATAGCAGTGCAGTGATGAATGTACTGGTTTTCATTGATAAAAAAAAAGACTTTGCTAAAGCATTCTTTAAATTACTCGCAATCTTTGTGATTAAGACCCAGTGACACATGACTGTTTATTAGAAATACATCTATCTATGTATATAAGCTATTTTTACCCACCACACAGGTATTTCTCACAGACAAAAATACTGCAAGACAATATCAAATCTCGACATGTTTTCAGGAGTTACTGAAAGAGATTGGATAACCATTATTAGGAAAATGGAACATGCAGAAAGTCATTCCATTTCTGAAATCCTACCTCACTGACGTTAATGAAATGCAGCACATCTTCAACTCGGCAATTGAAGAACTTGACTTTCATTTATTTTTTATGAATGGTGTGTGTGTGTGTGGGGGGGGGGGGGCGAGACAGGGCACAGCAATTTGAATCAAACATACTAGTCCTTTATAAGTAAAACATTTAACACTTATGAGTCTGAAAAAATGGTGCTATTGTAGCTCTGTCAAGGTGAATCCTTAGGGAAAGCTGGCTGCTTATTATGCAGTGTAATATAAACGCGCTTGAAATTCAGGGAATTCAGGGAAACTGTTAACAGGAGATTTTGCCTCTTTTGCTAATGCACTGGCATGTTACTGGACATGTCCTCCATTGTCTGGAAGTCTGACTGAATAGTGCCAGAAAAGATGAAACTATCTTTTATGGTAGGGAGCAGATTTCATCCAAATATCAAGAAGCTGACTTTGAACAACAGTAACTGAATCCACTTGCTTTCTTTTATATGCCACACTCCTTGTGCACAGTTGGCTTGCAGAGGGTGCATTGACGCATGACTTTATTGTGTTACAATAACTAGGCTGACTTAAATAACTCAGTCAATATCGTCAATCTCCCTCACTTCAGCTGTCTCAGTCTGCACAACAAGCTTTCTTCAATATCCTCCCCATAGTTATCATAAATATTAAAACACATCACAATCCATTGAGAACAGTTCAGTGAGTTGCAGTTTAACTTCAGTAGGCCTTTAGAATCACTTGATGTTTGCACCATGAATAAATCAGTGGCAACAAAAAGGACAAAACTCAATTTAAACAGATAAAAAAAAACTCATGAAATCAGAATGACAAAGAACTTCTGTTTTTGGGAAATGAGTCATGTCAATTGTTTTTGAGTTAGAAAAAAAAAAAACAAAGACAAGCAGCAAATTGTTAAACTCCCCTCTCACTGAATAAAAACAAACCAAACAAAAACCAAACATGGTAACACTTTACATTGCATCTCTAATTACCGTGTAGTTACATAGTAAATGCGTGTGCACTTACACATAATTACAATGTTATTATACATAGTTACAATGTACTTAACACACACACACACACACAATTGTATCAGACAATGGTTAGGGTTAGGTTAGAGTTAGGGTAATAGCATACAAAATATATACATTAAGTACATTGTAACTATGCATGATATCAAACAAAGCACAGGATTATGCAAACGGGATTATGTAAAACTCTGAAAACTATGCTGTAGATGGAACCATGAACATGATTAGCCCAGAGCTTTGCTGTGAAACCTGAAATAAACAGCTCTTTCCACACATAGCATTAGTATGTTAATATAGGCAAGTGGAGCAGTGGCTGTGCTACTAGAGCGAATGGAAAAAAGGCTTAGGGAGTTTTAAAAGGAGAGCAAAACCACTTTGAATCAAAGAAAGATCCACTGTAAAACGGGAACAGCTTATGAGCAAGTCTCTCCTGTGTGCTTTGAAATAAATTACCAAATAATTACAGTCATGTTTATTTGTTCATTTCATTTTCTTATGGCATAACAAGTTCCTGCCTTGTCTAACTGGTCGTATGCAATGTTTTGTCATCTGACTTACAAATACTAAACAAGTCATGAAATATTGAAATCAGTTAATTCCTGAAGGCACCTTGCACAATTTACCGCCAATTTAGCCTAACCAAATCATGAATTGTATTATGAATTATTGAACAAGTGAAATAAAAAAAAAAAAAACAAGGGCTTATTTATTAATCAATGCTGCTTTAAACCTCATTGCATTCAGAATGGTGCTAGATCTCAGAAACTTGCCTATTGTTTTTTATATGGATTACAGTATGTTATTGAATCTAAAGTACTACAGTTTTGAAGCAAAATATAATGCAAGTCACCGAAGAGGTGCAATATATGTATATAATATATATATATATATATATATATATATATATATATATATATATATATATATATATATATATATATATATATATATATATATATATATATATATATATATATATATATATATATATATATATATATATATATATATATATATATATATATATATATATATATAGCATAAAATGTTGGGAAAGTAAAGGGATTATCCATTTCAATAACATCCCAGTGCGATCATTCCAATGGCACAGTGCAATGAGTTTATTTGCAACAATGTTTTGGAGCATTCTGTTTGGAGATTCTGAAAGTGAAGTTGCTGAGGATGAATATGCAAAGCAGACATTGTCCATAACTGCTTTATACAACTTCTTCTGTCAGAGCTAATAAGCCACTGAGCCGGCAGCAGATATGAAGTGTGTGCACAGAATTTCTTTCTAATTAAACTTTGATAATTTCATCAGGGGACAGAGCTTTTCATCAGTAAGGGTTGGATGGTGTAACAGAGCCTCAGCATGCAGACCGCATTCCCGGTGGAGAACATCACCCTTTTTTATTTTTTGCACTAAAATGCTATAATGTAGGCGACTCATGCAAGGTGATTGCCTGGCTTTGAAGTTCCGTGTAGTCCTGGAATAATGAAACACTAGCCTGCAAGATGCTGTACCACCTATAGAGATGTTACATGTGATGTCATTGCTTGACTTGATGAAAACAATCCATGGAGAATAATGACCATAGAAAAAAGTTGTTAAATCCCATGAAAGTTTACCCAGAATATTTTAAAAGGATTCAAAGAGGAGGTCTTCATACGCTCAATATGGAAAAAGGAGCAAACTGTCTAATAACAATACGCCCATCGTCTGAGCTGCCGTGCCAAGCAATGCTTATTAAAAAATAATTATCGTTCTGGAAAAACAAATCATTGGGATCAGTACAGATGTCTCTCCTTATAGAAGGCACAATCCAATTAGGTTTTGAATGCCTCCATTAGAAGATGCCTACCTAATTAAAAATGTCAAAGTGCTTGTACAGTTTCTTTGTTTGTAGAACATGAGAAACTTTGCAGAGCAAAGGAAGAGGGTCGGATATTGTTTTACTTGGTGCTTGTTCTGTCTGCCATTGCACTTTTCCAAACGAATGATTTCTCTCTAGAGGTTTCTCTGATCCATTGCATATACCTATGGATAGATACCTTTCAAATACAACTCTATAGGCTAGACTGCAGTCAATAGGACCTACAACCCAGGACATTGTATAAATAAAGTAAAATAAACAAGTGAATAACTAAGTGATCTCCAGCCCCTGAATAGGAGGACCACTGATAATTGTATTAATGGTAATAAATCTTTAAAACAAACAAAAAAATTGTAATGCCTTGGTTAACACTCATGTAGCTCCAGATGAAACAGTGATTTGCATTTATATATAACATAATGTATAGTTACAGTATATTCATAGTCTGGGGCTGAACCCTCCAGGATCCTGTTGGCAGCATGCCGACACAATTCCTATCACTGGTGCTTTTGGTCTCTGCTAATTAATGGTTGTGCAGGGAAAGTAAATGAGGTCTGGTGCACTGGTATTCAAGAAAGGTAGCAGTATTTGTGTAGCAGCTCAGATGATCTACGCTCCCCCCCCCCCCCCCCCCCCCCCCCCCCCCCCCCCCCCCCCCGATATTTTCTTCTACCCTAAAAAACAACTCCTTCCTCATCATATAATAAGGAGTGACAGGTTTTTCTCAACTTTGTGATGAGTGGTGGTCAGGAGTAAGGATCAGAAATCCTGAAGCAGAGTGAAAAGTGTGGTATACCCCATGAGGGTGCAGTTAAAGGTTCTTGATGCGAGTTCAAAACTCAATCAGGATGCACGAATCTCTGTCACTGAAGTTTCGTTTTCTATCCCTCGCTGTCCCAACCTGCCTCCAATATGTCAACGCTGGCTGTCATCTCTTATGTCTGTACACATTCAACAGATGGTACAGCAGATCTTTTCCAAAAGCCTTTGCTAAATGCACAGGGAGGAAACAGACAGCTTTCTGTTTGCAGAATGCATAGGCAAACAATGTGCAGACAAACTGTGTGGCTCCACTGGTTTACTTAGTCCATTAGGAGTGGGAGTCTGGTCAGCTGTGCCTTAGCGAAGCAGGTTTATAAAAGAAGCAAGCTTGAACATTCAATCGATAACTGACAGCCACCACCAAGTTCTTTTTCTAGTGGCTGTCTGTTACAGCAAACATGTTTTTGGTTTTTTGGGTGCTTTCTCTGTTAAATACAATTAATTGTGTCCAGCAGGTGGCGCAAAATCTGTTTTATTATTTTAAAATTGATTGCAAATACTAAATGTGATAGAAACAGGTCTGAATTGACTGGGTTAAACTGGTGTGGAAGTTTTGTTCGCCTTATAATTCTGAGTTGTTAAGCCACTTAAATTGGCTAAGAAAAGACAGGCTGCACTTTGTGAAGATTAATGCCTTTTTTGAATAATGCAAACAGTGCACTTGCACAAACAGAAGCCCAGATGATGGACAAATGGCTTTAAAACAAACAAACAAACAAACAAACAAACAAAAACCATCTAGAAGAGAATAATGATGTTATTCTTACCCAGTCAATACTTAGCCATCTCTGAGATTGCTGGTTTTAAGCACCCACTGAAACGCACCAGCGCTGAGGTAGAATGCAACTAGATCTTTTTAAATGCCTCAGGGAAAAACTGAAAAACAAGTTCAGTGTTTAAAAATCAATATAAATATACAGGAGGCTGGGTGTAAATGGACCCTGGGATCATTTTTCCTTTAATACTCTTGCCACCAGCAAATAAGTATCACAAGAGAGATGATGTTGGCAAATACACAACACTATATTACTAGCACTTTATTTGAATATCATACTGGTGTGGTTAAATACAGTCTTTAGGAAAAAGTGTAGAGAAGCAGTTGAAGTGCATGAGACTGTGCTGGCACTCCCCTTTGTGTCCGATGAAGGAAATGCAGTTTGAATATAAGAACAGAGCTGGGGGACCCAGCAGCTTATTGAGTTCTTTGTTTTCTCAAGCTAGTTAAAAACACATTACTGGATTTCCCTCCCTGTGTACCATATACAAGTTATAGAAACTGACTTAAGGGGAAATGTCTAAATGATAAAGGTTACCTGAAGATATAGTGTTTATACAGTTAAAAAAAAAAAAAAAAAAAAAAAAAAAAAAAAAAAACATTTTACATACTGTATACAGAGGCTGGGATGGGCAAAATTGTTTTAATTACAACACTATTGTCATTTAATTTCTGCTGTTTTGGGGCGCTCAGTGTGATTCCCTCTTTACCAAACTCAATACAAAATTCATCCTTAACCCAGTGCCATTGCCCTCATTTGAGGACAGGTTACTTTGTCATTTTTCGGAGCATTTTTAACTGGCATCTACCTGTTACTTAAATGTTCTCTTTAACTATACTGTTATGATAACTTTCTCTCATTTTTTTAACTGCAACAGTTAAGTTTAAATGTAATGTAATGTTCAAAGAAAACATCATTTGGAACTTAATGGTTTAATGCACTTGTTTGCAGTTTCTGACAATGACCCCACAGCACTTCTGACATGCCTATGTGAGTGGGATTCTCTAATGAAAAAGATCAGAAGTCCCCAACGCATAAAATAGACAAACTGACTTTCTGAGCTGTTACAACAAAATGAAGAAAAGAGTTCTTGAAATGCAAGCTGTTTATTCTCACAGTCTAGACTTTTGTATTGGACAGACTCTGCATATAAGCAATCAAATCATTTAGAAATTGAGCTGCCAGATTTTTCATTATCATCTGGGAACATTATCAGAATCAGTGATTTGGGTTTGAGTTTTACCCTCATGCAATCGCTATCCTAATGATCTGCTGCTTCCACTCTAAATGCAAATACAGTTACTATTCGGAGCCACATGTGCACTACACAGGAACGGAACCCAGAGGACATTGCACAGGGGATGCACAGGGGATGCACAGGGGATGCATGAGAACATACTGCACAGAGAAGAGAATCACATGCAGTACTAATTTCAGTGCGGATAGATCGACTAGAAGTGATTCAGCATGAAAAACATGACTGGGTAACCCATTTCATACCCTCACCACTCTTTGTGTGAAGGGCTGTCTCTTTCCTAAGTCTAAATCCACTTTGCTTCCAACTCTGTCCCCTGTGCTTAAAGCATAAGGTTAAATTTGTCAACTCCTTTTAAGATTAAAAAACAGTGTATCTAAATTTCTTAAAATAAATATTATTATTTCCATTATAAAAAAAGGCTTGATTCCCTAATGTTACATATTGAGATCAATTTAAATGAGGCAGGATAAGCGATTGTCTGACTTTTTTTCTTCTGTGAAAGACCCACCAATTCTTTGCAAACCACCCTTATAAATGTTATTCTTTCACAGAAATGCTGCTGTTAGGTGAGCCATGGTCTTTACAATGCTTTACCACAGTGATTTGCTTACCTGTGCTTTACCATGATTCCACCATAGTTCTACAGTAATACACTTTGCTATGCCTTTGCCCTGCTATCTAGGGCAGTAAACGAGTATACAGATATATCTGCTGTTAGGGCACTGATTGAGCTCTCCATGAAACCCTATAGGAATTGTCAAATTGTCCGCATGACAGGATTTAAGCCCTCAGTATGGAGGTGTATTAGCCTCTGAGATTGAAAGCCTCTGACCTTGTTCAAGAAGTAAACGAAGCACCAGAAGGAACAAGCAGAGCCACAGAATCCAGTCCCCAGAAGAAATGTACATAAGATCCTGTATGTCGCCCTTCTCACCCTCTGCTCAATAAAAGGCAATGAAAATGGTAAGCTTGTTACCTTGGACTGCTGCTGCACAGTGTGTGCTAGTTAGAATGCTTGTTTCATTGCTAAGTACCCGTATAAGCTAAAAACCTAATAGTCCGTGCTTAATAGTAGTGCTCCTTTTTATAAAGTGTGACCAAGGCTGACTTGTACTGGCTGAATTGATAAAGATGATTGTAGAAACTGACCCCCAAGCTTTAAAACAAACAACAAAAAAAAACAAAAACAAAAAAACTACCAAGTGGTAAGATCATGTTCAATGTGCCTGGTACTGACATGAGGATCTGGCTACTGGGGTCACCGCTTCACTGGGTCACTGATTCCCTGATGGGCAGGCCTCCGTTCTTTGGCTCTCATGTCGGACTGTAGAGGTCAGTCCTCATTGAGCGTCATTATTCCTAAACGCATTAGCCTGCCTCTGAGAATCACACAACACAATAGGTCTTCTATCTCACCCCTCTGCAGGATCAATGTCTGTGTCACCGCGCTGTCCTCAATCCTGTCTGTGTCACCACGCTGTCATCAATCCTGTCGCAGTGTGAATGGTGAAGTCTGCAATGAAAGCAATAGATTCAGTTGCTTTGAAGACAGCCAAACTAATGTATTAAGAAATTTGTGAGGTTTTTGTGCGCAGAATATTGCTTCATAAAGTATTACATCAGCTACTGTTACACCCTCCTCATGAATCATCAGGTACAGCAACACTCTCGGGGTTATTATCAAAACTTGGTACCTCTCTGCTAATAAAGCTCTGGCATTAATGCACAAAAATTAATTTTGAACATTGAAAAACAAAATTTACTTATAACTGAGGAAAACAGAAAGAAATATATTTCAGAATCTTACATTTAAAGTCATCCCATCGCTGAAAGGCATTAACCAGTATTCAAGTGCCTGATGAAATAACGAGAGTTATGTTAAAAATCACTTGTGCAGAAATAGAGCTCAGGCTCTTCCAGGCTAGGTCAGGTGTTTCAACCATAATCTTAATTGTTTAGTAGAACCAATTGAACCTCCAGCCAGGTCTCAAAGCAGAACTAACTCGTTATACATCCTAAACCTGGAGTAAAACAGCTCTCCAGGACGAGCTGCTGATCCTTGCACAGGATTTAAATGCAGGTGAAAACGCAGCAACTCGCCAGTAGGTGGCAGCACAATCATTCTATAATCATCTCAGCTTCAAAGGGCCTATTGTCCTATTTATTTTTTGAAATGTGAACTCAGAAAACTGGCATGCACATTCATTTGTTTCTCTAAATTACTGCTTTGTGTTTATTGCAGCAACCTACAAAACAGGAGTACAGTTGGCCAGTGTTTATTTTATACCCTTATATGCAACAGTTTTGATAACCACCTACAGTACATGCAACTTGTGTTCCCCTTGTCTATTAGAGATAAAGCATGCTACAGGCCTAGACTCAATGCTGGGTCATTCCCCTTGGTAATAAGATAATGTTAGAAACATTATCTGTTTCCCAAGAATCCCCATCCCAGTGGGAGTCAGATGAGAATATCTACGCTCCTTACTCCAGACCCAATTAGACTTGGAAGCTTTTAGTAAGCATTCAGCTCAAGGCAAAGGTGTCACCACTAATGAGCCATTACTGAAGAATTAGACAAGAGACACAAACAGGATTACACAAGCCTGTCAGCATGATTTATAGGTGATGCAAGAAACCTTAACTAAGTTTCCAATTTTTTTTATTTTTTTTATTTTTTTTTTTGCAGAAAATCTAATTTAATTATCCAATAAACCTTACATTAAAGTTAAGGAAACTTTTTTTTTTTAAAAACAGGGCATTGAAATAAGTGACTTCTGATGGAGAACAAGGGGGTTTTAGAGTCAAGATCTGAACAAAATACACAGAATAAGAAATAGTGTTACACAAACAGCACTTCTCTTTGAGGGCATCACAAGTTGTCATTTCACACATTCTGCAGATAGAGGGAGATGCTTTGTTAAGGGCAGCTCTGTCAGGCTGGCAGCAGGTGGAATCGCTGTCTAGACCAGCTGAAGCTCTGAGCCACGTCTTCAATTACACTCACTACCGAAAAGGAGCTTTTGAAAATATGATATCCCTTAGAGGTTAGTTACTGCCAGACAGGCTACCAATGAAAAGAAAGAAAGAAACAAAAAGAAAGAAAGAGAAGGGCCCGTCCCTTTATGGCTGTATTTTTTGTTGGAATTAGGGAACTCTGGAATGGTGAACGATGACCAGTGTGAAAGAAGGTGTCACTTTGCAGCACATTAGCTGCAGTAGGGCTGGGTAAGGTTAAGGTAAGCCTGCCCGTGCAATGGCCTTTTGATCTTTCTCTTGCTCAGCATGACTGTTTTGCCAATGCCCTCATTAAGGTACATTTGATGTGTTACATGATTGATCTATGAAAGATAGTTAGATGATAATAATAATAATAATGGTTTAAGAGTCTATCACAGTGGAAGAAATTGGTCTTTTTTCCACAGCTGGACTTGGGTGGTTTTCTTGTTACTGCTGGCCTGCTGCTTAGTAATGAAAGCATATTCCCTTATCCAGATGCCACAGTAGAAGGCCCAGCTTCCATTCTTTATTCTTTAATGTATCTTCCATTCCAGAAACCAAAACTAAACACAAATGTCTACATCATTTGGCTTTTGTTTTTGCACACCACCGTCTGCATTCTTCAGATGCTGCATTAGTTTAGTCTTACTTCAGGTTACAGAGGTAGCCACGGTCAGTCACTTCACTGTTCTAAACTCTATGAAGTGCATTGAAAACAGTAAGTTTGCCCATGTACTGAACAAAGCCAGGTGGATTTCCAAAAAAGAGCCCTAGGCTTACTGTATGAACCAAAGGGCCATGATTTTGGTTTCTCAGTTATTCTAAACTGAGCAATTTCTTAACCCTGCAAATGAAAAACAGCTGCAAATTCAAAAACATGATCTGACAGGTGCGACTAAATCCTGACCACAAGTCTCCAAAGCGCACACCCTCGAACGAGGGAGGTAAAGAAATCGAAAAATGCCTGCCGGGGAATTATTCTTATGGTGTGCGAGGCGCAAAGTGTCAAACAAAAGACAGTACTGTTCTAGAGAAAGCCGTGTTACCTGCTGAACCACTGCTTTGAAGAAATGAGCTGCATCAGTGTGCTCTGAAGGGTGTTTGGAAATGCTTATACTGTAACATTCACGACCTAGTGGAAATCCTAGTACCCTTATTCTAGGAATCAGTGTGCTCTAAACATTACTGGGGAATGTTTAAGAGAACATGAGCTTGCTCAATCTGTTATATAAACAAGCTTCTAATAGTTGAAAGACTGAACAAAGTAAATGAAACGCAGTTGCATTGCAATATGCATTGCATATTAAAACTAAACTTGAATAAATGCAAACCATTCATACTAATAATATGAGTTTTTTTTTATCACTATTGAATTGTTCTTAAGCCTCATATTTCATTTCAGTTGTTAAGTTACTCAGAATTTAACTTACTTAGATTGCAGCCGTCCATAGAAGTATGGGATGCACTGATTATCAGGCTGTGGATAATATTGCAATATTTAAACTCGTAACAAGACTCACTTGCAAGTAACACAGAACAATAAACTGTCAAGAAAATGAAGCTCTGCCCTGCTGCTACCACAGAGTTTCATCTCAGCAATGGAACTGATGGGATTGTATTTAGATTACCAGCATCAAGGGCTTCACAAATGGAAATATACAACAAGTCTGTGTTGCTTACAATGTTGATAGATCACTTTGTAATGATCCATAGCTACTTTGCCTGCAGATGACACACAGTACATCATTCATGACTTCATGAACACCACAGTGTGTCTGTCATGCTTGTAAAGGAATTCTCTCTATAGACGGCCGTGGTATAACACATTCAAGTGGAGCGTTACTATTGTTATTTAAAGTTGAAGTGCCTTACTTTCAAATACAAATATGTATTCCTTAAAATCATAGCTAGTCAGTGTTTACCTTATCACTGCCCCTGTAATTTCTTTACTGTGAATAATACAGGGAAAAGTAACCGGTTCCACTGCCCTTTTTTTAAGGAACTTGTGTCACGGTCCCTTTACGGTCTTTATTACTGTTCTGTAATGCATGTTCTTATATAAAGATGCACGTTTCAGAATAAAAAACATGTTGTCTACCAGTGTTTGAACCACTATTTGCATAAATATTTTCTGATGCCCTGAGCCTTTGGGTAACCAGAGCTGTTTTAGGAATGAAATAGCATCTGGTGTTATTTAAGTGCAAAGGGCAAAGTCAAGGAAACACTATTGTCAGCCTTTGAAATAAAAACAAAAAAAAACAAAAAAAAAAACACTCAATAAGATGATCCAAACCCCCAGGAGGGATTAGAAACGCAAACTCTTTACACCATGCAAAATCATAGCAATTCCACATCATGTTAACACAATGCATTACTTTTAGTTTAATAGTCTTTAAAAACTTGCAGGACAACATTTCCCCCAAATTACCAAAGAGACACCTCTGTGGAGTCATCAAAAACAGACGCTCGGCACGGAAACTGTCAAATTATTTTGCTGACAATTTCTCACGACAGAATTCGGAGGAATTCTAGTGTCGCATAGCGTACAGTACAACGGTGTTCAGTAATGAAAATTAAATTAAAATGACAATTTTCTAATGTCCTACCGACCGGGGGTTCAATGCTCTCACACAAAGACACGTTATGTTTTTGCATCATTATCACCCAAAACCTAAAGTATTTCACTGCAGGTCGGTTTCATAAGTGACGACAGGAAGTACCTGAAGACAAATATATATATATATATATATATATATTATATATATATATATATATATATATATATATATATATATATTAATATTAACGTATATATAGAATATATTAGACTATCTATCTGATAGAGCAACCTAGTACTGAAAATCACAAGGACTCGAGGAAATATTCAGTCTAAAAGTTCTGTTGGCCTCCCGGAGGACAGCTACTTTTATGAAAAGAGAGCGACAGTGTCATGGAAGTTGTCAACATATATATATATATATAATATATATGATATACGTCTACTATTGCAAGGAAAATTGCTTAAAGGCTAAGAACCCGGGCATTATCAAATTCAACTTAAAATTGAATGCAAAATTGTTGACAAATGTACAAATATTGAACAAACCATCCTCTGTTTTTAGTGTCCCTGTTTATTATGTTTATGCATATTGATGGTTGGAGACAAAACTGCACTGTTATATAAGCTATTGTATAATAAGCGACGAAAAAGCATGACGTTTTCAATGCTTATAAGCTATTGACTGATGTCATGGGAGTGTCGTAATAAACAAAAGTAACGAATGAATAACTGACTACCACCCTCACACGAGAACTTCAAGAAATCTCTTCTTTAACTACGGTTTCTTTACGTACTCTGAAACAAAATTATCACCGAGACTCTGAAGTGGATATCTAAGTTCATAAATACTCTTTAAGCAGTATATATATATATATATATATATATATATATATATATATATATATATATATATATATATATATATATATATAAAGGGCAGCTGGCTCTTTGAGCTAACATACACACACACACACACACACACACACACACACACACACACACACACACACACACACACACACACACACACACCAGGGTGGCTTATTAAAAACTGAAACATTTTAGAAGAGTAGTATTCATCTATTTACAATAGCATGCTCTCCCGCAAGTGGAGAGATTCAGTTCCTTAAGTCCTCTAATTATTTCCTGGTAAGAGAAGATAAGGTTTCCCCTGCTTGAGCTGCTCTGAACACCTTGTGTAAATGCCTGTAGGTAACATTGTAACGAGACTCCTTCAGGGCGTTCAAGACCCCTTCCGATCAGACACAGGACAAGTCCACCGAGTAAAGGAAAGACCTTTCCAGTTAAACAATTTATTCTCCAGGACCCCCAGTGCTTCACTGAATATTTAACCGGTTTAGTGCTGGTCTGGGCAAGCTGTTTGCTGCTCTTACACTGCAGCGCTCTTTAAAAATGTATGATACAACATACTGTGCTAATGTACCAAAACGGTGCTCAACACAGGTCACATAATAAGGTAGCCATTTTAAACATCTCAATACAAATGAACCTGCCTTATCTAATATATGTAACCACAGATGCTGATTTCCTAATTCCTGCCACATTCTGCATTTTCCTGCTGAGGAAAGCACTTTAAATTTTTTTTGTTAACACTGGTTTCTTTATTTTCTGTATTTCTGCTCTTTATATGTGTAAGTGTAGTGGACTATCTCGGCATAGCTTGTGTACGGCATGACAGTGGCAGCCAATCATCACACTCTGAACTATTATGATTGGGTAATATTGCATTGATTAACCCAACGGAGAAATCCTTATGCTAAACCTTAGCTTGCTGTATAGAACATTCTTTAAGTGCATGATGTACGTATGCAGTTATTGAAAACAGTCATACAATGTGTGTGCATCCTACAAAGGGTAAAGGCTATTAGTATTAAAGTATATGTGACACAGCAAAGGAAACTATATGTTTAAAATTCAGCAGGAACGTGGTATAATTATGCACAGCGGCACAAAAAGACTAGGCCAAACTAAATATTGAATGTTGAAATCAGCTGTCTTTGCTAGTTTTAGGATGATTGGGTAATATTGCATTGATTAACCGGGAGTGTAACGACACACAGACTGAACAGGTCATTATTTAAACTACCTTCTCCAGGAGCATCCATACATACAGGCCCATCTAAAGCTCCTCTTCTCATAAACTGTTGAGGAACGCAGCAGCTCTTTCCACAGATGCTACTGGACTATCTCTCCTTTAACCTTTCACCTTGGGTTGTCTTCCCTTTGCTTAACATATCATTCTTAATGATCATATAATCACCTCTCTCTACATGCAAGTCAAATACACATATTATATTTGAATTGCTTCAGCCCTGATGATGTTACTCAGCAATACCCTCCCCTCCCCCCAAAAAACAACTAAACAACACATTCCTAACAGAGATGTACGACATTCTACAAAGCACAAGCCTGTACATGTTTCCTCCTGCACTATTCAAAACTATCTATCTATCTATCTATCTATCTATCTATCTATCTATCTATCTATCTATCTATCTATCTATCTATCTGTCTGACTATGTGTCTATCTGTAAAGACTTATATTTTAACTTTAATATAACTCCTTGGTTTATTTGTCGGTACCCCTGGAGTCACAGATGTTGCCAAAAAAAATATAGATTAATGGCATACAAATTACACAGAATAGAATGAGTTATAAACATAACCTTCTAAACACAGGAACTTCCATCATCCATCAGGGATCCTGCCCCACAGTCAAGATCACTTTATCATTGTGTCCTGAGCTGTCTGAGACTTTCAAAGTCAAACAGTTCCACCCTTCTTCTCATTGCTCCTTGTAAATCACTGAAATGGATTACACCTCATATTCTACACCTGCTCATGGTTATGGGAAAGTGACTTAGCATCAAGAGCACTTAAGGTTTGAAGGTTTGTTTTGATGATCATAGAGTTTTCTCCCCTCCTGCACTGTTGATCTTTGTTTTTTTAAATATTGATTTTAAACCCCATATTTTCTAAATGTTACCATACAGTAAATTCCAACATACAATATAATGTGCTCAGTGACGTGCATACAAAAGAAATGAGCTGAAAATGTGGCCTATTTCCCTTTTAAATGGAGACTAGAAAATACTACCACAACAAAAGATGCAATACAACTGAGTTAGTGTTACAAAACTGCCCTTTCAGAATGGGTTCTAGTAGTTGAAAGTGGGGCCAGGAGCAATCGACGATTGTGCCTTTTAATTTACATTTCTTTACACTTGAGCCTAATTCCCAGGGTGTGTATTCGTACTATGCCTAAATAAATACAATGCTTACAAATGCCTACCTTTTTGTTTTTATTCCTTTTGATTCTGCTACCTTAACCTGTATGCCTAGCACATCACATAGAAGAAGGAATGTGCTGCCCCAGTGCTAATTCTGATAAGCTCAAGGAAGTATTTCATTACCGGCTTGATTATATCATAAGAAAGCATATAAAAGAACCACCAGCCTCAGTGTAGCAATCCTCATAGCATAGTGCTGACTCATTATTACAATCCAATGTGTGTGTTCCTTGCATATGCAGTGTGGGAATTGATTTGAATGGACTTTCAGAGATACAGTATATGCATTAAAGAAATCCAGTCAAATGCAATGTCCTTCTCATCATTTTCTATTTAAGAGAGACAATAGTCAAATACATACAAGCACAGCGCACACAAGAACCATGTTTTTAATATGTACGTGTCTATTTATATCTCCAAACCAATATCCTTATTAGTAAAAAACAAATCTCATACCCACCTACTTCACTGGTTTACAAATACCATGCAGGTTAGGTTATACATATAGTGATAGATTGCATTGCTTCCTGCTATGCATTTCAAAATAAGAAAATGCAAACCATTTGCCTGGTAATATAGTATTTTGTTTACTCTGGTTTGTATTAACTGTGTTTACAGGAGTGTTTTTTGTTTTTGTTATCTCCATTATTGTGTTTCAAAGTGCAAATGGAAGCCTGCAAATTGAGATGCTCATTGTCATGCAGCAGACAAATAATGATATTCTCCAAAAACGCTCTGCATTGACAGATTTTATATGGAATAGTAAGTATTCTTGATCCTTATCCTTTCAAATCTCTTTCTTAACTACAGGCTTTGGCGCACAAACTCCTCAGGGCTCGATTTAATCTGGAAATTACGAATCTGGTCAAGCAGGGTTGGCTATAGGAACGCATGTATATATATATACGGATACTTTTAAAAAGGCTTTGTCTTTCACAAATCAATTTTATATCTTCTGTTTTTGCCGCTGCTAATTAGCTGATATTCATTATTACCCTGTGATTGTTTCCAGTCTTTGACTGGATGTTTAGAAACATTATAAAATAACAATATAGAGGTTTTACTGTGTTCATCTTACATTTTGCACAGATCCCCTGCAGGTACTGATTGCAGTCGGTTACACGTGCACCACTGCAAGCAGACCAATCCTTTGACCTTCTGGGAAAGAGACAAGGTATTATCTCCTCAATCGCAGGCTCACTACAGCAGGAATTCTTTCAGTTACACAGCATTACTGTCCAAAGGCGCAGTTATTTTTGCGAAACTTTGGCAAGCAGATGTTTCAGAAGGGGCATTATAAAGCAGTCCTTACTGATAGTATTTGATGGGATGTAATGCGCTAATATTGCCACAAGGATTTTTAATCAAAACCAGTTATAGTAGATATATGAGCAGTGATCATATAGCATAGGTTTATAAAAGGTAGTGCAATTCTAAATTGCAAGAAGTAATTTGATTTTTGTTTTCTAACACCAGAGAAATGTTCTTTGTAATAGTTGCATTTTATTACAGATTTGTAAAAAGATCATGGACTGTATTTAATAACCTTTTAGTGCAGTTTATACAAAATAACAGAACTAACGAGAAATACCTGACTACTCTCAGTCCAAGTTGTTTCTTGCTAGTTCCGTGACCTTCGTGGATGTGTTTTACTTACACTGAAATGTGACCATCAGGCCAATACATGTCAAGGGAATGTGCCTCACTGCAGCTTGCCCTTGGTGAATTGTGGTTCTTGTGTACAGGCTGTTAGCCACGCACTGGTGATGTGCATGTGGTAGAAAAGGATGCATTATTAATCAGATCAATAAACAACAGTGGTTTATCAACCCACACGACAACATTGTTCATCTAAAAAAAAAACACTGCTTGACTGCCAAACTTGAGGCACCGATTATCTTATTTTGTTTGTTTTATTCCTTCAGACTCTATGATTCCAACATCAAAAGCACAAACTAAAGAACTTTAAGAATGTAGATTTTACAAGGTTTATTCTGTATATCTTTTTTGTTACAGATAAAGTTGTAACAAATGACAAATCAGTGTCTCCTTACTTTAGCAACCATAGATTTTAAAACATCTACTTTACTGACTGTAATATGTCAGTAAAAACCAAGTCAGCCCTGTGGTTTCCCATATAGTCGGGACTAAAATGGATTAAGCTTTTCCTTATGGCTGTTTGCAAAAAAACTGTGACAGCACATTGTAATCTGTAATTATGTAGATGTTATAAAAAAAAGGTGATTCTCTGCCAGTAAACCCTCCTGATTAAGGTCCTGCTGCAGCCATTCTCACCAATGCAGATTTAATCTTGTCGGTATTCTGTGTGTGATTTTGAATGGCCCAGCTGCTGGGTTTATACCCTGTAAAATAAAACTCTCTAATCCATGAAATAGACGTACAAGGCAAGCTTAAATGTTTGCAGCTCTACTCTTTAATAACTTAAAAACATAACTAAACCAGACCATTCCAAGGTCCTTGAAAGTGTTTGAATATATCCTGTCAGCTACTGTAAGGGCAGCAGCAGCAATCAGACAGCATTCAGAGCCTCTTCAGTAAAAAGCATCGAGTATCCTCACAAAGACATATGTTACTGGACACTGGACAGCTGGAATAACCACTCTCTACCATTCTATCTAATGCTTTACAGCTACAGATACTGGAGCATGGGCCCCATTAGCCAGCTGAGCTCAGTGCTGCTACAAAAAAGGCTTGCGTTTCTGCTAATACCTTTTGGACACTAGATGGCATTAGTGGACCACTGAAGAAAGATAAACTGTTATATGGCTTGGACTCCAAGAAGTTGAACTGTTTTCCTTTAGTGGTTAGTTTCAATAGACACAGGCATTCCTGGTCTCCCAAAAATAACACTGAAGATGAGTCACGTGAACATCATGCTTGTTTTTTTGTTTTTATTTTTTGACCTGGGTCAATTCTGGCATAGCCAGTAGGGCAGTAATGAATGGCCCTTCCCTGCAAGGTTTTCTGTTCTCTATTCATTTGCAACCTATTTGATTCATATTCATAACCTATTTAATGAATAGATTAGAAGTTATGTGTCAACCTGTATTATCCAGCACACTAGATTGTCACCTATTCTTTATTGTTTCCTGACAGTCCTTGACGTTAGGCTACTCAACTTTGAGTACTAGTCTCATTCTCAGAATGCCGAAATGAATACTCAAAATGTTGCTGGGCCGCTTTGCAACTGAATGGCTAAGAATCCAAGGCAAACTATGGGGGTAGGTTTACATCAAACATGCACAAAACTGCTGTCAGAGCAAGTTGTTTTTGAAACTTGGAAACTGATGAAGCTTGGATGGAGGGAAAAACATACATTGTACGATATAATGTTTCATTTTCATTTTTGAGTCTCTTTGCCCTATAATTAACAAGATTCCACATAGGAGACACTGCAACCAGCACTGTGACACATGCAAGGGGAGATCGGGGTGGAACAGCACTCTGCAGATCAGTCAAAGTACAGCTATACAGTAATCTAGATGTCATGTTTATTTCAGCATAGCTTTTAAATACTACAATTTAAAAGGTTCCTTGCAGATTACAATGGATATTATCTGAGATCTACTTGTGCACAAACCAAGTTGCAGTCACAAGCAAGCTCCACATATTTGCATTGTCAAGTGAGATTGTGTTATATTCTGTTTTTCTGAAAACTGGAAAATCTAAATACAGAATTTAAAAAAAAATTGACTCTGTTTGTCTACTGGCATCTTTAATGATTTTCTGTACTTTCTCTTTTGACATGCTTGTCATTAAATCATTAAATCAGTTTAAAAAAACGTTTTTTTTTTCCCGTTTAGTGGTTCTGTAGGGTGGGGAGATGCTGGCACAAAAACATTAGCATTATCCAAGTTTGTCCGCACTCTGCTTTATTTGAAGTTATTTCTCATGAATTGTGTTTTATTATCTTTATTGGGATGACACTGTAAAGAAAAGGCCTTTATATAATCAAGCTTTTTGCTAATGTTATGCTACAACCTTTGTGGTTATCATGAAGTCTTGACAGACGTTGATATTTACGTTGGCAAACTATGGTCTGATTTTAGTGGGTGAATTTAGTTTTCTAGTACTTGTAAAGCTTACAAGGTCATTTTAATTTCTCCAGGAAGCTAAAGGGTTGTACTGATTACAATTAAGGAGTCCAAGCTTATTACATTTCGTGACTTTGAGAGAAGTATTTCATCACTGAAATCAGAGTTTATGAACAGTATGAGTAATGTTGTACTTAAAGTATACTCAATGTAAACAATGTGTCCATTAACAGAAACCATTCATCACAAAGTCATAATTTTGAATCCACGGACCATTATGTGTTGTGGAAAATTGGGTGATTTAACATTGCGCTGTGGGTTTAATCACACTTATTCACACTTTACATCAACTGTCTGCAAGTACTGTGTATTTACATAGTAGTTACTTAGTAAATACATATGTACTGACACATGATTATAGTGCTATTATGCATAGTTACAATGTACTTAATGTGTAACTTTTTTTGCAGGTTATAACCCTATCCCTTACCCTAATCTATTGTTTATAAAAATTGTACATTTAGCACATTGTAACTATGCATAATAACAATGCAATTGTGTAAGTACATATGTATTTAGCAAGCAGCTACTTTGTAAATACTCAGTAATTAGAGACACTAATGATGTGAAGTAGAGATGTAAAAGTTCCTGCTCACACATGCTGCCAATCTACTACTGCTGCCATCTTACTCATTAACAGCATCCTTGGCTTTTCACATCATCTCAGAGATAAGAAGTCCTGTTTGCAGTGTTCGAGATGCTGATATTTTGATTGCAATGCTGAGCATGCTGATCATTCCACAGGGCTTAGTAATTATACATGACAGCTGATTCTAGAAGCTTCAGCAGTGTGAACATATCTTTTTATCACCCTGACAATTTTTGTATGGTTCAAGTAGGCTGCAGTTGTGGAAGCACAGGCTACAAATAAGAGGCTGAATGTTTGGGATAAAGATTACAAAAAAAAGTAGAGAACAAAGAGTTGCAATGTTTGCTTTGGATTCCAAAGAGCTACAGCTGAGTAATAGCTGTCATTCCTATTGTTATCTATGATTGTTTTAATAACTGTGAATTACAATACAATGGCTTTGTTCTCCATCAGTCGATCTGAACTTCTACGGTAGTGAATCATCTCAGCCCAAACTACGACAAAATGGTTTTTGTACCCTTGCCTTTCCAGTTTCTCTCTCAGTAGTTTGTTGTCATATAATACTTTAGAAGGCATACAGGAAGTGAACAGACCTTTTAAATTATAACAAGCCGAAATACTTTCAATGCATGCATTTGAACTAGCAGAGGACAAATAAATGTTTAAACTTAACCAGTTATCTACAAAGATTTAGACAGAAAGGCTTTCTGCAAAGGCAGCGCACTACAAACGGTCAACCACGAGATCCCTTTAACTGTCCTGACTGGCTCCTGGTATTTAATAACTTATTTATCAATTCTTATTGCTGAAAAGATGACAGTTTTCATTATTGCGCTTTGTGGCAATATTCCAGCGCTCAGAGAAATTGAATCAGGGTGCCGCTCTCATGATGATTTGATTACATTACTCAGACAGGATGAGTATGGGAAGGGCAGGGGGAAGACAGAAAGATTGTTATACAATGCTATTTTATAAGGTTTGGTTTTCCAGCCAGCAAATGTAATGGAACTAATAGGATGCAGATTTTTTGCTGATTTTTTGGGAAGAGTAGGCCATGCTTAAAATGTGTTTTTTTTTTACAAAGATGTGCAAACAATCATCTGTTTAGGTCACCAGTAGGTCAAGCCACCTTTTTATCTTCTCATTGAGTCCAGAAAGCACATGAAACAGAGGTGGTGGAGGCTGTCAGGTATCAGTGGGGTAGTGGGGGGCTAAGGATTACACATTGTAGAACTAAATTTACATAGGTGGAGGAGGATTTTTAATGATCTTTTTTATTATTTTTATTGTGTTGATTGTATTGCTCACGAAAGGTATGTGACCGACTGAGTCTCTAAAGCATGTGGTTCAACCCTACAGGGCCTCTAGAAGGATCCTAGGCCATGCTGAGAGACTGCCTGCAAATGCACCGACAGCAATGGTAAACTGAGGTTTCTGTCACATCCATCTGGTGAGAATCTCTTACGTTGAATGGTGATCCCCACTGTTGGTCTCTCACAAAGGGTTAATAACACACACTAGAAGAAAAACGCATTATTTGACTTCCATAATAACACTCCCACTTGCCTCATTGCTTTTCTTTTGATCATTCCCGACTTTATTGCTAGTTTGACGCACATCATTCTTGCTCTTCTTTCATGGGGCAGGCAGGACCTCATTTAATGCATTTACAATAGCCTTAAAGTTGTCCGAATCACCCCATCATTAATAGAAATGTAAACTGAAAATAAATCCAAGCTGAACGCTAATTACCTTTAACTTATGTACCCTGGTTTCAGACTGACAGACAGACAGAAAGAGCAGGAAATGGAGAGGGAGAAGATAATATTTGCTGCAGCCAGGGTGCCCTGCAGGTCGGGGTTGCGGTTGGTTTGCAGGACAGTGATGGACGAGGTCTGCCACGCTCTGCCTAGACTGTGTCTGACCCTGCGAGTGAGTTCATTCTTATCTCTCTAGCGCTGTCATCCCTCATCCTAATGAACACTAAAGCACAGTGCCAGCTTTAATAAAGTTTGCACTTCAGCTCTGTGATTAAAACCCCTGAACTTGCTGAGAGGGAACAGCAAATGTAACAAAAAGAAATATAAACTGACTGCTTGCGTCTCTCCCACTCAGGCCTACTGCTGCTTGTTAGATGTTAATATTTTTATGTATTCATTGCTGGTGATATATTTTAAATGATGTTGCATTTACAGCTGCAGTTAGGTATTGATTAGGAAAATTATGTTAAAAATAAATGTTTGTGGTTAAAGCTAGCAATGCCTTAAGAAGAGAAAAGATTTGACTTGACTATCGTTGAAAATAATAAGCTAATTACCGTAATGTTAGGCAAATAGGCGCTTCTGGTGCCTGAACCTTTTTATATGCTATTATTGTACAGGTTGCTTCCCTTGTGTTATATGCATGTGATAATTTTATGTGGCAATGCAAACACAGAATAGGGAAATACTGCACCTTAGAAAAAGCTCTGTTATACATTGTGTGTGTGTGTGTGTGTGTGTGTGTGTGTGTGTGTGTGTGTGTGTGTGTGTGTGTGTGTGTGTGTGTTCTTGTTATATGTGATGAATTACAGCATTGTTTTCTTCTTAATTTTTCTTTTAAATGTTTAAATGGTTGGACTAGTTTAAGTTAAACGGGGTCCACATGACTGTGAATAATCTTAGGTAATAACAGATGTGCCACATTCATCACTTTGCTTAAAAATGTCAAAACCCCTTTTATATTACTTGTGATTCTCCACCGAACCCAAGTTATTACATGGTCCTCATTTTTTGAAAATCAGGACCTCATGAGAACCAAGGGAAGTGTAATCTCAACCCCTGGCGATTAACCAAGTGTCACTATTATTAAGCATCTGTGCTGCACTGAGGTAATGAGGTCCCATCGCTGGAACACAGGGTATCCTTGACATGCACCCCAGCTCAGCCAGTCTCTCACTGTCTGAATCTGGTGAGTACAGTACTGGAACACAGGGGATCCTTGACATGCACCCCAGCTCATCAAGACACATTTTTAAAATAATAAAATGATAAAAATAAAGAAGAACTTAAAATCACCAGAGAGTTCTATTTAAATACCTCATCAATTCATCCTGCTTATCCAATATCAGACACTTCACAAGTCTAGCTATGATGCTAATGCAGCTGAACACATTTGAAATGATTTTGCTGACATTCTTAAATGCAATAAAATAAATTTGCTTGAGTGCAAAGGGGGAAAAAAAACAAACTTATATCCTTAAAATTGTTTTTTCTACATTCAAGTACCACGTTGAAACATTTATGATATGTAAACACCCATCTTATACACAGCAATAAGCAGTAATTTTACCAAAGCATATGGAAATCTGTACATTATCATGCGTACTGGCTGTTGAAAACGCTGCTTCAATGATATTATTAAACAATATACAACCCTCCAAAGAATTGCTCTGCATTAATGGGCACGATCCTCCAGTTCCCAATGACTGGCAGTTTAAGTGGTTTAGTAATGTGCACTGATAAAATGTTGATTCATCTCGAAATGAGATCCCTTTAAATATCTCAAGGTCTAATGACCTGTAAATGGATGATGGGAATAGCATCCAATAGAGTTACGTTGCTAGATATGCTTGAACTGTTCTTTAACTATTGTGTTGCTTTTGCTGGTCAGCACTACCCAAAGACCATGAGATGGCTTGAGAAAAGTAATAGATAAGAAAAGTATGGATATACCCTTAGATACATGATATATATATATATATATATATATATATATATATATATATATATATATATATATATATATATATATATATTGTAATGACCCCTGGTCTTGAAACATAAAGCAGGAGACGGAGACAGGATTCAGGGGCTAACAAAACTACTTCCTTAATTAAACAGGGTCTGTGTTTGGGTCAGGACCACAGCACAAAAGCAAAAAAGCCTTTCTCCTGTCTCTATCCTAAAAACTTGGAGAAGTACAGGATGCTAAGTATGTAGTTGTCTTGTGTTTTCAGGGATGTGACTCACAGTGGCCCAAATGAACGGTTGTTCTGTGAATATTTGTTACATTTACAATAAATAAATAAAAAAGCTTTTGACTAAATTCCCACTACATTTACAATAAATAAATTTTTGGTTTTTTGACTAAATTTTTTTTTTTTTTTTTTTTTTTTTTTAATAGATTCTATTGATTAGGAAGTATTGCTATGCAGGATAGCCACTGTAAAATCAGTAACTTTATTAAAAATGTGGATGAATTAATCTTCTGATTAATCAACTAATGCTCAAATTGCAAGTGAATTTAATGAATAATAATAAGGTAAATTAAGTCAATATTAAACAATGGTAAACATAATTTTCTTTTTGATACTTCAGGATCGTGAATTAAACTTGGTAGATGATGAACTGCAAAAACTAATGCATTTTTAAAGAAGAGGTGTTTCAATGGGGTATGCTTTTTTTGCTTTGTCAGTCGAAGATTATTTGTCTCGCTCGTTTGGCTGGTGCTGCCATTGGTGGAGGATGATTGTAAATCTTCACATCGTCTAAACAGATTTGCCTCACGGAAACATTTAACGATTTGTAGGCTGTTGACCCACGACAACTCACTAACTTCTGCTCTGTAAAAACCATAGTTCCAGTGTCCCTTAGTCAAATACCCAAGTTCCAGTTCGATTAGAATTTACCTTATTTGATAAAACTGAAAACTACACTGATGACGAGTATAATACGAAAAAAAAAGGCGAATTTTCGAAATAAATATATATATATATATCTATATATATAAAATATATTATTATAGATATATATATATAAATAGATAGATATATTATATATATATATATATATATAGATATGTGTGTGTGAACCATAGGTACCATGAGGATGAATAGATAACACCGTGTAACAATTTTTTTTTTTTGTTCCTTGGTAGTAAATGTTATTTCCTAATTGCTTATGCCTCAAAAGTATAGAAAATGGCTATTATTCCCCACAAACTTTGCTTTTGTGACCAGGACAGTGATATTTCAAAATATCACTATTTCCAATGGGAAAACGGGCAAATGTGTGTCTTTTCGTTCACATAAAGTCAGAAAAAAACAACATATGAATCCAAATTAAAATGTGTTTATACTAAAGTAATACAAAAATGACTACAAAATATTTAGAAGTGAGTAGTTTTTCAAGATTTACGATTATACTGTATAAACGAAAAGACACACGTTTGCCCTTTTTCCCATTGGAAATAGTGATATTTTGAAATATCACTGTCCTGGCCACAAAAGCAAAGTTTGTGGGGAATAATAGCCATTTTCTATACTTTTGAGGCATAAGCAATTAGGAAATAACACTTACTACCCAGGAACAAAAATTGTGTTACATAGTGTAATCTGTCTCACGGGGGTGGTGGTATCCTAAACTTGTCTAAGAGCATCGCATGGCTAAGAGAGGAACATTTATTGCTCATTTTGACTCCACTCAAGCTGCTTGCTTACTAAATACTTTGGTATACCAAGATATTTAGTGTGCAGGTCCAGTTTTTCTGCATTTATTCATCGAGCTACACTGTTGGTGTTTTGAGGTGTTTCAGCACTTTGAGGTGTTTCACAGAATGACACTTTATAACTATTGTATTGTATTGCATTGTTGGATCATTCTCAAGTAGTTTAGCAACAAGAGGCTTGTGAGATTAGATTTCCACTACTTCCTTTCAGTGTCTTAAATGCCTTGGGATCTGGTCGATATTGCTTTTCATAACTTTTCTATTGCCTGCTTTTGTAAAAAGAAAAAGTAAAACCACACATCGTTAATCTTAAAGGTTTGGTCTACATACTGTACAGTTTGATCCAAACCCTTCTCTGGCTTTATATGAAAGGGAAGAGGAATGATAGTGTGGTGTAGATGGTAGAGTTTTTACAGTATATGCCACATCCAGCCTCATTCTTGTCTCTCTTAACCTTTCCACATCTGCTGAAGGCTCTGATTGGAATCCTGGCCAGCCAGATTCTGTGACTCTTCTTCACTCACTTCCTTTTGACACAGTGAGCGAATGGATCAGCACAGGAGTGTGTTCACTGAATCATGCCTGCCATCAAGGACCACATCTTTACTCTGTCCTTTCTCCTTCCCTGTGACAATATCCATTGATCATAGCGCTATATGGATCGTTTTCAGACTTGTGAGGTTAGGGCATATTTCCTGCCGCGCAGCAAGGACTCCCTATTCCCCTGTGAGGATTGAGTTCTGAAGCTGAGGTTAGGTCACTTCTAAAATGGTCTGTTTCTGAAAAGCGCTGGGGAATGATACCAAGCTTGGCCTGTGATGCTCTTGGAAATGTTAATTGGGAGTTTGGAAAGGAAAGGATGCTTTGCCATGTTTACATAAAAGCAGGTTATGATTCAAAACAGATTTAGGTTCATACGTCTCTAAATAAACCTCAGATGTGAACACATGGTAATAGTATGCCACTCTGTGCCCATGTGCTTTGTGTCTTTCAAACATTTGTTGATATAATGCTGCCTACTAGGAGGGTGCAGTTTCATATTATGCGTCTTATTTTAAACAATATGAGCGGGCCTTTGGGAAAAAAAAAAAGTACTTACTTTCGAGAAGCAATTGGCATTATGCCTGGAAAAAAAAAAATAAAAAAAAATCTTATTTCTGCATTAGAGGAGGAGGATGTACTCCAGTTTAGTTTCTCATCAGTTTCAATGGATGTCTTAAGTATTCTTTTAATAGTTTTTTTTTACGTTTTAGAAGATTAATCTAGCTGTAGAAACACAAGCTAATTACATCATGTAAATTCCTTTAAAAATAATGGATACTGCCAGGTTGATCAAAGACACTTTGAATGTGATGGGGAAAGGCAACATACAATTTTGTATTGTTTATTCAAGGCTGCTGGTCTTATTTAGTTGTCTATATTAAACACCACAGGGCTTGAGTCACAAACAACATGAACTAAAGAAGTTGGATTTGACTGAATTATTCTCATAGTGGAGGTATTCTGTCTACGAAATCACTTTTTGTTTTGCTACTCGATTTTCTGTTAATGAAAAAAAAAAAACTTTAGTATGCTATGCATTGATAGGTTCTATTGTTGTAGTTTTACTAGATTTTCTAGTGTTATCATACAAGCAAAGCATCTGGTATCTGATAAAACGTAAATAATAGATATTGTTTTAAGAGGTAAACAAAGCAATTTAAATGCAATACATATAACAGAGGAAATTCCGATCTGAATCAGCAAGAATGTCACCGAATTAGTTTAAAAGTGTATGTGTTGAATATGAATTGATAACTTCCTGAAAAAGTATAGACATCACAAATCAGAAAACTGTTTTATTAAACAGCATAAAGCATAAAAATAATATATAAACTGTACAAAACTGCTCCAAATTTGCACTGACTGTCATTGTAAGTATTATGAAAATGTAAGGATGTTGATAAAATAAAAAAAAATAAAAAATCTAAATGTAATTTCTTTCTTTGCTTTTTACTCTTAGGCACTTCCCCTTGGAACCTATAAAATGAGATTATTATTGAAACACAGCCAGCTTATCCCTCATTTTATTAGAAATAGCCATTGTGGTAAATTATAGTTTGAGATCATTTCAAATAAAGTCAATTTATTTCTAGCCAAAACTGCCAAGATGACACAAAGCACTTATCTATCAAGGTATATCTTCAGTCCTTCATACTGTCTTCACCCCCATCCCCTCCCCTTTGAAAAAAAGAAGCAAAAGAATGTCCTTTTTCATCTCCAGGATTTTCACTGTAATCAGATTGGTCTGACTTCAAACATGTCTGCTCCTACAACACTCCACTCAGCTCTCCAGTGCTCAGCCGTTCACAGAAGCATTGACCCTCGCAAACAAAATGCAATCTCCTTTCAATTAATGCCGAGCATTGGCTTCAGCAGACTGGAAGATGCCACGCCAGTCATATCTCAAATGATTTATTTTCATTAGGTTGTGTAAGAGCAATAATAAAAAAATATGCAGTCGTATTTCTAATAGCAATTGATGAAAGCTATAAGGGGCTAAAAGAGTGCAATGTTTTTTCAAGGCCAAATATGTAATTAACATTCCAATATGGCTGCTGTTTGTCCTTTTGTGGAAATCAAACACAGTAGAAACAGACCCCTTTGCTGGTTGGAAACTTGGTTAAAAAACTTATCTATGAGAAAATCTCAATTATATACTAAAGGAATAATGCACAGGTGGCCACAGGTTACTTCTTAGCTGATCATTCCTGATACCTGATCAAACCACCCCAAAGGTTTGCCTCAGAGTAAACAATCACTGTGAATTCATGTGAAGTCAACTATTTGTGACACTCCCCAAGCATTCCTTATTTAATGCATTGTCAAACATGCATGTGTTAAAAGCATGGTTGCAACATACAACTATTATTACAGCTGTTATTATAGTGGTGTTTTTTTTTTGGCTGAATAGCAAATACACCACATTGTGCTCGGAGATGACAAATGTGAGCAGAGCTCAGTAGGCCTCCGGCAGCTGTCTCCTCTTTTTCTCCTGTGAACAGTTTGCACGTTGCTAGGGACAAGCTCACATCTGCAAGCCCATCTCAAAGCTTGGGAGGGAGCTGTGTGTGCTCCCAGGAGTTCCCCTTTATGAACGGCAGGACACCTTGGGGAATGTTCCTACAGTCTGATCTTCTGTGACAGTGGAGTGGGGTTCAGCTCAATGAATAATTCATCAAACTCCTTCATTGCACGTCCTGTCTGCTTGCATTTGCAGTGAAATACAAGAAGTGTCTGTGCACTTAGATTTAAAAAAATAAATTAAAAAATACATCAAAAAGGCTGTTGTTTCCTAAAAGTGAAAAGATCAGTAATCAGAATGTGTCTTGTTAAAAGGTTAGGGATGGGGTTTACTATGTCTTCTCCCAGTCTGAGAACCTAAAGTATAAAATCAATTCAGTTGGAAATGGTTTTATCAATTATTTTAAAAAAAAAAGGTTTCTGAAATCTGAGCTGTTCTTGTGTGCAGAAGGCTTTAAATCTTCTTTTCACTTTTATAAATGGCTTAACAACTTGGGTTGAATAGGTTATAACATTTAATGTTTTGTTTCATTCCTCCAGATGCAGTGGGTATTGTCAATAATAATAATAATAATAATAATAATAATAATAATAATAATAATAATAATAATAATAATAATGGATTCTGCCAAGTCAGCGCCCCTAGAAGTAGTTGTTCTGTGCATGGAATGATTCAGGGTTATCTTTGTATTGAACTTTTTAATGCTATAGTGCTGCTTTGGATGTTAATTTATTACTTCGTGTTGTGTTGTCACACTGGACACTGCAGTTTCTTTCTTGCAGAGATTTATTTTAGTGGACAGAGAGTTTCACGTGCCTATATATTTTAAATGTAGTGACTTTTATTTTAGTGTTTTTCACTTGGAAATGTGCTTTTTCATGATGTGAAATGACAAAACATTTGTATTTCACCAGTCATTAAATATGTTAACTGCATTTCTTGATTCTTTCTCGTGACTGTGTGCTCTACTTTTGAATTTTAAGCATGGCTAAATGGAAACGTAATCTTTCTACCTAATGCTAAAAATGCTCCCTCTGCAATAATGCCTGTAATTTCACCCTTGCCTGAGTCAACGCCCCCCCCTCACACTTTTGCCGTAACAACAACTTTACGCACCTGGGCGTTGACTCGGCAGAATCCAGTAATTGATACAAAAAGTGTTATTAAGTTTATAATAAATCAATAGTTCAAAAGAGCACAACTGAGCCCATCCTGCTTCTATCATTACAATGTGTTTTTTAATTTGAAATGCTACCCTGTACCACTCAGCTGTGACTAACAGTAAACTTGATCATTACAAGGTTTCAGATCGACTTTACCAAAGTAATGCTCCCCTCCCGCCTGGGTATCGAATGGCAGTAAACACGGCTTTACATTTCAATTATTGATTAAGAGGTCCAGATTGCATTACCCTGGCCAGAGAACACAAGAAAGTGAAACAGGCAAGACCCTCGCCAGTTCTCCACAGATATAATTAAGGTCCAATGTTGACGCTATGTTTTAAGGCTTATACAATGATTACACAGGGCTTAAAGGCCCCTAGGTCTCTTATTCTTGGTATTTCATAATGGCAACAATGTATTGCAGTAGCTACAATGCAATCAATAAGACATTTTCATCTCCATGCCTTTAATAATCTCTATAATATGATATATATATTAGCAGTATTGTATGGGGGGGGGGGGGGGGGGGGACTGGCAGTCTGCACTGTTTTGGGCTGGCATAATTATTACTGGTTTCACTGGTTTCCATGTGGATGACAATGGCAGTTTGACCACTGTAAGATTTGGCAGAGATCTTTCATTACTGAGTTACTTTGGTCAGTGCTGCTGGTCCTGACATTATTCTTGTGAATGGTAACACACACATCATCTGAAGACTTTAATCTTATTACACTTCGATAAGACTCATCAATCCACTTGTAACAAGCATGATAGGCAGCCAATTCCACCACAATCAGCCATCTCACCAGGAGTTTCCCACAGTCATACCAAGCAATTACAATGCTGGTCAATGATATGCTATTCTTATAAAAGAGGGAAGCAGGGTTATTTTGAGGTGTTGCAATCTTTAATGCCATTGCATTTTATAGAGATCTGTAATGCAGGATTACATTACATTACAATGCTACCTTTGCTGCGTGTGCTGTTTCTCACTGATGTTCTGCACACGTCCGCTAGAAGCAGAGTGTTGTGGGGGGGGGGGGGGGGGGGGGGTGCATCAGATGTACCTAGTGGATAGACTTGAGTTCTCGTCAAGCCACTGGGAAACTTTAAGCTTCTGAGTTTAAAATAAAGCCCTCAGGATGTGATGACTGAAACAGAAAATGATACAAATTGAATTCTAAACCACAAGGAGAATGCATTAGTTAAGACAGCTCTGCTATCTCGTACATACTCATACAACAGTAAGGCATTCTGTCAGTCAGTTATCAGCAGAAACTAGCCTCGGGAAAAGCTCTATGCGTAAGTCTCAGCTTGTAGAATCAGTAAGCCGTTTTGAGGTAGACAACATGAAATAAAGGATCTAATTATAGTCTAGGAATCAGACTATTAGAGTCTTAACTCTGTAAGAACGTTTCACAAAGGTTAATAACTTAGAAGTAGGGGTTGTTTCTTATTATGCCTTTGACCTGACTTGGGTCATGAGAACAATGTAAATCAATTAGGTTGCCATTCCGTACAATGCAAATTAACTAAGCTGAGGAATTAATTAAGGGAGGATTTGGGGTCAGAGTCAGGGTGACCATTGTCCCCTGGTATGGCAGTCAGACTGTTTTCTCAGCACTCCTGGATATTGTGCTCAGTTTTGTTTTCTTGATGCTTTTAAAGAGGAGGTAGCAGAGTCCCTCTTGAAAGAGCTAAATGGTTTTGTTTTTGTTTTGCTATTTCAAAACGAGTTTGGAATTAATTGAAATTAAGAACGGACTTGCACTCTGGTATTGTGCCTTTTTGTTAGGAAATAAGAATTTTTTAACAATTTTACAATCATACATATATATTATATATATACTTTATATATATATTTTTAAAATCTATATATATAATTTTGTACACTGC
Organism: Polyodon spathula; assembly: GCF_017654505.1. NCBI lineage: Eukaryota > Metazoa > Chordata > Actinopteri > Acipenseriformes > Polyodontidae > Polyodon > Polyodon spathula. The sequence continues at coordinate 1,733,552 of NC_054553.1, read as the reverse complement.
AGTTTATATATATATATATATATATATATATTTATAGATAATATATATAAAACAAATGTTTATTTAATAAATTTTGACTTACAATCTTTTCTTTAACGTTTACGTAAATACTCGATATTCATGATTTAAGTGAAGGTTACACTGTCCTTTGTTTATGTGTGGGACCCAGTAATATATACATATATCATATATATATATATATATATATATATATATATATATATATATATATATATATATATATATATATATATATATATATATATATATATAATAAACTGCAGTGTACAAAATTGAAGGCATATGAAAGTAAAGGTTTTTAAAAAATGTACACAAAAAGTTTCAATTTTAAAATCTAGTTTGTAAAGGAACACTTAATTGAGTAGTGGTATTCTGCTGAACAGAGCATCATGCTTTCCCATTATTTCCATGAATTCCTATTCATTTAACAGGCTAAGCAGCGTTAAAGGATTATTATTTCTGAAAGATTGAGTAGCTTCAAAATACATAGTTTTACATTGGTCAACATTTCAGAACCCCTTATCCTGTGTACAAATGTCAACCACTGTGTGGAACATTATTATTATAATAATAATAATAATAATAATAATAATAATAATAATAATAATAATAATAATAATAATAATAATAATAATAATATAAGTTTAGTCTTCTTTTTTTATAGATAATAAGTTCTGATCTTGTGTGTAGGATTTCTTATTGTTATCATTTTGCTCCGCTTTGTCATCCTCACACCTGAACAGCACAGGATGACCCCACACATGACATCTCAACTTGTTTTACTCAAACCCTGTGTTGTATTACTTTTTGATATGTATTATCTCAAGGGATCTTACGTATGCTGAAATGTTTTAGTTGTTTGTATTTTAAATCATTAACAATCGTACATTTAAACAACATAGATTAGAACATGAACCAGTATAGATTTTTATATTGTATTGCCAGAAATCTGACCACCACTTTTTATTTTGTACCTTTGAGCCCTTGATTTTACTGGATTTTTATTTACATGCAGGAAGGCAAGTCCCTCAGAAGCGCCAGGATTTCTGCACTGCCCCTGCAAAGCACAGCAAGCCTTGGAGGATTTACTTTTTCTTTAATGGAGAGATATTTTGCAAACATAAACCCATTAAAAGCAAGCAACAACTTATTAATATTTAATCTTGACAAGCCCTCATATCTCTTTGTTTAATGGAAGGTTTTCCCTATTGTATGTTAACATGATCCCCTTTTAGTAGAACATAAAGAGGCTTTCTGTAATGGAGAGGAAAGTGCTAATGCAATTCAATAGCAGCCTCATCTGTAGTTGCTAAAGTCACATTGGAAATAAAAAAAGCAATACAGATTGAGTTACAGTACAGAAGCTTGCTAAGAAAACACTATGTGACGACATGGTGATAACGTACGTAATGTAAGACACACATTTAAATGTAAATCTTAAATTAAAAATGCAATAAAAGAAAATGCATTGATTGATAGATAGATAATATAAATTTAAATTGTCTGGCGGTAAATGATCCTGATTCCACTATGTGTGTATTTCTATATCCTGACCTAACACCCTCTATCCTGTTAACCCTAACCATAAGCCTTTTCTGATACAATTGTGCACTTACATCATGCAAAAAGATTTACAAGCAAGTACATTGTAGCTATGCATCATAACATTGTAATGATGTGTAAGTGCACATGTATTTACTATGTAGCTACTATGTAAATACACAGTAATTAGAGACACTTCATGAACTTAGCAGATAGCATTCTCAGGTAGCTAAACTAAATAGCGTATTTGCAGCGAGGACTGCAAGAGAAAGCCAGGATCCAGATTATCTGCATATCCCTGAATAGGAAGCTATGCACAGATTTCACTGTGGGTGTGTACATCAAACAGTCACGTGACCAAACAATCATATGGTTGGTGCTCTAACCGTGGAAATAAATCACGAAAGAAGAGGGTCCCATCTGCTTTAAATTGACTGCATGAGCATGGTCTTATCATAGGCATCATTGGATGGAATTGAACCATATAGAAAAGACAAAGAGAAACGGGTACCTGGGAGAAACTCTCAACGGTTCCACTCCGAGCTTAACTGAGCAAAAACTACAGGGTGCACCGAGGAGATAACAGTCTTCCAAGTGGATAATATCCGAGGCAAAGTCAAGCAAGGGAGACTCAAGTTATAGCTGCAGTGTTATGAAAAGAGATTGTGTCCTTCCTTGTTTTAAGGGCCTGTTTATTTTTTGTCTTCAAACGGATCAGTCATTCTGCTTGGCAACTGGCCAGTTTGTAGAGTTTTATTATCCAGACTGCTGTGTCATTTTATTTGGAGTCACAATCCCACTTGTCATGTAATATCATACAGTATATCTTACTGGACTGAGGTTAGTGCAGGTTTCAAGTGTGAACAATGCAAACAAGCCCGATGGCTTTCTTTGCCTTTTGTGTGTGAGCAGCAGAGTTGACTGCAGTGTTTCCAGTGATTGGCAACATTATCCGGCCCCTAAATTGAACTCTTGTCTTTCCAGCTATCATCTTTTATCATTGGCTGTCAAAATACAATTAACCCAATAGGATTAAACTTAATTTCTGTTCATAGCCTGAAGTGAAAACAGGTAGCAGCTAGTTGCCTGAGAGAAGCAGTGCTATATGTTACCTTAACTGCTGTATGTATCCCATTCCTTCTTTTGCTGCATCTGCCTTCAAGCAACATATTTAAGGCACTACAAAACACTTATATAACATTCCCCTTTCCCGCTCCTTACTACTGCAGCCTCCAGTATACAAGGTTATGGTTCACACCTAAAGGATCATATTTTCACATGTGTATCCACACACTGTGTCAGTAATCCATGTCCTGGTTTATTAATCAAGGGGTGATATACAGCATCTGCTGTGTAACAAACACCAATGCACAGAGCTGTATATTGCCTTTTATGTTTATAGGCAGGCCGCTTATGAATGTTTACCGTAGTAAAAGCATAGGGTATTGTAATAAAGCATATAGTACAAGCAAGTATAGGAAAGCATTGCAAAGCCCAGGGAGGTATGATAAAGCATGTCAAATGATAAACGATAGTAAATGCACAGTATTGCCACTGGAAAAGGATGGAGAAACTGCTAAATTACTGAGCAGATTTACTGTGGTAACCTTTGAAGAGATGGGCAAGCGACATTGAGAGTACACTTGACTGAAGCTGTCTGGATGCCTCTGCTACACTGAACATTATGCAGTGAATGTAATATGTCCTGTGTGATTTGCTGATCCCACACAGCTGTTGAGACAGAGATGCTTTTCACTGGTGATCCTATATAATAGAAAGCAAGGGTGAGAGAGCAGCTCAGAATAGTCGCCTTAAAAATAAATTGAACTCAGTCATCTCATTACCAAAAGGGCACTGGAAGACATCCAAAAAAAAAACCAGACAAATTTAGACACGCAGTTTAGAAAACAAGCTAATGAAACATACTGATCCTCTTCATCCCACATGCTAAACACAAAGAATAATGCCACACACACACATGCCTTTGCACTGGCCAAAGAGCCTCTCGTGCATCATCACCTTATAGGTAAAATGACAGAGAGACGCCCTTGATCCTGACAGGCATGACAAATGATTTTCGGGGGCAGGAATGTACAATAAAGCATGTCAACTCATGTCAATAACAGTGCGTCTCTTTCTGGGCTATTTATGTCTGATAAGGCAGGTCTTGCTCCTTTCCTGGGGTCGACTCACTCTATTTGGGGTAAATTTGGTTTGCAGCTCAAAGTCAAGTAAACAACAAGCTAATGTTCGTTAATGTAAGTTTTCCTGCCCTGTCTGTACCCCCAGGCTGGGTGCTTTCTCTGTTTGTGCTTTTCCTTTTAATTTTCCTTTTCCCCTTATACGATCTGACACAATACTGTTTATTTGTGGAGGTAGAGCTAAACATGTTGGATGATTTGATCATGCAGAGATAAACCCATCTGAGCTCAGACAGGAAGGTCAGCATTTAGTCACATATTACATTAGCTGGTCTTTCTACCAAATAGGTTCTGTTGGCGAGCTTTCTGCTGTTTAATTACATAAAAAAAAAAACTTTTAAGTGAACTCTTGGGCTGTCTGTTCTAGAAATATCTTCTCCAGTGATATGAACCCCCAGGTACAGTGTGCATAAGGAATTTCTTTTTTATTCATTGCAATCAAAAGATTTTATAGATACTGTAGTCTATGTAGGCATATCTCTGGATGTTAAAAATCAACAAGCCAAACTTGATTTTCCATATATGTTCAACCCCCCCCCCCCCCCCAAAAAAAAAAAAAAAACCCAAAACAAAACACAATTAGCATCACTAAATTGAATTTACACCCCGTTTGTTCCATTGTAACGAAACATGTGTCAGGAAACTGTCCCTGCTCTATATAACAAAATGTTTCCAGAGAAGATGCAAGCCTGAGGTAAATAGGACTGTTGTGTTTTAAAGCAAGTGAACCAAATTGATTAAATTGCAGACTTAAAGAACGGAAGGTTACTTTTCTACTGGGGGGTGGGAATGTAAAGAAATGTATGTGATGTTTTGCATTAATGCAGTAGCGAAAGTGTCACCCCTACCCCCTATGGGGGATGGGGGATGGGGGATAGGATAGATGGACGGACCGGAACGGACAAGTTCAAGTCCGGACATGGTCAGCTATTCCATTCCCTCTTATTCAAAAAACAAGAGAGCCAAACCTGTCCCTGTGTGTAAGCTGTTTATTACCCTCAATACATGCATCTGTTTCACTCTGACACACTTTGGTAAAAAGCAGTATTCCAGCTGTATTATTTTGCAGCTAAACCAACTATATAACTTTCCTTATTGAACTTGGACAATGATGTGTCTCGCTAGGCTGTTCTGAAGCTTAATTGTGATGAGTTGCTCTCTTTTTAAGTTATTGCGCTATTAAAAATATCTTTATACATATTTTATTTTTGCAAAATGGAGCGAATGCATAATCATTTGTGGGCTCACTGATGCTTGATTTTCTGTCATTTTGAAAAAAAATGGTTTGTTTTATTGCTCTGCTTAGAAACAATAAAGGGGGCTGCTTTAGTTGACTGTTTTTATGTATTTATTAGTATTATTATTGTTATTATTGTTATTATTTTTGTATTACACAACAGCAGAGGCATAATCCTTTTATTATGGTGTGAATCTGCTTTGAATCTATTTAGTCACAGGGAAGCAATCATGCAGCAATCGTGTCTATTAAAGCAAAACACTTTGTACACTGTTTCTTATTCTGGCAGATTTTGTACTTATATTTGTTAAACAATGCAACAGGAGGCTAATAAAGAGTTTTAAACATTTTACAGTAAAAATAATCTTTTCTAGAGAATATTAAAAAATGACAGCACGTACCATTTATTTGCTTTCAACTTCCACAATGCTCAGGTTTGTTATTTTTTGTATGAAGCTACTCTGCTTTCTTTTTCATTCTTTTTTTTATTTTTTTTTTTAGAGCAGCCAAAAAGTCTGACTGTGCCCACTGCACAGGATTATGCTTGGATTTTAAGAAATGGTTTATTCATTATATTGCAGTTTGTATGATGATATATATATATATTATATTGCAGTTTGTATGATGATATATATATATATATATATAGCTTTGATGATCACCCCATCTCATTAGAGGGTTCCAGCTAGTGATGCTAATATGTATGAGTAAGTATCTAAGCTTTTGTATTGTGGAAAGCTCGACATTTCATGTGTGTGGAGTATGAACCTTGAAAACACACAAAGACTATATATATATATATATATATATATATATATATATATATATATATATATATATATATATATATTATATATATTTATATATATATATATATTATATATAATAAGTTATTATCCATCTGTAGATTTAGTTTCTTACAGTTAAATTAATGCAGTAGATTTTTTTTTTTTTCACTGTGTATATGGGTAGCCAACAAACCATTTCAAATATATTTCCTCTTTGAGAGGGCCCAAAGAGAAAATAAGTCATAAACCTTTACTTTCAGGCTTCAGTCTGAGCAGCTAAGAGAATCTGAAGGGTGTCTAATTAACTTTCTGCTCAAGTTAGGTTTCAAACCAAGCTGAAATTGTTTGAAGTACCTGATAATTTTTTTTTTTTTCAGAATCAGACATGGCATGAAACTTATCGCCCAGTAAATTGATAGTCCTGTCATTGTATGAGGAGGGGGAAAAAAAAACTTAATTTTTCTTAGTGGGAAAATATGTGCAGATTTCTTTGTTCCTGGTCCAGATTTTTTTTCTTTTCTCATCTTTTTTTTTTATAACAAAAATGGTTTATGCAGAAATAGTGGCCCATTCAATGTTATACAGACATGTTACACTGTTTAGAAATGCTTAGAAATGCAACTGCCACCAGCAGCAATTGGCTTTAAATGTCATCAACCCTGGCACTCAGACATGTGCTTTACTGTTTGGCTGCTGTTGTTTGTCAAATCTGACCCTGAACATCCTTTTCAGTGCCCAGCATTGCTTGTCAAACCAAGCCAGATTCTCACTGCGCCAGCTGTAAAGCAATTGGCCTCTTGGAAGATGATAATGGCAGGAACAAGTTGTCATCATGATTGCATTACACACACCTCTCCTCAGTCAATCATTCCAACTGACGCTTAGTGGCTGAGCATTGCCATCTTAATAACATACAGCGACTGTTTTTCTGTTGTGGTATAAATACGGTTACTTTATTTTACAGTGCAATAATTAACTGTAAACATAGTGTACGTTAACCCATTAATACCCAGTCATACCCTGTCTATAACTATTTAACCTGACAATAATGTTGCTAGTATTTAACTAGACAATAATCTAGTTAACATTATGAAAAAAAAAAAAACAGTCAGCATGGTCATCAAGCTGCTGCTTTAGTGCAATGTGTGTGTGATGCAATCTGCATCCTCCAGGGTCACTCGGGAGACTGGATGTATTGACAGGGAGGCTTTTGATGCTTATGATGGACTATTACTTGATAACACTTCTAAATGTCAAATTCCATTAGTAAATCCATGGAATTGGGAAAGGGCAGATTAATAATATTTCTGCGTTAATCTGTTGAAAATGATTGGATTCTTAAGACAAATTGAATGAAACACACTGTTTCCATTAGTTTCACCTACTCTGTCTGCTCTTTCTGACACTGCTGTGCATTAAGGGTTAAGGAATATCATATTCTAATCTTGTCATTTTTCACTGCTGTTATGTATTTTTTTAATTGAGGTCCTTTTGTTTTATACAGCTGTATCACTGTGACCATATCTGCCTTACCCTAAACCCCTAATCTTTCTTTGGGCTACATACTGTATTCCAAGGGAAATGTTTTCAACTAGAAGCATGAAGCGGCTCTCATTGGAGTGAATGTTAGGTCTATGAAGGAGCAATCATTGCGACATCTGTGTTTCATTTGAACAGTGTTCTGCAGAAGCGCTCTGCTGATTCCCTGGAAATCACGTTCAAGCTGCATAGCCACTTTGCTCCAGCATGCGTTTGGTTAGAGGAAAAGAGAAAATAGAGCAGAACAAAGTGAAAACAGCCACGGGACCCATGCTGTTGTGTGGGTTCAAATTGCAGTTTTTACCAATTGTTCTCACCTCGTGAGTAACATGTGAACTGAGGTATTGTGGAAATAATATTAACTAAAAAAAATTAAATGGCTTCCTAACCAGTTATTTTGTTCAAAGGGAATTCACTTGAGTTTAACCATATTTTTAGAGCAGGCATTTTCCTGAATGTGATCTTGCAGAATCACCCATGATGGGACGCACACAGTTTCATCACTCGTCTTCTTTTCATGAAGAAAATTCCATAAGAGGATGTCAAAATGTCATACATTAATATAATTACCATCGTTTTATTATATGCTTATATAATAAGAGCAGTAGGCTGATCCATAAATATTTTAGCTGTGTGGTTGCTAAAATATTAATTGCCTAATTTCAGTGGCAGTTGTTATAAAACAAATAATGATAAATTATTAACATTAACAGGACAAAATAGCTAAAACCATTAATATTACAAATATTGTATTTTTTAATAATACAGATATTTAATTGCATTTCATTTTAATATTTCATTGGTGCTTATTTCATGGCTAAGGGGTTAAATTGAATTATGTTGCCTTAGCCTTACAAAACTTAAAATGGCATTTAAAAAAGCCTCCTCTACATTGATAATGAATTGAAATAGATGCAAGGAGAGTATGCAAGCACATATTTTCTACTGTAAGTGTTTTTCCAATAAAAACAGAACATAGATTACTGTGTTGCTGCTCCAGTAGATGTCACTATTTTGATTGCTGTGTGTGGAGTTGTACTGCTGTACATCTGAGAGAGGGAATGTCATCCGTGCTCTTGGTGACAGCAGTGGTACATTCTGGAGGTCTAATGATTTGCAATCAGCTTTGGAGCAATCCTGGCACATATAAAATGCTTATTGGATCAAGCCATCACTAAATATTAGCTTGTTGGTTTGCAAATACAGAACACATTCTAATGACGGAAATCAATGTGCAATTCCATATCAATCATGTTTGCTGTTTCGAGCACAGCCTTGGGGTCATCGAAATACAGCTGTTAGCGTTCTCATTGGGGAATTCTGTAATTAGGTATTTAAGGTTATATGTTTCCGGCCATGAAATGGTTAATACCCAAAGCTTTATTAGCATAAGTTTTCTCTAGATTGCTCAGTTTTCCAGACTTATTTTTCTCTTTGAATTGGGTAAAGTCCATTTACCCTTCAATTGGAATTGTGTCTTATGGAGATTTTTTTCATTCATTTTCTTTTTTTTTAATTGTGAAGAAAATGGGGCTTATTACAAGAAACACGATACACAGGGAAAAATGTACACCCAAAAGTACGTACTAAGGATGTAATTCCTTTGAGAGCTTTCCTGATTTATCAATGTCAGCAAAAAACCTGAGATTGAATTACAGTATAAATGCGGAGCAGAGTGGACTTTATTTGTTATAATTAGTTGAAAATGGCTTCTCACGTTCATGTTAAATGTGCAACATTTTCTTGAATTTGAATTTAAAAAAATATATATTTCTCCTCATCAATCAAATTCCTTGGATGCTATTTTGATCTGCTGTTTGGCCAGTGGTTGGTACTGTTCAGTTATGGTGACCTGGGTTGTGTGACAACTGTAACTAATAAGCCAGTAGACTCCTGCAATTAATACTGATGTAAACATTAACAACTAATTACAAACAATTACTGGCTGTATCCTGTAGGTTAGCATATGCCTGCCAAACCCTAAGACCATTTCTGATTCATACGCTTTCTATTTTATTTTATTTTTTTTGTGTGATTTTTTGAGGTATATTTTTTAATCAGTTTATGATTCAAAAGCTCAGGCGTGTAAAATCTAAAATATTAAGTCTATAGATTTTATAAAGCCACCACTTGGTGGCGGTAACATATAAAAAGTGTAAAACTCTTCTACAATAACCTTGTGACAAGCAGCCAAAGTAAACGCGAAGATTGCAGCTGAAATGATGAGGCTGTACAATGTGTGCAAGTTATTGTCGGCATTGAAGAGGCTTGCAATGGGTTTCCTTTCCTCATGTTCAGATAGTCTTCCTGCATTGCTGTGGAAGTTGTCTAAAGGGTTATTGCAATGTTTAAATAAATAGATGCGGTACAGCAAATGAGTCTAGAGAAGGAATGTATCCACTGCACTTAGTGCTGCTTTGCTGCCAGTGCATTACGTTCATTATCTACAGATAGTCTCCTACAGTCCATTCTGGAAGACAAAGGGTAATCACAAAATTGAATATTGTGTAAGAGATGCAGGACGAGGGGAGGAATGCACTCTCTACATAGCCTACCTTTGTTAGAAGTATATTATGTGTTCAGAAAAACAACTTTTTTGTTTCAACGGATGCCAACTGCAGTCATATTTACAGGAAACAGAATTATATAAAGAAGAGGCGCCACTGATAATATATTCCCTGCACAGACCCTTTCCAGGGCTGATTACTCAGGCAAGTACTAATCAGCGATGTGCCAACCCTAGCTTGGGCGCCACCTCTAACCCTCTGTGCTCCTTACAAAAACAAAATACAGTACGTCTTGAGTTACTCTGAGATATATAGCATGTTTTTAAAATAAAGTCCTACTTTATCCCTAACATGCAGCTGGGATTGACAAAGAAACTATCTGCTCATTTTCTACTAATTTCTTATTTCTTTTATGGTATTATGCATTGTTTCCTAAACCTCAATGTATCCTCCTAAACTTCTCTGTAACTGAGAGAAATTGTCCCCCACAGATAATAATCTTTGACTTGTGCAGTCGTGATCATTTTGTAACTAAAACCACAGTGCTTATAAATATTTTGTTTTATATCGCTTGTCTTTGTTTTACTGTTTGTTTGATCAACACTTTTAATAATTGGTGCAAAGAACAGTGATTTATTTTTTATTTTTGGACAAGTATTAACAACTTGTTTTTTATATACAACAGTATGCATGTTATAGGCTTGCAAAGTAACTGGATTTTATTATTTGTTGCTCTTATCCCAAACAATCTGTCATGTTATATGTGCGTATGAACGAAATCAGTGGAAATAACAGTGACTTTGAGGTTGCCAATATGGAATGCATTCTAATGATGGAAATCAACTATTTGTCAGGATCAAGCACAATGAAGACACAGCATGATTTATTTCTACAATTAGAGGCCCATGTTGATTTGAACAAAGGCTTTCTTAATAATTGTGCAAAATTCAGTTTATACACCGAAAACACATTTTCTAATTTGACTCGATCACATGTACATCAGGACCCATTACTCGAAAGTGATTTTATATATATATATATATATATATATATATATATATATATATATATATATATATATAAAAAACTGAACACAATAATAAGGAGATTGGCATTGTTCAGTGTGTAAAGCATGCATTTTCAGATATGCTGCCAAGTGAATTAGATGAGGAGAATGGAAATTGAAAATGCTGAGGAATAAAGAAATCAGCAATAAATTCATCTGAAACACCAATCAGTAAAATAAATACTGTCTTGTAAAGCAGACATACTGTCTAACATTTTTAAATGGGAACATTTTTTAAAACAGTATATTTGTCAAAACGAATAGTGTAATTTATTATAAATAGTAGTACATATGTCACAGATCATTATTTCCATATAGAGAAATGTAATTCTCCTTTGCATTTCAATGAGAATTTTCCTGAATTTTCCCCTCTCGGTGGATGGTACTCTCAACCTGTAATTATTTTTCTTGGTTGACATTGTGCTGTTATTTATAGGTTTTTTTTTTTTTAGTGCACTGCAAACAATACAGGCTGTTTTTCCGTTCTGTTAACTTACATTAGCATAGTCTTACTGTCATTGATGCACGACACAGTACAGATCTGATTTATGTTTAATATACATTTTTATAGCCACTTTCTACATATACTGAATTAACGTTAATTGCAGTGCTGTGTATGTAGTTGTTCTGTACATTCATTCGGGAATCGTCTGTCACTTCATATGCTAAATTATATAGATTGATGGTAAAAAAAAAAATCTCAGAAAGTGATTAAAAAATGCATGATTGTGAACAATGCAATAAGATGTAATAATGTAATAAAATAATACAAATATAATCATGCAAATCGTTAATACATTATTGGAATCTTGTGAAACTAAAATATATCCATGTACAGCAGGGCTTTAATGGAAGTAGGTATCAGCAGAGCTTCGTAGCAAAGCCATTGCAGCAAGCAGGTTGCTGGGGCAACACTTCTCACCATCCATTAAGCTGGTCAACACTCTCCAAAGACGTAATGAAGTTAGAAACTGTAACCTTCACCTTCAGCTTGGTCCTTGACTAAATAAGAACAGGGATTCTCCACTCTCACCTCTCATTACCAGCCTCACTAGGAATACAGAGTTATTTTCAGAACCATGTAATTCATGTTCATCTATCATTTATTTATCTCTTGTGTGCTTTTCCAGTGTAACTTTTTTTTTTTCGTCTAAATGGATATTATTGGCAGTCTGGTGCACAGCTTCAGTCTTTGACAGGATCTACAATAATTTCTGTCTGTTACTGTGACAGAGAGCGAATGAATCCTAGTCAACAAGTTCCCTCCCGATCTGCAAAGGCACTGTATAACAAGAACAGTGTGCCCCGTACTGGATGGTTTGACAGTTCATTCCAGGGTCAGTTGGAAGCCTGCCCTCCAGGAAGGGGGTGGAGTCACAATACCGGAAATCATTGCCTTAGTACAGTAAGCAATGTGTCAGGCATGGATTGGAGGAAACATGATTGCCCTGGCTATCAAAGGGGGCGTGACTAAGGGTAGTTCAGGGGAGGTGACGAAGCAATTTGTTCCTTTGTTATGGTTACTGCAAGGACTGGTAAAGGAGACAGAGTGTAAATGTACCGAGAGAGTTTTGTGTTTTGTTTGTTTGTTGTTCTAACACCTGCACAAGAGCACTCACTGCCTGGAGGTGACGGTGTCTGTGTTGTGTGTTATTATTATTAGTGTCTTATTATTTCGGGACTAAAACCCTTGTTTTGACCGGAGCAATACACATGGCCTGTGCTTATTATTTCAGTGTTGTTGACACGCAACCCAGCTAAATAAAGAGCTGTTTAATTGTGATCTGTCTTGTGTCTGTCATTTCACCACTGCACCTGCAAACTGCAAGCCACAAGTTCACAGTTACTCACTCGCAATACTAATTCAGTCCATGACAGTGCCTTCAAACTGTTATTGCTGCATGTACTCTGTATTGTTGTACAACTTGTGATGATTTTACATACATTTCAGCAATAACATGTCTATATATCACTGGCCATAAATTAGTAATTATAAACTTTCAACTTTGTGCAACGTGTACAAGTTCTGCAGATTTGCAATAACAAAAAATTATAAACATTCTAATTTATTGCATTGCCAGGTCTTGTCCTGTTGTGATAATTGGAATATATTTCTCTTCCCTCAATATAGATCAGAGCTGTTTTGGCTCTAGGACCTGTCACTGTAATTTGTAATGAGGGATGTATTGGGTTTGAGCCACGGAGGAACAGAGCAGAGATCTAATTGGAATAAATGTAGCAGTTGCTATGAAAGTGCAAGCAATTACATCTTTAAACAGTGCACTGCATTCACAGAGCTTTGACATAAATTACTGTAATAGGACTCTTTCTAGACATCCGAGTCAGTGAACAATTAATGCACTTATCAATCAAAAAGAAAACTAACAGCTCATGTTTTTTTAAAAGCACAAGGAGCAGTTTCCGGCACAAACAAAGACTTCTGTAACTTCTATAACTTCTATTATTTCTTCTTCTTCTTCTTCTTCTTCTTCTTCTTCTTCTTCTTCTTCTTTTGTTTGTGCACAATACACAATGCTTGTTTTTCTGAGGAACCTATCAGAAGACTTTGGCTTTGTTTAAATCAAAGGGGAATAATCAAAAATATCCTGCTCTCTACAAGCCTAATCAAAGTGGAGAAATTTAGTCCAACACAGACCCTCCAGTCTCGGCAAACCTCTACTATCCCACAAAGGGCTTTTTACTCTTGTGACTCAAATTAATCCCCCTACTTTTCCTGAGCGTTAGATTAATAAGACTGTTAATACGTTTGCCGTTCTCCATTTTCAATGATCTGATGAGACTTGCTGCCAAATTTTTAATTGGCTTGAAGAAATGCATAGACATGCTGTATTCTGCCATAGGATGCCAAACATTGTACTGTATTCTGGCAGCCTTGGCAGCACAACATAATGAGCTTGTGTTTTTTGCAATACTGGCACTGTATGAGTACGGTATCCATTGGACTTTCAGCAATGCACATTGAAGTCGGGCGGCATATTCTTCTTTTGATGTTCTTCCTTATTCTGATATCATGTTCATTAATCTCATCCATGAGACAACATTAATACCCACTAATTACATGCTGTAAGTGGGCCTCCCGACTCTAAGACATTGATCAAACCCAGAGATACCCACCAGTGACTGCTGGTTAATTGGGGGAACGCTGCCAAATCACGACTGAATTTCCTGCTCGTTTCCATGAGACATTTAATTGCATTGAGATATCATATACGCAGGGGTCTTGCAATATGGTATGAATCTACATAAAGCAGTATTATTATTATTATTATTATTATTATTATTATTATTATTATTATTATTATTATTATTATTATTATTATATTACACAGGCTGCTTAGGTGTAATTCATTAAATTGCCCTCTGTAAGTGCAGTATTCCCAAGCCAAACTAAGGCGGTGTGTTGTAACCTTCTACTCAAGATAGAGCTTATCAACTGGACTTCATTAAACAGCATGGTAGATTGCCAGCAACTAGGCAGGTTTGACTGTGCTTTCTTTCTTATTTTGTGCATAGTGGTGTTTGTTCATCAACTAATCATACCTGCTAATTGAATAAATAAAGAATGCAAAAAAACATGTACTGTAACGGACTCAGCTATTTATGCGGTCAGAGCAAAGTTATACAAATGTGGTTGCTTCAATGTGCGCTCCCAGCTGTACACAGTTTTGATGAGCACTTTGCTCTAGTCTAAATCTTCCAGGCTGGGACACAAGTTCTCATGCTATCTGTTAATGCTGTAGATCCTAATGGCTTGCCCAGCTGTGACTGTAACAATAAGTAAAGGGCTATTTATTTCCCGATGACCAGGCAGACCTGTGGTTGTTAAGACAACTTTTTGTTTTGTTTGGTTATCTCCTATTTTGCCCTCGTAAACCAACAAGTTCCTCTTGACTACTTCTGCCTGAATCCCTGAAGAACATTTACAAATCATTGGGCAACACTTTGAGTTCAGCGGGGCACGGCATTACAAGGGGAAGGAATCTCTTGTAATTACTTGTATTGAATATGCCCTTGGATTATTAAGTCAGCCGTTATGAGTGCTTAAGATTACTTTAATAGGGAAATTCAAAATGATATTTCTAAAGAAGTTTGGAAGTGTACTTCTTGTGTGCTATTGATGCTTTATTTATTTTATTTAATGGTACAATGAAATCACATGTGATAATTTTAATCACCTACAGTCTTGAATGTATAGTTGTTTTGGCGTTTCAGACTAGGTAGTTCCCGTGTTCCCACATCTGAAAATGCTGATGGAATTATTTATCCATTAGAACCTGACCTGGCACTACATTTATTTTATCACACTTTTTTGAGTTGTGCAAAGTTTTTGGGGTCAACAGTATTCTATTATAAATTGCACTTAAGGCAACAGTAATATTGCCCGCAGCCTGCCAGCAATTCTCAATTCTCACACTCTGAGGACAAGGTACTACAAAATCCTTCATTGTGGAAGCTAGCCGTCATGGGATCATCTAACATGTTAACACACCAGCATACCAAAGCACTGTGCTTGCAAATCCTTATTATTAAGAAATCCTGGAATATTTTTTATTGCACTGGAAATGATAAAAGGTGAACTTCAACCGTTGTACGAAATGAGCAGACAAAAACCAATGTGTTGGAATCAATCATCTTATTCTAGGGTAGAACTTTATTAAAAATAAATAAATAAATAAATAAATAATAATTATTGTGTAATTCCATGAACAGATGTGCAGAGGTTGATCTTGCATGACATCATCCCTCCACAGGATTGCTTGGTTGGTCTTGCATGACATCATCCCTCCACAGGATTGCTTGGTTGATCTTGCATGACATCATCCCTCCACAGGATTGCTTGGTTGATCTTGCATGACAGCATCCCTCCACAGGATTGCTTGGTTGCTCCAACCTTTTAAGAAACACAATTTCTCAATTTTCTCGCATAGCACCAACAATCCCTTATTTAGTGTAGCATGCATCTTCAGGGGCTTTTAAAACAAGTTATGACAGACACAGTATTTTATCCCCCTGTCTTAAAGGTTAAGCACTTGCATTTGAGGGATTTTCCGGAGAACAAAATGTTTTTTATCAGTATCCTTGTCTCTCATTTTGCCACTATTGCTATTACGAGATTAAATTATACACTTTCACACTACCCAAGTAATGTGCAATTAACACATGTTGAAACCTCATGACTGCCTTTAACACTCAAGGCTTCAACACGTGATGATCATGCATTATTACACTAACTAGCAAACATGGTCTTTTTTAAATAGTTTGTAAAAGCAATACATCAAATAGATGACATTGTAGATTTGGTGATGCACCAGTGCATTGGGAGCAAACTATGTTAACAATTCATTACAAAATTATTTTTGAAAACATAAGTATGTTGGTTCTTTATAAATTCCAAGGTTAAAATTCAAACGTAATATTTAATAAAATGCTACTGACCCTACCCTAGGGAATTCTCAACTCACTGCAACTTGAGCTGATATATTTATTAATTTATTATACAGGATTTATCTCAAAAGAGCCATAACATTAACTAATCACTTCATAACATTTAGCTTATTAAGTAATTAGTCAATTTAAGAAGGTGCACAGAAGGTCATTTCAAAACCCAATTCAGTCATGTGCAACTCCCACCTTGTAGGGAAGATTAGAGGTTTGGATATCTCCAAGAGGCCAACATTATTAGCTATTAGCCATTTCAGTGATTAATTAGTCCTCCGAGGAGCCTTAACTGCAATAAAAGCCATTAAAAATTAATTTGACACCCTGTCTGTCGGTTCGCCTCTGTAATGTTCTCACCAAGCAGAACTGATTAGCACTGCAGAGTGTGTCCTCTATTTAAATGATTTGCTATATACAAAAGCCTGCTCTGACAAACATGTGCTGCAATGCAAACTATTTGTTTGTTTCTTAATGTAGGCTTAACATACTGTACTACTGCTCAGTTTCTGTTTTTTTGCGTGGCGTATGAAACAAAGTTTACATCTTGAATCTGCGTAGCATTACATGGTCCCTTAACCACGGACTAAACAAAGAGGTGGAGATTCAATCCCAAAACACTGCACCTCTACTATGGTGACTTTCAAGTGCTGTATACATGTGTAGAAAAAAAAATGTGGGGATTATGTGGAAAAATGTTTCTTGAGAATGTATTAACTGTGTTAGCCATACAGTAAATGTTTAATTAATGTATCATGCAATTCCTAATCTAGTTACCACATTAGTAATAATACCTGAAATCAGTAATTTGACTGTAGTAGAATGCATCAATACATGCCGCTGTTGGAATAATCCATTTCTGGGGGAATAACCATACAGTAATTAAATATAAATAAAACTAGAAAGACCATCTTAAAAGTGAAACAGCTGCATGCAAGACTTGACCCATTCTGTTAGAGTTGTTTTTTTTTTTTTTCTGAAGCCTGAAAATTTTGTTCTGTCACTGAACCACAGAGCAGACTCGGTATTCGTTAAAATCTTTCATTAATTTAGACTACACCTGCTTTCCACACTATACATGAGTTTAAATATTCAAGGTTTTTTTTGTCCTTTGCCAGAAACGGACAGCTATCCTCAACTTTTCCTGTATCTCTGAGTCCTCCCAACTCCGATTAGAATGCAGCAGATTGGGTTAATCAGTTAGATAAAAGCTATCCGATCCTGAAACAGTACGGTGCTCTTAAGGTTATTTGAAATGTTTTGGATTCTCAATCAAAGGCTATGCTTTTTCTGGACTTCAAATTGCATTATTTACAGAGTTGGGAGATAGCTCCTTATTGATTATTATACAGTTAAATCTCTCCAGCATATACGAATTAAGATGATTGAACAGCTTTTGTTTTGTTTTATTTTTTACATGTGAAACACTGGAATCTCACATCTGCATCTGACAAGTGAGTACAAGGAAGGCCCTCAGTGTTACTCTAGTCTGTAGGAGGCATGGTAAAAATGCCCTGGGTGTGTTGTTTTATCTGTTCATCAGGTGTGGCTTTGGAAACTGTTTACAAGCAAGCCTCTTCAGCATTCCATTTTGAAGGTATCGGTCTTCTCTAAGTGTTTCAGTCAGCACACCTGAAGACATTACCAAAATGATCCACTTTTAAAGTCTGAACACTAATGCATCCTGATGATCTCCTCTTATTCACCTAAGAAACAGATCATTAGATAAATCAACACCTCTCATAAAAAGAGAGCATCTTGCATTTTATTATTTTTCATGCACTATAAAAGTATTCCCTGCTTTTAAAACTCTGGCAGGAAACTATAATGATGGTGTGACAGATTTTGTAAATTCGGCGTATAAAGTAATCTTTGGTACAATTTTCCACCTGTTTTGATTAGTGGTTGTGAAGAAGTTATATCTGCAAAATGCTGAGGTTTGCATTTAGCTGCAGTGCTTGAATACAAAGCAAAGCGATGTTTCAGGAAGCACATTCCCTGCCTTTCACTCCACTGATTGAGCCCTGTCAGTTACTGAATATCTTTGAGTTCTCTGAAGCACCTGGTATGCAAAGTCCAATGTCACCTTATGGTATCTGATATCATCTTGGAAGTGCTTATTGATGCCTTGTTAGTAATAAATATAGTATTGTCATAAGATTGTCCTGTCTGAATACATTGCATGTCTGTTACTACATCTCAGTAGTAGAATACTACTAAATAGCCATGTAAAATAACAGTGTGAGAGATTTAGATTCATCACCTTTTAAATAATTAAAAAGGCCCTCAGAGTGGTTTAGTTTTTGTCCGCTAGCTGTGATGAGCACAACATATGGTCTGGTCTGATCAGGTCTGGTAAAGTGCAATGACCTCCTGTCTGCTCTCAAGCTTCACACTGGCCTGAGGGATTTCAAATAAATATCTCTGGGATTCTTAAACAGAGACCCCAGAAGATCCCCAGAGGCATCCACAGCATGTTTTTTTTTTTTTTTAACATAGAAAAAAAAATTAGGTAATAACACAACCAGGCATGTCGGGCTATGCAAATAAATGAATGTGTGTGATTATTATTACTTTGCTTTTCTGTTCTTGATATTTTTTGTTTCTCTTGACAGGTATTGAAATTAATAACTAAATGAATACTTTGTTTCCAGGATATATCATAGCTCCAGTTTTGTCGCGTGCACCCTCTTGCATATTGTACTGTATGTGCACTTTGCTTGAGTATTAGGTTTACGAAAGCAATGGGAAAGGAATCTTGAAGTGTTTTCTTATTTATAAGTGAAAGGCAAAGGATTAGCATGTTGATACAACTGAAAACCCTTTCTGATGTGTGCTGACCCGCTGGGGACCCCCTGTGTTTCAGCATGCCGTTCGCTGTGAGTACACAACAACACATCTGTCAGAGAATTTAGATGACATCCAGACTTTTCTGTAATTCATATATCTCTTCAGGTCTGTGCATTCTTGTAAAGTTTTAGCCTATGCACGCCATGGATTCAGAAACTGAAAAGCGATTCAGACATGTATCAACACAAATCATCCACATCCGTTATCCTTGTAATATCTAATTTTCATTCCATCTTTGCACAATTACACATGTATGCACATAGAAGAATAAGTCATATAAACAGAGCATGAATTTGCATGTTACCTCTTTGGTTAGCGCTTTTGAAAGTACTGTGACCATATTTATAAAACTCAACTTTCTACGTTGTTGCAGGGTGGGGGACTTTTTATAAAATAAACTCTTTATAGACACTTTGTTAGTAATTTTCATTTTTGACCTTCACTCACTTTTTTTCAGTAAGGGGAAGGCAACTTCATCTAAAATCACTATTAAACACATTGTATTCTCTCTGAGGTGTCCAAGGAATGACCCTGGAGTAAAACCGTCCACACTAAAAGATTATATAGTGTCTATTCTAGTTCAACTGAGCTGGGGGGCAGTTGGTCCCCAAGCTCCATCATCTCTAATTTTCATCAGTAAATGCACTGAATGTGAAGCAGAGAGTTTTCTATGCCAACAGGATAGAACATGAAAGTCTTTTCTGTAAACCACTGCACTAGATACAGCAGTTGCTTTGATGATCACCCCATCTCATTAGAGGGTTCCCGCTAGTGATGTTAATATGTATGAGTAAGTATCTAAGCTTTTGTATTGTGGAAAGCTCGACATTTCATGTGTGTGGAGTATGAACCTTGAAAACACACAAAGACTCAGGGAAAGCCCAGTCCTGGTGCTGAATGTAATATATATATATATATATATAGTGTAACTGTACTGCAATAAAATTATTCTTCCCAATTTTGAGGAATGACAAAATTTTGTGGAAAATTTTCCTTGACTCCTTTATCTTTAACTAAAGTTTATTTTGGAATAAATAAGAACGCAAGCATTCATATTCAAGTTCAACAAGCAAGCTCTTTTGTGATGATCTTTTGTTACCTGCTCACTTGGAAATGATGCCTTCTGACACGTGGCCCGCATGAGCTAAGTTATCTGAAATTGACCTCATCAGCACCAATCATATCAGCGTGTCTAGGACAGTGGGGCTGCTTAGCCTGCCAATGACCTAGTTGGTTTCTTAAAGAGACAGATGGCCACCTGCCTTCTGCATTTCTAAGCACTGTTTAACATGTATTTGAAAAAAAAAAACTGGTTTAAACTAAAACACAAATGTTTTTAGTAAATGCTAATAGTTTACATAATGTCTATGTAAAATGTTCTTGCTGTTATTAACTTGCATGACATGCTTGGTATTTAGAGCAGCGTGACCTTCAAGTAAACCTTTGCCAGACCTCACGAACGCTGAAATCGAAAGCAAGGCTTCTTATTATGCCTGACATTGTGTTTGGGACCCTGCACAATTTGGACTGATAGTCTACCTTTCTGTGCTGACCTGCAACAAACTCCTTGACTTTACTGTTTTAAAACATCAGCTGTTTTTTTGTTTTTCATCTGTTTCCTTAGTTTTAAAGTCATGTTTATTAATACCGTCTTATCTGTTGTGACAGACTGTCTCCTTGTTGCAAATAACTTTAACTGGCAGCTCCAAGAATGTTTACATTTCCATTATTTTCAAGCAAGGGAAAGTTGCTTTTTTTTTTGGTGTTGGGATAATGTTGAGAATATTTAAAGAATCTTGAAAAACAAATGGACCTTTAACAATGCTTTTCTTTTGGTTTTGTTTTCTATATTATGGGAACTGAGTTACGGAGATCTAAGATTAGACACGCAGGAAATAAAAATGTACATTATAAATATCATATGGGAGATATTGAAATTGGAGAAGGAATCTGTGAAAAAGACCTAGGAGTTTTTGTTGACTCAGAAATGTCTTCATCTAGACAATGTGGGGAAGCTATAAAAAAGGATAAACAAGATGCTCGGATACATCATGAAAAATGTTGAATTTAAATCAAGGGAAGTAATGTTAAAACTGCACAATGCACTAGTAAGACCTCATCTTGAATATTGTGTGCAGTTCTGGTCACCTCGCTATAAAAAAGATATTGCTACTCTAGAAAGAGTGCAAAGAAGAGTGACCAGAATTATTCTGGGCTTAAAAGACATGTCATATGTAGACAGGCTAAAATAATTGAATCTGTTCTGTCTTGAACAAAGAAGACTACGTGGCGACCTAATTCAAGCATTCAAAATTCTAAAAGGTATTGACAGTGTCGACCCAAGGGACTTTTTCAGCCTGAAAAAAGAAACAAGGACCAGGGGTCACAAATGGAGATTAGACAAAGGGGCATTCAGAACAGAAAATAGGAGACACTTTTTTTACACAGAGAATCGTGAGGGTCTGGAATCAACTCACCAGGATTTTGTTGTTGAAGCTGACACCCTGGGATCCTTCAAGAAGCTGCTTGATGAGATTTTGGGATCAATAAGCTACTAACAACCAAACGAGCAAGATGGGCTGAATGGCCT
Organism: Polyodon spathula; assembly: GCF_017654505.1. Lineage (NCBI taxonomy): Eukaryota > Metazoa > Chordata > Actinopteri > Acipenseriformes > Polyodontidae > Polyodon > Polyodon spathula. The sequence continues at coordinate 1,711,754 of NC_054553.1, read as the reverse complement.
CCTCTCGTTTGTAAACTTTCTTATGTTCTTATGTTCACTGAAACTGTTTTGCGTGGGCTCGACCTGAAAATTGCATTGCAGATCTGCCTGTAGGTTTTAATCTAAACCGTCATTGAAACCATGAATATTTGGAATTTGTATTCCAATGAGGTGGTTCTTCACAATGAATAAATGAAAAGATCCTGACAGAAGATGATACCTTATTTCATAACATGGTTTATCATCATTTTCCCATGAACTAAACCTAATCCTAAAATACTGGAACAAACCCCACATCTCAAGTTTTAGTTTGTCAAGTGTGCTTCTACTTTCTTATGGCTTTGAGGTTCTTTTTTTTTAAAGGAACAGTACAAACATGTAAATGCTTCCACTAGTCACAGACATTCTTACGTCCCTGAAATAACTGAAACCTCACACTACAGAGACAGTTCTTAACAAAGCATGTACAATACTGAATACTGTGGAAAAGTTCAGCCCAAGACCTCAACATTTTTAGTTTCTTCTTCCCCACCACAGATTGAGCAAACAAAATAAGTCAGGAGTCTGAACTTTGTATGACCCCGTCACTTGCTGGTGTTCACGGAGTCCTATTTACCAGCCCGGTGTGCATCCTCGAGCTCTACTGGCTTTTACCAGTGGATATTATGTCTTCCTATTGGCATTTGTCACATTGTCACATTTTTGATTTCTCGTGAATCGCTATTGCATGTTACAGGCACAGACCCTGTTTGACAGCAGACATAGCCCATAGTGAATGACAATAATCTCAGTGGCTGGGTTTTTTAAGCCTGTCAGATCAAGTCACATTTGTTGCCTGAGTGGCTTGGATCTCCTGAGAAGCAGAGCAAATGAACGAGCAGTAAAGCTAGTGTAACCATGCAGAAAGGCTGCGTGCAGCGTCTGCAATGACTGGGGCTCATGGGCAAGCAGAGGCACAATCGGCAAACAGACATCTAATTAAAGAATATCTAATCTAGTTTGTCATTTAAAGATTAAAATACTAGGGACCCAACTGAGAAACTACCCTTTGCAATTCCTATACCATATAGATGTTATTTAACTTGTTTATAAAAGTAGATTCCAAACGGTGGGCATGAAGGTGGCTAGTCTTTTTAAAAACTGTTGTTGGGCTGTAATCCAAAAATCCTTTTTTTTCTACCTGTAGCTTTTGACTTTTCATACCATCCTGAGAAAAAAAAAAATCTGCTGAAAATAATGATCCTTAACAGCTGAACGTCGACCCCTACCTAACTCAACCAATTAGGATGAAATTTACCCTGTATCCCATTCCAGCCTTCCTTTCTTGGAATCATCAATAAATGTGACTGAATTGTAACATATAACAAGTACTCAAAATAGAATGCTTATGGGTTTCACAGTGTTTCGTGTGGTATTCTCAATTTTGCAAGTTTCCCACGTCACAGTTTAAGCAGTCATTTAGCAAAAACATATTTGTTTAATGCCAATGATCCAACACATGGAACACATGCTTTAATCCATGTGAAATCACACTTCACAAGTCTGACTACAAGATTATCTGGAATTGTTCTACAGTAGTTAACCCACCCCTAACAAAAATACCACAATGGTATGCATAAAACGTTCGATTGATGGTTAATACACAGGGCTGCAATTCATTTGCTGGCAACGTACATCCCTTAGCACTGATTGATTAGACAATGACATGACTGGCAGTTTTGGGTTTGGTCAGTGCACAAATGGCTGTTTTGTTTTTCTGTTTTGTTTTTGCTTCCTATAAATTTTCTGCACAATGTGAGCAGGAATATATATTTAATGGTAAATGAAAAACAAAAAGAAACCCAACAACAGCAGATTACATCATTTAGAAATGTTGTCTAAAACCCTGCATGGTGGTAGTATTAACAGTCTTATATCCTCTCGTACCATCTTAGGCATTGTAGAGCAGGACAGAAGACATGAGATCACTATGATCCTGGCCAAACCAGAGAAGCCTGGAGCATGCTCTGGCACGGGCTTGTCTCAGATTCATTTTCATCTTGAAAACAAGCCATGTGGTGTAATTGTTTGTTCAAACCCTGGCTTGGTGTTTTTGCCAGTGCTGTGGTGTGCAGTTTGTCTCCAGTATCATTGAAAACATGGTGCCTTTTAATTTTAATTTGAGTTATGTACACTGCTTTGTGGTTCAAGTAAGTTTTGTTATCTGACAGTTTTATATGTGTTTTGCCACGTGATGCTATCACTCAGATCTAATGTCAATTCTAGATTTAGTTTTTACTTTATTGATAATGCTCAATTTTATGGCTGGGGTGGTAATATGTAGCTTGGTACTGTATTTTTTTTTTTCAGTTTATTAGACCAAATAATGAATAATTGTCTGGAACTGTGGTTACATTTGCTCTTTATTGTTATAGTTTTTAATTATGAGGGATAAATAAATAAATAAAAATAACTAAATGTTTTCAATGTACTTGTCATCCTGATATAGGACTGCTGTATATTCCAGACTGTAACTAGAGCTTTAAATATAATTAATTTGTTTTATAGCCAAACGTTTTAATTCCATTACTCCATTAACAGATGGATCTCTATATCTCTTGCAAACATGAGAAAGACCTTTCTTGGCAAAAAAAGGGCTGAACAGCTGCAATGAGAAATCACAGAGAACATCAACCGACTGCCACAAGAAGTCGAGTGCTGATTTATAAAACTCAAATGAACCATGCACAGGGGTTTAACTAAGCCCCAATAAGAATTATATTAATTTCTTGGCAGTCTGAGGTACATTCCCAGGGTAGCCAAATCCCAAGCAGGACCTAACACAATCGGAGGACCTAATTCATCATTTTTACTTTTGAAGGATTCTGTGCTGGATCAAGAACTGTGATGGATCACTTGAGCAATTCCCAACAGGCTCTAACTTCCTGGTTGTAGCGACAGTACAGTGAGCTAAGCTGCACAATATAGGGAGAACCTAATTAAATATTTCATCCTTATATATATATATATATATATATATATATATATATATATATATATATATATATATATATATATATATATATATATATATATATATATACATACACACACACACAGGGAAAAAATAATATGCATGGCTGACACTACAGTGAATATGTATAGGAGTTACAACATACCTAAATATTGCATCTTCAACCTATAGGTTAACAATAACTTCGAAATAATGGTCACAGGTAGTGAATATCTTTTAATGTTTTGCATAAACAACCTACTGGTTCACAAGGTTCACTCAGCACAAGAACAACACCAAAAACATACTGTGTTTGCAACACCTCTGAGGCATTCAGACAAACTACTACAAACATACTAATCATTGGGCTGCAGTGGCTTTTGCCATATTGGCATAATTACTGTAAGCCATGGGCAGGATCTTGACCATCCTGGACAACAGACTGAACCCAAATCAAGAATAGTGTTCCTTTCCTGCTCTGCTTATCAGATGTGTCCACTTGTTTGAAGTAAACACGTTCTGTTTAGTTTGTTATCTTTTTGATACAGATTAGGATGAGAACGCTCAAATAAATGACAAAGAAATAATGACTATTTGCAAATAGATTTTCCTGTCATACTTCACATGTTTCCAACAACAACTAAACAGGCTCTGCTCTTCCTCTTGCCAACGCTGCATCACCTGCCAAAGTTCCCAAGATGATACTGCAAACTATGAAAGATCAAAGAGTTGAGAAATTGCTCCTTGTCAACTATCTGTGCACCGGTTTAGTCATGTAAATCCAAGATGCATGGGCAGTACACAGCCTAATTGGCTAATTCCATTGCAAAACATTTAGTCAGGGAGGTTTATGGCTTTGGCAATGTGCCGTCTGATCTCCAAGTTTCATCTTGAATACTTTCAGCATAATTGCTTTCAACTAGCAGCAAACTGCTCCAGCACCATGCTGTCTGCAGTACTGCAAACACCTGCAGAATACTCTGCTCTTGAAGTTTGTCATGTTGATATTTATTACCATATAAACTCTGTGGTGTACCATAGTGAAATCATAGCAATGTGCAAAACATGGTAAAACACAAGGACAACATTGTGAAACACAGACAAGTAAACTACAGCATAGTATGATAAAACAAAATGGCTAGCCAGGGCCAGCACTCATTCAGTGTGGGTAAGCAAGTTCAATAAAAAAGCTGACAAACTACCTGTTTTACATCAACACTATTACAAAATGCATATTTACAATGTATTAAGTATTTGATATATACTCTACGGATAAGTAATGTATTAAGAAATAATAAACATAAAACGTCTTTAGTTGCACTAAAAGCATTGCTCTAATTCCAAAATGTCTTTGGAGGACTATTAGGTTGATGCAACAAATAATTGCTTTGTTTTCCCAATCTGGTATGCAGAGGATAACTCTCAAACAAAAGTAACAAGAAAAACAGTATAGCCAACTTCCTAACGTTGTCAAGGGAAAGTGTGTTTGAAAACAAACATTGGAGGTATTTAACGGCTTTTGATGCCATGGTAACCTCCTACATATTTTACTGTATTACATTTTATGCAAAATATACCCTATACAAGGTTGCTATCCTTGCATGACGGATTTCCTTTCTTTATTTGCAATTTCTCTTTACCAATATACAGGGTGATTGGAATGTAAGTTTACTACATCAATAATAAGGTGCATTGATGTGGTATGCTTGCTTTCTATTCACAATGTATTTGCACACTTTACATGTGCTTTTACAGGTTTCAATGTCTCTTAATGATCCCTTTATGTTTACTTAGGACAAAAATGTCAGCCAAATTTGCATCCTTTCTATAAGATACAATTGGTGCTTTTGGAATTATTTTTTTTTTTTATTTGTTCTGTGTGTATATATAGATAGATAGATAGACAGATAGATAGATAGATAGATAGATAGATAGATAGATAGATAGATAGATAGATAGATAGACACACATACACACATTTTTTTTCTTTTATTTGTAACTGCCACTATATACTTAAATATACTTAAACCCTTGTTCCAAAGCCAAACCATTCTCAGGATGGATGACGGCTTCTAGAACAACTCTGTGTCTTTGTCCTCATAATGAGCACAATCTGCTCTGCTCTAAATAAAAACAAAAAGAGCATTTCAGACTCTTCGAAGAACATGGGAGTGATCAGCTCAAGCAAGTCTTGCCCTTTCTCAGATTATGTTTTGTTGACAAACTCAGACCGAAATTTGAAATTTGCTTCAAGGGATTCTCAAAACACGAACCCATGATAATCAAACTCTCCTTCAGATGGCCAGAGAATAAGTGGTCTGGTTGGAATTCGAATGCACCTTTCAGCAAAGACACAAACAGATGTTTAAGAAACGATGAAGGTTTTCAACGAGTGGAGGTGAGTAGATGAGCAGATGGATGAGTGTAATGTCATTTGGCTTGCAATTGATTTCCTAATGGGCTTTAAAACATTATCTAAGAGGATGTGCGCAGCGTGTATGCAGTATGTCACAGATTTGTTTCACCCAGGACAGCTTACATAGATGCAAAACTTATTTTCTCACTTTCACAGAGGGGATACACACGCAGACACCAAGTGACTTTCCCTCTGGGTCATCTAGCTGGGCAGTGGCTGGGTTTAGTTATTAAATCAGGACCTATGTGTGGATGGATTTAATCATATGACCACCACCAGTAGGACCAATTGACAACTTACTGACCATCATGGGAATCTAAATTTACAAAAAACCCTAATGGAGGCACATTTACAGTATTGGTTTTCATCAGATTTTAGCTTAAGTCTGAGTTGTTAATGTAAATGAGGCTTAGAAGAATTATTATGCAATACAAAACCACGTTACCTGACTACTTTTAAACACCTTGCCCCCCACTAGAATTAATTCTGTGGACGCCCATGCCAGTTTGCTGACATTCCCAAAATCTAGTTTGATCTTAAGCATCCTCATACTTGGCACTTAACTATCATTCATTCTGGTTTACAATGACATAGTTAACAGAAACATTCATTCTCTCTCTCTCTCTCTCTCTCTCTCTCTCTCTCTCTCTCTCTCTCTCTCTCTCTCTCTCTCTATATATATATATATATATATATATATATATATATATATATATATACACACACACACACACACACACACACACACACACATATATATATATATATATATATATATATATATATATATATATATATATATATATATATATAATAGCATTTTCAACACTGAGAAAGAATCTTAGGGAGTTTAAAAGGAAGTAACTGTAGAATAAGAATCTGAGTTATAAACAATCAGCATGGAAATCCAAATGAATTATGACATCAAGTTTTATACAAAATATGAAGATGCAGTGTTGTGGGAAGATGCCTTAGCTCATCACAGGACAGGAATGAAAAGAATAACAACATAAGTCAATAACAGATGTGCTCATTCTGATGTTCCAACCAGACTAAACTCCTTCAAAATCAGCTTGCCATTTGGATTGCCTATAGTGATACTATATATAATGTACACGGCAAAGATTATTTTGGGTTGCTATTCTACCATCGCTTACAAACAACACGGGACTACAGACATGTACCTAATGTTTTCTTACCCGGTTTTAACACTATGCATAACTTAACTTATCATTTAGCACAGATTTTGTTTTTGTCCAGCAGCAATTTTTGACCATTGACTCTTAAGCTTTTTAACAGTCTGTCAAGAAAAGAGATTCATAATGTTTATTTTTAAGTCATACTTGTGATGACGCTACACTGTTTTGTTAGTGCAATATAATGATGCAGAACATAAAAATGTGAGTCATGATCCCTCACAACCATTGAGTGCTGATAGATTTGTCATAAAAGGATTAATTAGTCTTTCATACGTATCTAGAAACTTTATAATGAATACAAGCATGGCTGTGATGAAATTGAAAGCCTTTAACATGATGAGAGACAGCATGAAAAACATAAATGATTGCTTTCTTTTCTTTCGTGACAATACAAAAGCTAATGGAAAAAACAAATAGCATGTTACCACACTATCATATGCATTTTTTCTTTATTCAAATAATATCTTCTGTTTGCCAGATTTTGAAAGAAACAATATGATTACTTCTTATTGTCTCATATGAGGTTCTGCTTCAACACCAATTTGAAATACTTACAGCTGTAAGAAGGCAAGTTGGTACATTTATATAGAAAGCACAGTCTATTCTATAAGGGATGAAGGGACTCGGTCCTTGATCCAACTGCATTTGAAACCAGAGCCAGGACCAATGAATTGTCATCTATACTCAGTATTCCGTATGCATGTCATTTTGTGTTGTCTCTCTTATTTGATAACCTGGATTTGTGTATCAGCAGAAGTGTGGATTTGTAAGGTTATGTTAATAATTGCTTTATTGATCCAGAACTCAGACGAGCTCAGAACATGTATTCATTTAAACACAAGGCACTTTGGAATCCGTGAACATTTTGACAAATCAATACATTTCATAACCCGGGGCTGGAAATTGGAAAGGCCAAGGGTATGGTAGAAGGATGAGACTCAGTGAAAAGAAACATTGCCATGACAATAAAATAACTACATCGATCAAATCGGCATTTTTATAAGTAACCAGCCCTCCAAGGAAAACATGAACAACGGGTTTAGTATTGAGTTTTAGACTGAGAGTAAACATCAGTAAAAATACCTTTCTTTTTTTTTTTTTTAAGTACGAGACTGGGAATTCTATGTTTTTATTGTGTCTGTTTTGATATATACTGCATTTGTGCCACACTTAATTTCTTTCAGTTTGTATCATCTACAGCAAGTCTGTTAAATAATTTTTGAATGTTTAGGGTTTTTTTTATAAATGTTATGAAGACTTACATGCCTCCTCATAAATTTTTTATTCAGTGACACAACGATCTTTCAAGTCTGTTGACTGCTTTGTAAATCATTTGAAATGACTGAACCTCTCTTTAAAGAAGAATCTGCCACAATTCACAAAAATTACATTTTGTGAGACTAGACAGAGTTGGTCCCTAATGTGTGCACAACAATAGTGCTCCATCACTAAGTTGACCTTCACAATTCACTGCATGGTGAACAACCCAGTGTTCCCATGGTCACAGCTTGAGTTAAATGCAAGCTCCCAGTTCCGCTGTGTTGACTTTGCAAATGAGTAGGACTCGCCATGTGATTGGCTAATTAATTGCCTCTGAATGGGGGTAGTAGATGAAACTAGAACCTGCAGACTTTGCCCCATAGATCACAATACTGTGCCCACTGAGCATGGGAGGCAATGGAGAGACTCATTCATTTATTTAAAGAAATTACAGATATCAGACAGTTCCATAAAAAATGAAATAATCATGGTATACTATCATATTGTGTTCCTGTTTTACAAAATATGAAAATGAAACAAAAATATTACAACAACTCACGTTTGATTAAAATACCGTTCTCCTTGATAGTGTACTTTATAAAGATAACATTACTCATTGTGTTTCTTGAATAGTTAATGTTCAGTAAAGGGATGCTAATAAAGAGTCAGCTTTTGTTTCACACAGAGCTTTAATAGAAAAAGCGATTATTTATCTGATAGGGAGGCACCATAGGTTCTTCAAAGTAAAGGTCATCTCTAGAGAAACGAGCATGTAGAAACATTTTGTACTTGTATGATAATCTGCTCAGTAATGAATCTCAGCATCCACTGAGGGTTTTCATGCCATGATGATGTCAGCACCTGTGTGGTAAACCGCGCTTCAGCATGAGAAGCCTGTTTGGTGTCCCATTGCAAACACATAGGTGGCCATGATGCTACAGGCACAGACACAAGAGGGGTTTAAACATTCCTCTGTGTGGAAAAGACTTCAGCTGTGTCAGTCGATGACATCACAGAGGAACCAGAAGTGTTGAAACAAGGCAGGGCTCACAGCTTTGATCATGCTTTAAATCAACTCACAAAGCCCCTCAAACAGCCAATTCTCATTCCTTTCGTGGAATCAGTACCATCCTGGTGTTGCAGCCCATAAGTTCTTCCAAAGTAGGATGGTTAAGAAAAGATTGACTAGTGAATGCTTCCTGTGCTCGTAAATTAGGAAGGGAAGTCAATGGCATGAGTGCAGATTCCTGCAATATTTCGCATCCTGTTTTTCAGGGTGGAGAGCAGATATGGCGTAATTGCATAGATCTCACAGTGCCTGCTACACTGTTCTCTCCATTAGAATTAGTTTTTATTTATTTTTTATTGAAAGGTACATTTATGATACTTCTATGCTGCCTCCTGGAGCTTGCCAGTTTAAATGAAGTGATGCTGCTCACTGACATTTGTTTCCAATAATAAGGACCCATTTTCTTTATTAAAGACATTCTTTAGACTGGTAACATACTTGCTTGCATAATTGCTGGAATCTGAGCTATATGGTGAGGCACTCGATACGTTTTTTTTTTTATTTATATATTTATTTTTTAAGAATGTTTACTGTATTTACTGCTGGTAAAGTAACAAGAGGCACATTTACACTTCTAATTATAGCTGTATTGCCAGAGAAAACTCTGGAAATAGAAAACAACTGGACTAGTTGGTGGCGGGTTGCACGGCAGGTGTTTTCCATTTGCAGGAGATGTAGTGTTTCAGAATACTTACATGTCGTGTGGGGTGGATGCAGTCATCATTTCCTGGGAAAGAAATATCGGTGGGCTACCTGACATTGTTGTTTATAATTGGGTTACATACTAGCAAGTTACAGCCTTTTTCAGTGTTTTCAATTTTTTGACCACAAATCCTATATTGTGAACAATATTGCGACTGTTTATAATTACCAATTCAGTTGCTGTTGAAACAGGCCCACTCACAGAATTAAAACATACAGCTTTATTTACAAATAGCTTATAGGAAGCTGTTGTTAAAACATATGAATCAGTCATAATCAGATATAAAATACTGTATATCCTCAAATTAGCACTGCCCTTTAATAAACGCTGCACTCAACAAGAAACAAATAAACAGGAAACAGATTGACCGTATTGGACAAAGAAGATCGCCGCCCTTGAAAACCATACTACTTCCAATAAACTCTGCCTTCGAATAAACAGATGTCAGCATATACTGCACAGATGTAAATCACACAACCATACAGTATGTGTCCAGTGCACAGTCCAGCTAGAGTTACGATGTGGCTGTGTGTACAAGGATTCCATAATCAATGAAGAATGACCCTGAACCAACTGTATTTTGGATTATGTACACTGACTCAGGAGCTTTGCTATGACAATCTTGCTTGTTGTATAGAAGTGGTCAGTCATTATTGTACAGTATTAAACAAACACATATTTTAGAGTGTTACCGGATATTATGTCCCCATATGGGGACGGTACACAGGTTAAATGAACAATGCATCTAGGAAGAAGAGGCATTGCTTTAAAAGTGGCCTTCACTGGGCTGGGTGGCTGAGTGGATAGGCATTGGTGCATTTAATCTTTCACCTCAGAGTCTCAGGTTCAAATCAACCAGGCACAGTAGTGACAGAAAGTCTTTTTTTATCAAGTGGTAACTGGGAGGTCTATGTTAATGGTATTCTCTGGCCAGCTCATAGGGGACAAGTATCTAGACCACAAAAAGCACCATCGCATATTTCACTGATTGGTGGCGAGGTCAAGGATTGAATGACCTACCTTTTCACCCTACGAGTGTGGTCTCTCAGTAGGAAAGGGTGGCTCTCCAGTTGTCAGTCTTGGACCGTTTCTCTCTCTCTAAATTCATCACAAATTTAAACAGACCCCACCAATGCCCAGCTGTAAATGAAGCCTTAATGAAGACTTTAAATTCAGTCATTTGAAATGTTCTATGTAATACTTCAGAAAGTTAAAAAAAGGGTTCATATTTAGAAGATGGATGCATTTAATCCTGAGTATAAAGTCAGAAACACAAATGAATTTCTTAAATGTGAGGTGATTTTAAAAATTATTACTAAAGGTGTGCAGCTGTCCTCTCTGAATCCCTTTCTTTTAGAGAGAGATTTTCTATTTACTAACTCATAATTGCACAGGGGATAGGAGTTACAGTTACACACCACCACATCTCATCAGAAATTCAGCTTTCATAAGTGGTTATAAGGGTCACATTTGCTGGAATTGTTAGCAAGCCTGGTAAATCAGGTTCTAAGCAGAAACAACACTGCAGAACAACAGAGAAAACACAAGAGAATATTAAAAATGTACACAATACTGTAGATGGTATAAATGATCCCTTTAATATATATACAAACTGCAATGCAATAATACAACAATTTGTGCCTACACTATATTGTGGTGGTGTAATTAATAGTGCTAGTGCATTCAAGTCATTTTTTTCTGTCATAATAAATCTAATCTTATGACAGATTTGTTGATCAAAAGATAAGTGACCACTCCACTTTTCATCATGCAATTCTAATTGAGACAATGTGTGCCACAGCCTAGGATAGCAGGAACCAGCATGAGCAGATTTGCAGGAAAGAAAAAGTATAAATCTTGTACAAAATACAGTCCACCTTAGGGCCCATTGTAACAGACTTAATCACAGGCTTTAATCGTGATCAGTATCAACGCAGGACAATGCAATTTTCTAAATAGGAAAAACATTTCCTTCGTTTGTTTGAAAGGATATGTTTGTTTCACATTCAAATGATCCTGGAAAGTGCCCAGATCCCATAGTTTACAACTCCTTGGGTACTATAATACACATCTGCAGCACACATTACTGTCCAAAACAAATCTAGCAGATTCCACCATATGCTACAGGTTATACTTGTATGTAACCAATATGACTTCTGTTTATGAAATAATTTACAAAGACAGAATTTAAAATTGCATACAGATTGTTAATTCATACATGCGCTATAACACAGAACAAGTGGCCCTTACTACATCTACTGTCCATCGCATACTGCATACCTGCAGACTTGATGTTGCCCAGTTATTCCAAATGAGTAGTCAATTATTTTTATAATTTTTCTCCCAATTTGGAATAGCCAGTTATTTTTAGGCTCAGCTCGCCGCTACCAGTGCCACGCTGACTCGGGAGCAGAGAAGATGAACACATTCTGTCCTCTGAAGTGTGTGCTGTCAGCCGACCGCTTCTTTCCACAGTGTAGACCCGCCATGTAGCCACCTCAGAGCTAAAGCGTCGGAGGACAATGTCGGAGGACAACGCAGCTCTGGGCAGCTTACAGGCAAGTCTGCATGCGCTCGACCAGACTACAGGGGTTGCTGGTGCGCGGTGAGCCGAGAACACCCAGGCTGACCTAAACCCTCCCCCACGTGGGCGACTCCACCCCCTGGGAACTGTCCTCGGTCAGCAGTGGAATAGCCTGGACTCAATTCGGCAACATCCAGGCTATAGGGTGCATTCTGCTCTCCACGCTGAGCGCCTTTACTGGATGCACCACTCGGTAGCCCCCCTACAGTCCGATCCAAGATTTGACATGGCTTGATTAGTCTTGCCTGGTGATTGATCATCGCCCTGCCTGATATTCAGTGCTGCTTTGTACTGTTAACCCTTCTAAGCCCATGACTATGAGCATCAGATGCAGATCCATGGTAATGAGAGCTACTGGCGATACAATGATAGTTTCTTCAGGAGTTCAAATTGAAAGATCAGGATTATATTCATAAAGCAATCGCATGCCAGTAAGTGCACTGCAGTGGCTCTTGGTGTCAGCGATTGCGAACATATAGACTATCTTGTGTGACTATTATGGTCATTATATGTTTTTAAATGTGAGTATTCATGATTTATAATCAATTGCTTTACTGACACCTCAGAATTTATGATGTATGCATTTAATTTGCACAACACCTCCAGTGTTATAAATAGAGCAACAAAAGTTTAGTAGATTATTTGCTGTAGGGGCTTCTTAGATTAAAAAAAAAAATCAACAACAAAACAAAAACTCAGGTTAATGTGACTGGAATAGCTGAAATATTGCAGCTTGTACAATGCATAAATGCTTGACCTGTAGTTCAAGGTATCAAAGTCATAAATATATATTTTAAAAAAAGCGAAATATGGGTAAAAATGTTGAAGCAATCACTGTCCTCTCTGACAAATGCCTTTCGTAATCAAAAACACGCTCTTGCAGGCTTGGCTTTTCAGAGTGAAACACAAACGTTTGCGTATTGAGGCCTTATGAGAAAAAATCTATTTGTGTTTATTTATTTAGGTTGGCCGCAGCAAAAAGATTTGAAAAAGAAAAAAAAGGGAACTTTTAATCAGAACATGGTGGCAGATCTCCAGACAGCAGTGCCAGGGTTACTAACATGCCCTGTCAATAATGTCACCCTAAGATTACTAATAAAGTTCTGTGTTTTACACATTCACATCCCTCCCACGACATTTGCTTAGTCAATTGATACTGTGACCTGGAGCTTTTTAAGGTAAAGAGATTAGTTCCAAGAGCTGAAAGAAAACTGAGACATCTTATCACCAAATCATACCTCCCTTTGTTGTCTGTTTTCTTCTTATACAGTTTCCAGATCAAAGCAGCAGTACTCGTGTTATTCTCCGTACTCGTACCCTCAAACATCAGCAGATTACTCTCTAGCTTGATGAACTGTTTATTGGAAATGTGTTCTTAATTTCCAAACCTGGTCTCCTTACTGTACAAAACATACTGGTAACCTTTACATGAGGGGAAAAATAATGTAGGTCCTCCACAGTCCTGGGAAATAAATGAAGTGCCACTGAAGGTTCTACTGTTTCAAGATTAAATCAACATCCTACAATATAAAACATTTTGCATGCGTATTAAACATTCTCAGTCTCCCATGGATTTCCTTCGAGACTTTGAAAAAAAGAGAAGTATGTTAGCGTTTATTGAAGTTAGTTAATACGATTGGAAGTATGGAAACTATTTTGTAAATACGTCATTACTTTAAAAAAAAATGAAAATGAGATAACAGATTGTAGACCTATTTCTATATGTGCAGCTTGGCGTATAAACTTGGCATCTCTGGCTAAAGACGTATTTGTATGTAAAGGCAAGAATGCTACAGAACTGACATAACGAGTGAATATCATGTGTCTTTTGTTATAATTTGTTTTTGGAGCTGGGCGAGGAGTTCATTCTAAGTGCTATTTCAAAAAAAGATCATTACATTGAGTGGTGCGCAGAAAACAGAAATTACAATTCTAACACATTCTAATAAATCTCAATGAGCTTCAGACAAAAATTTACAAAGAAGAAACGTACACAATAAACCCCCCTCTTTAAAGCTCCCATACTATGATCTAAAACATGACAACTTCAGAAATGTCCCCAGAAACACATGTTTTCACTGGTGCGTTACACTGTCAAAGGTTTCCAAAAGGGGCATGCAGATACCACTACCTGGCACCAAGCCTATGGAGTGATGCACGATAAAGATAAGAGGATTGTGGGTTCAGCTTAAAGTTTTCAACTATATGTTAAATGCACAGGCATGGAACTTTCAAACTGTACAGAAAGGAAAGCAAGTCAAGTTGGACATTCCACCTCGGATCAGGCAGGTTTGCTTCTCTTTAATGCTGTGTTTACATGGCTGTGATAGTAAGTGGTGTTCACTTTCAGCCCAGATAATTGGATCTTTAAGTGTAGTTACATGTATATGTTGATATCCATGTGTGCCGTGCATTTTAAGACATCTTAAAACGGGATGGGGGTTGGGGGAGGGGGGGTGTAAATGGAACCAGATAGAAGTCAAACATAGGAAAAAATGACTCAAGGCAATTTACAAATGCTGCTATTAGGTTTAAGTAGTTTGTTCAACATTTAGAGCAGCTGTCTCCCTTAGATTTCTTACTGAATATATACAGTCACAGCCCTGCTCTTTCTCCTGTGTTTGCTTTTTCCTCCTCCTCCCTCCTCCTGCTCACTTTTTTCATGCGCCGCTTGTCTCTGTGTTGGTACCCTCTGGGGGGATAGTGACTAACTCCACAGGTTCTTTGTGTGGTCAGAGGGGATCACCGGCCAGACTGTTTTTTTACAGTTCATGCACTATGTCCTGACTCAAGAAAAAGGCTCTGTCTTACTTCCTCCTTTACCCTCCTGGGATGAGGTCTTCATACTCTTAGTGTTCGAGTCCTGTTCCTATGTTAGGACTTCATATGAGCTGTTCCATCCTCTGAGGGTTGAACCCGGTTGGTAACTAGGACCCAGTCGCGAGGCTCAATATATATATACAGTATGGTTCCCAACTCCCTAGGCTACACCTAACCAGAGAAATCTGAACCCAGTGTATAGTGCATTTTGTAGAAGAACACAACATTTGGCCTCAAGGACTTAATTAATATTGGAACAGTATCATATATGAGAAAAAGAACGTGTGACTCTATCCCACTGTATCCCTAAGTGTCATCGGATTACTCAATGACAGATTAAAATGACAAGTTAAAGGGCAATAAGGGTTTCAGTGATTAATCATAGTAATTCAAACTATCTTACATCCTTTCAGCAAAGATCTATCACATGTTTACATATATGGATGAACACAGCATATGAAGAAACTGCTTTGCAATTCTAAAAATTGTGAATGAAATGAATCATAAATGGATGTTATTTCCTGAAAACTTTAAACCTCTTCTATCTAAAACCAACATGTGTATATATGCTTATTCACTTATAAGAGATGCCATGGTAATAAATGGTAATATGATCCACATTGCAAATGCAGTTAGGGATAATTAGGATATAAACTGCATTTATCTGTCAAGATCAATTAAAATTTGTAGAACATTTAAAATCACTTATGAAGGAGTGTTAATTCAGATAATTAAAATGGAAATAAAATGAATTTCACTATATTTGCAAATGAGAGTTCTGTTCTTTGGAACACATTTCTATTTTATACAGCAGGCTTAATGACTATACTGTATTAAAGGATGACATGATAAAATACATCTTTAATTGAATACTAAAGAACTGTTAGCTCAGATTTAGTAAAAAACTAAATATAATCATATCATAATAATATAACCCTGATGCAATCTGATAGTGTGTGATCCATTTTTTAATAAGGACATTAGATTATTTTTGCCATATTTAATTATCGCAGGTGTACTAGCAATTTGCTATGAGAGCATAACAACGCATGCATATCATTTTGATTGTCCAATTATCCATTACCGGTAGATGACTATTTAAATGGACTTTTCTACACATCATTTGATTAAAAAAAGTGCTACCTAAATGCCTACTGGCTTCTCCAGAACCATAGACAACAAGATTGTTAATATTATTATAATGTGTAGATGATTTGCATCAGGGAATGGTTCTTGAAAAACAGCACTTAGCATGTAAGGCTTTACAGGAACCAGTATCATTAGTTTTGGCCATTACAGAATCTTAATTTCTATACAACATTAGCTTTGTTATTTTGTAATTTGGTCTGATATTAAAAAATATATTACTCCAGCAACTAATAGAAATTGGTGTATATCATTATTGAGAACATAATAATATTTTTGCAAATTATGTTATTTTAGAAAACAGTTTACCTTCATTTAAGCTGAAAAGCTTTTTGATAAGCAAAAATTGAATCGGTCTCATCAACTATGTATCTCTTGTAAATGTATTATTTTTCACATGATGCATATGCGGTATTGCACAATATTTCCTATTTTCATTTAATGCTGTTGTAATACTATAAGATTGCAGGAGCGGTTATGTTAACTGTATGTGGTGTATTCTGTATTGTTTTGAGTTTTTTTTTTTTTTGCAGTTGTCTAGCTTTTAGAGCAAGCTAAGTGTAATAATAACAGGGTCTTGCAAACTGGGACATTAACAACAAGGTTTTTAAGATGCTGGTTGCTTGTACCTGTGTGTCATGGAATAACTAAATAAAAAAAAAAATTAAAAAATAAAAACTGTTAACAGAATAAAAGCGATGAAGAAAAATACTATGTAATTAGTTCTGTGTTATTGCATTATTAATCACTTCTGTGACCAGGGGTGCTGGAACTAGGGGGGCTGGGGGTGCGGAAGCACCCCCTAGCTTTGCATGGCTTCCATCATATACAGGGGTTACAGTTTTATTCAATGGCTTTCAGCACCCCCACTTTAAAAATTGTCCCAGTGCCACTGTCTGTGACTGTCAATCAGTTTGACTGGTTTCTGTAGATTTTACCCAACGTTTCAACAAAAGGTAACATCAATCTATTCCCCTTGAATTGCAGTTTATAGCTGTGCTATTGCCTGCAATGTAGGCTTGGCTATTTCTCTAATATCCTTAGCTGTGTCTGGTATTGTTTAATAAGAGTGGAAAGACTGGAATTGTGGGATAATGGTGCTGTAAAAAGCTTCTAACATCTGAGGTATTTAGCTCATGCTGGACAAACCAAGGAAACTGTTTCATGCCTCCCCACACTCTCCTTCCATAGCTTAGAATTCCTAACCTGATGGACCAAACAGATTAAGTAGTCACACCATATCCATTTTGTTCAAAGCAACCTTTCAAACATAGCTGTCTGGTTCTGTGGGTGGGATGAGGATGCCAGTGATTACACACACACACACACACACACACACACACACACACATATATAATATATATATATATATATATATATATATATATATATATATATATATATATATATATATATAATATATATATATACAAATCTATATATATATATAGCATAACAGTATTGTAAATCTCCTCTGGCTGTTTCTTTATAATGATGGGGGGATCCATCCCTCCTCTGCCTTTTAGATCCTTGCTAACGATACGGTAAAAAAAAAAAAAAAAAAGTCTTTCTAGTCTTTCTTTGGCTTTGATGGTAATGTCTAACACAGAACATCAGTATATAGTGTATCAGTATATGAACAAGTCAGTATATAGTGGAATAAATCTGGCGCATTAGAAAGATCACAATAATTTAGCAACAATAATTCCAGTTTTGGAGAGCAAGACTCTAAATACTAAACTGATATGTCTTCACTGAATACTATTTAACAATCTTCCAGATTTCAACACACATGGGATGCATCCACCCAGTCTCTTAAACTGTGCCCCAGGCTTTACAATACTGTTCTAAACTGGAGAATTACACTTCAGATTACAAAAACATTTATCCAGGAAAATGCCAATTAAACACAAAGTAGGGAACTAAGCAAAGCAACAGTAATGCAGCAGGGAAGGAATTTAGCCTTTTTATTTTTACATGGCGTAACAGAAAAACATTTATATTTTGTAACAAGCTGAAGGGTGCTTGATTAGGCACATAATAAAACTTTACATGGCTGAAATGGCAATAGCGGTTTTCTTTCAACACTGACTGGAAGCTAAACATTCTCAATTTGTATGTGATAGGAGCTTGTGCATGCGTGTACGTGACCTCAGAATATGTTATTTTCTTAATATCTGATTTTATACATCGGGACCGATTTTGTGAATGGCATTACAAATCAAGAATCGTGATGAAAGCAGCAAGCAAAAAAAAGATCATGTTTTAATTACTTGGACTTGACATGATGGAAATCACTAGTGCAGTAGTTTATTTATGTATAAGTCACACCACTGATGTGCAACGCTAGGTCAGATCTTATGCCAGCTTCCATACTGGCTCTTGCAATCCCAGGGTTCACTGCTTCTGTTCACCCTGTTATGGTGATCAGTACTTAAGCTACAGTACTTGTCTGTGTCTCTTCTATATAACTGCTAGAGCATTGGAAGCCTTCCTGTGCTATGACATTTTAGCTTGTTCAAAATATGTATTCAAATGATTGACTCCTGCAGCCTAGTTTTGCTTTGTTTTGCTTTTCATTATGCTGTAAATGTGTGTGAGCCTGTGTGTTTTGTTTTCCCCCCAAGCCTCAAACCCTTGTCATACCCTTTTCATAATAATTCAATAAAATAATAAGCTCTGAGAAACAGTACCCCTTAGACATCGTCTTTTATGCAGCCAAACAAAAAAAAATATTATGGCCAAAGGCTTGTGTTAACCAACACAGGAATTTTACAGTGAGCTTTTATTTTGATCCAGAGTTGTATATATACACCTGACTAGGTGATTTAACAGTATTGGAAGGCTGTGTACATCAGTGTGAAACAAGGGGTGAACCAAGTGTTCAGTAATACAAAAGGAGCAAAAAAGACATGCTGAACACCATTCATCCAGCCTATGTACCAACCCACTGAAGAGCCACACATTCTGGCTCAAGTTCTACTATACTTTTTGGGAACCTGGAGCATGCATTACACTGTGGTTAACTCTGTATGTGTTTGCAGTTTTGTATGAACTATGGTGGTGATGTAGACAGCTGGGCACATTAGAAAAAGGAACAGGAGCCTATTGTTCAATACATGTCTTCTTGTATCCTGCTTAATTTTTCTGTCTTGCTGTAAATACTTCATTTACTGTTATATAATGCTCTCTGAGACATTCCCTACCATAAGATTGTATCTGACAAGCTAGCTCAGGGCGTTTTCTCTTATTCTGTGCAGAGAGATTTGCAGGAAATGGATTGACTTGTTTGAACTAAAGTAAGCATTCTGCTATCTCAGTGGAGTCCAAAGGCTGTCTCTCCCTATTATCCTCCATATCATGATACTATTAAATAGAATAATATGAATTGATAATATTCAGCAAATAGCCTTTGACTAAACTGGAAACATAATGAAGTTACTGTGCCCGGATGCCTTCTGGCAGACTGTCCTGTTCCTTACCATCAGAAATTACCACTGCAGTGAACACTTGGATTATCCAGTATTAAGTGTCAACAGTTGATGTGGGTTATCATAGTCTGAGATGTACAATTACAAAGATACATCTGAATGTGAAATTGAAATACATAATTACTTAATTTCTTGAAGTTTGCAGCAATACTACAGATTATATATTCCACAACACCTTACATTATACGTCTTTAACTACACTCTAATTACACTGTAATAACACACATGGGTGTGTAATTACAATGCAACAAACAGTGTTTGTATTTAATGTTGGCTGTCTCTTTTGTATTTAAACTGTTACACATGTGGTTGTGTAATGCCAATGTAAATATCATGGAGCAATATTCCATTGCAGTGTAACTACAGTGTAGTTCGATACACATAATGTAAAAATTATACAGAAATTATATTTCATACGCATTGCAGTACATGTTTACTCATGTGGACTCCATCAGACTCCATGAGCTCATCAGCCCAATAATACATAAGGCTGAATCCACACAGATTATCTTTTGTCTTTTGGGCTGGCATGTGTTCTGTTTATAGCTGCTGATCGCTTACTCCTCGTCGGCTTGTTCCTCGGTTTTATAATCTGCTTTGTATCATTTTTTGAAAGCTGTGCTGATTCTTGTTGAAGTGAAACGGCCCTGTAGCACCAGATTCTCAATTAAACAGTTAAACATGGTGGGGTTATTTAAAGCACAGATTCTTCTGGAAGATGTACTTTTAAATTGTAAAATTGTCAATTGCCTTGGGGGGGGGGGGGGGGGGGGGGGGGGGGGGGGGGGGGGGGGGTTGTTTAGGAAGGGGTTGTACACCACTGTTGACATTGTAAACAGAAAGGGATCACAAAAAAGTATCTTCTTGCAAGTGGGCAAGCTGAAGTGTTAATTCAAGACTTTTATTGCTGTGTGACCCAGAAAATTGATTTCACTTGTGACCTTTTACCAACCTTTAGACGTGAATGATTTTCAGTCACTCCCTCCAGGGCGAGTTTGAACTATGTGATAAATGGGTGCAGTATTCGCTTCCTGAGCTTTTTCAAAGCATTGTTTTCCAGGTCTTTGGACTTGTACCTGTGATCCCGCGCTCTGGAGACCCATCTGCTGAGAGCACTCTGTGTGGGATGACGGCACTTGCAAGTGTATGTTCCTAACCCCTTGCCTTCAACTTTTATTAATTTCTTGCTCTACTTGACAAGAGTCAGGTTTTCACAAAATATGAGGCTGCATAATGTATATGTTATAATCAAAACCAGGGTTGGACTCGTACAGAAAATAGTCAGTGGACTCAATAGGGTTACCGAATGAGCAACGGGGCGTGTTTTCCTAAGGGGTTTCGCGACCCATCAGGCCCCCAGTGGGGCAACTTTCAAATTTACAGCGTCAGTCAGTGCAGGCAAAAAGATAAATACATTGATATACAGATATTATTGTGGGAGCCAGGGCCCATGAAAAATCATACTGTTGTAATTTGTTTAAGGTTTATGTGTTGTTCGCAGGATCGATCAGGGAGGCAGTGATTGTTGTGGAGCAAATGCTGTTTTTCACAGAGTTTGCCAGTTTTGGAAATAAAAAAAAGTTCAGCTGTTACACTAATTTTCATTTTGTTTATTTTAGAAATGTCTTAACTGAATCAACTCGTTATTATTATGTGATAATAGTCATTTAAAAAAATTAAATGTAATCGCCCTCTAAAAACCAGTTACCACGCCAACTTCATTACAAGTCTGAAGGAAAAGGAAAAGTTGCTTTGGGAACATTAAATGATGAAGTATTGAGAAATAAAACAGGCTACTATTCAAGATAAATAACAATGAAGATGGAGTGTTAAAAATGGCTTTTCACCAAAAATATGTTGGGTGTACGGTGTCCACCCTTCCAAAAAAGTGAGTCGACGCCGTTCCCCTGTGTCCACCCCCGAGTCTAACACTAACCACCTTTACAAACCGTTCAATCATTTATGAAGTAGTCTAAGTAAAGACTAGTAGTCAATAAGTCAAGCGGGACCTTTCTTGTCTGTCTATGTCTTGTTTCAGCAGATCTAATCTGTTTAAACAGCACCTTTTATTCATGCTGACAAGTTGTCCAATTACGCCCCTTTATCTTTCACTTAAACCCGACTGACTTGCACAAACAAAAGAATAAAAATAAATAAAACGAGAAACATAGACTGTGTTATTAAGACGTCAGCAGGGGCTTTCATTAACATTAAATATGGTGCCCCACTGCATGAAAAACAGCTTTAAATTATACTGGGGGAAAGTCTCGAGGCATGAGCAGCAGGAGGCAATGAGTGTCGAGTAACTGGGAGAGGGAGGACGACTGAAGGATGGTCAACTCTTTCAGGATCAGGTCTGACCTCACCCTTCTCATCCACAAACTGTGCAGAAAAAGTGTCTGCAGCAATCCTATAGCAACATTCAGACACCAGTACCGAGCTTTCAAGAGGAGTTTATGGAGAGAGAACCGCTACACTCATCACTGGTAATATTAGACAGTACCACGTACAATGTCATGTGGTACAGTGATATAGAGCTGGCTGCATGGGAAAGGTCTGGTCCAGTGCTCTTGAATGTACTTAATCAGCAGCCTGCCTAACTAGCAGTCAGGATATGTGATGGTACATAATATATAAATTTCCCAGAGGGTCAAATAATACAGATAAACCCAATTAAATTGGAGCATTTCAAATGTGTATCTTAGCAATCGTTACTTTTCCACTTGCGAATAGCGTACACCATATTAATAATATAAATAAGGAAGTGAAAAGTAGATGGCATATATGCCAATAAACCCTTGCCATGCTTTCTAGAGCTCACTCAAATATATCTAGAATATTTGTATTGCAATTTTATATTATCAAAGCATTACATTGTTGACCAGCATCACCATGTTGAGTACATCTTATATATGGGTGTGCTTGAGGAATTTGCAATATGTTTAAAAAATGTCAGAATGCATTGTTATTCAGTAATGCAGAGAACTCCAATATGCTGTGGTTCTTTCTGTCTGCAATATTGGGTAAAGAGTCATTTTGCAAAGTCAGTGTCACCAATGTCCATTCACATTAGACAAAGGATGCATATTCATGCAACATCAATTTATTCAATGTATTCAGCTAGAAAGGATCTCCCCCTATAACTAGACCAGACAGATCAGTCTCACTGCTCCAAATATGCCTAATCTAAATAAATATTACAGTTTGTTGTTGATGTCTGGTCTGCTATTTCCAGTCTTACACTTAAGGGCAAAAAGTAAACTTAAAATGTTTTTCACTTTTTTTTTTTCAATTGTATGCCCTGCTTATGTTTGAGGCTATATTTCTGTATGTATTTATCTATAACTGCATGACAAAAGTTAAAAAGTAACACAGTGGAACATGTTTCAAACGTTAAAAATTTTGAGGATACCTGATAACAATGCTTTCTAGACTGAAACCTCACAGAGGTCTTTTGTTTTTCCTATGCCTCTTATATTCTCTCTCTGTTATAAACATGTTCTACGAGATGAATTGCTTGTATAATATTTCATGTAAAGTATGTTTCCTGTAAGAAACACCTTTTCCTTAAGGGTTTGCCTTGCCACACTGCTGATTCACTCTTTACATGTGGAACTCCCTGGGAATGCAGTATCGTTGTGTTAATACTGTCAGGCTGCTTTCTCATTTCTCTGATGACGCTCGGTATCCAGTAAGGTGACCATAAAAAATAAGTAGACATCGATATCTGGACTATTTTACATTATCATTTGTTAACTGAAGCATTAACTCATCACATCTGCAATGTCATCTTTTGTTTTTTAAATCCATTATTTCCAACCTTTGTTAATTAATTACATTGGATGACACTTGAACTGGGCTGTGATTAGATTTTATCAAATGAAGATGTTTAAGAGGAGGTGCCATGCACTCACTGGGCAAATAAAGTGTGATATGGCACCTTCTCATTACCCTGTTAAAAATGCACCTATTTTAATACCAGACAAAAAGAAGTATGTTAACATATTCCAAGCTGCCTAGTTTTGCTGGAATTCCGCCCTGTTAGAGGTTAATGCCAATGTGTTGGCCACATGTGCTTGAGTTTGCAAATGTCGGCCCCAGAATCCCAGGGTAGACAGAAATATAAATGTGTTTCAGCTCATAAAGCTTCCTTTCCCACTGAACCATGGTGAATTTCACATCACATTATAAAGTGCCTTGTTCTGCTTTGCTCACCTCCCTCTGACTACATCACGGTTCAAGCACACGGTAATGTCTTTACACGCGGATGTGACAGTTCCTCTGGTCTTTTCATATTCTGGATCTGCGCCCCTTAAGGCTGCGGTCATTTCAAATCATGTTAACTCACAAGAAAGAACAGGAAAACCAAGTAAAACTGTGCTATATGCAAAAGGGACTTTCAACTATATAAGCACACCTGGGCAGTGATAAGGTCATTTACCGTACCACTTGCTGTTGCTGTGCATTTATGTCTGGCTTTTGAGCATGTTATGAGCCAAGCAATGGGTAAACTGTCCTAGACTTTCCAGCTTTGAAAAAAAATAACATAATTATTAACAGCGAGAATTGTTGATACAACGAGATACTTTTTTTTTTTTTTTAACTATTAAAAAGATTGCTAACTTATAACTAAAACAATGCTGATAACATCTGCATCTGACACTTCAGCGAAAAGTGATAGTAACTCAAATAGCATCTAATGCCTTATATTTATTAGCAAATAATGAATAGACAAAGTTAAGCTGCAAGGGTTGCTGTACACTCACTTGGCAAATAGATGTAAAATATTTTTAACAAAAACACCACAGAGGGGTGTGGTGGCTGAAAAATTACAAGAGGCACTTAAAATACATTCTAACAGTATTAATTCAAACTTACTTTTCCATTGTAGTATTAGGAAAATAATGTTCCACTTTGCCAGATCCTGCAGGGGCATTGTGATGTAGCTTATATTTTACAAAGACATTCTACTTGATACAATCTGATCCACACGATAACGTGACATATGGAAAGTAGTTATCTCAGTGTTACAGTACTTTAGCTTTGATGTAATCTGTGGGTTGCATGCAATACTGGAATATTAAATTAAATAAAACACGCAAGTAGAAAAAACAAGATCCTGTATTTCTTTAAATGAATGTGTAAGCAGAAACCCAGCCTATTTATTTTGTGTTTTCTCCCCCTGAGTCAGTAAGGGAATACATCTTCATGTCTGTGAAGTGAGCATACACCTGCTTTGTTTTGGAGGTTTGCAATGGAATTTCTTTTTTATTTAATTTAAAGCAGTACAGTAATTAACTAACAATAAACTGGCAAGAACAAATACAAAATATATGTGTTTAAGTTTACAAGAGCTGAAAGAATGCAGGGCCAAAACAAACACACACTGAAGTACTTCTTCAGGTCAATTGCCTGAATTTAAAAATACTAAAAGCAACTAAAATTCAATGATAAGTGTTTGGACTAGAAGTCAATTTCAATGTCTTCAAAAGCCTTGCAGAGTTGCAACAGATCTTGAGCAACCCACTTACCAATTGATTACAATCTGAAAAATACTAAATTATGATCATTCAGGTTACAAATGCATTGTTAATGGGAGTTGAATAAATATGCCTTTGCTGTGAAACGGTTCAGAGAAGCATCCTTCGTTCCGCTGTTTGAAAAACCTTCATTTATACCCTGTTTGAATCCATTTATCTTCGTTGTTTGACAATTTAATGGATCTCTTCTTTTACTTTTGACATAAACTGGTTGTAAAGTGCAATCATTTTGCACTACACAACTGAACATTAGTGATTTAAAAGGCAAAGGAAGAACATTCCAAACCTCTGTCAAGCAGAAGTGCTCAGAACATGGAAAGATGGTATATACACTGAAGATCGTTATTATGTGATCACTTTTATTATCATGTATGACCTCTGCATAACATGCCAGTCCAATCATCATGTCATTAGTTCACTTGTTTTGCTGCAGTAATGCCTCAGTTATTTCTTGATACATCACATCACCTATGTATGTGCTCTCATTCCATAGTAGAAAACCTTTTTGGATTTAATTGTGGGTAGCTGCAAGTCCCAAATGGCTCAGTTATATTTAACAACTGATAGTGATATTCTTTCCCAACACACCGAAGATCTAACCTTTTCTGAGTTCCCGTTCCATTATGAAGCTAATTGAATTGGTCTCTATGGCAGGGCTGAGACCCTGTACTTGTAAATATTACATTTTTTTAATTTATTTTTTCTTGTTTATTTTTAATGATAGTTTGGCAGGGATGGGGTTAAAATCGTATCCCTGCCAAATCCATGTGCAGAATGTGGCCAGGTGCTAATTGATTGATTGTCAATCAGGAGGCAGTTGTTCTGGTGCTAATTTTGTTTAGCGGAAGGACTGAGAGCAGCAAGCTATGTTCCCTCTCCTGAACTGAGACAACGTTGATCGGATGCTGGTTTGTTTTGGATGTGTTTGTTTTACTGTTTAACTCTTTTGTTTTATTATATAATACAAGAGCACAGAAAGCGCTTGAACTGCAATCTTCCACCTCTGTATCTGCTATTCCTGCTGACAGCCAGCCTTGACTGTAATGATACCCTATCAGAATCTTAACCCTAACCCTAACTCTAACCCTATCACGCTCTTGAGAATTCTATTTATTTAAACACATTTTATGTTCAAGTTGATATTTTTCACCTACCATTAATGGAGTTAAAAGTTGTAGGTGTTTTTTATTTTTTTATTCTGTGTTGAATTATGTTCTAGATTTTAAGGTATGGAAGGAAAGGAATCAAATTATTCAGCTTTAAAATATTTTGAGGAAAAAAGTGAAGTGATTTGTAGATGGAGACTTGCAGAGTTATTAATGAGGTGTTTAGTGCCCACTGAAATGCGGGACTTCATTAAAAGGTAATGGCTGTTTTTGAACATCCTAAACACCCAATTATATACAAATAGAATGAGCAAATTACATCAGCATGACAAAGACAACTTAAAGAGTATGGGAGGCAATAGAAAAACCTGAGATCTTTAAAAAAAAAAATGAGCATAAAATAAATAAATAATGTAACCCGTTGATTCCCTATGGAGGTTACCATGGTGGAGAACAGAAATTCCTTTAATTTTTCCTTGTTCCAGAACAACGCTGGGGATGCAAGTGTTAGAACGGGGGATATTTGACAGAAAGGGACTCTATCATCTGTATTCATTTTTTATTTTCATTTTCAGAACAAACAGGAACTTCTCTAAAACAAACAAGCAAAAAGTAATTCCTTAAGACAGTCATTAAATATTTGTGACCCATAATCATTTGTATTTATAATATTTTGATAATGAGTTTTTAAAATGTTTTACATGAAAATATCGGATGTAAATTATGACATAAAATACATACACAGTGATATGTGTTAAATCAGTATTGTTGTACTCGATTCTTTTAAAAGTTTGGCATTACATTTATCATTTCATTAAGCTTAATAACATACATGTACCCTACTGCAATGTATGATTCTCAAACACTCATGAGCTTTTCTTCAAAGACAATAATCGTCAGGTATTATCCTTGCTGCTTTACATGCTTTGATAGAATTTCAAACAATTCTTTACCAAAACTCTGACTGTGTGTATAATTACATTCATCTCAATTTCATTAACCAAAATGTAAAATAAAAACTTGCATTTCATGTGTTCAAGACCACAGTTATTAAGTATTTTTTTCTTTAAAGAAACAATACCTTTAGTATCCATCTGTTTCCATTTTAACTTTTATATACAGCTGTATCAAGTAGATACTCATAAGACAGCTGTAGTAGTATACTCATAAGCGCATGTGTATATATACTATAGCGTGTGTGTATATATATATATATATATATATATATATATATATATATATATATATATATATATATATATAGATCCAAGTTTGTTTAACTCAGTGTGCAAGTGTTTGTTTTGAGAAATGCATTTCTATATTTTTTTTAAGCATAATTTAACAGTTTGAAAGTGTGTTCTTGACTTTGTAAAGTTTTTTTTTTTTTTTTTTTTTTAAATCAGGATTCTTTTCATCTTCTACCAAGGAAACAGGAAAATAAATATTCAGTATTCAGTCCTTCCAGCATTACAAGTAAAAATTAATCCTTACTGGAATCCTTAACAGATTTGAGCTTAGGTAAATAAACTGGGTGTCTTTGGAAATTTGTCGATATGTAATACCTTTAAAACCAAGCTGATTTGACAGTTAGTTTCAAATAAGCAGCGAGATTGACGGCATTTAGAGTGCTTGTGACATCATAAGCTGAGGCACACGTGGGTTCTAAATTTAAAAACTAACGTTGGCCCCAGATCAGCTCCTCGCAGTAGATAAAGTGATGTCCTTCAGCAAACATGTCAACCGCTTTCTCTTTTGTAGTCTTTCTTTTATTATGAGGGGCTTCTGCTATTTCCATAGTCTTCTGGACAGGATATTGCTTCTTTTTTTTGTTCTTCTTTTTTCTTTAACTTGGCCGCTATTGCTGTGCAAACGGGGATATCACAGCATAATGAAGTCAATCTGGGCTCCTTTATCTCCTTGGCTATATATTTTCAAAAAACTATGTTTTAATTTGTATTGAATAAACAATATGGGATTGTATGTGCACTAAAGCCCTAATTATACCCTGGAGTAGTGTTTCCTCAGAGGAAATGAAACGGGCATGGCGTTCTCAACTCAGAAATGCAGTGGAAATCACTTCCAGATTGAATGCATTTAGGAGTGCACGGTCCTAAGGTCATGATAGCTGACTTAAATAAAAGTACTGCTTGAGTATTAGCCCGTTTTCATGCAAGCGAAGGGTAAAACAAACACACACAACCTGCGGTTAAGTTTGCACATTATTGAAAAAATGTGGGTGTGGGGGGAAGGGGGAATTTGAAAAGGAAGTCTGTAGTTGGGGTCAGTAGCTCCAGAAGTTATATTTTTAACCTCTTCGAAAAATAACTAACCACAGCAGTCTGGACATGCTTTTCACAGGAGACAGTCACCTTTTGGAGATTGAATTCTCATATTAGCTTTGGCAAGTATAATATATGTGACAACCACAGTGTCCCGTGTTTTCTTCTGTTCTTTGTAGACATATCCAGTGGTCTACACCCCCGCTCCCCACCCCCAAACCGTTTGTAAACGACGCATAGCATTTGTAATTAAAATGAAGGAGAAAAATGTGCCTTGTTGCTGTTATGAATCTAACCGTACTGTTAACAGAATATCTCCATTAAGCTATGTAATATGCATATTGACATCTATCTGAAAAATTGGGGCCAATCCAGCCAACACTGAGAATTCAATTTGGGTCTCGGAAATGCCAAGTGATTTCCAGTAACTCTAAAAAATGAAATATGTTATTTTTAGGAAACTTTAGAAACCAAAAAAAGTTGACCCTTTGATTCACAATGTTCTCCAAATGACAAAACTAAGTAAAACTACCATCAAAACTTTTTTTTTCTAACAGACTTTTCAGAGGGTTACATGATAAGTTGACTGCTATATTATCATCTGCATCTTGTCCAAAAATTATTTAAATAACAGTAAAAAAAGTTTGTTGTACATGGTTGACGAAGATGGCGAAGAAAACTTTTGATGTTCCACCACCATGCGAAATTATAATTTAATATAATATATATATATATATATATATATATATAATATAGATATAATTATATATATATATATATTATATATAATATACACACTAACATGTTTTAAAACTAAAATATACATAAAATATATGAAATGGCATTGTTTCTTCTTCCATGACTGGACCTGTTCAAGCATTACTGAGTCAGTCTATCTACTGCCAGTACAGTACTCCGTCTTTATTGAGATAATGGCTGGACAAGACCGTGGATTGGTGGAGAAACTTCACATTTCCTTTCCTTCATTGCAAACTAGTTGAAGGACTTAAGTGCTTTTAATTTCTTGCTGGTGAAAGTCTTTTGACAGATGTACTGTAAAGGAATGCTTTTTAATGTTCTAGTTACAAGCTACTGTATCAGGATGGCTTTCCTAAAAGTGAACATTGCTGACAGTTTACACATAACGGGTCTCAGTCATAAACGGGTATGTCATGTTTTCAGTGAGTTATGAACAAGGCAAATTAACTCTTCTCTTTTCTGATTTAATAATAATAATAATAATAATAATAATAATAATAATAATAATAATAATAATAATTATTATTATTATTTGCCCAGCTAGTCATGGGGGATCCTTATTCATGAACTGACTTCCAATTCCAGCTGAAGCTGATGGAGTATCTCCTTGACAGGTGACCCATTTTAAGAATGAAAGCAGTCCTACAGTATGCAGTTCACCACTTAAATGCTGTTTTGAATACAAACAAACTAAATGTTTCAGCAAATAATTTATTTGTATAGAGCTTTGTTGTTGACCCACTTGTAACTGGGTGCCCATTCATCTCGCTCTGATGTTACTAATTCATTTACACATGGGCTCTTAATCCTGCAAAGACAGTCACACACGAGGGGTTGACGGGACTGAACCCCTCCCCGCCAAGGTGAGCATTACAGCAGGCTGTATATTCATTATATATGCAACCTAATTATGAAGGGCAACCTCATCCCTACTCCAGCACTGAAGGTCAAGGGGCTACAGGCTCCATCACAATCAATGCAACTTTACATTTAGCTAAACACCTGACTTCCCTCTATCCCACATGCAATATATTCATCCAAGATTAGTTTATAAAATGACTATGTACAATACCTGAGGGAGGACAAGCATTAGCTGCAGGGATTGAGCCTGGGGCTCTATATTTAAAAAAAAAGAAAAAAGAGAGATTCGTCTACGTCAGCACAGACCTTCACACATGACGCAGCAGAGAGGCTTGTGGGAGACAACTGCAGTTCAGTTTAAAAGTGACAGGGCTGTTGTAGCGTAACCCACATTCTCGTGCTGCTCTCTTCTTTCTTGGAGCAGCTCACCACACTGGGGCATGCTCTAACAGATAACTACATACATTCACTAAACAAAGAAGAGCAGCTGTACACTGTTGTAAGGCCGCCCTCTCGGTTCTGATTCTCGGTCATTTTACAGATGTTACGGTAATTGGAAGCCTACGAAATTATAGTTTTTAAGTTAATTTAGGTCAATTTCTTAATGACTAAACACACTGCTTTGAAAAAAATTTTTTTAAAAAAAGACAAACAAAGCAGTTTAAAATACCAGCTGGCAGTGGTGTGCATGGTTTTGTGGTCTTCTATTCCACAATATACAACATTTGTTTATATATTAGCCATATGCTGTGGTTTTGCTGGGGAGGTGGCACAAGGGTGGTTGTTTCAGTCTGCAACAGTGTTACAGGTGTCTTGCCAGCAGTGTATTATCTGAAAACACAGCGGCTTGATGATGTCATCAAAGCATGACCCACACTCTATGACCTGTATTTTTTGTGTGCCAGCATACGGAAACAGTAGACTGCAGCACCTTGTGCATCAGAGGGTGATGAAGAAATTGCTCTACCAGTTAGACCGGAAACATGGGCATTTCTGCTGGTTGATTTCACATGACAGGGGGTGACTTTCCTTCATGGCAGGGTTGCTGATTGCTCGGTGGGAATGGGAATACGGCAGCCCTGGAGTCCCAGCATCCCAACATCAATCACTGAGCAGGAGTGCTGGGAACGCTGATTCGGCTCTAGAAACACTTACAGTACAAAACAGACATGTAGAAGCAACGTATTCATTGCTGTATCAATGAATACCCTGCCAAAAAAAACATGCCTTTTGATGAACTGCATATCCCTGATTGAATCAATAGATGCTAGAATGGAGCTTCTCTCTCAAATTACCCAGGACGTTCATTTTTATAGCATAACTGAATAAAAACAATGACAGACAAAACTTCAATTTCTTCTGTAGATTGCTCACCTTTGTAAAGACACCTCAACATGATCTTATTTGTGTGTAAAAATGGGAATTCAACCTAAATAGGAACTCCACGATAGTTCATTTCTGACACATCTTAGGGTGGATTTGTATTTGATTTGTTTTCTTAAAGTTCTTTCCAGGGCACGCAGCATTGAGTTCTCATCTTAAAGAGTATTGAAATTAACTATCACAGTGAACTTGAACCCCCCCACCCCCACCTCTTTTTACTATTCAAGACCAGCTAGAGCATTATGAGGGAATGCATTCTATTTTGTACGAGGAGTGGAGGATAAGAAGAATCATTGCTCCTGGCTTTGTGGCTATGTCTGCTATTAATGCATTATTGCGCTACAGATTCTTCCCCAGCAGCGAGACTGAAAGGCAGGTTAGGTAGCTGCGACATTGTTAATAAAGTGATATAAGCCTGGATTTTACACAACCCCTGATGAAGTTAAAAAATGACCCTTCCCTTTATGTTACACATTCCAGTATATAAGGGACATGCAATATGAAAATAAATACAACTAAAGAGGAAATACAAAACTCTTTTAATTCCAGTGTGACAGCAGAATTTTTAACCCAACTTAATACAAGAATAATGCCGTATCATTTCAGCACAGTGGAAAAAAGGGGGAAAAAAGATTGTCTGACATACAGTGTCCACTGAAGGCATTTTCCTTTATTTTTTTGAGCTGATTTATGATAAGGGAATGCATTCCTTTGATATCTCCTAAGCCACTTCAGTCTAAATTGTACAATCCTTTCACCTGCCCTTGTGCAGTACAGTCACTGCATTGTGACCACTGCACAGGCCTGCAGTGTGCGTTCTACACACTGGATCCCTCACTCAAAGTGTGCTATCATATTTTATAAGAGCTTCGTAGCAATTCTACAAGACCAGAGGATGGCCAGCAGCATGAAGAGCAGACAGTAACCACTGTTCAGATTGGAAACAATGGAAATGACTGCTCCTTTGACTTATCAGCTAGGATCTGTGGCCACTTAATTAATAATACTAGGACGCTAACCCATTGCTATGTTGCAGCAATAATTATTAACCATACAGCACTTACTGCACAACTCAGCTTTCATACTGCCATTAAACATAAAATAAAAATGAGTAACATTGAAATGATGTTCATGTAGTCTGTTTTAATAATGAAGGTGTTTTGATATAGAAATGATATTCAGCTACACTGCAGGCTGTTAAAGAGGACACTGCTCTTGAAAAATGGACCCCATCTATGTTCTAAATTGTTAACATTTTCGCACGTATAAAACAACAAGTAATGTATTGTTTGAATCTCTTTTGAAAGTTCATTATTCAATTTTCTAGAACTGGATTTAAATTAAGTGCACTGCTGTATTGCAGAACGCATGGCATTTCATACATTTATAATACATTATTACCACTAACAATAGCCACTCACTCACATTTTAAAAAAGTGTTTACATATAATTCTGTTTGGATTATATTTAATTTACATTTTTTTGATCATTTATTTTTTAATTCAAGAAAGCTTGTTAATGTAATATTCATGATTTATTATCAGAAGGCTAAAAAATGTTGTATAACATCTAGCAATAATGTAAAAAGTAGAAGTGTTTGTCAGTTTTTGGCGCTGTGGGTTACTGCACTCCATTATTACAGGACTTGCTGGAGCTCCTTCACCTCATAATACCAAGCTGTAACCACTAGGTGGAGTTGTAGCCTAAGATTGCCATGTCTGTCTTTCTTGAACGGTGTGTGCTCACAAACCTAATTTCTGAATTAAATCCCATAAGCACGAAATATAAGCAATTATAAACCTATTCTATTTTTATTTTAACTAAATGCATTACCATCAAGTGTCTGTGCAGCATGACAGTGTTCTTAGATTTTTCACATTCATACAGCAACACAGTAGCTGTCTATTGTAAATAAAAGCTTACTGTTAAACACACACACACACACACACACACACACACACACACACACACACACACACACACACCAGGTCAAGCCCAGGTTTTCTGTTTGAAAATTAAATTACAATATATTGCATTTTGTATGCAGGTATACAACTACTAAACTGTTTATGTATCACCATCAATTCCAATTGTATGACTTGTGACTCTGGCTTACTCTACAGAGAGCCTGTATCTTCCAGCTCCAGTGAAAGGTCTGTGCTGTCTGAGAATGGAAATACATTTATAAAATAAAGATAATTATAAACAAATAAGCAGTGTAACATCAATGTGTAATAGATATGCAGTTCAATCATTTCTACAATATCTAATGAGTGCCTTTTGCTAATTTAGAAAGCAAAACATACACAGCTGTTAATTATGAAAACTGGGGAATAAATAAAAACAATGCTTCATTTCAGTCATTTAGAATGGTGTCATTGGAAGAATGTCATTTTTCTATCAATGTTATTTGTCATGTTTCCATAGTAACAACACCGATTCAGGGTTATACTGCATACTGACTACACGGATTTGATTAAACTCCATTTATTATAGAACTGAAGTTATATGATTAAATGCAATGAGGCCATTAGTATGCATGCATGAATTCATGTTAGTTTCTGGAGACTGCATTATACACCATACCTTCTTCAACCTCATTTATATGAATGAAGGCCAGGTGTTTTAAACAGTAGGGTACGTGCAGGCAGGGCCGGCGAGAGCCGTCATGGGCCCCAGGGAAGGATTGCTATGTGGGCCTCATACCCCATACCTTGCAATCTCAGTGTTTGAGGAAGATCTTTTCAGCTAATACTGTATTTTGATTATGGATTTGAAGGAAACTGTCAACGACACATAGAGGTTTCAATATCTCCGTTGAAATCTGCAACAGAATAGTTTACTTTTTCTGAAAGTAGTTTTGTTTAAGTTATTTACAGTATTCATTATGGTGTATATATATATATATATATATATATATATATATATATATATATATATATATATATATATATATATAACATCAAAGTTTAACACATAAGCATTAAAATACATTTTAATGGTTTTGCTCTAGTTTTGCTCTACATTATTTTATTGACCTGTGCAAAAAAAACCAACAACTCTATAAACAACTCAGTTAATATATTTGGATTTGAAGCAATATAGCCAATTGTGTTTACCACCAGCTGAAGAAAGTACTTTATTTATTTTTACACAATATAATTTTTCTAACAATCTGCTGTACCACATTGTTTTGAGCAAATTATAGCTCTAGAGTAATTGATATTGTGGTATATATTGTGCAACTTTAGGGTTCTTTACATTTTTAAACATTTTTTAAAGTCTTGTCAAAGGTTTTGTGCGGGCCCAATAAACTATGTAACTATACTGGAAAAAAAAAATACAAATGGAAACTGGCTCCGGTTTTAAAGCACAGTTCATATTTAAATTGAAACTCTTTGAGTGTGCTCTCTCAATTGCCTTTATTATAGTTTAAAGCCACACTGGTTCTTTACTTTAGTATCAAGCTGGTACGATTCAAATCATCTTAGCTGTACTATACATTAGTGTACAGGTATGTTAAGATTTGAATACATTTATACTGTGTATTGGAATACAGTATGTGAGATTTGTAACTTTGCTTTCATGATTTGGAGGCCTGGGTTCAAATTTGTGTTTACATATGTAGGTATGCATTTTATTTGATATTACAACATTAGTAAAAGGGGCATATTGTAATTTCTAAATTAACATTCTTAGTTGAGCTGTTTGTTACAAATTTTCATTCA
Source organism: Polyodon spathula (assembly GCF_017654505.1). Lineage (NCBI taxonomy): Eukaryota > Metazoa > Chordata > Actinopteri > Acipenseriformes > Polyodontidae > Polyodon > Polyodon spathula. The sequence continues at coordinate 1,676,439 of NC_054553.1, read as the reverse complement.
CACATTTCTGCAAATTGAATTTTGGAGTAAACACATCTATGAATTGCAGACATTTTAATTAAGGAAAAATGTGCAAGATTTTTATTTCGGTTTACATAAAACTTCCAGGCTTTTGTTGAAGATGTTAGTAATGGTCTCAAACAGTTTGTATTTATTTGTTTATTTATTTTTAAATATATTGTTTAATTTTGTTAAATGTAATGTTTACTTTTATTTTTTTAAAGTATTCAAATAACTTATGACAGCAAAGTATATTATGAGAACTGTAATGACCAATGTGTATCCAAAAATGTGTGGAATTAGAAGAGCTGTCAACAGCTCATTATCTTGTGTATTGAAAGACTGTTGTCAGAGCTGAAACCATGGTTCAGGCTTACTGTAGGAATCCCATTTTCTAAAATACTTTTTAATAAGTTTGAAACTGCATTGCACGTTTCTAGGCGTGCAGTCTGCTGATGGGGATTTCAGTTTCTCTGACACTTATTGCTGTTCAGTACAGCATTTTAACTTTACATTGCTTTCTTTTCTACCCCTGAATAAGTACTGGAAGACAGAAAACACTTTTTTTTTTTTTATGCATTTTTTTTCTTTTTTTTTTACTGAAAGGCAGAAAACATCCAGGAAATGTATGAAATTTTAAATAAACAACTGAACTAATTATTATTATTATTATTATTATTATTATTATTATTATTATTATTATTATTACATATCAATTTGAATTTTAAAATCAGTACCATTATATTATTGTAAAATAAATGAACAATAAAATTACAAAAATAACACAGAAAAATGAATTTTTCAAACTAAAAATGATCTTGTTTATCTTGGGGGGGGGGGGTTCCTTTCTGGTTTCTCAGTATATTTATAGTTTTGTAGTGTAAATATTTTATGCTCATTCAAAGTGAGGACTTGCTATTTCTTTATGTTTACTACCAGCTGAGATGTAGGAATCGTAATTCATTCTGAATGGGGACTTAGCGTATGCCTTTGACTTTGTTTAAATGTTTCTTAATTTAAATGTTACTGATCTCATCCCTTTTGAAGATGTACAATGAACCTAAAACCTATACTTTTCACCTATAAAACTAATAAACAAAAGCATGCTGAATGTATTCCCACTTTTGCTTATATAATATATATATATATATATATATATATATATATATATATATATATATATATATATATATATATATATATATATATATGTGTGTATATATATATATATATATATATATATATATATATATATATATATATATATATATATATATATAGATATATATATATATATATATATATATATACTATATATACTCAGTCGATTGAGTTATTGTATTAACCTATTGATAATTGTATTCAAGTTGTTTGTTTTTTTTTTATTTTTATTTTCATAAAACACCGGGGGCCAAATTCACAAAGCATTTACTAGTGTGCATTGCTCTATTGTGTTCTAAAAAAAAGCAAACCGTTGATGTTAAAAAGCTTCCACTATAACTCAGGGGCTCCATTCAGGACCCTTCCTCCACCCCACCATCCCCCAACCCTAACCCTAACCCTAATGCCAACCCTAACCCTAACCCTAACCCCTCCATGTTATACATGTGGCTCAGTTTCTCACAGTTCGGTTTTCAGTTTACAAGAACAATTGTGCTAACTCAGCATGGTGGGAAATGCTTTGTGAATATGACTCTGTCTGTATCATTTTGTTACAATTATGTTATATTATTTCAATTAGCATTTAAATACAAAGGCATTACCTGCAATAAGTCTGTTAGCTTTTCAAATGACACTCCATTAAACAGCTGTACAAATAAATGAAAGGTATTCCAGTTATCAGTATTATAAAGGTACTTATGTCAGTAGAGGTTCATTGACACCTGAGTAATTGCTAGATAATTGCAGTAGTTTTCAATCTGCTGGTTAAAGACAGTGTTCTGCTTTATATATTCAACACATGCCAACATACATGAAATAAACATTAAATAAGCAATGGGTAGCATATTTACAACATAACTAATCCATGACATGAATTCATGAAATGTTGAGTTGTGTTCTAGACAATTACTATCATTAACATCTGTTAATGGAATTCACATTCATTTATTTGCTTAAGCAAATCCCCCTCCAGCTCCACATATATCTGGTAGATGAGATGCAGAAGATAAAATCAGATGTATATTAATAGTTCTACTGCTAATAATAAGAAAACTAGTGTGCAAGTAAACACTTTTGTCAGGTAATTAAAAACAATTCAAGCACTGTTTAAAAAAATAAAATAGAGCACATTAGTTAAGGGTGTAAAAAGCACTTAATATAAGAGAAAGTTAGTGCATTACCTTATTCTTTTTGAACACTTCTCCCTGCGTCTGCGGATGTGCTATGATCGCAGCTCTATCACATCATCTCACATGTGATTCTTGGCTGTTCTGAAAAGAAATGCTGGGAATTGATTAAAACCTGTAGAGAGCACAGTAGCTCCTTACAAAGAGCTTTTATTCCTTTCCTCTTATTTCAGTGCTTGGAAGAAAGGCACCCTCCACGCTATACTCCTGACTGCCAGGTACTTTTTGTGGATGGGATTTTTTTTTTAACCTTGTGCAGAAGATTGGTCTGGTGTCAGAACACATAGAACTTGTTTCATAACGAATGCAATGCTAAGTGCTGCAATGCTTTTTCTTTCAGGAGTTGCAATGGGAAACAGTGACCACAGTTTGCTGGCTTTGCTGGTTGTGCTGTGGTCGCAGGCAGTTGTACGCCGTGTGTGTGTGTGTGTGTGTTTGTGGACGATATTTCATACTGCAATCAAAAAGGAGATGATGTTCACATTAAACCATGAAGTCATTTACAAAATGCTCCTTCTGCTTGTCATGTTGGCACATGCTGAGCGGCGGGAAATGTGGACGGTGCACGAAGCAGGATGTAGAAACATTGAAACCCAAGAATAACAAATGCTATATCCTCTGACGGCTCATGTGTGACATCACCCAAAGAGGACAGGATAGGCACTTTCTAACAGCACTAATTATTTATTAGATTTGATTTGATTTGATTGTTCGCAGCAATATTGGAAAACAGTCAAAATTAACGTTCTGGATAAATGTAAGTGTTTTTTTTTAATTATTATTATTATTATTTATTATTATTATTTATTATTATTATTATTATTATTATTATTATTGTTGTTGTTGCTGTTGTTGTTAGTGATAGTAGTGGTAGCAGTAGTCGTAGTCAGAGTAGTAGTATCTGTGCCGTTCTGCTCTGAGCCAGACTAAACTGATGTAAAATCAGCAATGGACAGAGGTGTGAAGCGTCGGTTAAGTCAGAATAATGTAATTGGCAGTGATCTTATCCCATCACTTGTAGCAAAACCAGGCTAGTTATTGTGAATTACTGGATCCCACAACATCTTTCAAAATGTAAACCTGTTTAACATTGGAAAGCATTCAGGTGAAGAGACTCAACACTATGCTTTAAAAGAACAACGGTATCATTGCTCTTTATTGGCAATTAAAGAAAGACTGTACCTGTTTTATTCCAATATGGAACTTCTGTTTTGTTTTTATCCACAGTTTTAAACACTTCCGTAAGACACAGCAGTGATAAAAAAAAAATACTAGTATTGTAGACAATGCTTCAACAGTCTTCAATTGTGTGAATGTCTTCTATTGCATGCATCCTTTATTGTTATTATTATTATTATTATTATTATTATTATTATTATTATTATTATTATTATTATTATTAATATTATAATATATGTATTGCCCTGGGTTAAATTTGTTAGAGATTGAAGACTATCAACCAATCTTTATTTATATAGTGCACTTCCCATCAATAAAGGCGTCTCAGAGCGCTTTACATAAAATAAAATGTACTGAAATGAGAAAATATATACATAGATAAGAAAACACATTAATGATTCAATTAAAAGCATTTCATTTATAGTAAGTGTTGACAAAATAATGTACCCCAGGCACTGTATCATTTAAAAGTGATAACAATGTGTATTATAATAATTAAGATTAACCAAGACTAGAATCAAGAAATACCAAGGTAAAAAACATTGTAAAATGGAGTAAATCTGTGTCTGGGATTTTTATTCATGGATTCTGCAGCACCAGAGATTCTGCAGCCAAGTTTCATTGTTTCATAACTTCACAGGACTGAATTAGAACAGAGGTATTCATTAGTAAACAAACCACCTCATTAGATGGAGCTTGAGGTCTGAAGCCATGCTGCTGATCAGAGAGGCTCTGCTGGTGCCACTCTGGCGGCTGTGGCAGTGAACTGTTTTTCCTGAGGTAATTAATAGAGAAATTCAAGCCCGACAAGAGAGTCTGACCTAAATATACAACATAATAAATAACTTATATACTGGAGCTCCCAATTGTTTTATTAAATATAGCTTATATCAGAAAAAGGAGACAGCTTGCTTGAGGGAAGAGTTGGAAACCGTTCAATTTGAATGAGAAGGCTTTAAAACACTTTTGAGCCTGTCGTCTTTTAGATTGGTGCTATGCAGCAGCACAAGTGAGGATGTAGACTGGGTAGTAATGATATTTAGTTTGAGCTTGTTAAAAAAAAAAAAAAAACAAGGAAGCCAATAAACTGGATTATTACATACTGTAGTACTGATGTATCACCGACACAATGCTTGATACAAATCTTCTGTAAAATCTGAAGTTCTAGTTCCACACCAGTGATCTAATAACATGTGATTATTATTATTATTATTATTATTATTATTATTATTATTATTATTATTATTATTATTATTATTACATATCTATTTGAATTATAAAATCAGTACCATTATATTATTGTAAAATAAATAAACAATAAAATTACAAAAATAACACAGAAAAGTTAATTTTTCAAACTAAAAAATCTTGTTTCTCATGGGGGAGGTTCTTTTTCTGGTTTCTCAGTATATTTATAGTTTTGTACATATTATTATTATTATTATTATTATTATTATTATTATTATTATTATTATTATTATTATTATTATTATGTTCTGCAGGGTTCCTGGTTTATAACCCATTTCACCTCCAGAGGAACTGTGTGTTGTAAATGGTGCAAGGAAGATTCTCCAGAGAGAACATACTTTATATCATCTCTTTTATGTGTCTGACAGGCAATGACAATGGTAAAGCACAATATAACTCAGCAGGCTCACGAATCTCCATGAACTCCCCCAGACTCTGATACAGCAGACTCCCTGTGGCTCACCATTAGGACCACTCCCAGTCAACCCCTTTCAATTTGAAATCAGCCTGAAGACCTCCCTCAGTTAAATTGCTGCAGCCGATTCCACTGTACGAATTATATAAAGGGAAGGCAATGACAAGCACAGCAGCCATTGAAATCACTGAAATGTACTGTCGGTACTGTGGCAGGGTGAAAGCCACACCTGTACTGGTAAATAGAGTGTGGTCGTGCAAATACAGTGCTATCTCTTACTGTAAGTTTGGTAGGGATGGGGTTAAATCTATCCCTGCCAACAATACTTGTGTGGAATGTGACCGTTCCCTATTTAGGTAATTAAGGAGTAATTGGGGAATGGCCACATGTATATACAGGGAGGACAAATCCTTTGTTTGTTGTTGGAGTCTTTTGTGTGCAAACAGTGCTTTAAATGCAGTTGCCTGTCTTAGTCTCCCTCCTGCCAGTAACCAGCCTTGCCAGCGATGCTACCCTTTCACACTTGTGTCAGCAGTGGGATAGCACCCCGTTGTGACCCAGAGGGGAACTTCAGGAAAAAAAAAAAAAAATTGGAGAACAGGTTCTTCCAGAACCCCTATGCATCTCAAGCCCTCCTTGGCTGCCTGGAGGACCAAGGTTGGTGCCTTGCGTAGGAGGAGTTTGGCAGACTGTGGTATGCTCCCCCCTCAAATCGGAGAAGGCAAAACTGCCTGACCAAAAATGGAAGGGGCTGGATTTGAACACAGCTAAATCATTAGAAAAATGTGCTATTCTCTTCGATGTACTGACCTCTTCCTTCTATTTTAAAATAGTTTCAAATACTTTGTTCAATGACCTTTCTTCAACTTGGTTCAACTTGGTTTCATTTGTGACTTGAACTGGATTAAAAGCCAAACCTTCTAGGTAAAAAAGATAAATTAAACTATATATTTGAATGTGAGTGATTAACTCTTGTGCCTCATGTGGTACTTGAACCAACCTCCCTGTGGATCTTTCCAATGATATGCCAGCTAAGCCATGCATTATTTTGCAACATCCTAAGAGGCTGCACGATGTAAGCCTTTCCCTAACTTAGAATCCTAACCCTAACCCCCTAACCCTTTGCTGATACAACTGTGTACTTACATATATCATGTGAAAAGATTTCCATGTTAAGTACATTGTAACTATGCATAATAACATTGTAATGATGTGTAAGTACACATGTATTTACTTGATAACTACTATATAAATACACCATAATTAGAGACACACAATGTCAATTATCACTAAAGAAGCCAAATAAATGAAATGGTAATCTGCTAGATGTCTTTTCTGTCTTCAGTTTCTTCTGACCTTATTAAATAAAACAAGTCTTTTTCGCACTACTTTAGCTATTTCTTGTTACTTAAAAAATGAAGTATCCACTGATTGTTCTGCTGACTTTTAGACTTTTCTGTTTGACTGATTTACTTTGAAGTCAGTTAAAAGTAAACCAAGCAAACGCATGCTGTATTCATCATAGTATCAATATCTGCCACAGAGGGCATTACCTCTTTGCAAAGACCCATTTGAGCGAGCTGTAAAATAAGTGAGAATATTCCTGGCCCGGGGTCACTGGGCTGCCCCAAATTGCATTTTAAGTACAAATTGAGTACAAAAGGAATCCGAAGAGACACGGAAACAGATCCTACTTTTTGTGTTTCTTATACTTCCAGGCAGTGGGAGCAATCTTTTAAAGTCTCTGCTAATCAGAGCTTTCCAGTACTTACAGTAAACCATGTAATATTCTAACTTTGGAAGTTCATCCAAATCTACAGGCTTTTATGATGGATTCCTACTTTACTGAAGCTGAACTTCTTAAATGCCTCTTACCTGCTCGGTCCTGTTTATCACAAAAACCCAGACTCTGCTGACTGGCTGAGGACAAGGTTTAAAATAAAAAAGCAGTCGTTTCTGAAAACTCAGCTTTCTGGTTTGCCTGCAAGAATACATTTGAAAAATCACATGCGGGTAGCGGAAAAGCATCCAGGAGATTTGATGGTCAAATAAACCATGGCAGAGATATTTGCTTGGATGCGTGTACTCTACATCTATTATAGGTCATCTTGTAGTTAGAATAGGATTTTCTCTGAATCTGTTGCGTTGGAGTATATGTGAGTATTCATATTCATCATGATCATATATTAAAACATATTATCTTTACTTCACATGCTCAGATGTACTTAGGTTTCCCCCAAACACATCTACCATGTTTATTTGCTACCTTTTGTGACAAAACTTGACAGGGGCGAGCTGCTTTGTTGTAAAGTGAGGGTAAAAATGAAACTGTAGCGTTATAGGCAGGAAGCGTTTATTCAGTTTAAAAGGGCATGACCTGAAAAGAATGAAAAAAAAAAACAAAGAAAATAAAACAGAACATTGAGACATAGACGTGCAGTAACATTCATTCCATTTCAGCGAGGTCGTCCGACTTGGCAGAAGAATCCTGTGCAGGTGTCAAGCAGTCAATTCTGCACTAGCCTATTACTCCTACTGTCGGTTTAAAAGAACCTAGAGGTCTGGGTAGCTAGTTCAGCCAGTGAGCTGCCAACATGAGCATGCACCCAATAAATAACATATAACTCTTCAGTTGTGAGCTAGCATTGCCGCACAGCGGAAACTACACATTGGAATGCATTTTGATGACCGACTCACAGTCATGTCCTTTTGACCTCAAGGGTGCTACATTTAGATCCTAACATTAATTACAGTATTGCGGGTGAAAGATTACAAGTACAATTCTTTAGCAAGGCAATTGCTGTGACGAGCGTCTTCATCCATTTAAGGAAACACTTGATCACCAGCAGAAGTGTTTATTCCTATACATGATGGGATCATTCTCTAGGCTTCGTAAATTCAGGTGAACTGAAAATGCCCTTCAGTCCAGTCGTGGAACAATAGACTCGATTGAAAGTCAACTCAGTAATCTAGTTCTGCGATAAACAGTAACATCTGCAATATAATGTCATTGATTTTTGAATGTTTGCTGACACCGCTGATGATACCCTTTGAAATAATGACAGTAAAACAGCAACGGTGACAGCCCTGAGATGATATTAAATTCATCCATTTTTCATTTTGGCCTGATACTGTCTGCAGCTGCCATTCTCCACAGCCGGGAAAGTGATAAAACAAAATAGAGATTTATTCACCCTTAATCTTAAGCTTAATGGAAAAAAAGGGATGGATATCAGTGAAAAATAAGCCTGAAGCTACAAAGTTACATGTATTTGAGGAGGGGTAAATGTACATTATACTGTGTATAAATAGCAAATACCAGCATGCCCTTATGGAAAAAACATATATATTTAATATATGTTTTTTTTATGTATAAAAATTGGCCCCTTTTTTAAATATTTTAAATATGCGGGATATATTTAAAATATATTTTAGTCAATAATCCATATATTTATTTTATATGTTGAAAATATATGGTGCACCATTTAGGTACCAAATGGTATCTGCGGGCTGCATTAGGTTTTAACACAATTGACTGTCCGTAAAGCGTTGACTGTGTCATTCCAAATATTGCACTCTGCCTTATTTTGAGATATGCACATGCGTCAGAGTTTCATTTAATTTTGTCTATGTGTTTACTTACTCTTTTATTCATTTTTTCATCGCAGTGAACTTTCAGTATTATAAACGAGATGTACTTTTTAGACATCAAAACACATCTCAAAATAATGCAACATTTGGTATGACACCATACTTACTGCTTTTAGAAGCGTCTATGAGTCAGAATTTAAATGCAGAGCAGCTTCAGATTCAATTACTTCCAGAGAAGCTAGAAAATGAACAACCCAAAAGTCTGTGCGCAGTGCACGATGGAAATATTACAGGTTTGAGATGGATGATGTTGGAATCGTAAAAGATAACAAAACCATGTTTTTCTCAATGGATATTACATGGAGAGGCAAAGCACCACCAGAGAGAGAGAGAGAGAGAGAGAGAGAGAGAGAGAGAGAGAGAGAGAGAGAGAGAGAGAGAGAGAGAGAGAGAGAGAGAGAGAGAGATATTAACATTGCATTGGGAGTCCACACCAGTCTTGTTGTCAGTTTATAACCTTTTACTTTACAGCACTGTTAATGGAACACAGTCCATACAAGCTCTTGAAATCTGTTTTGTGTTATTGCATTAAGGTGAACCCCGCTGTTTTGTGTTATTGCATCTCCGGGAACCCCCCGGTTATTTTGTGTAATCATTAAGCACAGGACGGAATGAGAGAAAGCACTCAGGCATAGAGCAATTCATATCTGAGCTGTCACTTCAGTCCTTGAAGGTTATCATCTCTTATTCTATTTGCTCTCTGCTGTTTCCTCACTTTTTGATGATGATAAATGTATTTCTAATAATGGTGTGTGACTTTCTGTTTCCACCTACAAGATATTTGGGTTTAAAAATATGATCCACTCAATAATACAGCCCTAAAGTCAGCCTTTGATGAAGATATAAATAAATAAATAAATAAATAAAAAAACACTACTGGTACAAGAATAATATAATAATAATAATAATAATAATAATAATAATAATAATAATAATAATAATAATAATAATAACAACACAGCACACCAGCATGCTTGAGGAATGCCCATGTGTGTTCTTTCCTTATTTGGTAAGATATTTAAACAATGTTATTATTTATTTTATGGTTTGCATATCTGTTTGTGTATAGGTGAATGTATAATTGATTTAGCTTGACTTTAAATACTGTGAAATCCCATCAGCTGTACTGTTATTGTAGCACAGCTAAACTATTTCATTTGATTAGTCCTCCTCGTTTTGCCTTCAGGGGATGTACAGCATTATAAAAGTTTTTAACATAGTATTAGGAGCTTTACTATGCTTTCATCATTCTGCATACTTCACTTTGCTAAGCTTTACCAGAATATTTCAATAACCTTATCTAAGTTTGGTAGCTAATGGTGGATACCGGCATCAAGCTACAGCATTGCTAGGGGAAAGGTCAATGCCTGTATCCCTAAAGTGTCCTTGTGTATTTTTTAATTAAACAAGATAATGCATTATCACCTGTCATACCTTTTTGTCTAGGAGGTGATTCTTCACTCTTAATGATGTCCTTGTGCTGCACTGTAAGATGTCTAAAAACAAGTGTCTATTTTTAGCTGAGGTAATAGTTTATCCTGAGGTAATTGTTTCTAATAGCCTTGGGATCTTGAATCTCAAACAAAGACATGTGCAAGTTATAAATACAAGCATTAACATACTGCAGGACATTACTGATTTGGATACAGACCCAAATGAAAGCTTTAAAGAAGATGTCAAACCTATTATTTTATATTAGTGGGAAAAGATGACATGCAGAAGGAACATGATGATATGAAGAGGATCTAGTTTATCCATGGTATCTAGTTTTAATAGCACACACCAGGTCTTCAGTTAATACTACTAGCTGGGCACTCTCTCAAGGTGGTGCAAAACTTTTGGCCAGAGTTGAATTTCCCATTCATAGTTCAAGTAAATTGCATTCCAACTACGACTACAAGCTGTAAGCAAGTTCACTGTCTGTTGCCTCTAGCATCGAAAGATAAAGAAACATGTAAGGACCTGAACTCTGAAATGTAAATCAGCACAAGAGAGATATCCAGCTAGGTGTGAAAAACAAAACTGCCATGCTGATGTACTGAAACAGACTTTCCCTACATGGGATTGAGTCAGCCACTGTATATTCTCACATGGTTACTAAGGTTTTTGTACCATCTCTTTTGTGAGTAAGCCCCTTATTATAATATCAGCTTTGACATTGAAATAAGATAGTGCTCAGGGAAAATGAGAGAAGATGGGCTAATTGTAGGATGCTAAATAAAGAAAAGTGGGAAAAGGGTTGGAAGGCAATGCGAGCCAAATTGCCTTGAGGTGAAGTTTTAAAGAGAGGATCGTTTATTACCTTGAGGACTGTCGCAGAAAGTAATTTCTTGTGGTTTTAATGTCCCTATTGTTGTCTTATCAAGCGTATAGACACTAAGCTGGCTGAGGTATAAGAATTACTCAAAGGGACAATTAAACTGTAAACCTCACCCAAGAGCTTAGCAATTTGCTTGAAACGATACAAGGTGCTACATTGTAATGCTGTATATAAACCTATAATGACCAGGGAGTGAAGGGTAACCGTTAAACCCTTTGTTCTTTCACCCTTGTGGCAACATTTACTTATAGAGAACTTCAATTAAAAGTGTGGTTTTTGAGTAACATATCAATCATAAACCGCTATGACAGACATTAACTCGAACGATTATTTATAACTTCAGAATTTTCATCCACCAATCAGGACAATCCACTGCCGGGCTCTGCCACATGGCAGTTGACAGTGGAACATATAGAAAAGATTGTCTAGCTTTAAGCAAAATGGAAGGAGATGTTTCATTGAATAATGTTGTAGTACAATATGTTGTAAATAGGCACTATTTACCAGTTTTTGATCGCAATATGCCCCTTATCATGAGGCACCTTTTCTGTATGAGAGAGCCTTCCCAACCCTACCAGATGGTAATTCCCTCGAATCACAATTGCAAGGAATTTAATAAAACATAACAATACATTTCTCCAGTGAGACCATCGCTCACATTGATGACAATAGGAAACAAAAACCCTAAATAAAGATTAATGAGCTTCTGTCTCCTTTTACTATTCAGCAGTGTTGTGCTAAGACACACAACCCAACATACCTGTCAGTGAGAAATAGTCTTCATTTATTACCGGGTTCGTTTGCTCTTACTAGTCCAAAGTGGTCATGACTTCAGCTTGTTCTTTGGCTGGAAGTTTGAGAATGCATACATTGACCTAGTTAGCAATACCCAGAAAGGACAGGAATTTAATTAAAAACAACAAGTGTTGAGAGATGTGGCGCTGAATACGTTTTTTTTTTTTTTTTTTTGTATTCAGATACAGCTGAGGGAAAATGTGGTTGTCATTTTGAAATTCATCTTGCATTCATTCAAATCCAGTGACAGAATGACCAGACAAATTGCACTGTTCCAAATAACAGTAAAACTTTACATTATCTGCCTTTCATTACTGTGTATTTACATAGTAGCTACTTAGTAAATACATTATGCACTGTTATACTCAATGTGTACAGCTTTTTTTGGATGATATGTGTATGTACACAATTGTATCACAAGGGTTAGGGTTAGGGTTAGGGTTAGGGTTAGAGAAATGTTTAGGGTTAGAATGAGGGTGCAAAACAATTTGCACAATAAGTACATTGTAACTATACATAATAACACTGTAATTATGTGGAAGTACCAATTTATTTACTTTGTAACTGCTATGTACATAGAATCATTACAGACACAATGTAAAGTGTTACCCGTTGCTAAACAGATGGGAAGGGGAAGTAATTCAACAAATGATGAGGATACCTGCAAGTTATTTGACCATCTTCATTCCTGAAATGAATGCACAAACATTCTTGGTGCAGCCTCAGTTCATTTATATAAAGAATGATTGTCTATTGTATAGATACTGTTATTTTGCGTCTTCCCATTAAGTTAGGTAGGTTGGCCACCAACAAAGTTAAAAGTCAGTCATCTTTTGCCATCGCACCTAACCTGTCTAATTATCATTGTAGAAAAATATCAATAATGCATATTTTATTAACATGTCACACTGGAAAAACTGGACTATGTAATATTCATTATCAAAACATAATTTATTTAATAATACCAAAAAGGATATCCACAGCAATGGCTTACTTTATCTTCAATTTAATAAAAGAACATAACAGCATAGCAATATGTTGGGCATAAATTGAGTCTTGCTGCAGCATTAGCTGCATATACTGTAATCATGTAATAATATAACCTGCTTGCATAAACTGTGAGTGCCACACACTGCAAAACATCAAGTAATACAAACCCAGTTTTTCTTGAATATAATCAAATGCAAAGGGCCCCAACATGAGGAGATGGTAATGATGGAATAGGCACACAGAGCCAACCCATGTGCTATTTGAATGCTGTGAGCTTGTGGAATGTACAATGACAGTACTGGTGAGCACATGTTCCCAGGTTCATGTGTTACTGGTGTCTGCATCTCCCTCCAGGGCTTCAGGAGGGTCAGTCTCAATAAAACATGGGATAAAGTAGGAATAATAAGGCATTTCTCACTGTTTTTGAAACATGAGCTTGGCGTGCTAGTTATGTTAATAGAATATGATTTCAGATCAGTATCTGATTGACTGCTGGTAACCTTATGCCATAACTCATTACTTCTTTCTTTCTTTTTTTTCTTTTAACTGTTTTGGTTTTTCATTCATTACACCATTTATTGTTTTTGAGAAAATAATACCAACCACGCCAAGCAATGTCTACATGGTAATGAGAAAGGTTTTAATTTCCACTGTTTTAATAACAGTTATATTGAGGTTAAGGTTAGAGAAATAAAATAAAATAACACAAAAGAACTTTCTGGAAATCGATAGTAACTGCGAGCACAGATTGAAGAATAGTAAGGGTAAAAACGTCCTTTTGTTTTACTACAAAGGAACAGGAATATGAAATGTTTCTGGGAACACCTAACTGGAATGCTGATATTTCCGTTAAATATGTTAAAATAATAAATACAAATACAAAAGAGAAGCCCATTAGGTTTTCTACTTTGTCCTTTTTTGTTCCTTTTGCGTTATGTCTTACTCTTTTAGCTACAAATTATGGACACTCGATTACTCCTGCCGAGTTCAGAAGGGTTCAGCATTCTGCAGTTAGCATTTCAAGTTTTACATTTTTGTTAGAAAAGCATGACTGGCACTTATTTTGTAGGGTCCTCTTTTAAAAGCACAGATCCTGTTTGTTTGTCACACCATACATGGGCAACACGAAAACTACCCTGGATAGCGTTGCTGGAAAGAACCAGATTACATGTGAAATAGTGAGGTGTGGGGATTAGCGTCTTTAGTGTACAGTATGTAAGGAGCCACAGTATTGTCATTTAATTAGGAACACCTCAGTGTTGTGCTGCATCAGAAAGTAAATGAGAAAACATGGCTCATGGGAGATTACTTTGCAAAACCACAAGGTAATGATTATTATAAGAAAATCTCCACTCTTGAAAATGTGTAAGCATCCTCATATATAGCTTTCCTTGATCCCTTGGAAAGTTTCTGTGTCTTGATCAACTGGGCTAGAGATTTTAATCATGTTATTTATTTTTAGCCTGTATTGCTTTCTGCACGAATGATTAAACATAGAGTATATTACAACTGCAAACTCAATGGGCCTGTGTCAAGAATGCATTTTAAAAGCGTGCAAGCTGTTAAGTGCTATCAATACACAGCTTGGATGTAAATAGCATGTAGTTACAGGGAGCCAGCCTCAGTCAGACTTTGTTATTTTCATTGATTTTTGTTTTTTTTTGGAAGAAAACATAATTAGTTAGAATTATTGATCTTTCATATAAATGAATTGGGTTTAAGTGTTAACCGGAATATAGAAAGTATGTTTCCCGTCTATGTTATGTTGCTGTTGTGTTTGTGAGAGAGAACAGCATACACCTAAAGTTATATTAATCAGGCATTGCGTCTCCTTAAACAATTTCATTCCTTCTTCATAACATTTTGGGGGCATTTGCCTTTCAACAGGAACCAGGTAATGTTCTGAGAAATGCATTAACATAACAGGCAAGCAATGAAGTGCGACTAACTCTCTGGGAATCACCTGTCCGAAGAATAACATTGTATCAAGTGTAAGAATGAGCATTCCATGCAGATAGAAATCTAGAGACAAAGTGGCTTTGGGGGAATGCGCAGGTGTCATGTTGCACACTGGAAGGGACAGCCAGGGTTTTGTAGTCTTGATCTGCGGCACTAGTGGTATACAATTGTTCTCTTAAAATATGATATTTCTTATACATAGACCTTTTGGTTTTGATTAGGACTTATTTTAAAGAGCAAACTAACCAGCCCCAGAGAGGAAGTTATGCAATGAAGTTGTTTCCTTTGGTGTCTGCTTGTATTGGAAGACTCTTATTGATCTTGGAAGATAATCAAAGCGAATGAAGGTCACAGGTTTGTTTAAAGGCCCCCAACTAGCAGAACCTCTTTATAAGACAGAAATCCATATTCAGATGACCTAAGTATATTGCCAAATGTCCCTAGGCTTGGCCCAGAGGAACAGCAACCCATACTTTGCAATGAATGCATTCATGATATTCTTTGATAGAGAACAGGTAAAACAATGACTATTGTATAAGTGTTCTTTGCTACTCAGTGCATTACAATTTTGTTTAATGAGATTTGTCATCCGTTGTCCCATTTAAACAAGGAAGAATTGTCATGTATACAGTACCATAGAGTACCTGCATTTATGAATGTATGTTATTTTATTTTATATTAAGGATCACGCTTTACCTCAGTTACACTCAGGTATCCTTACTATGTATTAGTCTCTTAGATGTTACACAGCCTTATGGATGATTTTTTTTAACCAGCAATTTGGAAACACAATAGCTTTGCCTAATACTGTTATTATATCATTAGATTTGGAGGGGGGCACGACAGTGAAATACATGCATTGTTTGGGGTTCTGCTTCCCAGCGAATGAACTAAAACATCTGTATCATAGCTGTGAAGCTTTTAAGCCTCTTCGGGCATTGTAGAAAATTTCAAGTTTCATATTGCCTTCATCAGTAATGTGAGCCACATTCTGACATGCTCAGCTGCATGGCATCAAGATGCCACTCACATTGCTGATGTTGTTTACCACTCTTGCTGATCTGTGTCTCTTGCATTGATTAGTTGGAGGAGCTATGACCATTGTAATGCCTTTCTCTTCTCATCTCACTTCTGCATAATCTACTATAGAAAAGAGACATGGCAAGACCTACGGAGGATGGGCTAGAAGCAGCTGCACCATTCTGTCATGTCAAGTAGAGGAAAAATCTGACTGGAGCTAAAATATAACGAAATATTACTTCACTTCACAGGGCATTTGTTTCAATCATATCTGATGGGAGAATGTATTATTATTATTTATTATTATTATTATTATTATTATTATTATTATTATTATTATTATTATTATTATTATTATTAATAATAATAATAATAATAATAATAATAATAATAATAACTAATAAATTACTTCAACTGAGAATCCAAATTTTTGATCTTTGCATTCCGATGAAGTTCTCCTGTTGACTCTTCCCATACATGTGTGACTCCCAGTATTTCTATGCTAGTGTATGACATGCTATTTAAGCATGCTTTCTTTCGTGGATAATATCATTCATTTGCCTGAACACCTATTAGGGGAGCTGTGAAAGGTAATTCCAGAAGGAACTGTAAATAATAAATGCAGATTTGAAAATTATTTATCAAAGCTGGAAAATCTCTATGTGTGCGGCCTGATTTAGTCTGTGCACAGACGCTGTCAGTGTGATAACTGATAACAAGTCACTCTTTACTGTGTGCTGCTCTGAATACAAACAATCTTCATATAAAACAAACAAAATCAGCAATACTCCTAGTGAAGATATTTGAATTAAAATCAAATGTACAGAATAATAAACTATCTGTAATTTAAAAAATGTGTGAAATGGAAAGGTTCTACTAGCTAACTCCCCCCCCATTGATGAAGAAACCTCTGGAGCGTCTCAGACAATTAGAGGTTTATTTTCAAATCGTCTACCCCTCAATTTGGTAAACTCCTGATTTTGAAAGGACACAATACCAAGGTTATATTTTAAAACAAGCTAACCATCTTGATTACTGTAGTCGTTTTATTATAGTTTTGTAAAACAGGGATGCTTATCCTTTAAAGATTAAATAGTTAAATAAGCACTGTGTAAATATGCCCTCAGGCTTCTTCTTTTGAATCTTACTTCCATTGTCTTGGTATTTTCGAATGCCGTGGCTCAGTGCTTTTGTGACTCATCGTTGCATTCACTGAGGCTACTGTTCTGATAAAAATAGCTTAAATATCTCTGACCTGTTCAGCTCAGGATTATGTGAAAATGGTTCCTCAAGGAAATGCAAATTGTTCAAATTATTAATTGAAGGTGATTTTCCGTTAGTGTATTCAGTTGTGTATTATTATTATTATTATTATTATTATTATTATTATTATTATTATTATTAAAAAGATAACTGTAAAATCTGGTATTTTAAATGCTGCGCATGTTGTGTTTATTACTTGTAAATCATGTACAATACACTATATTTTTAGTGTTTATCACTAACCGTTTCCCTGGTATTCAATGCTTTATTTATGATAAATGTTTCAGTAAAGTAATTTGTATTAGGTGTGGTTTATGTTGGCAGTTCTAACACCGACCACAAATCTTCGTGACAATGTGACTTTATATTTAGACTTTGCTTATCAGGTTGTTTTGTGATGGCTTTTGTACAAGGTTTACAGGGCTTGTCTTTAAATCTGCAATTGACGTAAAAAACAAGAAAATAAAATTCATGGTGGCTTGATCAAGCATTATGTTAGTTGCAGTGAAGTTGCTTTGCTGGAGAATATTTGTGATGTTGAACTTCATTTAAGGTTAAATAAGCTAAAACTTAAACATACTGGCTCTTATTGCATGCCCTACAATAACACTATGATATCATACCCATACCTAATCCCCAGTGCGCTTTCTCTAAACTGTAATCAATCCTGGTATGTGGTGAAAGTGCCTTTATTAAAGTTAAATGCATTCCTTAACCCCGAAAGATGTTACCTGTTAAGTGAGGTTAAGGTATTAAGCTTGTGTGTATTCGGCTGCTCTTCAAAGCTAACCAATGCCTGTCCACCAGTAATCCTTTAAGAAGATTTCTAAGGAATGAGCATGCCTTTAAAATGATATATCTGCTGGCATACTCTTTGAGGCAAAGGATCAGGATGTGCATATGTGGTTGTTGGGATGACAGGAGCATCGTTATGAGGGATTTGCAGGTAGTTCTCATCTGCTCAATTGGCTGGAGCTATCCTGACCAAGAGCCACTGACCACTAGAGAAAAACGTAGCATCCATAGAGGAAAATTCATTTTCTGTGACATGGGGATTCAATCGAAAATGTGTGATCAAAACACAACAGCTCTGCTCCAACTTGGTTCTGTTTTCCACATGCTCCTGGCTTGAATCCATGTTCTGTTTGAAAGCCTCTGGTCAACATTGCATTTTTGCATAATCACACATTTCATGGTCTAGAAATTTTTCAAAGTAGCTAATCAAGAATCCTTGTATGGAAAAAATTAAACACACTTCAAATAAGTCTGATGAGCATGTTAACATTTGGTGGTTAATTAAGTTGACATTTTTTGTCTGTTTGTTTTTTTTTTCTGGCTATTGTGCGGCCGTGATAGATTTTGTCAAACACAGCTGAGTCATTATTTTTGCATGGTTTGCTGTTCTAATTGATGTGCATTCTGTGTGTTATTACTTGAGCTAAAACAATACCCTGACAAACAGGCATACAAGCCTTGATACAGCTAGCTAACTGCAAGGTGCATGGATTTCACAGGTATTCATATTTAAAGTGTGCCTGTTCTTCCATGTTAGCACCTGCCGATGGTAGGATTCTCCCAAGTATAGGCTGCAGGACAGGCCGTGTACATTTTCAAACCTACTGGTCTGTGCTGACTCATACGAAGACAGAGCTTTATTATATAACCAAAGAGTCATACACATAACAACATCTATTTTGATCACAGTACATTTAAATATATCACAAATATGTGAACAAGAGTTAATAATCCTCCATCATAAACCTATACAACTCTCTGACTCACACCCCCCAGAGGAAGGTACCTAATCAAACTGAATTGGTTGTGAGTAAAAGCATATCCAATCTCATGTATATTTCATACATTTCAGTGTAGGAAGAAATACATTTAGCCTACTAAATCCAAAGTATATCCTAAGTGCATTTGTGCAGTATTTCTAACATTTACACACTGATTAGTGTCTTTGTTTAGAAGGAGTTGCCAAGCTAGCGTGTTCCGATTTGCCTCATTGTAGCAACTAGCAACATTTAGGATTCTAACCCAGGTGATGTAAAACAGTGGTTCCCAACCCTGGTCCTGGGGACCACCTGAGTTTGTTGGTTTCCATTCCAGCTGAGCTGTCAAGTACTTAACTAGACCCTTAATTGAACTGATAACGTGCTTGAGTAAATATTTTTACTTTTTTTCAGCTCTTAAATAGTTGCAGATTTCAAGTTAGTTATGACATTTTGTAGTAATTTGAACTCTGGAACAGTTTAAGAGCTGGAAGCAATTATAAAGGTCTCATTAAGCAATTGATCACTTCAATTAAGGGTCTAGTTAAGTAATTGAGAGCTCAGCTGGAATGAAACCCAACAAACACAGGGGGTCCCCAGGACCAGGGTTGGGAACCACTGCACTAAGGGGTTGTCAAATTAATATTGAGTACTGCAGCTATTTCGAATGAGGTTTATAGCCATGCTTTACAGAGACAACACCAGAATAGGGTTTCATGATGCTTTTTAAAAATGAATTAATTCACTCATTTTTACATACTGAATTTGCACTATGTAGTACACTGGGAGTGACAAAAGTTGGCTATTCCACTCCTGGTCTTTGTTCCAACCCTGTTCTAAATTGTTTAATTCACCCAATTAAGCCTGCATCCTAAAGGAGTTGATGATCTCATTGTACCTATTAAACCTGGAGTGGAATGGCTCTCCAGGGGGATGATTGGACATCCCTGTAGTACACACTTTCCTTTAAATGTGCTTTTTGTTAAATACTGTACTTGGAAGACTGCACACAATGCTGATGTTTCACAAGAAACGCTAAAGTAATGACTCGCTGACAACTGAAACATTCAGTAGATTCAGTGAGCCCATATGTGGACCTAAATCTCAATTCAAAGTTTTATGTTACGTTTCTATGTTTTGTGTCTTCCTCTTTTTCAGTAATAAAGCAATGTACATGAAACGTGTCACTGACCTAGTTTATATATATATATATATATATATATATATATATATATATATATATATATATATATATAAATGTCATGACAGAGTGTGACCAGAGTAAGCAGATCACGGGTAGGACCTTATTATACAGACACTACATGCATGGCAACTCCCCCTGATCCGCAGAAAGAAATGAAAACCACAACACTGTACACAATGTTACACATGACTGAAATCCCAACAGTGCATCTCAGCGCACACAGGCTGTGGGGGCCAAAGCCAAACATTGGAAGAATATATATATACAGGTGATTAAGGGGCTTCATTTCCTACAGGGTTTGAGTGACTCTTCTGGGGACTATGGTACGGTGGAGCATGCACAGTAATAGGCAGGGAGGCCTCTAAGCTCGCGGCTAAGCAGAAACTAAACACAGCCTGTTCATGTGATTGCTTGTATTGGCAAAGTGGTGGCACAGCACATTTCTTTCATACAGTACGAAAGTTGTTTTGTTTTGATTTTCGGTTTGAGATATAACATGGCAAGAACACATTCACCACTGAGGAAGGGATATGGCCACTATGGAGCAAAGTCCTGGACTGGAAGTGCACACTTGCTTAACCCCTGCCACAGATTTATAACTTGCTGTGAATAATCGAATGCAGGGGTCCTTCCAGACCGGGGCTCTGTACCAATCATGTTCTTAGTTATTTAATTAAACCCCTGACCAGTTTCTGAAGTACTGAATCAATTAATTACACCCATTAAACCTGGAGTGACCTTCTTCTGATCTAATGAAATAAACTCAAACAGTGAGGAAAAATCAAGACATTTTAATACAGAAAATGACTGCAGTTTTTTTTTTTTTTTTTTTTTTTTTAATTTTTGGGAGAAATCCATAAATATCCAGTTCTTCCATGTGTATTAGAATTATTATACAAAATAAATTTCAAGAAATGGTGCTAGTGACCCAATTTCAATGCAATTTAAAATCTAAAAACTGGACTCACAAAATGGTTCTTTATTGTTTGTTCATTCTAGAGGCAGCATTTCCTCTCACAATAATGTAAATGCATAGGCAGCATTTTATCAATTTTTTGACAACAGGGTGAAACCATGTAGAAGAGTGACTGTTATCTGCTCTTCACTTTTAGTTTAATTCACTTTCTTCAAAGTTTAAATGATTAAATCCGTGCTCCACCTCTGCAATTCAGACCTGTGTTTTAATTCTGTGATGTGATTTCATTTCCATCCTGCTTGCTTTCTTATATGGATATTTCCACTTCAACGAATAGCTTCAAAGAAATGGGGTGGAAGTGTCAGAGATGACTTTTAGCAGCAACACATTCAAGTCACATAATGGCAATGTGATATGTATTAGTTTCACAGCCTCTGTATGTCTAAGAACTCACAGACTCTTAAGAAGTAACTAATGATTTTATGAGTGTTTGGGTATGTAGCCTGTTTCTGTCTGTCTGCTGGTATGAAGCACTGAATCTACTGTCAATGTTCACTTTTTTTATTTTTTTATTTTTTCCATGGTTAATGAACCCTTACAGCTGGGGTGGCCTAATCCAATCCTCAAGGATCCTGCATTCTCCAGGGTTTATAGGTGTCATCAAATAATCCACTGATTAAGATTATTTTGGTTCAATTAAGTATTTTAGGCTACAGGAGGGACAAAGTTTAGCTGGGCTCCAGACCTCGGGGACCAGGGCAGGCTTCCAGAGAAGAAGTGAACAGAGCCTCATGCGTACATCTCAGAATCCCTTTACACTGGCCCCATGTGTACTCTCAGGAAGATCAGACATTGGATAGGCATGGAGACTGAACTACCTTTACCCCCAGCTGCCCTCAGTGCAGAGCAATATATAATATAATATCAGCTAAGGGGCAGTGTGAGGTGAAGCTCTACTGCACGATAAGAAAATAAATAATAATAAATAATCTTGTAGTGAGCTGAAATTTTCAGGATCAAACCATTTTCTTTTTGACACCGTTGACGTAATTCTTAGAACACGTAACTAAAGTTCCGTCATGTCAGTCAACCAACAACAGTTTTGAAATGGATATAAAAAATGTATAGTATAACATTTTGTAAGCAGTTTTTTTGTTTGAATGATAATGCCTAATGCAAGTCGCAACAGAAAGCATTTCTGAATTGTAATAATTAATATTTCATTATGTCTCAAGCCAACAGCATGAAATGTATAGATGCTGACATTGTAAATTAAACTTTATATAGAGTAAATAAAGAATATTGAATTGTTCAGCAAAGTAACCTTTTATGGTTGATGGGTAAATGGAAAGGGCAGATGACATAACATTCTAAATATAATCAGGCTAGCGGAGCTGACATCTAGCCTTTCAGGCAAAACAAATGATTTTTTTTTTTAAAAGATTATTTTAAGCAGCTGTGTATGAAAGCCTTATGATAATGTAAACTGCAACTAATTAAAAGATAAGGGGTAAGACTTTACATTAAGTGGGTCTAATTACTGTTACAATGTTATAATGGATATTTACAATGTACCTTACAATATATGTAAGTACACAATTGTGTCAAAAAAGGGTTAGTGTTAGGGTTAGATTTAGAGTTATATCTGTGCTTATAGTCTAACAACTACTTAACTACAGTTCATATATAATGCTTTGCATGTTTGTAGTCATGGGGTAGTTACTATGCTCTATTAGCTCTATTACAGGTGTCCTGCATCACATGATATTCAATAGCTCTATTGCAGGTGTCCTTCTGCATCACATGACATTCAGCCCAGCTAAACGTATGGAAGAGTTTACCAGCCAAGGCTGTACAGCACAAAACATGAGCCAATCGATAAAGAGAAACGTCCTTAATGGGCTAAGCATCCACTTTTTGGTTGCTCTCTATGTGGTTTTAGCTCAGTGTACTGCGAGGCCCCTGAATCAAGTCGATCATTTTAAAGAAGGCTTTTGAGCTGTAGACCTGTGGCCTTCTGTTTGATTTTATTTTAAGTCAGAGACATTCATCCAAGAACATCTATGGATCTTTTTATAACAGGAAATTCAAAAATAACCTTTATTCATGCATATGCATGAGCAGCAGATATCTAACACGTAGCAACAGTCATGCGGAAACAAATATCAAAATTACATTATTAGGGTATTATAACCTTAGACTTCACTTATAGTAAATATCTGCAATTTCCTGCCACAGACATTGATAACATTGCCTTAGAAATGATTGACACTTAAAGCAATGTCAGTCTCATTGTGCTCTGGGAGTTTTTGTGGTCTTTTCAACAAACCTGAAGGGTTATAGTTTCCTCTAAATACATGAATTTTTCCTGAGTCCAGACAAATCCTTACACCTCTTAAGAGAACAGCATGTATATTGTTCATTTTATTTCAAAGCAAGTCTTCAGCTGTCTTGGTACAGGCAGCAGATATATTGAATTTAAATCACACAGTTAGTGCCTTGCATTTAAAATTCAGAATGTTATATATAAACAATTATGTATAATTGGTTTTTTATACTTTTTTTTTCTTGAAACCAACATTACATTTAATTGCATCAGCATGCTGGATAGAACAGAAAAGAACACGATAAAAGCTATCTCTGTTGGACTGATCTGTGATATAATACCAAGAAGTGATATAATACCATGGAATCTGTGGGCAAGGTAAGTGGAAAAAATTAATTTGTTATTGAATATTAAATATGAATAAGTGATAATAAAATGCAACAAGATATAATCTAGCACAGCTAAAGGCTGCTGAAACATTAATGATGCAGTTACAGATTTTAAATATCCTCCTCAGGTTAATTTTAAAATATTTAGACTAAGTGCTTGGGTAACAACTCTAAGTATTGTCATACCTGTCAACTTTTTTCAACAGGAAAAAAATATTTCAAGCTGACCTTAAACTTAAGTTAAAATAGCCACGGGGAATGTACATCCAGGATTATGGAGTCCCTTTTGTTTACATAATTGTGTTTAAAATCTCTGTAATAAAGTATTTTGTAATGCAAATACTTGCTAGTGCTGCAGTTAACAATTTCAACATTGAACATGAAGACTAAAATTGACTCCCATCATATTATTATATACCTCAACGTCACACTGTGGTATATATGCAGTAGTGTGATTACTCCCTCAACATCACATTGTCACGTTAATCACAGTAGTGTGATTGCTCCAGTGGTGCACAACCAGGTCTTTATTCCAAGCTGGTCCTACATTAGTCATTTAAGAGAGAGGGACTGCACATGAATGGAAACCAGTCAGAGAAAAGTGAGGAATCAAAGAGCTCCCAGAGCCAGTTAAGTGCATAAAGAAGGAAAATGAATTATTATCCAGGTGTTCCTTTCACTATAATATTAACGCCTTAATTAAAGCATTAGCATTCACAAAGAATGCAATCGATCACAGGCACATGAATGATTTATACGATTTACTGCTCCTTCAAGAGACCAAAGGCTCACTTGGCAGGTTTTCAGAAAGTAAACAGGATGAAAATGGCAGGGAGCAAAAGCAGTTGACTGTGTGTCTGATCCTAGTGTATTACTTAAGCAGACCCACTCGGTACAAATCACAGGCTGCTTCTATGCACACTTGCCTTTCATTTGTTATTCTCCTAGAAGCTGCTATTGTCAGAGTATGATAGGCCTGGGTACTAAAGGAAGTCAATATTTTCAAAATGCACTTGAAGCTCTAATGCTATAGTGGTGTGTTTCTGTTGCTGGGTTCCCTCAGGCATGTATTCCAAATGCGTACGAAGATCCATCATTAAAGGAGGCTGAAGTATATTTTTCTTATTTTTTATAGCTTCGGATTAGTAATTAAAGGAACTCTATGCTCCCAGTAATGACCCACTCTAGATACTGAACTGTGATTCCCCCAATGCATATAAATATGGAGATCGGGTTCTGAGTAAAGAAGCCATTTCTCATAATAGCATTAATCTGTAGCAAGCTGTTGTACGTTGTGATATTGAAGTTGAATAAAAGTACCTTACATGGCAACTTAAAACACTGCAATATCAATACGAGGGGGCGGGAGGTCACAGAGATCATGAACCAATGGCTCGTTCAACAGTGATAGCAGCTTCTGTACACTTCAATCCACTTTCAATCATATGTCATTTTATTTTTTTTTATCTTTTGATTTAGTAGAAAGGACAACAGAAGCAGCTGACGGGTTCTGCACAGCATGTATCTCATTGCTCTATTCTTATTTTTTGTATTTCTCCACCCTTGTATCTTGGCTTGCCATTTTATATTTCATAATGTCTCACCGAAATCCCCAGGTGTCTTTTCAACAAAGTAATTTTGCAGCTATTTTTTTTTTTCCCCCTGTGGCAGAGCAAAGCTCTGCCCTTTTAAATTGGCAGGGATGGGGTTAACTTCCCCTGCCTGCCTGGGTTTATTATGTTCAGGTGGCTGGGGTTGATTAGTTGATTAGGTTGATTAACGATCAATCAGCGCCCAGCCACCTGATATAAAAGGAGGCCTCAGCTTCTCATTTGGGGGAGAGGGAGCTGAGGAAGCAGGTTGGTTTTTTTTGGTTGTGTAGAAAACTTGAATCCAGTGAAGGCATTGCCCAGCCTGGAAACTGTTATTTTTGTGAGTTTTGTTTTTGCTTTATTTGTGTTTGAGTATTTGTTATTTTGCCCGTGTGCACTTTATTTTTGTTTATTTATAATAAAATAGTTATTTTTTTGAACTGCAGTCTGTCTCTGGGCCTCTATCCACTCGCCAGCCTGCCACATTTGGTGTCAGAAGTGGGATAGCGCCACCTAGAGGCTCAGAGCAGTATTTTTTATTTATTTATTTATTTATTTATTTTTTTTTTTTTGAAAAAAAAAAATGGGAAAGAAGAGCAGACAGCGGCAAAGGCAGGAAAAGCAGCAGCTGAAGAAATGTAAGCTGCTGCAGCCACCGCTGGAGGACCCGGCCAGCCTCTTCCCCTGGTGTTCCTGGTGCGGGAAGGAGGACCATCGTTGGCGGTCCTGCCCAGACGTGCCACCGGCAAACTGGTGTGGCCGGTGTGAGGAGGACGGCCACAACTGGGCAGGATGCCCCTACAACCAGGCCCAGGAAGAGGTGCAGTGTTCACCCCGGGCATCAGGGGCCACCCCACTACCTCTAGCACCACCACCTTCACCACCGTCCCAGGAGATCTGGGACTGGTTGATGCACCCTGAGGCAGACCTCGTCCACGATCTCCCCATAGTTATCAACACGCTGTGGCGTCGAGATGGGGAGAGGTGGGAACAGTGGGAGGAACAGCACCACCCGGCCTCCTTCCCAGAGGTTGCCCTCATGGTGGTTAATTACCTGGCGGTAGACATGGGAGATCCACCGGTCACTCCAATAAAGAGAGGTGAGCCGCCTTCCCGAGAGCCAGAGAGGGGTGAGCCGCCTTCCCGAGAGCCAGAGAGGGGTGAGGAGCTGCCGTCGCTCCCAGAGCCAGAGAGGGGTGAGGAGCTGCCGTCGTCCCCAGAGCCAGAGAGGGGTGAGGAGCTGCCGTCGCTCCCAGAGCCAGAGAGGGGTGAGGAGCTGCCGTCGCTCCCAGAGCCAGAGAGGGGTGAGGAGCTGCCGTCGCTCCCAGAGCCAGAGAGGGAGGAGGATCTGCCGTCGCTCCCAGAGCCAGAGAGGGAGGAGGATCTGCCGTCGCTCCCAGAGCCAGAGAGGGAGGAGGATCTGCCGTCGCTCCCAGAGCCAGAGAGGGAGGAGGAGCTGCCGTCGCTCCCAGAGCCAGAGAGGGAGTGAGGAGCTGCCGTCGCTCCCAGAGCCAGAGAGGGAGGAGGATCTGCCGTCGCTCCCAGAGCCAGAGAGGGAGGAGGATCTGCCGTCGCTCCCAGAGCCAGAGAGGGAGGAGGAGCTGCCGTCGCTCCCAGAGCCAGAGAGGGAGGAGGAGCCTCCGTCACTCCCAGAGCCAGAGAGGAGTGAGGAGCTGCCGTCGCTCCCAGAGCCAGAGAGGGAGGAGGATCTGCCGTCGCTCCCAGAGCCAGAGAGGGAGGAGGATCTGCCGTCGCTCCCAGAGCCAGAGAGGGAGGAGGAGCTGCCGTCGCTCCCAGAGCCAGAGAGGAGTGAGGAGCTGCCGTCGCTCCCAGAGCCAGAGAGGGAGGAG
Source organism: Polyodon spathula (assembly GCF_017654505.1). Classification (NCBI taxonomy): domain Eukaryota; kingdom Metazoa; phylum Chordata; class Actinopteri; order Acipenseriformes; family Polyodontidae; genus Polyodon; species Polyodon spathula. Next base: position 1,649,202 of record NC_054553.1, on the reverse strand, counting down.
GATCTGCCGTCGCTCCCAGAGCCAGAGAGGGAGGAGGATCTGCCGTCGCTCCCAGAGCCCGAGAGGGAGGAGCCGCCGTCGCTCCCAGAGCCAGAGAGGGAGGAGCCGCCGCCGCTCTCAGAGCCAGAGAGGGAGGAGGCCGCCGCCGTCGCTCCCAGAGCCAGAGAGGGAGGAGGATCTGCCGTCGCTCCCAGAGCCAGAGAGGGAGGAGGAGGCTCCCAGAGCCCAGAGAGGGAGGAGCCACCGCCGCCGCTCTCAGAGCCCGAGAGGGAGGAGGAGCCGCCGCCGCTCTCAGAGCCAGAGAGGGAGGAGGAGCCGCCGCCGCTCTCAGAGCCCGAGAGGGAGGGGAGAGCCGCCGCCGCTCGCCGCCCGAGGGGGGCGGGGCCGCCCGCCGCCGCCACCAGAGGGAGCCGGGCCGCCATCGCCGCCTCCGCCACCAGAGGGAGCCGGGCCGCCGCCTCCGCCACCAGAGGGAGACGGGCCGCCGCCGCCGCCTCCGCCACCAGAGGGAGCCGGGCCGCCGTCGCCGCCAGCCCAGAGGGAGCCGGGCCGCCGCCGCCGCCTCCGCCACCAGAGGGAGCCGGGCCGCCGCCGCCGCCTCCGCCACCAGAGGGAGCCGGGCCGCCGCCGCCGCCTCCGCCACCAGAGGGAGCCGGGCCGCCGCCGCCGCCTCCGCCACCAGAGGGAGCCGGGCCGCCGTCGCCGCCTCCGCCACCAGAGGGAGCCGGGCCGCCGTCGCCGCCTCCGCCACCAGAGGGAGCCGGGCCGCCGTCGCCGCCTCCGCCACCAGAGGGAGCCGGGCCGCCGTCGCCGCCTCCGCCACCAGAGGGAGCCGGGCCGCCGCCGCCTCCGCCACCAGAGGGAGCCAGGCCACCGCCGTCGCCGCCTCCGCCACCAGAGGGAGCCGGGCCGCCGTCGCCGCCTCCGCCACCAGAGGGAGCCGGGCCGCCGTCGCCATGCTACCTTGGACATTCGGGGCCCCCTCAACCAAAGAAGGCTTGGGGGCTCCGACATCAACCCCGCCCACCACCACCCACCATAACAGCCCACCCAAGGGACATAATTGGACTCTTGGGGGGAGGGGGGGGGGGGGGGGGGGGGAAGGGGGGAGTTGGCCGATTGCGGCCGGTGTACGTTGTACATGGGGGGAGGTGTGTGGCAGAGCAAAGCTCTGCCCTTTTAAATTGGCAGGGATGGGGTTAACTTCCCCTGCCTGCCTGGGTTTATTATGTTCAGGTGGCTGGGGTTGATTAGTTGATTAGGTTGATTAACGATCAATCAGCGCCCAGCCACCTGATATAAAAGGAGGCCTCAGCTTCTCATTTGGGGGAGAGGGAGCTGAGGAAGCAGGTTGGTTTTTTTTGGTTGTGTAGAAAACTTGAATCCAGTGAAGGCATTGCCCAGCCTGGAAACTGTTATTTTTGTGAGTTTTGTTTTTGCTTTATTTGTGTTTGAGTATTTGTTATTTTGCCCGTGTGCACTTTATTTTTGTTTATTTATAATAAAATAGTTATTTTTTTGAACTGCAGTCTGTCTCTGGGCCTCTATCCACTCGCCAGCCTGCCACACCCCCGCTGAACATTTTTCTGATTGGATTCAGTGTTTTGGATCCAGATTTTCTCATGAGTGGCATTCATTTCTGATTTCCATTTTCTCACTTTATCTCGACTGTACTTGAAATGTACTGTCAGCTGATGAAGGTCAATGATATCTCTGCAAGGTTATACCTTGGGTCAGAATATTGATTCTGCAGAGGAATGTTACTATTATAACTATTATTGATTTATTTATTAGAATAATAGAATCTTATATATATAGTAATTATATATATATATATATATATATATATATATATATATATATATATATATAATATATATATATATATTTTTTTTTTTTTTTTAACAAAGCAATCAGTCTATCCAGTGACAATATTAGTCATCCTAGGGCTCTATTTTGATGGTCTAAACATTTGAGCTTTAATTCTGTATTAATCTAGTTGGGGTTCCCCCCCCCCCCTTACCCTTTCTGAACAAGCCTTTAAAACCTGCAAGTCAAATCCATTCAGTGGTTGTCTGGGGGCTAGAAATGAGTTTGTCAGTCTCAGTCCAGTTCTTGTGCAATATAGTTACTAGGTAATGGATTCCCAACCCGGTGATATTCAGAAAAGGAGGCAGGATGTAATTGAATGAATGCTAATCTTTCGACTGTCTGATCCTGTGGCCATTGCGACTGTGTACTAAGTGCATTTCTGCTTTTATCAGTGTATGTTAAGATTGCATTTGAAACATAAGAAACAACAGAAGCATGATTACTTACTGTAAGAAAAAACATCATGGGGATTCATTTCAGCTTTGATCCAGGGCACTTCAAAGTGGGAATTGTTATTTATAATATACCAGTAAACAGGCAAGGTTCGTTTTTTATTCAACACTTTCTCATTCCCTAATGTGCTGATTTTTGTATTTACAGTACTTTGTCATTTGGTGGACATAAAAATGAAACGGCACTAACTGTTATACCTGTCTTTGTCACTAACTGTTTTTCTTGTCTCGACCTCGTTTCCCATTAATGCAGAATAAATTTATGTACTGCAGTTATGTAAAATCTGCAGACACTGGCAGTCTTAATAGCTTGTCCTTGGCTTGACTGGCAATTATCTTTTATACTTAAATATTATTTGTGCTGAAGGTCTCCTTTAGTAATATTAAATTGCTGAACGAAAAACATTTATTCACATAGTTATTTCAGACAAACATCTGGCTCCTCGTGATTGGAGAACACATTACTTTTTTTGTATTACATTTTTATACATTATATACACTTTATACAGGATTGCATATGATAAGTATGCTGCAGACCGACCTTATGGCATAAGAAATGGATTATGAATATAGTCCAAAGTGAGGTGAGGGTATGGAATTGCCGCACCAGGTATTTTAATTTATTAGTTTTTAAACAGCTCTGGTGCTGCAGTGGTGGTCCAGTGAGATCCTGAGATTTACAGGAGACCAGTAAGGTGTGCTAAAACATAATCTCATGCTGAGGGAATCACGGTTCATAGTGCAGGCACATTGTGGCTGATGCTTTTACTGATACTGTTCGGTATCCATTGCACAGTCCTCTTATCTCTACTAGTATTTATTTTTGAGTGCTGTCACTCAAGGCCACTTCAACAACTAAAGTAAGTCTGTGAGTTTGGGTGTCTTGCTCCATGGCAGATAGAGAAACTGATCAATGTATTGTATATGATGTGTGTATTAGATAATCATTAGACTGAAATATAACATTTCAAAGAAGTAGGCAGCAGCTTAATGCAGTTCCTTTTAGAGCCTTGCTTCCAAGTACTTAAGATAAAGCTGGGAATTTCATCTGAGAAAAAGTGCAAAGTTGAGCAGCTTTTGCACACTTTCTGTTTTCAGGTGTGCTTTCATGTTGTTGGAATATATGTATATAAAGTTTTTCCTTTAGCCTGGGAATCAGCAGGCAACTGTGGCCAAACCCAAGGGAATGTTTGAATTTTTATTAGATAATATTCATCTGTTCACCACGCTGAGCTATGAGCTAGTAGGGTCAACAGCATTTTCCCTTAATAATAATAAAGTAATTAGCATAATAGAGGTAAAATAATTGTAAATCATTTAGTCGTCACTAGACATGCAACATTTCCTCCACCAGATAATATTACGAAAGTGTAAATGATATGAATGTCTTAAACTACATGTGTAGTTTAAAACATTCATATCATTTACACTTTTATAATAAAACCCCAACCCTGTACTGTTTGCAATATTGATACTTTGATACATTGTAAATTACACAAGCAAGTGCACGATGATACAAGATATACATGCACAATGACCTGTGATGTGGGTCCCTCCTGGAAAAACAAAATGTTTGTGTCAACTTAATGAGGTTTTCCTCATGTGTTAAATGTTAAATACTACTACTACTACTACTACTAATAATAATAATAATAATAATAATAATAATAATAATAATAATAATAACAACACTGCCCACATGTTGAAAGTTACACCAAAAGCAAGTTATAGAGAATGTCCTTATGGTAATGCTCATTCTTTATAGCTCTGTCCAGGTGAACAGGTAAGAGCGCAGCACGCTTTCTTAAAAAAGTTTAATGGCTTGGAGGCCTAAGGCACAAGAGTTGTTTTACCTTTTCACCTTCTAAGAATGCCAGTATCTTTTATATTATATGAAGCATAACATGCAAAACTCTACCTTCCACACACACAGAGGTTTTACACACAGCACAAGCTCCAGATTTAAATAAGCTGATGATTTATACCTCACTACAATTGTATTTTATTAGTTTGTTAATCCATCAACCCTGGTTGATCACTAAAGCAACACTGACACTAATGTTGCACATCATTGAGCAGGTTAAATGTGGATCAACCAAAAAGAGAACAGCTTAATTTTTAGATGATAGATAATAATATATCAGAGACAGGCATTATAAATCTTCTCGGGAAAGATGCAATAAAAAAAAAAAAAAAAATCTCTGCATATTTTCTGCACAAGAACACCTGTTTCTGGAAGCCTATAATTTACTGGGTAGCGCAAGTCACAGCATGAGGCTGTGAAAAGGGTTTAAAGAGCTCATGTTTAATAATGGGGGACAGACACTTGGAAAAGGCAGTGCACTGTTGTGTTAATGATGAAATGTTAAAATTGCAAACCTTGTGGTAACTGCATATTAAGCTGTATGGGCTATGGGATCTGTAAGGAGAAAATTAGCACTTGGTAAAAAAAAAAAAAAAGAACAAGCAAGGTGGAAAATAAGCATGGGTGCACATGTTTATATGAAACCTTAGCTGTACAAGAGAAGGATACATGTATCCATGTGTTCCTGAATACTGTATCCCTGTCTTCTTCAATTAGCTACTCAAATGAGTAAACTCAATGTTCATTTTGACAAAATGCCAGAAACAAAAATGTGGGCATAATATGTGTGTTAAAACACTGAAGCTGATTCTCTACCACCTGAAACAGTATAAGGTTCTTCAATACTTTACCACATTATCAGACCAATGTGGGTCTCACCAGACAAGTTTGGATAATGGAGTGTTTCCTGCATTAGCCATGCTTTTTCTTTCAGGAACCTTTGCTAGTCAGAGTTCTGACAATGCTCTGATAGAATGAGTGAGATCTGAAAATGATATAATCTGGCTTGTTAGTGACTATGACATGCATACTATTCATTGTGTATTGATGTTAACTTGTTTTATTACAAACTCCTTTGCATTTGCATTTGCAATTCTTCTTTTTCTAGAACAAGAACCGTTGAATGTGATGTAATACTGCAAAAACATTTATATTTAAAATGAAAAGTCATGTATGGTAAGATTAAAAGGATTAATCAGAGAGCACAAAAAGATATCAGTAAAAGTGGCAGAGGGAGCGTTACTTTATTATCTTTTAGGAAGCAGAATCCAATTTAAGAGTTAAGTTAAGATGGGTCTTTAACAATCACATAACAATAATATAAAACAGAATGATGTACTCCAGAGCTATATTGTTATTGTAATGCTTTAATTGTGCTATGCTGCTTTTTTTTTATCTCACAGGACTAGCTAAACATAGAATGGTTGAAATGATCCACTATTCTTTATCACTAAAAACCTGAACAAACCATTACGCATCTCTTAGACAATCAAAAGACTTACAAACTGTCAGCTCTTGACACAGAACTCATGCTGAGACAAAGTGCTGAGCCATTTTTTGAGGTGTTATCAAATGAGTTGTGAATTATATATATATGTGTGTGTGGGTGTGTGGGTGTGTGGGTGTAGTCTCTGTTACAACAACGTTTTTTAGTATAATTTTCTAATTCTTGCTTGTTAAACAATCACAGAGGCAGGTTTGGTAGCACACTCGTGAGAAAGTCATTGTCTTTATTACTAAAACATTGCTGCAAAAAAATATCAAACAAGGCGTTTCGACACCAACTGTGCTTTCATCAGGTACAAGAGTAGCACATTGTTTGATTTTTTTGTATTTTTTTGTATATATAGTGTTAATAACAAAAAAACAAACAAAGAAATAAACAAACTGGGAGCATCCCCCCATCAACACCCCAGCTGATTTTGAAATGACAAGTCGCTATGTTTAAGGTTTCAGTCTTCACAAGCATATAATGCAACTTCTGTATTAGTTATATATATATATATATATATATATATATATATATATATATTATATATATATATATATATATATATATATATATATATATATCTTATATTTTTTTTTATGTAAACAAAAAAACATGTAATCGGTGACACTTTTTTTTTTTCATTTTATTCATTTTAATAAAATGTGTTAGCTGCAGTCTTTCAGACCTCAATCTACACAGGAAGGGACCCCTGTGGTTTTGTAACCCGGTGACTAATACATTTTGTAATGGCTTTAATAAAGATATTCATTTTGATTAGAATCTGAGCTGCAGTAATTGGGGCTGACAGAACTTCACAATTCTTAAAGTAGCGATGGAAATTATTGCATGCCAAGCTGGGCTGTCATTTAGCTCCAGCATGTTTGATGTGGAAACCTGTTTAAGATGCTTAGGCATGCTTATACATCAGGAATCTAATAATGTGGGTGGAAAAATTCCACCATATATATATGGTGGATGAAAACATGAACTACTTGTGAAGAGTTCGGTGAGATCATATTGTTTCTATTAGCTCAGCAGTATGATTCTAGCTTTTGGAACAGGAGGTCCTGGGTTCAATCCTCACTACTGGTGCATGTCATCTGTGCAGTGGCATTCGCTCATTTAGAAATGATTCATGTGGCCCCCTGCTGGTGAAAATAGGTATGCGGTATGTCTGGTAAGTTTAACTTGTACTGATAGTGTAACAAACGCGAAAGTGACGGCTTCCCACCGCTTAGAACCCTTGGCCCATGGTGTCTGTGTAGCATTGGAAATGTCACGCACTGTAAGGTTTTCTTATTTCAACCAATAAGCCTTCAGTACAGGACGTGCTTTAAAAAGAAAATGTGTCATGATGGCAGTTCTCCTGGTACTGAACAATACAATACAATACAATGTATACGTAAAATGGCTGTGGAACACAAAGGAGGCTTATTTCTTCCTATCTTTCCACTTCATGGATTTTTCTTTATGGGTTTTTATATCTTTTTTGTGTTATCAATTTGTTCATGGATTCAGTATGTTCATGGATTCATTCATTTATTGTATTGTATTATTGTATTTCTTGTATTTTATTAAGACAGCAGTCTTTTTTAAGATGACAGATGTAAAAAAAAAAAAAAAAAAAAAAAAAAAAAACATTCTCTCTTGCTCTTTTGCTGAGCTGGCCTTGTCATCTGCCTGACTGAACATCCACACTATTCACTTCTATGAGACAGACTAAGCTGGAAGTAGACAGTGCTGGGAGCTTTGCAAGTGGTCCCATTGCTCAGTTGCTTTGTACAGACACCGCTGCTGGTAGTAAAGCTTTTAAGTGAACCTGGCTGGTGACTGCAAATTGCAATTTCCCAACCTGGATTTAAATACTGAGTAACGTGGATACGAATGTTAATAGATGTGGATTTGTCTAGAACAGATAGGCACTGCGCTTCATGCAATCTCCATTGCTAATTTAGTTAAACCTTTGTACTGAGAAGCGTGCTCTAGTGAACGGTTGGTGATTCTGACAGCTCAGCTTATAAATTACACAGCACTTGAATCTTGATGTTGCTAAAATGACTTGTAGGTCCAGGTGAGCCGCACTTTTGAATATAAAATCCATACCGGCAGTAAGCTACCTTTCCTGCATTCACAAACCTATTTTAGCTTAGAAAATGCCTGCTTTGATAATGGAGTTTGTGATACATAGCTTTATCTATGCCACTCATCAAGTAGTACGCCTGATGCAGATGCATTCATATAGATACTCGGTAAAGAAAAAAAAAAAGTCCCTTTCCATATAACCAGGCTTGCATTTCAAATAGATAAGTCCATAAAAACAAGTCATCTTATAATAAAGTAGTTTCAAGATCCAGAACGGACATGGATGCCTATGCATGGCAGTGTCTATTTTTGTCGTTGCTGTGACTGGATTTTGTAAATTAGGTTTAAGGTTTTAAAGTGCTAAGTGGAACTTCAACTCTCTGCTGCGGATGAGAGAAGCTCCTTCCTGAATTCGAGTGGCCTGATCAGGTGTCAGCCTCAATTTCAGGAGTCCTCTTTTAAGAGCACACTCAGTCTCCAGTGTCCTTACAGCTCTGCCTGCTACTCAGCCTGCGAAAGGAAATTATTTCAGATTGCTCTGCTGAGTTTTATGTGTTTTTTAATACAGCAATGGAGCACATATCTTGTGTTAGTGCAGGTACAGCAGCTCTTCGCTTTTTGATGAGATGCAGGAATTGAAATATGAGACTGAGAAATGTCAAGCTTTTTCCGTTGTTGATTAAAATGAAGTATTTTATAAATAGCTAGTGACAGGATCGATTCTGTGACAATAAGAAGCAGACATTGTATTTGTTAGCACTAATGCATTTAAAAAGCAAAAACAAACACAGTTCTCAATGGGTGTGTTTAGAAATAGTTTGGGTAACACATTTTACATTAAGTGTTTCTGGTTACTGTGCATTTACATAGTGGTTACTTAGTAATGTGTACTTACTCATAATTACAATGTTATTATGCATAGTTACAATGTATTTAACAGGTACATCTTTATATATACCGGTATGTAAGTACACAATTGTATTAGAAAATTGTAAGGGTTAGGGTTATGGAGGTAGGATTAGGGATTTTGAGCTAGCTTTAGTTTAAGGGTTACAGATTGGATTAGATTTATATCATGCACAACGAAATACACTAAGCATATAGTAATTATGCATATTAACATTGTAAGTACACACGTATTTAATAAGTAACTACTATGTAACTACACAGTAATTCAAGACGCTTACTGTAAAGTGTTACCATAGTTTGCTAATTAGCCCCTCCCTACCATGCATACCATACTCTTCATAATATGTAATGGAAGCAACGCAACTCAGAGGCTTTTTACAAAACAGTGCACTGTAACACAAAGTAGCAGCTTAACTAGCTTATCTGCTCTACATTATATGAAACCAACACTCTTGCATATGCCTTCCCAGGGGGCCTTTCTAAACTTATTTAAAATATCTTGTCTCTGGTCCTCAGGATGCACATATGGGTATTTAATCTGCACTTCAAGCAGGTAATAAATTCAATCTCACTCAAACACGTGATTTAATCAAACCTATACATGGAGCCAGAAAGTCAGATGAATCCTTCCACGCTTTTTGCTAAATGCCTGATCTAACTGGGGGTGAACTGAGCTTACCAAAGAGGTCTGAAGTTGTGAATACAGCTTGAAATGAACAGTCACTCTGTTTCTGCATCAAAGTAATAACCTCCAGTGGTCACACAAGTCATTAGGATACCATTTAAAGGCTGGGTAGAGAGAATTTACTGCAGCTAAAACATGTTTATTATGGAAATAAATCAGCGTTTTCTCTTATGGTAAGTAAGTCAAAGCTTTTGAGTTTAATTCATTTTGTTATGAGTCAAGAGCTACAGTAACTTCAGTGCTGGTACAAACACAAACTGGGACCAAGGATTTGCACTATTTATGTGAAAGGAAAAGCACACTGTTAATGTTAGCTAACTGATAAGTCATACCTTATGAACCTGCAGAGTTGCAAATGTAGCAATACAAAAAGATCTGTATAAAGTCCAATGGAAAAAGTTTCAACAAGAATTCTTGCACAGTGCCTTTACGGAATCTCCCAGATGGAAGACTACAAAAATGCATCAATAATAAAAAATAAAGAAAAATAAAATGGACATTTGAAACATTCACATCACCATCACCAGTGTATACACATGTGAAATCAATCTGTCACTGAACAAAGGGACCCAACATGCAGGGAGTTAACAGCTCAGATATCTCTTTGAACACCTAAGATGTTCTTTATTGTGTGAGAAATTGGAGGTTTAAATAAAAATAATAAAAAAAACATGTCAAATCTCTTATCTCAATCCAGAATGTATTCATATCTTCCTTTATCTGCTCATGGTTTGTATTAGTTTTTTCAGAGGAATCTTATTCTAAGACACTATTTATGAATTCTGCCAGAATCTTACATTCCACCTTAACCAGATTTGTGTTATTGAGATTTTGAAGCCTAAAGTGCCCGCTTTTATAAACTTGTTCTGAAATATTGCTTTCAGATGTTTTGTACATGTATTGGATATGTGACCTTTCCATTTGCAGTAATCCTACAGCCAGGGTACTGTGTATGCATTAGAAAGATTCTCTTATTTTACAATTACATTTAAAATGCAAAAGGGGCACCTTTCTAATTCATGATTATTCAGGTTTGTTAGAGATTGGTTTGTTGCTATGTAATATGAAAAGCAATGCTTCCATTTTTTTAATTTAAAAAGTTAGTTCATACTTGTTATGGTTTTATTTTCCAACCTTCGTCATCTTTTTGTTTTTGTTATTTATATGCTAACTTTTTTTTTTTTTTTGTGTTTTTTTTTTTTTTTCTCTTTTTTTTTTTTTTTTTTTTTTTTTTTTTTTTTTTTTTTTTTTTTTTTTTTTTTTTTTTTCTTTTGTTTTTTTTTTCTTTTTTTTTTTTTTTTTTTTTTTTTTCTCTTCTTTTTTTTCTTTTTAAATTTTTTTTTTTTCGTTCTTGTTTTTATTGTCCTATTTCTTCTTTTGAATTTTATCTTTCATTTTCCAACCTTCGTCATCCAGCTTTGCTCACAATTAGTGAAGGACTGAAAGCACTTCAACGTGAAGGATGTGGAAGTGAAGTGATTCCAACGTTATTATATGAAACGCAAGGCTTAGTCTTCTGGGGAGAAGAGTTTAAATCAATCTTAATGAAAAGAAAACAAGTATTTATCCCTCTCACTTTATAAGCTTATCTAGACGATTATCAAAAGCACAACTTGACTCAGCTGTGTGTTCTCAACCAGTACATGAGAACATCATTTGTCAGGTAATCCAAACTGCCAGGTGGTATCAAAGCATCCCTGAGACATGTCTTCCAGGTCTGCTCTATGTGCACTGCCTGCATTTAGCCTTTGACCCTTGTGTGTTAATCACTGCAGTGTTGGGTGAATGATTCCCTCGTTGTGAGGTGCATCTTGTTTGTGTAAAGACCTACTCGAAAACATGAGCCAAGGGAAGGGAGCCAATTGTGTTTATTTAGGAAGAAGATATGATATAATTCTTAATGTAAATATATATAAGAGATATATATATATATATATATATATATATATATATATATATATATATATATATATATATATATATATATGTGTGTGTGTGTGTGTGTGTGTGTGTGTGTGTGTGTGTGTGTGTGTGTGTGTGTGTGTGTGTAACAGTGTGAAGTGTTGAGAATTTAAGGTACAGTACTCCATATAGTGTATGTATCAGCATGACCACAGTTGGCCAGTAATGTAAGATGATACAATATGTAAGATGGTTACCGAGCACCCAAGCAAAACAAAAATATGAACTCAAAGATTAATGCAGACCTTGTGTTGGTAAAAGCAAGGTGCGATTACTCAGTGGCTTGGTATTTAGAAGAAGGCCACGGTGGGAATTATCAAGACGTTGTGGGAAATGGTATGCCATCATTAGGTGGACATACTGTAGGCACTAGCAAATAGTAATTCAGTGTGAGTGACGGACTGAGGAGCTGTCAAGCCACCTGCAGGTGTTGTAGAAGATCTGAAAGCGCTAGAGGAAAGTGCTAGGCTGGGACTCCACGGAGTACAGTACCATACCTGAATTACAAGGATCCTGCCAGCCCTAAACTTCCTGGGCTTTTCTGTTGTTGGAAAGACGTGACTTTTGGAAAGATTTAGAATGTCCTGAAATATGCAACATTTTCTTTTTTTACGGAAACACAAAGAGCTTTAGCAGAAAAGATTATACAGAATTTGCGTTTTGGTTGAGAAAATAATTCAAATGGAAATCTCAAGCAAAACTCTTTCGCAAGCAGATGGGCACATTACAGCAGCATTGTTAATGTTTGATTGCAGTCATTTAACGTCAGGTGAAGGAGCACATGTTGCAAAGCTGTACTCTACATTGCGTATTCTTGTATGGACATTTTTTAAATGTCCTCTCTTGAATCCAAACATCATCGCTTACTGAAAAGTGTTGGATGCGTTGTTCAGTGTTTTCTATGCAATACAATTTTAGGTTGCTAGATGATGAGTGGTAAACAACACCAATGTTTAGAAACTGATTCTGAGTAATATTTTGAAATAACCTGGGTCCCTTGAAGTGCAAAGGACACATCTGTCTTGTGGTAAATTAAGCTTTAAACACAGAGGATGACATGAGACATGGCTTGCCATTAATTGCCCATCACTTGGAGGTGATCACAGTCAATCAATCTTTCCCGGAAGCAGCTTAATTTGAGCCAGAGGTGTCTCTCTATGCATTTTTAAATTGTTCCTCTGGTTGTCCCTTTTTGAGACTGATCTAATAACATCAGATTGATGGTTTACTAAGTGTGGACAAAGCACAGAATTACAAAGATTAGATCTATCCCATTATTAACATCTAGAGATTCAAAACATAGGGTTTCCATGTGCCAGACAAAATTTGCTTTCATTCACTAATACTCCAGTAACATAACAATGTATAATGTTCTCTAAATTAAGGCAGATCGCAGAAGGTCATGTCAACTTAGTTGATATTTCAGGAAGCTAAAAGCAACCAGATTAAACTGTTTTCTTAAGATTACTTTGTGTTATTATTATTTGTATAGCTTTAAATGTTTAAATAAGATTTTATTACAAACAGGCTGACATATAGAGAGACCTAGAGAGAGAACAGAGAAATAAATTCAAAAGTGTATCAACTATAGTAAAGATTCCTTTTCTTTTTCTTTCTAGAAATCATGGCATATTACACACAAAACATGTAAAATGTTTTAATTAAAACATTTATTTCACAACAAGGATTCAAACTGTATAAAAAAACACTTGCTGATGTTAGGTTTACATGTTACTTCTCACTTTCACTTGCTGTAAATGCTTCTTTCATATACTACAATGGCATGTTGAGTTATCTGCCATGGGACCGCGGATCACCTGTTAAGACCTCTTTACAAAGTGTTGCTTTGAAAGGGAGTGTGTGTGTTTGGAGATACAAGTGCTGTCAGTAAGCAAGTCATGACTGGCAGCCACCTGGCTATTGTTACTGTGTCAGCACACTGTCATTAGCCACAAGGGTGGCAAGACTAATGGAATTGGTGCTGGAATTCACTAGCAAGTCTGGAGCTTGTGGTCTAGTCCCATTACTTCTGCTACAGCTCTGTTGCCCTTAGGCAGATTCTTTCTCTGGATAATCTCTCATAAGCAGGTGTTGATACGCGTGAGTCCTGTGTTTCTGCAAGGTGTGATGGAAAAGAAGGGTCAGTAGTTAACTCGGGTAGACGAGGCTGCAGTGCAAAGAGCATCAGGATATGTGGGATTTAAATATCACTCATCACATGTCACTGAGAAATGCAAAGGGGGTGAGAGGTTGGAAGTTTTATTATTCTTCTCAGTGATATATTTTAGTAAGACATATTGTTTCCTTTCCCATAGCCTTAGGAGAGGATATTTTGTGAAAATGAAAGTACTTAACACTTTATTTTAATTGTTTGTGTAATAATGTGGTAACATGTCTCACAATTATATGTTTAGCTATTAAAGAAAACTGCATGTTGTTGCTCAGTTTAGTAGCTTTTGTCTTTGATTATTCATTGATGTAGACGCTGGCAGTTTTACATTACTCTTTACTACTCTCACTGAACCTTTGTGTTGGATATATTAAAACATGTTAATATCTATGAGGAGTATGCTGCTGTAAAACATGCCCTGAACCTATGAGTGGCAGGGAGGGAGGACTATGAAATTCACAGATACAAATTATGTTGTTTGAGACACAGGTACTAGAACATTATAGTTAATTGCCTCAAAGTCAAAGGATAGAGCTTTCCAAGGTTTGAGGATGAAGAATAAAAAATGGATGAAATCTGTTTAATAATTCTATACAGTAATAAGCAGTGAAGGTTAGCTTATAATATTCTCAGTTTCATGAGGTTCAACAGCAGATTGCTTCTTTTCAGTGGTTAGGCCTTGCCTCATAGTAAGTGGGGTGAATAAGGAGAATTGAAGTTTAAGAGAACAATTTGTTGCCTTGAACACTGTGCTGCTAGAAATGCTTTTCATCAAAGGCTTTGCAGCTCATGTTTGTTTTCAATAAGAAACAAGAAAATTTCGCTCAGATCTTCTTTACCCATTCCATCCCATTGATAACCTCAGGGGTATATAACCAAGTTGTTTAAAGCCACGGATGGGGGCCCCATTATACAGCTGACAACTTTCCTAACATTCCTAATTGGAATTACTAATGGTCTATGTATTTCTCAAATCTTTTGTCTGCTTTAATGATGAGGTTTGGGCTATTTAATTCAAAAAATGTCAAAACAAGATGTACTTTCTGTAATTAAATGCATTTCAATACAACTTCTAATTCCACTGATGAGTAGGTTTGACACATGGTGCAAGGCCAGAGTCTTCCTCTGTACTGTAAGTCCCCTACCCCACTGTACACAGGGACACAAGCCTGTCTGTTCAAAGAGTTGAGCTGTATAAATATAAATATCTTTAACTAAATAATTAAAACACTACAAGCAATACTGGCTGGCAGGAGAAACAAAAACAAATACTAACAGAGATGAAGGGCTTTTATTTCAACTTTCTTCCCCCTGCTTTAAACCAACACTAAAATGTTTGTGTGTTTCCCCTTACCAGATAACTTCCTGCCAAATAAACCCAATCTAGAGATAAAAGGGCCATTATTTATTAAGCCTGTCCTGCATGAGATCTATTTTCAAACATTTCAAATGCATGCTGTTATCAGTGCCCTGCAGAAAGCTTACATAGCTTTACTTTATTTGCTAACTCTTTTAACGAATAGTAAAATACAGGAGTGCCTTAATACAGGCTGCCTGAAAAGTGATCTATGTATTCCTTTGTATAGAAGCACACAACTTAACAGATATGGCATGGGGCTGGAGAGGATCTCAAAGACAGAGTTTAATACCACTTGGGTTCACAAAAGTTTGTATACATTTTATAAACCTTTCACACAATATAACACCTGTCTTTGTTATATATATATATATATATAGGGTAAACAATTTATCCTGGGTTTGAATCTCCTCCAATTACTGGCTTGCTATGTGACTGCTTCCCCCATCTACCAATGAGCTAGCACCGAGACCCTACTGAAAACAGTGTCAGGCTATCTTGTTATTTGATATTATACAAATTAAAGTTTATTACTAGGCTGAATTGCTAATAATAGTAAAATTACATACTGTATGGATACTGCATGTTACATGCTCTAAACATTGAACAACCAGATGGTTACAAACTTTAAAAACAAAACAACAGCAACATGAATAGAGACACATTTACTGCTCCTGCCTCACCCCACTGTGTGTGTTTTAATCTGTGATGTTCCTGTACTGACAGCACGCTGTGTTTGGAAAGTATTTTGACATGTTCAATATAAGATGCATATTAAAGCAGTGTTTTGGTTTTGCTCACCGGGTGAACCCTCCCTTGACCAATCACTTTCTATGCATTTGCAAACCATTGCTCTTTCGCTGCTCCTTGACATGTTGACAGGGCTGTGAGTTCACAGCGTCGAAGGAGATGGTGCTTATTGAGTTTCCTCTGCCAGGTGTATCTAAGCTCCTCTCTGCAGCAACAACAACTGTGAGTATAATAGTATTGATAACACTAAAAAACTACAAAACAGTGCTCCTTAAAATAAAGCATGACCGTGATTGGAATCTGGGTTTTTTTTTTTTTTCTTTTGTTCTTTACGGTATATGATTTCTTCATTTTCTTCAACAGATTTAGCTTAGCTGTACTGACAGGGCGGGCTTGGTTGTATCTGGGAAAAACCTTAATACAGTACCACAGAGTACCATACATTACGTTGGAGCTGCAAAAATACTATAGCGCTTCCATCATAGTTTCTATGCAGTGGATTTGGCATAATATCACACGACAGTCTGTAAAGTATTTGTGTGCCTATCTGAGACATCGCTCGTGACAAATTTCCAAATAGTTTTGGCGTTTGTACTTGTATTTTATCACGTAAAGATAAGATGGATCATATTAAATTGCAGAGTTTTCCAAGAATCTTTTCCAGATATTATTACAGGTTTAATCTCTTTATGGCAAAAGGCCACAGTGTTAGGACGGTGCATGGTCTTTCCCGATTTAACATTCTTATACCTGACAGGATTGCGTGTCTGTGTTGTGTTATAAGCAGCACATTCCTACAAATAATTATTTCATGGGAGCCTGAATCAAAATAACCATTATTAATGTGTTAAATATGCATTACTATTCGATTGCCAATAAGAACCAGCATATTTTTAAACAGGTTCTGTCGTGCATGGATGCTTTTAAAGGCATAAGAGGTTTCTGGTATTTTGCTAACTGAGATTTCCGGTCCAACTGTTTATGTTTCACACCTGTTACAAATATACATTTTATTCCAACAGGTTTAGACTTGTTTCGGACTGGATTACAATACAACACAATTAAATGCTTTCATAACTGCTTGCTTTTTCTCCAAAGAGATTCCATACAAAGGGGTGACACCCAACACTCTAGAAATTCTCTCTCTCTATATAAATAGCACGTACTATAAACTGAGGTGAATAAAACATGGTAACCTAACCTTTATGGAAAGGGGGCACTGAGTCTGTTGGCTTTGTGTCAGCTTCCGTTGTCACAAAAGGCATTAAACAAGAAAGCTGTTTTGAGATAGAAAAGGAAAAGAAGAAAAGTACAGAAAGGGACTGTTCATTTTTCTTAGACCCAGGAGTCAAAAGTCCTCCTTATTTCTTCCAAGATAAATAATTCAATGATGTTTAACAGTACAGGACAGGCAGGATTGTTCACAGTTGAGGAGGAGAGGGGTAGTGTTCCTGCGATGTGAAAGCACTTTCTCAATTTGTTATTATACCGCGCCTCTAATTGTTTCTGCTTACATTGTGTACAGTATTTATGTATCTTGCAGACTCTACTCTTGGCTCACAGAATCAGCAGTATTGCCGGTGAGCTCCATGCACTTGGACTTGTTAACACATTGTGTGTGCTGCAGCATTTTAATAGGAGGTTTAACAATAGTTATTCACTTTTTAGCATTGTGTGTTGTTTATTTCTTATCATGGCAGACCTAAGTCATTGATTATACAATGTAAAGAGACCTGAAAGGTCATTATCTTATTTTATTTTTATTCATGAGAATTGGTATACAATTGCTGTGGGTTTTCCTGATGCTTTGCTGAGATACAAGGTCAGACAAGTTATGGCTTGTATGCATTACAGCATTCCTATAATTTGCACTGAAGTTCAAACATGTTCTTGACTTGTACTGGACCTGGTTTTCGTCATTAGTCTAAGTAAGTCCAGCATTTCTTGTTGGGTCTAAGAAGACATTGGAACTCATCAGAAAAAAAAGCTGCCTTTGTCTGTAGGAGTGTTATTCTATTGTATTGTTAAGGTACCCAGGCCACATTTTCTGTGACACTGGAATCTCATGATGACTAAAAAAAAATGCATGCAATGCAACATGAATACAGTCAGGGGCTGTGAAACTCTTCATTCAGCTAGGAGTGGATTAAATACGAAGAAAATATGTCTTAAATGTGCACCTAACATGTAGACGGCTTGCTCGAAATAACTAGTACCTGATAACACAAACTGGTGTTTGGCACCTGATCTGTAAATTGCAGCGTTGTCAATCAGGGACATGAAGGCACTGAAAATGTTCACTGTGATTTCAGTTAAATTGCTAACTCCGGAACACTTGCTCAGCTGGGTTCAGTTATAAGGGCTGGAGCTGTCTGATAAAGCTTTTAATTCTGACACCTATAAATCTTAATAAATGGGAAGCTGTGGGGAGAATAATCCAATCTTTTCTTTAAAGTCAGGCACTTGACTTGCAGACACCACATGGTACCAGCAAGCAACCCACAGTCTTTGAACCCTGAAGGCATAGCCAGATGTATTTATTTTTTGAAATGCTGTCTAGAGGAGGTGGAATAGCATTTAGTTTGCCAGGTGGCTTCATAGGAGTAAAGTATATATATAGTGAAACCAAGGATTGTGATGTATTGGTTAGGACAGTATATGTTTCACTACTTTTTAAAATGAGGAACACAACTAAGGAGCAGATATTAGATATTAAAGAAGCCACATCACCACTATGACCAGTAGAACCTCAAGTACTTAGGCATCTTCAGAGTTACTGTTTAATAGTCAATACATACCTCCTGGAAGGCAAGTTTTTTTATATTCATACACCCACAATAATTCACCACAGTAGAACCACCACCTCCCATACGCCTCGATCTTATTTTGATCTTAGTCCTGGTGAAATTTATGTTAGGTATCTGATTATCTTAGCAGAACCATATGCAGTATAGAGCATATAATGCATCATTAAAACATTTGGTAACATTGTACACTAAGTGAAAATCATAGCAACACTGTAATAGCACATGCTGTTCTGTAGTTAAGATGCAACAAACATGCTAATTACAAAACTTTAGGTTGTTTTTAGAGACTTTTGTATTTACACTGTATGCCATGCCCAGTGTGAGTACCCAAGCAAAAAGGTGTGTAGTATTCTTGTAGTGGCCAAAACACTGTAGTTAACTGTGTACCAAACTATTCTATTCCATACTAAAGTGCTTTCATTGCACATCTCTGTGACCGCAGTCGCCATGATAATGTGTGCTCGGGTGATAAATTAATAATATGGTGAATCTCTATATCTGAGTTTTATTAACAAAAAAGCAAATAAAACAATGCCTTTCTAAGCTTTTCAATTATTAAGCTGTTTTATGATGTGTTTCACTGAACTGAATTGTATTCCAACACACAAGTCTCAATTTATATGGTCTAGTCATTAAGAAACTTTTTGAATACATAAATACTCATAAAGCTTCATTATGAGATTTAACATTTCTGTTATGCATTTCTGTTGGTAGACATTGAGTGGAGGACACTGACTGCAGAAGCTTCACAACGTGCTCCAAATGCTGGAGAGTGTCCCCTGTTACAGCAGGTAGCATTGAATCAAAGGAATTTCTTCTGGAATGTTACATCCTATTTGTAATCTCTCTATAACCCTACTGAAGTGTTATTGCTCGACGCATCAGTCATTAACTGCTGGGTAATTGACTGCAGTGGCAGTTAGGTGTCCAGTGCGAGTGTATTATCAAAAGACAAGGTCACTGAGCTGCAGGTAATGCCCACTGCAGCTGATACTGATGCTATTAAAAACCGAAAGCTTTATGTACTACTGTATCTACCTGTTGGATTCTGACCAAACCTAATTGGGGAAAGTCTGTTTTGATGTGTTTCATTCCTTTTCTGTATGCATCACAGTTTTAATTAAGGAACCAAGTCTAGAATAATTTTATTGATATCAATTTTACCTTAAGTTTATTCATCAAAATATACTTAAATAAAAAATAAAATCTTTACAAAAAATATGTCCATACAAAGCACAGCTGGAGGTTAGTAGATAGAGGGAGTGAGGAAGCAGTCTTTTAACCTGTGAGAGAGATAACTACATATATGTAAAATGCTTCAGCTTGACCGGCTTATTAGCGCATCGGTCCAGTATCAAAAAGAAATAACAAATAAATTAAGCAACCCATTTAGCCATGTGAATATTAAGATACACAAAATAACACCAGGTTAATAATTACAGAAACTACAAGAATGCTGGCATATACTGTGGAAAACAAACTAGTAACACAAGTATTCGCTGGAAGGCTAGTTGCAGAGGAGCAATGATCTTGTTTCTGTAGTTATGCCTTGTAGAAATCTTGTCCTGTCTTTCTCGAGGAGCCTCCAGATGATTAATCATACAGTGTAATTGCATTTATGCTCTCCTTAGGTCTGCCCTCTTGTCTGCATGTAAATTAGTCTCCTGCAGAAAGCCTAAGCATACCCACACAAGCAATCATCAAACAGGGCTCTAGGGAGGCAGATAAGACGCTGCAGCTGCTGTAACAAAAGTGTATGATTAGGAGCATCCCCAGCAAGGTGCCTACTTATCAGCACCCATGAATGAGCTATGAAGATATCTCGTGTCTCCCACATTCCTGCTAATGGATGTTGCTCGGGTACATGGGGAAATGTATTTAAGATTCGTACAAGTAGAAGAGCCTTTAAAAAAAAAAAATGTTTTTGAAACTTCAGGCAATTTTTTAAAATGCATATAGTATATATGCTGGTACACACACACACACACACACACACACACACACACACACACGTGGTGTGTAATACTCAAAGACAAGCTTTTCAGCTGTTGACAGTAGCCTACATTACATCCATGTCTGTTGCTTGTTTGTTTTTGAATTTTTTAATTATAATTTTTAATAGAAGCTTGATTAACTACTCAGAGGAATTATTAAAACAATATTCCACAGCCATCTCACTAAAACACTGTTTTGACTAGCTTGTTATACCCGTTTGGACGGGCTCGTTGTGGAGCAGCTCAATGAGTCAAGGTAGAACAAGCTGTAATGCTTTGTCTTCAGATATTCATATAGCGTCAGATTTCTTCCAGACGTGCCTGAAGAGCACTGCTAATAAGAGAGGTGTTTGGAAAAGCAGCAGTAATTCAGAGTAGGTGTCAAAGTTCACCACTTGTCAAAATTGTAAATTAAGATGTAATTGAGCAGGAAATTAAATTGTACTTTGTGATTATTAATTTCACGAAAGCAAATGAAATGATCAGTATAATTTTTATTTTTGACAAAGGCCCTTTTCTTCTGATTCTAGATAGCATGATACCTGTTTTATTATCTGAATTCTTAATGAGGGCCCGTTATCCTCCACAGTGTTAACTGATGAGAGTGTAAAGGGAGCTTAGAGTTTGGAAAGTGTTCTTGTTATGGTAACATGACATTCTATATTCCCAGACGAGCTTTGCAGCATATACTAAAGGAGAGGGCGGGGGTCCTTTCAAGATCAATACTAGCTTGTCAGCTGCCAGTTCTGCATTGGCAGTGGTCTCAATTGAAGTGGGAGATATGGCAATAATAACACGGTATGCAAATCCATTAAAATCCCCTTCATTAAACATGAATGCTTCCAACAGGGCCCTACAATTCAATGGTCCTGTTGATTGTACAGGTTTACAGCCTGGAGGAGTCCGAACCCAGTTTTGGTCAGATATGCTGTTGTTTCACTGTGTTGTTCTTCTATAAGCGAAGGTGTTGAAGACCCATCTATTGTGTCAATGGTAACTTTGAGCATCATTTGCCATTATTGTTCTACATACATGGTTAATCTTGCATACAGTTCTGCCTGTATCAGATATTCAGTTAAATCCTCAGGACTTTGGTTAGTTACAGTATATCCAATGCTTGAATGCCACTGGTAGGACACAAAGCTCACATGTTGCAGTTTGTACCAGTGTATACCCTGCCACTGGGGAACATGAAAGTCAGGTAATAGAAAATTGGGGGCTAATTAATCAAACTCTTGACTACAGTATACGAGCAAAAGTACAAAGAAAAATATAGCCTGGTGCCGACAGGAACATTGTGTACATGTTAAGTCTTGGATAAGATGGCTGCAGGTGAAATCTACCATACTAATCCTTTAATAGTAGACATTTTAAATGAATCAATTTGTTTTCCACTTAAGCTGCCTCCTCTGTGATCTCAGCATATCAGTATCTTTTCAACATCATCTCCCTCCAATAAAAATAATAACATACAAATATTGCGGTTGGTAAATATTGCATTTTTTATTTCTTTTTTTTTGTCACAGTTACCTCCTCTTCATCTCCCACTGACATGATCTGGGAGGTGGCGTTACCAAGGCAACAGGAAATTGATTTTGACCTCGAGGCAAGTGTCAGATCTGATTCGACTTGTCTCCTGTCTCACCTGGTGGGGAATCTACCAACATCAGTTTTAACAGTTTTCTTGAGGTGTTAAATGTAATCAAAGGATGTGCCAGACTTTTAATATTTTACTACACAACATGCCTCATTCACCGTAAAAAAATAAGAACAATAAATGCTTATAGAGTCATTTGTGTCTAAATTATTAATGTAGTTATGTTGTAAAGATTATTTAAGAATGCTGTAATAGTTTTTGAATGTACAGTGCACAAATGTATTTATTTATTTTGTGCAGCTCTTTGGGGGCCATGCACGTGACGGCTACTACATAACTGAGAGAAATTGGATTAATATTTATTACATAAAAAGACAATACAGCAACCTCTGTAAAAAGTATTGTATTTATAATAATAATAATAATAATAATAATAATAATAATAATAATAATAATAATAATAATGCAATTAGAACATTATTCATTTTGGGCTTGCTTCCCCATTAGTCCAGCACCGGTATTGTACACATACTGTACTGCATTAAAAAGAAAGCATAACTATGCAAATTGTATGCTTTAATGGATGGCTGAATGGTGTATTTGGGATACATGAGTCGCTAATGTACAGAATGGGTTTATCTCCCTTGCCAGAATGCCCGATTGATGTAAGCATTGCACATATCTTAATTAAATCAATAGATGGATAAATCCATAGAAGATTGCTACTGGGTAATATCCGACCAGTGCCTTTGAATTGGGGATTCAAATTAAATGCATATTCCTGCAATACTGAGAACTGGCATCTAACTGAGGGATTCTTTTTTATACAGCTCCCACAATTGCAGTTATGAATCCAGAAATGTGCTTGAAGCATTGCCTTGGTGGACGTAGAAGAGGATGTTTGCAACTGTAGCTTCCTTTACTCTTGTGATTTTTTAAAAAGTATTTTAAAGGGCTTTTTAAGTGTTGTATCCTGTGTGCTACATCGGAAATACCAATTTCATGCTACAGTTTATTGTTATGGCTGGATAATGACAGCAAATGTATGAGTTAATGAGGCAAAATAATTAATCAAATAGAGCTACTTATGGCTCCTTGCTTTGACACCAAAGTTGCACATATTATACACTATTATGTCTATGCATCTAAGTGTCGACTGCTTATTAAAATCAGCCTGTATTAAATAGTGTTATCTATCTATGCTTTGTTGCAGTGAAAGCTAGCAGTTTAATTAAAGAACAAGTCCATAATAATGCAGCCTCCCAAAGGTAGATTAGCACAAATCTGAATACTAATTTCAGGGTTAGGTACGCAATTACAAAGCCAATTCAGATGGATCAGGATTAGAGTTTTGTGTAGAGTCCTGAAGGGGAGAACGTGTTCGTCTGAGTCGTATGAAAGGCAGATAAGTAAAGGTTCACTTGTGTAATTGAGAGCAGATGTTTAAGTTTACAATGTTTTTGCTATCTCAAACTCTCATATTATGAGACCTTTACTGTCCAGCTGTGCAGGAATGTGTATTCGAGGGGCATTACCAGCATCCTTACTGATAAGGGTTAAGTTTCATGTGTAGATTGAACTTTTCTGTCCCCTTTATCTCAGCTCTCTGGCACAGTACTGCACAACACCCACTGTAACTAGACTATAATATGTATGATCTGCACAGAACTGAGCTGCTGTTTTGCGTATAGGCAACCTGGTTACACTTTTCTGGTTCTTTTGTCATAATTTTTAACTAGCATGAATGTGAGAAATGAGGAGAAAATAAAACACTTAAATTCTTGAACCTCCTGTTGACATCATTGTGAAAAACAAATTCTGCCTTGGGGCTACTGAAAATAGAGCTGAAATTATACACTACAGAAGAAATTACGCCTTTTTGTTGTGGAAGATAAGCAAGGTGGATTTCTGGAAATCTTTCGAAAGTTTGTTGTAGTGTGCTACAAAAATAGTTCATTGAAAACTGCATATTTATTTTACAAATGTATCGACTCCCAAAGCAATAAGAAAGCAATTATCGGTACAGAGATAATGGATTCAGACAAAGGCCATTATAATAACACCCATTAAGTAATGTAAACCTGCTTAATGAAACCATGCTTAGGTTGCTATGGTTACAACATCCAAAAGTAGCAATTTTAAACCACTACTATTATTTTTAAGAAAGTTGGTGGCTTATAGTTTTTGCTCATAATAATTGTATTGGTCTGCTGTCTTGCAGGTTGCAGTAAATTCAGCTCCTTAGAACATAAGAAAATAAGAAAGTTTACAAACTAGAGGAGGCCATTTGGCTCATCTTGCTCGTTTGGTTGTCAGTATCCCAGAAGCTCATCAAGCAGCTTCTTGAAGGATCCCAGGGTGTCAGCTTCAATAACGTTACTGGGGAGTTGGTTCCAGACTCGCACAATTCTCTGTGTAAAAAAGTGCCTCCTATTTTCTGTTCTGAATGCCCCTTTATCTAATCTCCATCCGTGACCCCTGGTCCATGTTTCTTTTTCCTTGGTAAATCCAAACAGTAAGCATAAGGAACATTTATTTATTTTATTAAGTCATGAATGTTCTTAGTTTTGCTATTTCACATTTTTTGCTCTGAAATGGAGAAAAAAAAGTTTTTCTGTATCTGGTTAAAAAGTTGAAAAACTACAATTAAACACCCCAAGATTTAAATAATTTATAATTTGTCATACTCTATTCTTCGTTTTATTCTTCAAATTTTGAAAGAAACGATAACCAGCTCCCCGTTATCGTTTCAGGCTTGTGGTGCATCGTTGGGGTGGAAGGAAATTCTCAAAGCTGTACAAACTGCATTGCACAGTAGTTAGCCTTCACCTTTGTTCTAAAAACAGTATCACACCCTAATACCACCACCACCACCAACACTTATAACCACACATACAGATCACGACCGGGTTTAACCAAGACCGTGCGGTTTAAAGTTAGATAATAACCTGAGACATCACTTCAAGGAAAGCAGCTCAGCGGTTTGGCAAAGAAAGACATGTGCTCCAGCGCTTTTGATTCCTGCTTCATTTCTGATTACAAAGCTCTCTGCTCCAGTTCTGCAGTGCTTGTTTTACACGGCTTCTATCCAGATGCTGGACCTTCGAAAAGGAAATGAGGCTGGTGGGTGGGGGCATCTGCAATAACAAGGCTGAAAATCGCACAGTCAAAGGTACTGAGTGATTAAAATGGATTTCTGGTTCAAGGGAGAGCCGCTGCCAAAAGTATCATTATTTCCTTTTTCTGCGAGGTCTGATTTTGCTGCGGTTTAAATTTAGAAGGTTTTCTAGTTCACTTGGAAAGGACAGAGGCTGCACAAGAGGTTAGCTGAGGGGAAATGAATGGTCTGAGCTCAGATACAAGTGTCAGGTCACTGAAATACAGAGACAGGATTTTAAAGTTTCCTCATCGCTGTGCACACATGCCTCTCTGCCCCATTCTCCCATCTTTGACTTCTGGGTTTCAGAATGTGATATTAAGACTCTCTTTCCTACCTCAGAGACATGGCATTGATTTTTCCATTCAGTCAAAATATTTTTAACTTCATTAAATCCATAATCATCTTCTGTAATTGTGTTATTAATGTTTGCATGTAAGGCACAACAACATTCGTCGCTAAATGTCATCTTCTCATTTTTATTGTCCTTGTTCCCATAGAAACCATGCACTGCAAACTATAACATATTGCTGTGGGTGGGGGTGCGGGGTTGGGGAGACTTGGCGTTTTAGTGATGTTAATGCATTTGGTAAAACATTCCAGTTTTCTAGATCCATTGTTTTTTACATTTGAATGTTTGTTTTAACGTGGAGACCAGATAGGGAATGAAGCTGGGAACACGCAAGGCACAGAAAGCTGCATACCACCTCCATGTGCATTTCATCCTTCACAGAGACCGGTTTTATAGAGTAGAGCCGCTTGTTAAACGGACATTTCCTGTTGTGTCGAGTCATGTTAGACACAGGGAACTTAATGGTGCCAAACAACACCACTACCATCAGCTGCTAAGACTGCTCCAGCACTCCATGAGAAAAAGGGTCTGTCTGTCAGAAATGGGCACAGTGTTGTGGAGCATTAGATCCCTCTACATAATACAAATGTTTGTATTTTATTTCTCTTTTGACTTGCTGATGTATCCTGTGTGTTTGAGTCCCTTAATAGGGATTGGCTACTGAAGCTGATAGAGATAAAGATACCCACACTGTAAGGTCAGATTGGTTCAGCTTAAGTTCAGGGCATAATCATTCGATCTGGGAAATAAATAAAGGAATGCTGGGCATATAAAAGAGAGTCCTGGACTCCTGTTGTTCTAACCCATTACTGTATCTATCTTGCGATACAACAAGCGGCAGGTGCCAATCACACATGCCAGGTATGTGTCTGGTAGAATGAAAAAAAAAAATCAGTAAAAAAGAAAAGGCTTGAGATCACTAGTTTGCATTTGTTTTAGGAATGAATGCAACATTAGCAACAACAAAGCATTTGTTATACTTACATAATTGAACACCTAGGTGCAGCCCCAGACATCAAAACTCATGTGAGTAATTATGTTAATATAATAAACTCTTCAGGGGTGTCTTATTGATTTCATTAAAAAAAGCATGTAAAAGGGTGTCATTTTCTGTAAAGTCCAGAAAAGTCTCATCAGCTAATTATATTAAATAATTTAGACCTGCTTGAATCAATTAACTTATATACTGCTTGGGATCCATAAACCACAAGAACTATTGATTATTTCAACATCTGTTGTCTATGCTTTTATAACAGTTCCAATTCACTCTCTCAAAGTGGATGTTCATCCCTGTTCAAAAGTTAGGTGGGACAGGCTACTTTCTTTCTGTATCGTAATGTATAATGTATTAATAGTAATAGTTAAGAAGCTGACATCACTGTAATGTATGAAAATGAAAAGTATAACGCTATCTTAAAGTACAAAAACCCCAATGGATTTGTGAGTTCACTTTCAGCAATCAACATGCCATACAAGTTTACAGCAGCATAAAAGAGGTTGATGAACTAATGCCTTTACCAGTTAATAACACAGAAGGCATCTGGTAAATAGATCAAGAGTGAGACCCCTTTCTGATATCATTCAGCTAGATTGAAGTAACAGTTGCTTTACCATTCACTGAGAATAACGATAGCATGAGCAGGTAAAACAGATTGTATGTTCACAGCATGAGCCATCTGGAACAACACATCCCTAGCAATTACACCCAAAAGATTTGAAACTATTTACTATTGAGGTGCACTGGAAAGGCATATTGCACATATGTTATTAAATAGCATGGTTAGATTTTGAATATTAGTTATGTTAAATATGTGAGCTATATGAAAAGGAGCTAAGGGGCCCTCAGGTCAATGTCCAGTAAACCCTAACCACAACCCCAACTCTAACCCTAACCTTAACCCTAACCCTAACCCTAACCCTAACCGTAACTCAAACCCTATCTCTAACTCTCTAACTCTAACCCTAACTCAACCCTAACCCTGCATCTAATTCTAACTTCAACTCTCTCTAACGCACAAGACAAACCTAATGATCTACTTTCATCACTCATACTCATAATACTATATATAACATGGGAGGACACTTCTTGTCAGAGTCATCAACCAGATTAAAAGTTATCAGCGGCAAATGGCTAATTTTATCTTGCTGGACAATAGGTAACTAATTCCAGGGAGCAGTCCATTCCATTGCTATCAGATTAGGGAGGAAAGTCCCATTGCTCATGTCCCGTGGTGTTCTTTCCTCCCCGAGATGCCCATTGTTCGGGCTGTTGCTCCTCAATAATAATGCTGCCGGAGGTCTCCCTCAACCCAGGCTCGGGACTTCCTGCTATTCATTGCATGCTGCACCGTTTCCTATCGCTTTCCCACAAGCCTGCTTCTGTGTCATTCGGTTGTATTTGTCGGGCCATAATTTTTGTCCAATAAGATTACGTAACCAGCGCTAATCTAATCAGATATTAATAAAAAAGAGCTTGTAGGTAGTTATTTGTATTAGAATTGTAAATTAGTTTTTAGAAAGAAAATAATAGTAACATGTAAAAAGCTTTGAGAATCCATCTCAATAATAGCCCTTAATGACTCTTTCCAGTGTCATGTCATATATATATATATATATATATATATATATATATATATATATATATATATATATATATATATACAGTAAAGCAGTAACATCAGCAGAAAGCACAAAGAGAGTAAAGATTTACAGTACATGCTAATTGAAGAAAGCAGGAACCTTAAACAGAACCATAATGAAAAGGCACAACAGCTTTGGGAAAGTAAGGCCAGGTAAATACATATTCATGAGGGATATATATTTGGCCAAATGCTGTATATTTCATGCAGAAAGTAAAGCATGGGCCCATATACAGTGGTTCTGTTATAGGCCACGGAAACACACACACACACACGCGCGCGCACACACACACACACATACACACTGTTTCTTGTCACGCTGAATGGCATACAAAATGTACATTTTTAAACTATGCTTTCAAGTAGCTTTTTAAATGGCCTGTCTAACAAGCTACAAAATAACCATTGTTTTAACATTTCTAAAATAGAGGCGTCACCCATCTGCTCTGAACTAAATGCTTGATGTCATTAAGACAGATGGTTTAAGTGAGCTCTCACAAGGTAAACAAGAGCTGTCATGTCTATTCCACAGCTTTAATGGACAGGGACTTTATTTTGAATACTGATATATAAAAAATAAAGGGAAATATAATCTGTTGTATAAAGGAATCGTAGACTAAAAATCCTCATTTGGCTTGATTATAATATGCCACACCATGTGTTTCATTACCTAATCCATATGTGGCATGGTTTTTACTGACTGTTGAGTTTGGGCCAGTATTCAAGCGTTGGCTTGACATTGAAATACAAAAGGCAAGATGTCGAGTAATAATATCTGGTCACAAAAATTAGTTCATTAATACTGGGGGGAATTAAGCAGAACATGCCATTGACTCAAATGACCTGCATATTCATTTTTAAGAGCTTTTACTGTTTGATTCAATTTTGTTGTTTTAACTTGAAGAAGCTCAGTTGGAAGTTCTCAGGTATGAAACTTTTTTTTTTTCCAGAAGGAAAATATGTCACTGAAGAAGGCTCCTGCCACATTTTATCTTTTGACAAGGACATTTTAAAGCATGTTCATGCTTTTTTGTTCATGTTTTAGTGCCAGCCACATGGGTATAATTGCCATAGCTTATTTTGCACAAGCATTTTTACAATAGTGTGCAGGTATTGATGCTGGTGTGATTTATAAAGATGGATGTGAACAAACACAAGCACTCAAATAAATGAAATCACAAAGTTTCTATTTTTTTTTTTTTACATAAAAATAATAATTAAATGCAATCAGGAGGGTAACCAATGTTTTTATAGTCATACTTAATTTTCTTTGTGGCATGTCCAGAAGCTCAAACTAGATCAAAAGATTTAACAAATGAAACTGTGTAACAGAATTGCAACACATCTGGGTACATTTAGGAAGTTTAAAAAAAAAAAAAATGTCATTGGTAATTATGATGAATACTGAGTAGTTGTGGTTGTCAAAACGTTGACAACCACAAGTAATGCAGTCTGATTTTAGTCTTAGTTGTATTTATTTATTTGGTTTGTTTGATTGCGTTGGTATAGATGGTGCTTTGTTAATAAATGGGAGTGATTAAGTGCCATATGAAAACAATGTTCAGAGAGCCTCCTGGTGCCTGTTTCACTTCCAAAAGGAGTTCCAGCGAGTCACAGGAAACCCCAGATTAATACCCAAACTCCAGAAGGAGCGATTCATCCTTCTAATAGTAACACTGGTGCTGTACAGAATCTCCACCTAGGTGCCTCGGCTAGTTCTAGAGCATTGGGCGGATGACAGATTACTTTTGATCTTTTTACTGTATATTAGATTGAACATTGAAATGTCAGGAGAAGTTCTGCAGTTGGAGGATAAAACCTCACAGGAGATGGCAAAGAGAAATGAGCCTGAATGGGGTCCTCTAACCCATTATTTAACAATTGAGTTTAGAAAAGGAATAGCTGGCTGAGCAGCTTTCCACCTCTGACGAGACTACTTAGTGCTTCCTTACAACATTAACGATCTGATAGGTTCTTACAAGTCGATGGCTGCAGCTGTAAATATACAGACTATAATGTTGATTCATAGATGCCCACCTGCTGACAAGCACTTGCCCAGAGACCTGTTGTTTTTAAATTTTTATTTATTTTATTAACAGGAACTAAGCCCACCAGAGCAACATGTTTCCTTTCTGCTAAAGAATGCCTTGAATATTTTCCCCTCCCTCCTTATTTAAAAAAAAAAAAACTGAATTGAAGAAAGCAGATGCATAGCCTTCAGATGGGCTATTTGCAGTGGCAGTTATAGAGATATCATATGAGTACTTGTCAGCCAGGGTGACCTTCACTTTTGTATGGATTGGGTATGAACAATAGGTTTTCACAGATCTACTGTTTCATTTCAGCGCTCTCCTGAAAGTCTCTGATGAGAGTCAGGTTCCTTAGAAATGACATGCAATAAATGAAAAGTCCTTCTTGTGACCTTTAGTCTGAAAATGTCTACTTTGCTCTGGTAATTGCAAACTGGCAAGCAACCCTGAGGACCAGCAGATGTATATTAGTGGATACTGGAGGAAACGGGTCACTTAAAGCATGCTACTTACAAGTGCTGACTTGATTAATGTTCTTGACAGGTACGGTAATATTCCCTGCATTGTTTTCACCAATAGTGCATGTAAAAATGGGACAATTTCATTAGTTTATTTATGATACTTCTTATTGACTAGAATGTGTTTTTGCTGTGTCAGTATAATGTATAGTACTTTAAAACTGCATGTGTAATAATAATAAAAAGCCATCTAGCAATGCTGTGTGTTGAGTAGACAGTGGCACCAACTCAATCAACTTATTGGCTAAGATAAAGGGCTTTGGAAACTGGTCAAGTTCATGCAATGTTTATTTTCATTTGGTAAAGAAATGATTGAGGAAGTATCTTAACTAGACCGTGTCTTCTCATTAACACACAATGGAAAATAAAGATCACTATGTAGCTAAAAACACAATTACAGCAACTACAGTACCTAGTGTTTTGTGCACACCACTAATACCCCCCCCCCCTGTCCCTCGCCATGCCCCCCAAGTAATGACTTTCATTGCCTGTCTGGCAGTGAAGGTGGTCGCCCCAGATCAGAGCATGGGCAACCTAATGAATGGAGAGCAGTCTGCCCATCCACTTAGATTATAAAAAGTCTGCATGGTGGCGACAGCTCACTTGTCAATATGAGGGTGAAATTGTCTTTGTGGGCAAGACAGCAAGCCTACCATAACATGCGCCTGTCTGGCCTTTACTTAGACAGAGCCCTTCAGCATCCTTCAGTAAATCCTTTACCTTATCATGAGAGAGGTGTAAGACAAAGAGAATGGTGCCTGGCTTGTATCTCATGCCACTCTATCTAACACCAAAGAGTGTGCACTAATTTAACTGTAGAGCAGATCCTGTGCATAAACCATAAGACAATGACATTTTACTACAGTGCACTGTTTTTCTTTTTTATATGTGTCATAGATTATTAGAGATTATGTTTTCAGAAGCCAAGGGAATCTTTCAACATACAGGTGCAATGTGTATGTCCAGACTGAATTTTAGGCACTAGCTTCATGATAATGCTTTTGAATGACATTCTATAGGGCTGTGTTATAATTAAATGAATCAGGGATTAAACCAGAAGGTTAAAATAGCTGTATAATTGATAATGTAAAATGGAGTACTTGGTGCCTTTCAAACAATAACATAAAAATGTTCCTAAAAAGGGATCAGTAACTTCAAATAAATGCGTTTTGAATTATATTCTGTTTCCTCCTTGTTTAGAGATACACTTTCATTTAACAAAGCACTTCCAGTTTAAGATTACACATTTTAGATTTTATGTTTATTCAAAAAAATAGCCTACAACATGTTTTTGATGAGCGTCATTTAGCTACAATTCACAAACACACTCTTGTAATGTAACTTACCACCTTATGGATTTTCTCATAAAAGATGCCACTGGGCCAGTGTGTCCATTTTACAGCGTAAACACTCTGCAAAATAGTTTGTTTTGTTTGGTTTTTAATCCTTTAATCCCGTTTCCTTTCTTTAAAAAAAAAAGGAGATCTGGCTTCTCTGGTCTGTTTTGGACTATTCACACACTCACACTCACACGCACACATCTGCATCCCAGCCCTGAAGGCAATCAATGATAGCATACTACAAAATACCATTTATCCAAGAGGCTTTGACATCACTGACCTGTGTGCAATGCACAATCCATAGGATTAAAAGGAAGATCTAAGCCGTCAGCTACAGATACACTTACTTGTTCAACTAAACACTGTACTTAATAGTTCTTGGTAGAATTAAATGAAGTGGTATTTTGGTAAACTTTTACATAAAGTGTCTCCTAATTACTGTGTGTTTACATAGTAGTTACATAGTAAATACATGTGTACTTATACATAACAACACTGTTATTATGTATAGTTTCAATGTACTTAATGTGTAAATCTGTTTCCACAATATGCTTTAGGGTTAGGGATAGGACTATAGCATGCAATAAAACGTACACATTAAGTACATTGTAATTATGCTTGATAACATTTTAATTATGTGTAAGTGCAAATGTATTTATTTAGTAACTACTATGTCAATACACAGTGACTAGAGACACAATGTTAAGTGCAGGTCATTTGTATGATGAAGTTGCTTACAAGTGGTATTAGTACAGTACTTAACGTTCTTACACTTAAATGCTCCTACTGATCCTGCTCTCTGCTTTGTCAGAAGATTTCAAATGGCAATATAGTATCCTAAGCAATTGGCCTTTGGATCTCAGGATCCTCCCATGTAGACAGATCTTTCCATATGCAAAATTGCTTTTATTATCAGCACCTAATTAAAAATTGACACAAAGATTAGCACTCTGAGTCTACTTTTAATTAACTTAATAGCATATTCAATTTCTAAAAGCATCACTGGATGTTGGGCACCCACCAATAATAATAAATAAATAAATAAAATAAGTAATACCATAATAAGTAACACTGTACCAAACTCATCATCTTGTGCCCCGTTTCTCTTTGCTTGCTCCCTGTAAATTATGTAGGATTCTAATGGAAGCCTCCCACTGGGCCCATTATGAACGGGCTGTTTGCTTCTTTGATGCGTTACAGAGGTTCCAAGAGCTCTCCAGATCAATAGTGTGTGTTCTGCTAATCCCTTAGATGAAGCATTAAAGACTTTAGGAAAAAGCCATTAGCGGGTCAATGAGGGGCAGGATGGCGTAGTCTAAATTAATACATGAAACATATGTTCTGTCTCCATCAAGGAAGCCAAAGTATTGTAAAATATTTGAACATACAGGCTGTCTTGTAGGTCTCTGTTTGGCAATCTCGGCTCTGCAAATTAAGGAAAGTTGGCTCAGTGGTGTACTGTCTACCTGCCTGAACACAGTGACATTGGTGTAGTTGTGCATTGCACCAATGAATGATACACAATGCATTAAGGTTCACTGTCTGTGTTGCACTCCACTAGAGCTAGCAGTAATACAACTAATCATTACAAGCTATTGTTTGAACTCCTCCTATGTTGTCAGCTGCATTCAGCATGGTGGGCTTTCTTGGTGTATGACTCTGGAAGATTAGATGTGTTCATGTTTCTTTGTTTAAGACCACTGGTTTATGCTTTACTCATTTCATATGCTTCTCTCTTCTGTAAGTTGCTTGTCTGTATTAAAACAACACTGAACATTTTAATAGGTATGAGATGCCTTTGTTCATATTTATTCAGCGAAACCAAACTAACTCTGTGTGAAATTTAAATTATATGTATTATCCTGGTTTACTTTGTTACTGCCTTAAAATAGCAGTAGTCCTGTGTAGAGTCCTGTGTTGATAAAACCTAATTTCAGCTCTTGCAGATTACCATACAGTTGCATTTTTATTCAAATAATTTACAATTTGCAGTTCGACAGTGATAGAATTTGGCATTGATATTTGCAACAAAGTTCACACACACGGAAGCTAGGCAGATAAATGAGTTCTCTTAAAAAGAACAATGCGGGCAATTATGATAAGCAAGCATGTGTTCATCCTTGAGAACTCCTATTTCACGTCATGTACCTGCTGTAGAATCTCAACGCAAAATTAACGACTATCCTGTGTAAGTACTGAATGTATTTGGTTTTTTTTTTGGTCCTGCTATTCTCTCAATGCATGCTGGAAACTGCCTCCGATCGCATTGCTGAACAATATTTCATAAGCGCTGGGAAGAGGTTTTGTCACTTAACATACTATCGGTAAAAAAAAAACATAAAAAGTATTTGTAGGTATAAAGAATTATGCAAAGCTTGTCATGTGATCCAGTTTAACCAATAACACGTTGTGTTATTTACAAGCCATTTATTGAATCTATCGTCTGACATCCTCGTGAAGACTGAATTGAGCTCCACTTTGACACATTCCTGAAAGAAGCAGCATGCTGGATTCTAATGTACATCACTTTCTTTCTCACAAACCCATATTATTATTGTTTGTTAAACCCAATGTCCCTGGTTATTAGTCATTCATTGCAAAGGAAAGCAACAAATGACATCTGATACAAACAAAATACAGAAGTGTCTCTACATAAGTGATTTTCACTACTGACGTATGTGCAATGAACATATCAAATACTTTTAGCTAAAGTTACAAAATATATTTTACCATCTGTGTAATATCAGGCCCAAAGTATGTTGTTCTTAAAATTCTAAGAC
The DNA here is from genome assembly GCF_017654505.1 of Polyodon spathula. Taxonomy (NCBI): domain Eukaryota; kingdom Metazoa; phylum Chordata; class Actinopteri; order Acipenseriformes; family Polyodontidae; genus Polyodon; species Polyodon spathula. Next base: position 1,614,393 of record NC_054553.1, on the reverse strand, counting down.
AACATTCAAATATATTTGTTTAGTGCTAATCATCTTCTTTTTTATTATTTATTTGTATAAATTACATTGAGTGTAAATTACGTGAAGAAAAACAGATGCTGTATTGTGACTCTGCTTTACGAGGTCGAAGTGTTAGATAAGCAGCTCATACCAGGAAAGTGAATATAATAGCAGCTGCAGTTAGTTACAGACCGGAAACCCGCATTCAAGTGCATCCATCTCAAAATCAAGGTCTTTAAAGGACTCCCTTTTTTTCCTTCTAGTTTTCTTTTCCTCTTTTGCTTTTTTTTTTTTGGCCTGGCTGTATAGATCTGCACCATTCTTTTGGTGGCATCATAATATGTCAAACTCCTGCCAGCAACGACACCAGCTCTGAACCCAAGCCCAGTCCTTGCAGCTCAATCTTGTGTTCCGCCAGGATCATACTGAAAGGCTTCATCAGTCCAGAATGGCCTACATGTTTAAAGTCCAGTCCAATAACCTGAAATAGTGTTGACTGTCCTTTCAATGTGGATATCTCACAATGTTGAGTGGGAACATGAATCAAATCAGAAATGCTACTACTGAGATGGTAAATACTGGGGCTCCCCCTTTTAAACTTTGCTCTTTACACCTTGAAAAAAATACACCTTTCTGTTTGGATATTATTTTATCACATTTTTCACCATGACTTTATTAACAGTCCTAAAATCTTAATATAAAAATTAAGGGAAATGTGTAGTCCAGTAATGGTTATATTATCTAAATGTGTAGCTTTACATGTAATTGTACACTGTTTTGCAATTATTCTGATTAGTTATGGGTTATTTGCTCCAGTTTTGAATTATTTGTTATCTATCACTGCATCGGGCTGTGCCTGCCTTTGACCTGCACTTTGACCTGCTCTTTGAGTTTGTCTGAAGAATCCAAAGTGCTGGAACTGAGCAGCTGTTCTCATGCCATTCAAATCGTGTGACAATGTACAGAGTCTTCAAAGCTTGCAGATTTTCAGAACCAATTATAAATCAATATTGGAGCAACAAAACCCACAACCCCTCAGCATTATTGAATCCATAAACTACCAAGTGACTGTCTTGTTAGAACAAGGACGAACAAACTGCTTTTTCTAAAGCGGCACAGTTACATAGTAGACAATTATGCTAATGACATAATTTACACTACAGCAAGCAAAGTAAATTAATTGCCATAAAAAAGCATTTTAAAAGCAGACCCTTCACAAACCTCTGAAGGATCCAGCTGCAATGCTAGTGAGGCCTGCTAGGTTTGGACAATGTATTTTTCCGTGTTCCATTGCTAACAGTCTGCACACAGCAGGCCAGCGTTTTGTCTGCAGTTAGGTAATCTATAAAAGACAGAAAGCGTATGCGTGCCAATGCACTATTGATAATTCTTACCCTGGTCAATCCTGACTTCCAGATCCACTTGACAAAGCGACATTATCATTTGTTACTGTGGCCTTTTTAAAGGGCATACTTGAGAAATAAGGGGAGCATTGCTCACCTTTGTGCAACAGAAAAAATGGTTTGTTACAATCCAAATGTTTTATGAACACTAACCATGCTAGTGTATTCGTGAAAACTTGTTAATCAAAAGAACATCAGAAATGTTGGATGGCCATTATGCCCATTGGTGCTTTTTTATTTTATATTTGTTGTACTGTTACTCCAGAGTTGCTTCTAACTCTGTCTTGACTGATGTCAATGGCTGAGCCTCTCTGATCCCAAATGGCGTGGTCCACAAATGCATTATTCTCTGAGTAGAAGAGTTGGTAATAAGTTCTGTGCTGTAATCATTTCAGCTTTCTGCTGGTCCTACATTCTGTTCTTAGTTTGATTAATCTGTATCTGGATTGTGTATACCACCCAGAATAATTCCCTTCTGTGTGCACAAATAATGGCCTGGTTTTCTGTAGCAGGAGCATTGTAGAGTATAATAGCACAATGACAGTTTGTAATCACAGCATCCTCAATAGACAATTGGCAGGTAACAAGAAAAGGTTAGATCTTCAACAACTGTTTCTAACAGAACCAAATACTTCTATGTACCTCTTTTATGAAACAGCATGAAATGCATAATGATCTTTTTAGTTTTGTCATTCCTGCAATGTGCTTTCTCTGTGTGTAGTTAATGTCATAGGGGGAGGCTCAATGGCTAGAAAGTCTGTTTAATAAAGGTTCTGTGATGTAACACCTGCCCCCCCCCCCCTTATTCCTGATTATATTATAGTCAATTCCACCTCAAAGGTGGCAAAATTTGCACATCTTCTGTTTCGGAAGTTGGGCCTACTGCCAATAAGCAAATATGAGAGCTCAGACAACTGTATAGCCACAATGCTAATATAACAGCCAGATAAACAGCAAATCTTTAGAGAGAAAATGAGCCAGCATAAAATCCCTCTCATTATTTATTTTTCAACCCCTGATCTGCATCTAATAAATGGAGTCAATATATTTGGTACTAGCGTCTTGCATCCTTCATGCATGTATCATTTTAATATTCCCTCTACACTTCAGTGATACTGAAGAGCAGAGCAGAGCAGAGCTGTTTCATTCCCTGCAGTTTCAACATTAAAAGAATGTGACTACATTTCTCATGTCTTGCAAAGGCTTTTATAGATCCTTGTCTTGGAATTGTATATTTCTGATGCCCTCAGAAGAACAATCTGGAAAACCATAGCGGTATACTAATGTACCTATAAAGGAAAGCTCAAGCACCACCAATACGTCATTTTTTAAAATATTAAAACCACAAACTAAAATCTTGTTGATCCTGATGTAGGGAGAGGAACATGATTTAATATATCAATCCTGGTAGACGGATATTAAGCCACAGAGGAATTAATAAAAACATTGACCTCTGCTGACATGAAATTGATTAAACTAGTGCAAGTTCCGCAGAGCATTTTCAGCAACAGGTCCCATTTGACTGAAGAGACTGATGTTTTTTTTTTTACTCATATTTACATAGTATACCTGTAAGACTATCATTTTTTTTGTTTGTTTTTTTGCAAAAGGGGGACAAGCTTATACAGTACTGTTACGTCCTGTATTGTACATACATATGTATATAACTCATATCTATGTATAGCGTACATTTTTGTTATTCCAGTTACTTATTGTTTGTATAAATTCTTTTTTGTTTGTTTGTATAATATATACTGTGGAAGGCGTACCTGTGTACTAAGCTTAAAGACTATGAAACAATGCAAATTATAGTTTTTTCTTTTATATCACTATCGAGCATTTCTGCACTATAGATAACTGTTATACAAATACTACAGAATAAAGGGCAGCATTCATGTAGCATTAACACATCAAGAACAACCATTCCAATGATCCTCTTGTTGTGTAATATTACCAACAGAGGAGTTTTCATGCCCTGTAGATGTCACCAGCTTCACTGGAGTGACAGATAAGGGAATTGTTCTTAATAGTATGATTAAAATGTCATCTTATGTGATTGATGTCAAGATGAAAAAATGTTGGACATTAGCCAGACGCAAACATACAGTAATGGAATAGGCTTCATATTATGAGGTATATTGGTATAACCGATCTGAGAAGTCTATCCTCTAAAAATGAAAATGCTGTGTTAGAATTGCCAAAAATAATAGTGTTCTTATAAGATTGTACGTTTATGTGTACACTATGTGTTTTGGCAATATTATAGTGAACTAGAATGTATTTTACTTTATATGGTCAGTTTTAAGGAGGTCTGATTTAAAGAATGAAATAGATGATTTATAGGTTTAAAGGAAAGAATGAGAAGAATAAGAAATAAGCTTGTCTCCTCCTACCACGCGATGGTATTTAGTTTACACTGGCCTGCAATGCACATAACCAAGGAGTTATATTACACTGATTTATTTGTTCTTCTGAAACACCCTGCCTCCCAGCCATGCTCACGTCTGAAAAATTATGTAAAATATGTAATTTTTTTTTCTTTCATTCTGCTGTAATTTGTTTCCCTGACAGTGAACAATGCCATTAAATTTCCTGTCTGTCAGCCGTTTCCCTTGCTGGCAGTCAGGTAGGGATGGCACAGCTCACTACTTTGCCGCGGGAAGGTCCGCATCAGAGTGTGACCACCGAGACCCTCCTAATCTGCAAGCCATGAATTCTGGATGTCCTTCAATCAGCCCTGAATTAAGTGTGACGATGCATTCAGATATCCCATTTGCTGCTGTCTCAAGTAGCATATCCATCTTCTTTCTCTGAAAGTTTGGTTTGATCTTTAATCCTCTCTTTTAATGCTATCCTTGACACTTTACACACATCTATACTGTAATTTTACGAGCCTTGAAAAGTTGTGTCACAGAGCTGTAAGCTTTCAATTGTTATGTGAAATTTTGTAAGGCAACAATAGAGCATTTATTTCTACTGGAGAGCAGGCAAAGGAGAGAGACAGAGAGAGAGAGAGAGAGAGAGAGAGAGAGAGAGAGAGAGAGAGAGAGAGAGAGAGAGAGACTCACTACAACTCACACTAGCCACATCTGTGTATTTATTGTAAAACTTTAACTACTGAATGGGTCAGAATAACTCCTTTATATCAAAGACTCTGCAAATTATGGCACAGTCATGTTTAATATATCCTTATTTCTCCATGGACCAAGATTTACGAAGATTTTTTTTTTTTCTCCTTAAAATGTGTTTCTCTGAAGAAAAAAAATATATATAGTTTCAAAACTTAGGACTATTCGATGTGTTTTTCCTTTACAAAAGAAAATTGTTACTGACGTAAAAATGGTATGGATTTTCCCTTGACGTTTCTGAAATTACTTCATTTGAGTTTGTTCAAGCTTGGTTGGCAGAGCAGTATCTGAAGGATAACTGGGGTGATCACTGTGTTTTCGTCCCCTTCTGGAAGTAAAGGGCTCATTGGCGTCTATTGGTGCAAAGCAGTGCACTAATGGGGGTCAAGCAATAGAATCGGGGACCCGGCAGCAAAAAAACACATAAGTAATATTTGCGGTCATGGGCCACAAATAACCAAAACAATGGTGACTGAGGTTTATCTCATAGCATAGATTATTGCATTTTGATTACAGCTACCTATAACTGTGTACTGTATATCCATTTTAGACCAAGCTGCCCGGTTATGATAATATATATATGAATCACAGTTTGGCAGATCTAAGCAGATATGTGGTTGAAAAAGTTTCTCAAAGTCACATTTCAGCTATTCATCTTAACAAAAGCTAACTATCGAAACAACTAATTAACTTTTGGAATTTAGCTTTTTATGAAGAGGTTTTACATTGATTTGATGCCTTGTAAAACCACAAGCTCAGTTCAGTGAAATCGCTGCAGTTCTGATTCTACAGGTCACTTTATCATACAACCATTTCTATTTTTATGCCAACAATGTTGAACTCTACACATTAAACATGCTTTAACAGATAATCTCTGTCAGTACTAACAGAGATTATCATTCTGTAAACCTTTGCTGTGGATAATCCAAAATAATTTGTGAGTTAATAAATCTACAGATTTTTAATTTTAAAGCCAATAGTTTAACTTGAAGTGAACTACTAACTACTAACTATATATTTTCTCTTAGTACATATGACAAGATAGCTAATGAATTGTCGCAACAAAAATGCAAACTGCAGTATGTTTGGGCTGTGACTGGCCCATTTTAGAGTGTTAGATTCAAGACATAAATCAACCATAAATGCGATGAAACTTTAATCCAATTGCAAAAGCCTTAGAAAGGTATCTTTTCTAAACCCGTGGAAACTGAAAAGTTATTACTCAGACACTAAGAAAATACATCTTATTGAAGTGTTTGTCCGCTGGGCTCAATTTTCTTTTTTTCTCATTTTGTTCAGAATCAAAAGCCACTGAAGTATATAAAAGGAAGACACTGACTGTACCCAATTATTTGAAAAACTAAAACAAAATAACACCACCACGGTGTGGTTCAGGTTTTAGAGTAGGGCTGCTGGGGACTGTCACAAACCACTATGTATTCTCAACAGGTTTTCTCAGACACTAGGCTGCAACTGTTATTTCTCAGCTCTTTAAAGATATAAAAAGCTCACATCCAGCTTGCCACTCAAGGGTTTTCAAGAAGGAGAGAGTGTCGTGGAAACGTCATGGCGACAGGCTTGTCACAGAACAAAGGGCCTTAAGTATGTTCTAGTCCATTATTCTCCTGATGGGCTCGAGCCTTCTTGTGAAGCATTCAATCTTCAAGGCATCAGTTTTCTCAATCTACAGCCTTTAAGGCAGGCCCCATGGGAGAGTTACTATCCCCTCCACCACCAAAACATGACAAATGGGATCCGAGTAACTCTCAGCTTCACTCTGAACTCTAATCCCATCTCTAGCTGACCGCTGGGCTACACAATTATCTGTTGAAATGAACAGCTTGCAGCTCCACGGCAGCCCCTGACTAGCAGCCAGATTCGGCTATATTTTCCAGCGCTCAGTGCAACAAAGATTATTGTTGCTTCTCAGGTTGAGGCACAGAATCTGCAATTTCTAGATTAACTTTTTTTTCTTTCTTTCTTTTCCTTCTCTTTGCTGCATTGTTGGGAGCACTTCTTGGAATGCATTGTGACAATTAAAGTATTAACATGATACAACCCACAGATTGACTGTTGATTTACTCAGTGATACATCCCACCTCCCTGAAGAGAACATCTGGCATCTGTGTATGAAACAGAAACCATGGCACCATGTGAGAAGGCTCCAATCACTGCAGAAAATATTTCATTTATTAACGATCTGCACGTGCTGAATAGCATTTCTTCCCTTGCCGTTACACTCAGACCAAAGCCTATCTAATCCTGTAACACTTTACAATGCCCTGCCACAGTGAACAGCTTGCAGTGTAGCACAGGGAGGCTCCCGACCAGTGTGGCAGACGTCATTGAGCCAATATAATGGAACACAAAGGTGCGTTATTAGAACTGTGTGCAAGGTGATATGCTTCATATATTTAAAATTGACTTGGTTATTGTCCTTTAATGCCACAAGTAGCTACAATAATCAGAAATAATACAGACAATAATACTGTCAGTGCTGTCCAATTTCCTGTGGTTTCAAAACTGAAGAGACGCACCGTCTACAAATGTGTCGGACTTCAGAACCCTGCAAGAGATGTCTGTTGTTCTAGTTTGAATGGATGAAGGCTGTGGTTGTGCAAGAATGATGTTAAACCCAAAATAATGTGAAAGTCATAGGCTGGGAGGTTATTGTTATTGCTGGGATTATTATTATTATTATTATTATCGGAAATTGGAAAGTTGGTAGATGCCTATGGGATAGTGTCACGGTAGAAAAAAACATATGTCGTAGGACATCATATTGAATTAATTCTAAATGGGTTGCCTAAGTGTAAAAACTTGCCTTTCGAAAACCACTTATTGCATATACCACTGAGTGCTGAAACTGGGTATACTTGTTGAGGGATAGTCCAAGATTAACTGGTGTTCATAAGAAGCTGATGGGTTGTGTGGTCTGGCAGCTATGTTGGATGCATCATAATCACACTTGGATGATGGCATAATCAAAAATTACAAAGAACTTCTCCCAAACCGCTGGTCCGATTGAACCAAAAATTGGTAAAAACTTAACTAGTGTGGTTGTCTTTAAAGGCTGTTCAAGGGAAGTTACTATAATAAAATACATGGTGGCCATGTTGGATGACATCATCAACATGCAAAACTGGCTAATAACTCCTTATAGAGTGCAGATAGGGCCATGGTTACTATGGAACTATCAACAAATGCCATTGCCCATGACCTCTGACCTCTCCTAAAGGTCAAATGTAAAACTGGCTTATAACGCCTGAGAGAGTGTATATAGGATCATGGTTACTATGTTTGATACTGGTAATGTTTCTGGCATGCTGCACTATTTATCAAAATGTTTTGTACTGCTATTGGCATTCTGCACTATTTGATAAAGTGTTTGGTACTGGTACTGTTACTGGTACTGCTACTGGAAGCTGTAAAGTTGCTGACAACTCTAGTTCTTCTAATTAGTGCATAGTATTTAATTCCAAGGAGAAACCATTAAATTATCAAAATATCAATTCCTTTAACACAAACTATATTGTCAGCCTTGTCAAGTGAAATTATTTTCTTTCTGAACAAGCAGCATCAATCTGCTTGGGATCTAGTTTAATGACCGAAGCAGGGGTAAATCTAAATACCACTGTCCTTTAACTCTGTATTAATCCTGCTTGTGTGCCCCACCTCCCAGCCCTTTTAACTATACTACTGTATATAATTATATAAGAAGTGTGAAACTCTTCAGATCATTAAAATTCATTGTTTTGTTATTGCTAAAGTTAATTCTTTATTTATTGCTCATGTACTTGTCTTCAATTTTCACTGTTATAATAATAATAATAATAATAATAATAATAAACCTTACTGTGGATAAGGAACTTACCCATCTCAAAGTCGTATCACAGATGGGACTTATTTTTTACTTGTTATCTAAAGCACAGCATGACCTCACAGCAGACTGAGAATGCCAGAGCATGCTGTGTTGAAGTGTGCCCAGTGTTTATCTCCAGGAACCATTCAAACCTGTAACCTTTGGCCTTGAGGGCACAGTGCTGCTTAATTAGCCACCAACAGCCACCTCTTTCTCTGCTGTCTCTGGATTGCAGGGGTGTCTGTCACCACCAGAGCTGGTACTGAAGAGATCAATGTATTAAAGGAATATTAACCAAGGAGTCTTTTCTCATATTAGCACTTGCAAAATTGTCACTGTTAGTCCCCTTCTTCTTTTGGTAATGGTTCTCTGCTTGTTTTTTACAATTGAATTTGGAAGTACATTTTAATTCCAGCTCTCCAATAACAAGTAAATTTGTTTATGCAGAAAGGCACGCGTGTACTATATAGTGACCTGTTCTTTTTACATTTTCAAGCTGTTCCTGAACACAGCGTATAGAGATTCAACACACTGGAGTTTCTTTTAGTGTCAGTTGCATGCCAGTTTGAACGCTGGAAGGTCTACAGTTGAAAATGATTTACAAAAAAGTTTTACTTGGCAGTAATCTATTCAGAAAGGCTAGTATTATTAGTATTATTATAATAATAATAATTATTATTATCACTAGCAATTTGGTTGATAATTATGACTTCATGGTCCACTCACTGCATTTCATATCTTTTTGGCTGTCTACCTTGTACAACCCAAATATAATTGCAACTGAACACAATTCAATGAAATGCCTCAAAAAAATCATTTCAATTTTTTTTTTTTTTTTTTTTTTTTTTTGCAGAGCAACATAATAATAATAATAATAATAATAATAATAATAATAATAATAATAATAATAATAATAAATAATAATAATAATGTTTACTTCACACCGACAGCGTATATCAAAATAAGAAATGTTAAGCCCTTTACCAGTTCAAAAAGAAATGCCGCATTAGGAAGAATAGTCTTTGTGCCACATTTAAGCAACGAGCTGTTCCCTATGGACTACAGACTCATTAACTTTGGATTTGCAAAAAGACCCACACCAATCAAAAGCCTGGAAATGTCTTCAGAGCAAGAACAGGCAGGTTAACAAAGCTTTTTTTCTATCTGCACAACAGGCTACCAACTACCTTGAGTAATCCCTTTTCAGACCAGCCACTGTACTGCATTTTGAATAGTTTACAGAGCTACAGACTTCATATACTGACTAGTCTCCATTTCGAATAGTTTACAGAGCTACAGACTTCATATACTGACTGGTCTCCATTTTGAATAGTTTACAGAGCTACAGACTTTATATACTGACTGGTCTCCATTTTGAATAGTTTACAGAGCTACAGACTTCATATACTGACTGGTCTCCATTTTGAATAATTTACAGAGCTACGGACATATACTGACTGGTCTCCATTTTGTGGTGGTAAAAGGAAAATGGCAGCACACTAAAAAGGTTTAGTGAAGGCTTTCTCCCACAGCATTACTGAAACGTTACCTTTACACTCACTCTCTTTTGTACTGCTGTGTCTGAAACACAGCTTAACTGCAAACAAACCAGGGAAATCATTATCCAGAATAGCAGTAGGCGCAGCTCATCAAACCTGGAAGACGGCAAATCCATTTTAAATGATTGCTAATCAATTTTGAGTTATCTAATTCCTTTCGCACTAGCTTGTGCAGTCTGCATAATTACATCTTTTTTTATATAAAGCAGAAACTCTAGTTGTTTTCAATACAGGGAAATAGCTGGGTGGAGGAGTTAGTGGATCACTTCTCTGCTTTTCAAATGAAGAGCATCAAATTAAAATGATCATACTGTGTCAGAGTTGAAATAACAATGCTGCTTTGTATTTGCCCAGTTGGTCAGATACAGAACAGTATTATGTGCTGAAAATGGTTTGCTTTCTCATTCTTATTGTTAAAAGAGTCAAGTCTTCAGAAACCTGATCTAAAAGTCTGACATTGTGTTTGATTTTATTGTTTTGGGGTTTCTCATATCTGAAAACTAAGGAAACATCTAAGTAAACTTCCAACTAAACTTTTCACCTGCGATTACTTCAATGGTTCAGTCGGCTATCAGTTCTGCAGCATTTGTTCTTAACTGCATGGTACGGTTTCCTATTATATATATAAAAAAAATCCTGACATATTAAAAGCTGTGTGTGGCACCATTCCCTCAACCTAAACTACATTGATATCAGCACACATCTTCCACAATCACTATTATGTATAATACAGTATTGCAGTGGGCCATTAAGTAGAAATAGCTCCGGAATAGTGGATTTGTGTGTAATTCTCCAAACCCTATAATTTCCGAGTGCTACACAAAATGTTTCTCCTTGTCAGATTGGAAGAGGAAATCTTAGCGCTGACGTGGCCTGGTTCCAGACTCGATTGTGCCAAAGAGGGGGATATTATCCTTGCAGTGGGAGAAGTGCATTTGTTCTCCCCCGCAGAGGAAAGGGACATTTTGAACTTTTCATCCTCTAGGCTTGGCTCGCTGCTGGACGGAGAGAGAAAGAGAGATCACAAATGGAGCCCAGCTGTACGGAAGCCTGCAGCTGTAACACTCCCAGTAGGAGTCAATACAGAGCGGGGAGCAGCTCAAACAGGGATTAAAGGAAGAAAGCAAGAAAAGGGATGGCGTGTGTGTGTGTGTGTGCAGTATGGTGTTGTGCAAGAGCCACATTAGAAGGGCTCCTGATGTATATTAAACACACATTTAACAAGACAGACTTTAATAGTTTGTGAACATCCCACACCACATTACATAACCACCAATTGTCAGTCTGTATGGGAGAGGGCCATGACCGAATAGTGGGTGTTTTTCATGACAGTATTGAGGTGCACTGGCTTTTTCACAGCACAGGATCTGTATTACTCTATAATGCATTCTTCTGCTGCACTGTGTTACTAATTTGGCAAGCAAGTGTATTTATATAAAATATTAGCCATTACTCAGTATAGTCAGACATTGCACTATCACACTTGCCCCTACCCCCGGGTCGGTCGACATGCTCTCAATAATGTTTAAATCATTGGTGTTTGTTTCTTTTTTAATGTATCATTTCCAATCTCAGATGAGTGTTCATACTCTAACATCCTTTCTGGTCTGACTCTTTGGCCTCCAGCATCACTTTCCCACACTAAATACATGCATGATTTATAAGACAAGGTCACGCTGGAAGTAGGAACAAACCCGGGTGGCTTGTTGAACTCACAATGTCTCAATTTAACAGTGATGGATATACGGTGGCAGCTCCAGCAGTGAATGCAGTTAACATCGCTGAGTACACGAAAAAGGAGGCAGGATATGCTGCTTTTATCTACAGGAAATGGAAAATTGTTTACTTTTAAAAAATAATAAATGCATTATAATGCAAAAAAACCCAAAACCTAATAAAACAAGAATGCAAACAATAATAAAGACAAAAGAGGATTCAGGTAATGGTGTAAAATACATCCCATTAAGCATCATCTGTCACTGAGCCACTATAGTTTAGTCCCTGTGACATGGTAGCATCGGCAACGAGAGTCAGAGACCTGAAAGCTTGCAGTTCAAACTCTAGCGTTCATTTATTTACATTTCACAAAACCCAAACAAAAGCTATATGGTATGTATATATATAACAATATATATATATATATATAATATATATATATATATATATATATTACCTACACTCCGATATAAATTAGGACATCCGTAAGCTTCGAAAAAAAAGGTATCCATATTAAAAAGGTAAAATTAAGGTATATATATATATATATATATATATATATATATATATATATATATATATATATATATATATATATATATATATATATATATATAAAGCTGGTACATTTGTATCTCAGAGAAACTGGAGTGGAATAAGGCATTATAACAAGGTAAAGCCAATCATCCTAATAAAGCTGAAGCATTAACGGATACCACAGAACGTCTATACAGCACTGACAGAGACAGCTTTTACACATCAACCTCTGAACAGTACCTTACAAACCCAGAGAAGCATATCTACTGCTACAAAACTTCAAAAAGTCCATCTTCTAAACACCAACAAACTAAAACAGGAGGGGGGGTGGGGTTGTGGAAAAGAGGATCAAAAGGCTGGGCTAGCATCTGCAGGATTGTGAACTCCAGCGAAAAAGAAAAGGACACCATTGTTAAAACCAATAATGTACCCCCCCCCCCCACCCCCTTCCAATCACCAGAACAAGTCAGGTAGAACAATATCCCTTGATAGTTTCAATGAGAAGCAAATAAAATCCCCTGCTCTTATCTCCCTCCTGATAGCCTCCAAAACCCTCAAACAATACAGCTTCAGACAGCAGCTCAACAAGAAAACTCACTTACAATGTCTGCTGTGTGAATATATTTCTGCAGGCTAGCTATCTGGGGCAAGCATGGCCTTTCCTATAAGACAGGCTCTCTTTAAGGGGAAGAGAAGGAAGATGCATTTGGTGTTGGAGTGGACACAGTGCTTAATAGCAAATTCAGAAGCACTTTGCTTTGTCTCTAGTTACACTGTAATTAAGTAGGTGTGCACATTGTATTATAAACAGGGGCTAACATCTGCCAGTATACCTAATTTTGTAATGTACAATGTGGTTGCACTGTAATTACATATATGTGTATGCAATGACTCTGTTTTTACAGTGTAATAGAGACATAATCTAAAGTGTTACTGGAAAAGAATTACAAAATATCTGAGAATGGCACCTAAACAAATCTAAACCAACTGAACATACAACATGCTTCAAAAACTATATTTTGTTTGCCTTAGAAAGCAGTATGCAATCCTTAGTATTTTCAGCTGTGTGGGACAGAGTAAGTCAAAGTTGAATCCCCAACAAACAGGATTTGAAAGCTGCAGTGCAGAACAGCTGGGCTACCTACTAAGAAACAAACACCACATCAGCATTAATAATAATAACAATAATAGTACAAAAATGAAGTTGTGTAGCGGAAAGTGCTCGGTTCAGTTCAAATTAACCTGCTTCATTTAAATAATGTGTTTGCAAGGAACTTCAAGTTCTAATGATGCGTGCAGTTTGGAGGGCACGGTATTCAACCTCAGGAAAGTCACTACCTTACTGGGTAATGAATCAATAGAAACTGGAATGATTCTCTTCTGGAAGAAGGCCATCGTTATTGCTTACTTTAAAAAATAAATAAATAAACACAAATTAATTCACAGTTCATTCTTTATGCTAAGGAAATCAAAGTCAGCAGCCTAAAATAAAATGTTATAAATTATGCAAAAATGCATTAGGGTTGACACAATTGTTTTTGGCAACTGTAGATGGAAATAATGTACTGGATAAGATAAAATAATTATTGAGATTGTACATTTCTATTTTAGAGAGTGATAACTCATGAACTAGTGGGTGGAATGTGATTTAACATGTGGGTGAGTGGAATAAATAGACAGTGTTTTGGATCACAATCTCGTGGACAGCTTGAGTAAAGCCAGCTTCTTCTTCGATTACTGTCATTAGGAATCAAAAGAACAAGTTGGAAGGCCAAACTACAGAGTATTAAAAGCTATGCTCTCTAACAAGTTAAATGTTCCTCTAAGTAATCCCAGCCAAGGCCATCAGTAACTTTATATACTCCAAGGTGAAAACTTTACATGTGAACTGCAATTATCCTTCATCCGCTACAATGAATCTACTTTCATGAGTAATAAGACTCAGAATGTGTAAACAGCAATCTCTGAAAGGCTTGTTTTCTTCATAAGAGCACCCCGGCTTATAAATTGAATGCCCTTTGTGCAAAGTGGCTGTTTCCTTTTTTTCATCATCATTCCTGTTGAACTGCCACCAAAAACAAATTTGTTTGGAGGGACGTTTCCATTGTTAGGCAATTAAAATAAAGCATTCTGTCTAAACAAGGCAGCCGTGGGGGAGTTCACGATTCTGCTGACAGTGAAGTTTTCATTATACCAAGGGTTAAAGTGGAAAGGTTGGTAGAGCACAGCACATCTCCCTCCTGGCTTGTGTACCGACATGAAGTATCATGTGAATATACTGTAGCTCAAGGAAACTAGAGCTTCTGTAATTTCTTATAAAAACACATCTCTTTTTATTAACTTTTGCAGGGAGTCCATGTCCTCACAAAGGCTGACAAGGGAGCGGGTAAGGACAGAAGGAGGAGGAGGGGTAGGTTTATTTAGGTAGCAGTGTTTGACACCTACCCAAAAAAAATCAAGCTCTTGAAAATTTTGAAGACCCATCAAAAGAATTATGTATCTGGAATTGCCCCCGCGGGCTTAGCTTGTCATATCTACTTTGATAACTGGGTGGCTGTACCGTCAAACCACACAAGGTTCTGCCGAATTCAATAAATTGTCATTAAGCCCCAACGGAAGAGATTCATAATCCATTCAAAACTTCCTTGACCACAATTTAGATCTGAACATGAGATTTATTAGATCATATCATCACAGCTTTCAAACATGTAAGCTTGCTAAATATCTGCTGGATGTAAATTTTTCAGATTTTCAAGACGCGTATTAAGACATTTTGCATTGTTTTCGTGGCCCATTCAGGCAGTTTTGTCTTGGTCCAGGTTTTACCCACTCCCATGTCCTACACTCAGGCAAACACTGCGTATGATCTTTATATTTTTCATATATAGAAATTGGCCACTTTTTAATATATTTAAAATATATGGGATACATGTAAAATATATTTTAGTCTGTAATCCATATATTTATTTTATATGTTGAAAATATATGGTGCACCACATATTTTCATTAGTCTGTAATCCATATAAAAATAAATATATGGATTACAGTCTAAAATATATTTTAAACATATCCCATATATTTTAAATCTATAAAAAAAAGTCTAATCTCTCCAGTGTGAATACCCCCTAAGAGACACTAGATCTAAAGAAACAGTAATCGATTTCATCACTGATAATGTGTACTGTGTACTGTGTCTCTTACAGTAAAGGACGGTCTTCTTGTGAGCGTTATATTCATTTATAATTTGGTTATACTATGCACAGGAAATTTGGTTTTCTGGGTAATGTAAATGGAAAGCTACTGGTACAGGTACTGTACCATCCTCTTCAAAGATTTGATTTAGTACTTGGTAGAACCGTATAAGCTTTCACCCTGCAATGTTATGTAGAGAACATTGTGGCAACAGTATATGTTGATTTTGCTTTGCTTTGATGGCGGGACAAAAGGTTGATTTTCAGCTATGCCGGCAGGTGGCTTTTCCTAATTGAAATGACAGAAATTAATCCCGTCCTGTATACGAACTGAATATCTTACCTGGCAGCCTGTAAACTCCAGTAAATCGTCTCTGCCTCAGCCATCTGCCTATGCTATCCTTCAACAAGCATTTCCCTGTGCTGCCAGGGTGGGACTTTCAGAACAAAGAGAAGGTGTAGGGTTGTTGTTTCCCCAGTCTCAGATGATGGGATGCTGGAGTATATATGCAATTCATCTAAACTTTGGTGGATCAGAAAACCTTTAAATCATTAAAAGAAGTATTTTACATGTATTTTTATTTTCTGTTTCTGTATTGATATACTGCACCAGTGCATATTTCTTTCTAATATGTTTTTTTTTTTTTCACAATGTGACAATGGTGATTGTGTAACATAATCTCTTATCTGAAACTTGTCATGCATACCAGTAATGTAATCTATTAAATGAAGTACTGTGATTTTATTTTATTTTGAAATAGTTAAATCGCAAGCCTTCTTATCAGTGTTGGCTACACTCATTTAGCTGTGGTCATTACTGGGTTAATACAATTTACAGTACAGTTAAGGTCAAGCAGGGATTTCAATTAAGATTCAAGGCAGAAAATGGCAAGAACATACTCAAATACCTATCTTGCACAGAAATTCTATTCTTGCAAGCTTATAAAACAGCCAAGGCCTCCAGTATTGCTATCATCCCCCACTGTTATCAACAATTAAAAACATACACCAGTCTGCAACCAAAACACAATCACTGAGCAGTCTGTCTTTAACAATAAATATTTTCTAGAGGTTTCAGAGGACTGCTTGGTTTTCATTAGATGTTCCTGATGATAGCCATCGGATTCGCTCGGCTGCTGGCATGGAGTCACAGGCTTTTGAGAAAACATGGGAAGATCTGTTTATTCTGAAATATCTGGATACATCTGCATGTCATATGGACTGAGGTGGTAAGAGAAGCTAATCACAGAACAGATGGCAGCCACAGCACAAGCGATTTAAGGATGTCTGTTGCTCCATTTAACCCATGTAGAACCTGATCAAAGAAGTTTACCTCCTCACACACATGGAATTAAAAGTGCATGAAACACTATCATGTATGACCTGTGTAGAAATCATACAGTATGGAGACTCTGATTGTGTTCCTTTTTTGAAAACTCAAGGTATCGTCAGTGCTTTACTGCTATTAAATCTTTAAATATATACAGAAGAAACTGTCGAGAGCATTTGAGCAGTTCTTTTTGTTAAACAAAACAAGAAAAAAAAAGCCTAGAATGCATTTTACATTTATGGCTTGCTTATTCAGTGCTGTATAATTTTTTATTTTTTTTTATTTTTTCAGAAAATAAAACACATTATACCTGGTCTTTTTAACATTTCAACTGTTTTAACTGTCCTGTAAATAAATAAATAAAACAACATTAACCAAGCAGGAGCAAATGGTGGGCACAGCTATTCTATATTGTGAACTGTGTCGGAGCATATTTCTTGGCTTTCCACCCACATAGAAAACTTGGCACTGAGAGGCCTGCTACGTTTCAGCAATTAGACACACAGACCTTAAAAATGAGGGGTTCGTTAGGAGAAGCATAGTATTTGGATGCACTAAGTGCACATTCTGATTGTCAGACATATTTCTTAGGCACAAATTGTTCATGTGATACCATATTGGATGTTTTGGGAGCATATAAGTATACAGGATGGATAATTATTAGAATTTATAGTTGTTTGCATGGTGTTATGCCACAGTACCCTGTTTCTGATAAAATATCATTATATACAAATACATAGAACATCAGTTCTTAAGTAGTCAAAGAATCTCACTTTAGAAACATTTTGACAGTATGTTGTGGCGAATTGAGTACAATAACTTGATACATTAACAGCAGTCCAGAACTCCTCCTGTAATTACAGATCTATCATTCTAAAGCATAAAACGAATTCTACCCCGGAGCATTTAAATGACACAGCAATGTCAGCCTGACCTGAGCAGCTTTGCAGTATTGGGGAGTGGATCAGAAATCAAAATCTTCTTCTGCACTCACATGCAATGTGATTGAACAGAGTTCAAACATAGTCCTGTCATTTTCATTTAGCTTCATTTCAAATATGTGAAGGTTTGTTATTATAGCATTGCATTGATGAGCTAATGATATAAACCTGAGATGATTTCATTTCACCGTTTTCAATGTTATAAAGCCAATATTCCACAGAGGGATGAAACAACCAGAGCATTGTTTGGTCTAACATTTTTCATTAGTTTGAGTTGGCTTGGTTGTTCGCATACTGTCAGGGAA
Organism: Polyodon spathula; assembly: GCF_017654505.1. NCBI lineage: Eukaryota > Metazoa > Chordata > Actinopteri > Acipenseriformes > Polyodontidae > Polyodon > Polyodon spathula. The sequence goes on along the minus strand of NC_054553.1, from coordinate 1,596,421 downwards.
CAAAGTTAAAATACACAAGCGTGAAACTACAAACATACAAGATATCTGGCAAATCCTTTCATGCACTGAATGCAATGATTTCCCGATAGGGATTGCAATGAAAACAAAATGCATGTTTTTTTTTTTGCATGGTAATAAATGCAGCTGTTGAATTTTTTTTTTCTGTAATGTGTTGTAATGAGAACACTTTCTTTCCTGTCTGCTTTTATGTTTTGCTATCATTTGTATGTGTCGTGCAATTCTGTCATTGACTTATTCGAAGCAAGCCAAAATTCTTGAGCAAAATAAATGTTCTGTCCCAGTAATGACTGATGCAAGCCCTTGTTTCTGTAAAGTACTCCCAATATGGATTTCAAAGTTTTCTGCATAGTAACTGCTAAGTTAATAGCTAAAGTCCTAATGGGGTCAGAATTGGTCCATAACATACTTGTAATCAAAATATTATATGTCCCACCCACCCTAGCCCTACCAATGGTATGATGATACGGCCTGTAGTCATGGCTACAAACCATACAAAAAAAAACAAGTTTGCTTGTTGGACGGCTGAGATATGACATGTTTTGTCATCGTAACAAAAGTTACGAAATTACAGCGCGTTGGCAGCAAAGGGTTAAGAGCAGCAAACTCCTATGGGCACCCCCCAGCCTCCCCCACACACAGACACAGACTCACCACAAAGTTTCCATCCACAGCACTGTTCTCTTTCACAGTACTCGAGTCTGAAATTAAAATATGGCTTTGATCTGTCTTCCTTTTACTGCTGATATTTAATATGGTTAAATTAACCTTCATTTGTCTGGTTATTATACTGGTAAAAGACATGTTTCCTAGAACAAAGCGTAGTTTCATTAATTTAAAGTGAAACCCTTGTTGTTTCTGGTTGGTTCCCAAAACATTTTCTGACTACCATTATTTATATTTTGATTGGCAAAGCACTGTGAATTGGAACATGTTTGTAGTATTTATGTGGGGCTTGTGTGAGAGATGGACATGCCTGTGATATCATGCTTCAGTCTATCTGCAATACCATGCACCCTCATGCAAAAGAGGGCTTTTCAAGCGCGAATGGGTCTTTTCAACCTGTGTACAGTGACAAAATGTGAGCATGGCCGAAAACATTGAAAAGGTGGTTCTTGTGCTCGTAGCACCTTTAATCCTTACGTCTTCTTCCTAGAAAGGCATTGCATACTGTTAGCACACATAAATAAAGCATCTTTACAGAAGCTGCTCGGAGATGAGTTTGTAATTAAACAAGCAGATTCTATGTAACTACTACACAACCAGCTGAGCAATTACAATCTTATTACAGTGTAATAAAGTGTAATTAAACGGCACTAAATGTAATGTTTTCCCAGTAGAAGGTATTTATGTATTGATCTGTAGAAGATATTTATTTTTATAAACACAAAATCTTACGCTTTACAGCACAAACAGGGGATTTCTAAAAACGTAACCTTATCTCTGACGGTTTGGGGCTCTGATTACCAGATCCAATAATGACTTCAAGGTATTGAGTTTATTTGTAGATTTTCCTGGAAATATGGAAGTTTTCTGCAGCATTTATCTCTAGACAAATCAGCAACGTGTAGAAATATGCAAACCTGCTGAAATAACATAGAGGCGTCTGAAAGTGTTGAGAAATGTAGCTGCTTTATTGCCTAAGCAGTTTGTGTGTGCCTTGAGGGAGCGTAATTGAGCTGCAATTGAGTCTGTTTGATGGTATTTCTTTTTTTTTTTTTTAATACATTTTTTATGAGTAGGAGTGAACCCCATTTAAGAAACACCCATGATTCCTGTCAAATTTTATTGAAAGAAAAAAAGGCATGGAAGGCTGTAGTTGGATGGGTGGTGATTTTTTCTTTTCCAGGTGATCCCTTAATTTGCTCACATGTCATAGAAGGGGATTGTTCTTCTGTTGTAAGGACTAGCCTTCATTGAAAAAGTACTCTTCTTAGCTCCTGAGGCACAGTTTTTTGGCTTCTTGCTTTGATTGTAAAAATGTTGTCTTATAGACTTCTTAAGACGTTTAATTTGTGTTCAAAGTTATGCATAAAGAATAACATTCTGCCTTCATGTTTGACTTCCCTATTTCTAAGTTTCTAAGTGACCTGTGGTTTCATAATGCCAGTAAGTAAACAGCATGATTTCCAGCAATGCCTTACCTATAAGATGCACTGATATGACTTTGATGTGACCTTGAAGTTGTTGTCAAATTCACCCTCATAAATGATAAAATTAATGATAAAAACTATTTTTTTCTAAGGATTGACAGCTGGGTCATAGCATGTTTTTTCTTTTTTTTTTTTGTTTACTTTCAACCCAGATTGTTTCCCATCTGTAACATTAGCTGTGTATTGACCCTTGCTCAAACCTCCCAGCCACTGCTCCCAATAGAGGACCGGAAAGACAGTAAACTGCTGATTCGCAGTAAGCATTGTGTTGAAGCTCTTAACCAACTCATTACTGGCATGGATAGATGCATTCTATTGCGCTACAGTGCATTCTCGACCAAAAAAACACACCCTCCATGGAAAGTGAAAAGTCTCAATAGTCTCGAGTTGCAGTTTGAAGTGTTTAACCCTTGGGATACCTGCCCCAGTTGTTGCTGAACTGAACAGTGTCTGAAATTCTGAACAAACATGAAGACTTCCTACTGCACACGTACAATCTGCCCACAAGAGCAGCATCTGCAGTTTCTTTTACACCTACACACTAGGAAAGAAATCGTGCTTCAGATCACGATTTGCAATGGGCCAGGTCTTGAAGAACTAAACGAGGTGTATCTGTGAGCAAAGGCAACACATTTCTGATAAATTAAATGTGCCTGACAACTCGCTGCACACTGTGATACACCCCATTATCATCCACAGTAAAGTCATCTTTCAACTTTTAGCAGTGACTAGTTAAAGGAATAATGCTGCTTTTAGTATCACCCTATCTGGTAAATCACAGGGCTAATTGAATAAAAATTAGCATTCAGAGCATACAGCTTTGTTATTTTTTTAAGCGACCCTTTTAAACTCAAGATTTTTATCTTAAATGTACATTAGAGAAGGCATGCTCTTGGGTTTGGTTTTAATCACAGTCAAGGCAGCAGTCATGTTCAGTCACTTCTGATTGTTTCATTTTAAAGTACAGGGGTCTGCATTCTTTCCAGAGTTACTTTATGTCCTGGCCAAAAGCCAGGCACTTTACAAACGAGAAGAACTGTACAAGTAAGAAAGAGGTTAATCATGCCTGTGTTAGAAGAAAACTGTCAAAACAGATAGCATGACCCTGATGTGTTGAACATCACCTTTACTGTAAAATAAATGAGGCCCTTTTCATGTGCATCAACCATCAAATAGCCAGGATGTGCAGAAAAAGACCCCCCACCCCCCGTCAATCAAACTGGACCGCAAAGAACATTATGTCTTGGTGTAAATTGTTATGAGACATTCTTTTTACAATAACTATTATATTATTTCGAAATCTGATTATAATCACAAGTGAGCAAGTTGGTCATCATCACAATTCAATGATAGCTGTTCTTCCAGTGTGTTAAGAAGAGAAAGACAATGTTTACTCATCAAGCAAAGGGCCTCTGACAGCATGCATGCAGGCTGTAGACAAATCAAACAGTAAATTAAAAAGATAACCCAGCTCTGTCTGACCTCCATGTGCAATTCATTTTGTTATCTCTCCATAGGAATAATACAAATAAATCTATTTTTCTTGCTCTATGTAAATGCCTTTCATATTTATAAAATAATTTTAAACTTTTTTTTTTTTTTTGCATCCTTGTAGACCAAAAAATAAGAAATAAACTAAAAATAGAGTGATGGGCTGAAAATGAGACAGAGATGAGCGTGATAATACAATTGAGATTGACAAGCTAATTCCAATCACTGATGAGACACATTCAATGATTTACACTGTGTTACAAAGCATTGCTCCCTTTTACAGGGATGAGAGTCTGACAGTTATATAGAGATATTGCAGCTATGATGAATGTAAAACGCTTCATTTACTGTTTGTAATATGAGAAGATAAAAAGCATAGACAGGTTTATCAGACTGTTGAAGTTGTAATAAACCAATAGCAAATAAGAGATCATTTATATCATGACATTAGCATTGCAAAATGTCTTTCCCTACTAACAATGGTACATGGAATGCTCTGATTATGCCTGTGTTTTCCTGTGAAAGAAAATCGTATTTTTGTTGTCAAGTCATTTTTTTTGTTAAGAAATGTGTTTTTTCTAGATTTGCATCTTGTATTTCCAATGTAAAACTATATCTACATGCCTGCAGTTGCAGTGTAATGCCACTACAGTTAGTGAAACAATGTAAAGTTTAATAATGTTATGCACTGTAGTTTTTCCAAGGGGTACAACATTTTGAAAATACTAATTGTAACACAATAGGTAAGGTTATTTTGGATGTGAAAGAACTCATATTCCCATTTATAACCCACCTTCTGAATTCTGAAACCTGCTGCTTAATGGTATCACCGAATACATGAGCTTCATATAGTCTGTCTGGTTTTTTTTGTTTTTGTTTTTGTTAAAGAACAGAGTTGCTTCAACCAGTAACGTAATTGACTCATAATGTTCCTTCCTTGAAAGAGCCTTGCACAACACTGATGTTCTTGTTCACACTAAAGCACTTTAAAATGTAAGAAGTGGCAGTAGGTATTGAAATTAGATAAGAATTGCATGCAAATGGATTTAATTTCAGTTTTTAGGGCAGCGTAATATTTCGGGCCTTTTTAAGTGAGACAGTAACTACGAAGCAGCTGTTTGTGCTTCATCACCTTTTGACAATTCATGTTTATATTAGATTGATAAGATTTATCTGGAACAGGCTATAAGGCGGTACAGTCATGGCCCCCATTTGCCTCATAATACCATTACAGTAACGCTGGTATTCTTGTTATAAGGCGGAACACAAACAGCAAGGTCTCTAAACTATGGCTCCCGACTACAGTGTTATAAAGCGGGAGCACTGTACATATTAGATATACAGTAGTTACACTTATTGGCATGGTCCTAATTACAACAATCAGAAATACTAGATATAATATTGTGTAAAACTAGATATGTTTAATCTGTTTCATGAGAAATTTGTTCTGTTAAAAAAAGGGTTCACATTTAAATTAAATGTAATATTAAAAATAATAATGATATTAAATAAGATAATGCTGTTGGAAGATCTCCTACTGTGGCTCTGTGTTTTCAACTAAAACCACTACAGAATATAAGCAGTATTGAAAGCAGGGCTCCGGAAACAGTTGTTCTATACACTGAAGTTTACACACATTGGCATTTGGGATTACACCCAAAGGGCTGTGCAAGTTTAAAGTAAAACAAAACAGCTGCAGAGGCAATGCTGCTATGATGATATAGGCAGTGTGAAAAACCATTGCTGATATTTCATTTTTGAAGTAATGACTGCCCTATTCATTCTCAAACTGAGACATCTGGGACATTCCAAGGCAAGCAACAATGAAATACAAATTTGCCGGACAGAATCAGAAAAAGGCTCTAGACAGCTGAGAAACACATTTTCAAAGAAGCTGAGAAGCGTTAAAAATGATTAGCCTTAAGTAAAGTTTAGCACTAGTGTCCAGCTTCTGTAGTCATATTACGAAGCACTATTGTAATCGCTTTTTCGGGCACCAGTTAAGTGTGGGAGGGATCAGACTGGTACAATACATTCCTCTCAGAACAGTAATCAGATTAAAAATGAGCATCTATCATATTTTGTGTGGTAATGACTGATCATAAATTAGTTTAAGAAGGCTGTAAAACACAAGATACCATTCGAAGTGATTGCCTTGGCATAAAGGCACAGAACTGGGGGTTAAATGGATTCATATTTGTGAGTAAAGTGATCTAATGTATCGATGCAACTGCAAGAAAAGACGAACAGAAATCATTCTGTTCAATCAGATGACTAACTATTATAATCTATTACACACATTCAGAATTAAAATGGGCATTATTATGTGATCTATAAACATAATGGGCTACATGGGAATATAAGAATATTTCTTATGAATTATTAGCAGCAACTATCTTAAAACAAACCCACAAATTATTATTTAATCCTGCATTCAGTAAACAGTTTCTAAAACGAGCATACATCTTTCAAAGGGGTCCAATTAGGCTAGCAAGCAGAAAGGAACCAATTAGAATAAAATGAATTGAAAGTTGTGGAAGCTATAGGGAAAGAACAGACAGATTGGGGGGGGGGGGGGGGGGGGGTGCTATTTTCACAGTAGTGGCCTCCCACTGGCCCTTTGCAGATCCTTTCACCACCTTAATAAAATATGTATGCATGACAACCTTAATAACAATCAATACATAATTTATTTTAGCACTCAATAATAAAAAACAAACAAGCTTTAAATGCATTGATTCAGGTCGCTTTCGTCACACATCATTATTAGCTTCAAATGGTTCACATGGTAGCTCCAGTACTGTAACATTTTTCCATGTGTTGGAAAATAGCTTTTGGCTCACTCATAGAGCAGCTGCAGCTTGAACTTTTGCCTAAAAAGAACACATGAGGTATGGCCTTGGATCCCCAAAGTTTTCCTCCTGTGCTTTTTTATTTCTGTACTCCTGCTCATCAAACTTTGAACCAAACATGTTTATAATCATTCTCAGTTTATATACAGATCAAGCTGTTTTTAGCCACTGTGTAACACGCATGTGGAATGCTTGGAAAGTAGTTAAGTTGCACTTACCGTACGTATCCAGAGTTTTTCCTGGTACATTATTGTACTTAAACATGACATGGATACATTGTAATTAGAGGCACGAAATAAGTGCTACATAAAAATGTACATTTGCCCTTTGCTCAGAATGCTTCTTCTTTTTTTATTTAATTAGCGTTAGCAAGGACAGTCAATCCTTTAAGCCATCAAAAAGGTTGTGGTTTAAATTCAAATGTGTTACTTTCTCAGTATGTGAGCTGAGTTCCTTCACAGACTGTCTTCGGTTGTATGTTTTAAAATGCTCTCCTCGGCCATCAAGTACAGTTCAAAGCCTATTTGTGGTGCTTATAGGAGGATTCAATGGGAAGGGCAATCAGACTGCCAGTTCACTTTATTATCTCATCTTCTCTTCAGGCTCATGGATAATTCCTCAAATTAGCAGCTCTGCCTTGTTTTTGAACATGGCTGGCTATCTTTGAATGCTCTACAGGGTGCTTTAATGCGGCACTTCTTAGTTTTACTCAGGGACCAGACTTCTAATTAGCATCTTATTAAACGACAAAGGTTTAAGAAGATGGTTTAGTGTGTCAAGAGGAGCTGCTTTAATATCAGACACAAAAGGATGTTAAGAGGGGCACTTTCATTCCCTTCTTCTTCTTCTTCTTCTTCTTCTTCTTCTTCTTCTTCTTCTTCTTCGCCTAGAAAATATGTCTCTCAAACTGATGCCTAATAGATTTGTACTACCTCTATGCTTCAGTTCATTTCAGTGTCATAATCATAACATAGCCACCAAAATTATATTTTCTCAAGTGACATGCTTTGTAACTATGCATAATAACATACTTACAATGTTATTATGCATAGTTACCATGTACTTGATGTGTAAATTCTTTTTGTAAGTACACCGTTGTATCAGAAATGGGTTAGGGTTCGAGTTAAGTTTAGATTTACGCTGAGGGATGCTTGTTAGTAGCAACACCTGGTAAGAGCAACCGTCGTTTCCGAGCAACATTGCCCTGGAAACACTTTCCTTACCATTAAAAACCCACTCGGTAACAACATAGCCACCACTGAACAGCCACGTACATATCGCTGTGACGTCAGATCCTCATCAGTCGCCCTTGTCCACATACCGTAAACTTTCCATTAATCACCCAGGACAAGGCAAACTCATTCTCTGCTTGATCACTCCAGTGCTTGTTTCCCGTAACTGTTTGCTTTGACGTGCTCTCAACTAGAAGACAATACAGCTGTATAGGGATCATACAAAACAATAGACATCAAAAAAGAGCCAGGGAAGTGACTGGAAGTGCTGTACAAAGCTTGCTTATTTTATGCTATTATATAGTATCTATTTGTGCAGTTGGGCATTGTCTCCTTCATAATGACAATAGTATTTTATCTGTAAACATGTAGCCTACATTTAAAAAAGAAAAACAAATAAATGTACTGGTACAGGACGAGTCTGATTTATTTATTTTTTTAGAAATGTTTTAGAAAGTGTCTTAGCTATATATATATATATATATATATATATATATATATATATATATATATTATATATATATATATATATATATATATATATTATAGCCTAATAAATATGAGGGCATATTAAAATAACATTAATGTGTTCTCAGTACACATTACTTTATGTACAAATATAGATATGTACAATAGGCTTAAACAGTACAGTAGAAAAATCAAATGAATGCCTAGCAGGCTTTTTTGTGTCTATCCTACCATTGTTAAAGGACGCGTGGATAATACAACATTTTTTTTTTAATGCAAACCAAATTATGTCAGCATATTTTCTTTTGATCTTAGGCTTGATAGTGTTGCATTAACATTTCATGACTATACAGGACCGTAAATAGCTGCCATTTCAAATTGGTGCTCAGCTTCTGACGCCTATGTGCTCCGCTTTGCAGCAGCACTCAGTCGGTGGAATTTTTTGCTAATTTTCCCGGACCTTTGTGAATAGCTCATGAATGTATGGCAGCTCATTATCTGTGTTTAGCATGCTGCTTTGCAGATTTAATCATCATTAATTCATCAAATGAGGCGGCAGTGTTATTCCGCCCCTTTCGTTTTGCATCCGCTATATCCTTGTTTTCCGCACGGAAATGGGAATAATAAATAGAACGGGGACAGAACACGATAAACATGTTTTGAGTACAGTAAGTAGGTGCAGGTGTATCACTTTAACAAGTCTTACAAGATGTACAACGATTTTAAAACTCTAAATCATTATTATTATTTTTGTTTTTTAAGAATCAAAATATCCTACATCTGTTCCCTTTGTTTATAAGTATTATTTACAGTCTGGTAAAACCTCAAAAGTAAGGAAAAGAATAGCACACCTTTCTTTTCTCTTGTTTCTGTTTGTTCTCAAGGGGTTATTTATTTCTCAAGACATTTGGGATAATGAAGAAAGTGTAAGGTTTCCCCTTGTGCTTTGAAGTGTTCTTAATGACTGTGCCAGATTCTGTCCGAGTGCACAGAAATGCAACACACTCACAAAAAAAGCATCCAACTACTCTGCATTCCTGAAATTGCTCTCCGAGGTCCGAAGTGATGATGGAATATGGGATTCAGTAGACGATAGCTGGGGGCTCAATAACATATATGCTATTACATGCATTATGAGAAAGAAGGTCACTTATGCAAAAGTATTGACTTGGTACGGAAACAAGAAAAAATGTTGTATTTCCAAATGACAGCATGATAGCAGTAACCGGCCACAGTTTTAATAAAGCAACTTGTAATTTTCACTTCCTGCAGATCACAAAGTTCTGCTTTAATAACTGGTTTGAGTTAACCCTGGAGCATGCTTGCACGTTGCACTTAATTTCTGTCTTGAGAATTGGATTTTGTTCACTGACTGTACTGTTTAATTCAATCCAACGTCCTTAACCGTAGAAGTAATGGTTTCACTAGCATATAATTAGTTTACAATGAGAGATCATCCTTTCCTCCCTAAACTCAGAAGTCAAGTTAGGTAGTGACATGGATATTTATGGATGAAATTATTATATTGGTCTAATCCCACATGTTAAACAACAGAACATAAAGCAAATCTAATTAGAACAGCTCTACAGGGAAGGTAACTCCATCCTTGCTCTCATGGGTCCAATGAGGGAAATATACTTTCCAGAAGAGACCATTAGGGGAGTACACAGCGACTGATGCATTGAAAGTTTATGTTGTGCTAATTTAAGAAGCTGCAATTGGTTAAAGACAATGAAACATTTAAGAAAAAAGAAAGTACATCATATTTCCAGCAATAAATTGATACCATTGTCTTCATTTATAATCCAGTTAATTCAGAAAAAAAAGTATTGAACAGCACTTGTGTCATCATGAACAAAACCAAGCGATCCTGTGTATTTCTGCAGGGCTAATCTGAATGACCTATAGACCATTTCTAACACCACACACAATGGCAAGATTTGTGTTCAGCATACACTGCCAGATATTGAGCTGTTTATAGTGTTTCTTTGTGCCAGTTTAAACATAAGTTAAAAGTGCTTCCACCCATTGTTGCCCTTTATTATTTAAACTGCAATGGACAAAATTGTGTCTCTCAAGTTTTAAAACAGTACTTTATTTTTAATTGCCTTCCCTGTTGGTTGAAAAGTGGATTTATTGCTATACAGTACATGCACTATGAAGAGCATAGATCTAAAAGTCACATTGCATTGAAGTATGATCTTCTCAAGTGTTCTTCTGCGGCGCACCCACATTTTTTCAACAAAGCAACATTTACTGTTGCTGTTTCCAGGTTTGACAGTTCTCTACAATAAACCTGGCCACATGGTCACTTTCTGTGAAGTTTGAGCACAAAAGTAGTGTGGAATAATACAATAATGGCAACTCATCCATCTAGGGAATATGATCAATTTGAATCCAGGTAACAGTCAAACTAAAGTAAAACGTAATTCAATATCACAGACAAAAAGAACTGTGCTGCAGTCTGCACCATTTAGTTATTCAAAATCAGATTTTTATGAAAGAGGCTTCATGACTGTTCATACCATGCCTACTGCAAGTTGTCCAGAAGGATGTAGAGAAATTAAGTTAAGCTTTTGGAGTAGAAGGCTCAAGAGAGGCTGGGAAATAGATGGACAGAGAAAATAGAAGACATCTTAAGAGCGCCCCATTGAATATTCTAAGCACCAGCACGCTTCCCTGAATCCGTGATGTGCTATAACCAAGCACCAGTTAAATACTTTTTTTAAAAGAAAAAAAAAATCATTAAACAATTCCCACAGTATTAAAAAAAACAGATAAAATGAAATAAAATCATTGTTTTTCTATCTTGTGTCTAATATATAAAGATATGATTGTTTCGAATGATAAAAAGCTGCTTTCAAGTCTTTCAATTAGCAGTACAGTCTTTGAAGGAGGAGGAAAGCTGGGTTTCTTCACCAAACATGCTAAATCAATATCACAGCATGCCCTTTATCTATTGTCAGGGCTGCCACTTCCCCTCCTATCGACAGAAGTGTCACAAGTCGGTATCTCAGGGGCAGCGGTAGAAGTGTCAGATCCCGCTCTCATGTAGACATGCAGTGTCTTTTACCATTTCTTGCAAAGCCACCAATGATAAAAGAAAGAGGGCTACTCTGAATTTCGCTCTCACATTTTTAAACCAAGTGCCTTTTCATCACCGTAGATTGAGTGTTCAATATGGGAAAAAAAGTTTGTTCAGTATGAGTGAATCAGAAATCAACATGCTAGTTAGTAACACAGCACATGGTTAGTAAAATATATGTTTATATATGTTAAAATATATGTTACATAAAAGTGCACCTTTTGAGGGGTGTTCGGTTGCTTCATTTATTGGTGTTTACCAATTTGAAAATAAAACCACAGAGTACTCTGGTTCATGTGCGGTTACTGTATTAAGTACCTTCTTTTAGATTGCTGTGATGCTTGATTGACTCCACCTGCATTATAAATGTGTATCTCAGGTTCTGGGGGTGAGGTAGAGTAGAGGAAGAAAACTTTTGCAGTACTATGTTTATTGAAGAGATAGTACAGGAAACCAATACTAAACAAGACCTTGCTTTATAACCCTGTACCCTTCTAATCATTACCTTCTCCAGTCTGACAGGGGAACAAATTATTTCTGATTGAAAAAGATTTACTGCATATGTTTTCTCATTAGTTAATTGACTTTTTCTGTGTGCTAAGGGAGGCCAGGGGCACAGACTCCATTCATGTCTAGTAAGTGTCAAAGTCCACAGTTTATTTAGAGATGTAGTCTTGCTTTTTATATCTGAGCCAGTCAAACTGACCTATACTCCAAACAAGTACTACTGCTTTGGCTCAACATGTTTAAATACTTCAGTGCTGTGCTGAAACAAAACCAATTTGATGTTCCTGAAGTACTATTGCTATGAATGCTTGGTTTTAGTACGTCTTAAAACTGCCGTTCAGAAACCGTGGGTCACAACAAATACTTTATTTTTTTGATTCTAAACATTTAAAAAAAAAAAATAGTAGTTGTGTTTCTCACAGTTGTGTGGTACTTTTGTAAAAGATGCTAAAATGAAACATGGCTTGATGTTCAGAATGGTTCCCGCATCCATTAACCACTGACTTTGAATCCAGCGGGGGTTGTGTAATTTGATTCAGATATTTGATCGGCATCATGTTATGTGGGTATCTATGTATGATATGATACTGTAACTATGAACTTCCAATTTTACTTAACATGTCTGCCCATCGTAAAAGTGAATTGAATATCCTAGCGCTGGAGTTGCAGGCAGTCCTATCAACCTGACAGAATGCATAGTGTGCAATACCATTGTGATCCATTGAGGGTGGGCCCTTCTCCACACAAAGTACAAGAAGGAAACTAGTCTGAACTCTGACAATCTGTAGGACTGAAACTTTTGTAAGTGTACTCTGAGATTAGCAATGACTTAGCTGATGTATTTTTTTTTTTCCTCACTTCAGACTGGTGTATGTGATTCATTTCCTTCCCAACTTAAATCCCTGCTAAAGCCTGGGGCTCAATGGAGATGACAGCACTGAAAACTTAAAAAAGATTTGTCTGTTGCTAGGTCAGAACTCTGCAGCTCTTTTTGTTCCACACTAGCGGATACACAGTACAGCAGGATTCTTCTGAACTCTTCAGCTCTTTTTGTTCCACACTAGCGGATACACAGTACAGCAGGATTCTTCTGAACTCTTCAGCTCTTTTTGTTCCACACTAGCGGATACACAGTACAGCAGGATTCTTCTGAACTCTTCAGCTCTTTTTGTTCCACACTAGCGGATACACAGTACAGCAGGATTCTTCTGAACTCTGCAGCTCTTTTTGTTCCACACTAGCGGATACACAGTACAACAGGATTCTTCTGTCCTGTTGGAACATTAATGTAATGAGAAGGAAAGCAATCCGTCAACATTACTCCTTCTGATAACAGCCATTTCCATCTCATTCCTGGGGACAATCCAAGACCATCCTGTGAGTTCATGATGAGCATTACTACTCTGTTGAAGCTATTTGAACCTCCTCTACTGTTTTTTTTTTTTTATCAGATTTACAGAGGATGATATTTCATTGAACAAGTACCCATTCAGGAGGGATCAATGCATGCTTCACACTGGCTTTTATTTCTGTTATGAAGTTCAGTTTACTGCCAGAGTTCCAAGACAGTGAATGCAGAATCTGATTGGCTGAGACAATCTTTGAGGTTTATAATGAATCATAAAGACAAGAGGTTTAAATAAATAATCTCCTGGTCCTCACAGCAAGCTGATTTTCACAAATGCGGATCAGGGGCTTGGTACAGGACCACTTTAAAATGCAGCGCCTATTGATTCACATAGAGAATTATTGATCTAGCAGTTAAGCGGGTCATTTGTTAAGAGTGCTTGTTTTCGTGGTGAGTTTGTAGACACAGCAAGGACCAAATTGAACTTTAAAAACCCTTAATGGAGAAGTAATAATTTGAGGTTGATGAAGAGCAAGGAGGTGAAAGAGGCGATTATCCCAAGAATCTAAAGCAAATAGAATGCCAGTATAGTTCTTATTTCTAAACAAGTTATTGAGGTCCCAGTATCTTGTACATGGTGGTCTGCATGAGTTATGACCCCTGATGGTTAATGAATGCAGTAACTTCAGGACTGCTAACTGAGACTATGCAGGAACATCTGAAATATTGTTCTGCATGCTGTGGGTATAGGTAACAGCAAAATAGTTATTGAGAAACCAGATTTATTTATTTATGATTCTTGTCCACAAGCTGGTCATGATGCATTAATATCATGTTATTGATAGCTTTTGTATATTCCATTTGTTTGTATTCTTGGCAGGGGAACTCCCTTGTCACAGATAACGCTGTTCCCTGCAGGAGAATGAGGTAACAGGAAGTAATCGTTGTTGACTACCCATTCGGACAGGTCTGAGAATTAGTGCTATGTCTTGCACCCGGCTCCTTTTCACCCAGCCCTGCTGCCTGCCCAGGCTATACTTGTGCTATTTTAAAACCAGCATGTGACTGTTGACTGGATAATGCATTAATCTTGATATTGGATCAAAATCTATTGAGAAAATTGGTTCCCACGAGAAACATTCATGCGCACACTTGTTTACTTATACTGGTTTTGATGTAGGCAATTACAAAACCACTAAGACCATTTCAACAGCGAGTGGCATGTTCCCTCCACCTGAGCCCATTTCTAATTTAAATTACAGATCATCAGAAATCAAAATCAGCATGCAGTACTGTATGTCAGGAGGCACGTCTATTGACAAGTTGCGTTTCTTTTTATCGGTGGCAAACTAAAGACTCCCAAACACAAATATGTACAACTTTAATGCCTTTTTATGCATATCATTTAAAAGTGAGTGAAGGGATATATATATATCCCTTGTTTTCAGCTCTCGTTGTTCCTGAAACCTGAGCCAGTCCTTGGAATCAGTGCATCGGGATCCTGCAAATGCTGCTGAAAGCAGCAGAGGGCAGCTAATACTATCATTGTAGCAGCATTAGATATGCAGTATAAGGAAATACATGCTAGTACTGAACATGACGTGTTGCAGCTGGAATGAAATGCTAAGGAGCTCAGTGATTACAGAAACCTATTGTATGAAGCAGTCCCAGATATACTAGAATAACCCCCATTCTCTAGTTTACTTTATGATTTTCTTGCAGTGACATTTTTGTGCATTGAAGAGCTTACTTATTTATGGATTTCCGATGTAGCAGAGTCTCTTATTTGGGAGTAAATAATAATAATAATAATAATAATAATAATAATAATAATAATAAATAATTATTATTATTATTATTATTATTATTATTATTATTATTATTATTATTATTATTATTATTTTACAAACCCAGGATTATACTTTTAGGCAAGCACATGTAAAAGAG
Source organism: Polyodon spathula (assembly GCF_017654505.1). NCBI lineage: Eukaryota > Metazoa > Chordata > Actinopteri > Acipenseriformes > Polyodontidae > Polyodon > Polyodon spathula. The sequence goes on along the minus strand of NC_054553.1, from coordinate 1,581,320 downwards.
AAAGCTGCCTAAAACAGAAGCCTAAAACATATGAAAATATAATTTACAGGTTTATTTTTTGCTCCTCTTGCTCCTTTACTGTTGCTGCTCACAAGAAAGAATTCTCTGAATGCCTGTAACTCTGAATGTGGCATGGTACAAGTGTGGAAGTAATCTAATTACTTGTTTTCTGTCTGACAGGAGTTCTCCGGTGATGGCTGTTACCCTCTCTCAAGTATTGAACGTTATTGCCACAGAAGTGAAGGCTCATATTTAATTTTACAGGTTCCCCCTGCCCCTGCCCCACTATTCTCAGAGAAAAACTCATTAATGCATAAGTGAGGAAAATGACTTCCTGTGGTATTCAATTCAGAACCAAATACATAAATGCAAATGGCACAGACACAGCGGAACAGTAAATTCCAGTTAGTAGGTGGCGCTGTTGTACTGCATGGAAACGTGTCTTGATTTTCATGACTATCAGGATATCAGCAGTGCAGAGGACGCTGGTAGACATGGACGGGTCAGGGTTGACATATTGTAGTTTTGTTTGTTGAATTTATTTTATACTACTTTGATCTCTTGAAGGTTTGTTTATAGTGCTGTGCATCTTTTGATAAAGCAGTGATGGTTTGTACATTAGATGAAGATGGTTCTAAAGACTAAATTAGAAACATCAACAACATTAGCCTAATGTAAGCTAAGTTGGTAACGGATATTGATTGTACGGTAACTGCAAGAATGCTTTTGGACACATACTCTTTGAGGATATGGACTCTCTAAATAATCTCTACTGTTTACTCTATTTTTATAGTCCACCAGTGCTGAGTCATTTTGTTAATTCCGGCAGTATGCCTCAACTGTAAATATTTGTATAAAACAAAAGAAAGCAGGGAGGCTTTTATTAATTTGCATTGGACAGTTGCCATGCTGTGGTTAAACACAGCTTGGGAGGGAAGTAAGAATGTAAATGTTATTTTATTTCCTCCCATGTTTATAGCACTACACCTTAAAGCAAGGAAGACTGTGCAGCACATGCCAGCTGTTTGAAAATGTGCTTTCTATCTGCAACTGAGTAGCCAAAAGAGGCAATTTCGTTATTAAAAATCAATAGGGGAAGAAGAAGGAGTTGTTCTTCAGTTGCATCTGTCTGTATAAGACAACTGTGTGCCGGCATTGATTTACAAACACAACGTCGTTATAAGACAATGTGACTGTTAGAGACATTGATTCACATTACAGTTCCAGGCGGCTGAGTATTTCCATACAGTCGTTATCCTTTAACATTTATGTTTAAATTAAAGGAATGTTTGCAACCTAGAATAAACTATGTAACTATGTAAAATGCTTCTTATAATTAAAACCAAAAAAGGTTTACTATAAACACTTCATTTTTCAATGGCACATATGCAATGTAATTGTAATGATTTAGTAATATTGTACACAAAAGTCCAAAAAGGCTGTTCTTGGGTGAATATTTAGGCGGTTGAACAAAGCATGAAAAACTGTTGAAGACCGCAAAAATGGTTCTTATGTGGTATTAGCTTAATAAGGTAGAAAAGTGACAGATCTGGAACAGCTTGAAAAATAATCAAATTTCAGTCAGTGATATTCGGTCACATACAGAGGAACCTTCAGACGTGCAATGCCATATGTTTAATTTCATCAAAGGTTCAGAAAGTGAACTAGTTTGTAGGAAATGCTGAAACAACCATGAAACATAACAAACATCTAAATATTTGGTGTAAATTAATCTTTTCAAGAAAACATCGTGGACCAGAGCTTTCTGCATTATTTTTTTACTGAGTAATTTCTAATTTGTCTTTTGCAATGTTTGAAATTCTGTTTATTTTCTAACTTCACTGTCCCTAGGCCAGCTGCTAATGAACAGATGTCCACATCTTAAAAGCAACATAACAACTGGTGCTGCTCAGAAAGTATTACAGGACACTGTGACTGCTGTACTGTACTAGGGTGCCTTTCACAGCACCCCAGTGCGTCTGTAACAGGGCTATTGAGAAAGATATGCAGTATTTAGTTGAAACATTTGTCAGTTTGACTTCTCCAAGACATGTCTTGTTCTCGCCTAAGCCATTTCTGCACAACCTTTATGTGACTCCTCCGCTCTCTCTCTCTCTCTCTCTCTCTCTCTCTCTCTCTCTCTCTCTCTCTCTCACTCAATAATCTTAATTGGAATAGGCGCAACAGAGTGTACGGTGGCAGTAAGGAGCTATGCATAATAACATTGTAATGATGCGTAACTACACATGTATGTACCAAGTAACTACTATGTAAATACACAGTCATTAGAGACACTTAATTTAAAATGTTACACTTTTTAACTGTAAGATCACAGGCCATTCTTCTGTAATGTATTATCCATGTGTTTTGTGACCTGGGAAATACGGCTGACACGGCAGGTCTGAATTTGATTTGTGTGCTGGCTGGTGCACATCCATTTATATGAAAATCTTATGCTGGCAGTAGTGATTTTTTTTGTTTTAAACGCCTTTGATGTCGAACAGCTGAAACAGCCCAATAATTTTATTAGGTTGTTTGGTCTCTGCATGAGAAAGTGGTGACTCAAGCAACACCTACACTCGCATGGTTTTCATTCATAATTACACATTGGGGCAGTCAGGTACCTGTCTCAGTGACAGGCTGTCTTTTCCTTTGCTCATCACTGACAGTTCTTTGGCTTCCTGGAATACGGTGTGCAGTATGTATGACTGCTATAGAAATAAAAGTGGAAAAATTAAAAAAAAAAAAAACTAAAAAGAAAGCAAACCTCTCAATGATGGACTTCATTTCTGTCGATGCTCTCCTAATCACAGCCTTCCCTTCCACTCACAGAGCGACTCTGTTTTAACACTCAGGATCTACCTTTGCGTGTGTTGCAAGGGGAGTTGTAGAGATTTTTTTCCGCAAGTCCTTTTTGTGAAAAAAGTTGCGCTTTTGAATGAGATTCAAAATAGGTGCTGTGTTAGAAAACAAAATGGGTTTGCGAGTTGTTCTCTCACAAGTGCTTTTCTCTCAGTTTTTGAGGTGCAGGGGCTATGCCTCGTCAAGCCCAAATAATGCATCTTCATTTTGCAAAAAGTTGCTATGGGTAGAAACGTTGAGAGAGTTGGGGTTGATTTCCTGTGTTAATTCATGTTAATTTATTCATTTCCGCAGCGCTGTGATAATTGCAGTATCTCTGCAACTCTTTTAGATTTCATTCACTTGCGATTTCATGCAAAACATTCGCAGAGCAAGCAGAGTTGCGAGAAAGTTGAGAAAATTTGCATGGTCTTTGAATATTTACCCTTGGTCTTTATCCGAAAGATTCTGCTTCTCGTCAGCAGCGTGTTGTGGATCACAGGCTAGCCATAATGTTGCTGGACCAAGACACCTGCATCTCCAGAGTCCCTACAGGGAGGCTTTGATGAAGACAGATGGCACTGGGCTTTGGCCTTCAGTTGCTGGAGGATTGGACTCTAGACGGCCTATGTGAAGGGGAAGCAGAAATATAAATAATAGACCTTAATTTTGTTCATGGAAAACTGGGTGGGAATTACTCAAATAAATGGCACCCAGATTATATGAACTGTGTATTCACCAATATTATAAATGTATGTTATTTACATTGGACTTTACGTTGCTTGTATTTTTATAAGCAGGCCTGGTATTCTATGAGGGAATGGAAAATATAGCAGTGGGGATTTTTATAACTTCTCCAACTGAAGAAAGGGCTCCAGGGAGGGGAAGTATGCTACGTCTAGGCCTTGTTTCTGAGAGGTTTCCAATAATGTATGGGTCAAGTTGACAATTAAGCATTTAAGATATCCTTGCTTGGATTACTGTGCCGTGCAATTGAAACTTGACTAAGTCCCCAGAGTTCGGAGGTGTTTGCTCTTCGGGGCTCTTCTGAAGTGTTGGTGGTTAAATGCAGCTGGCACTCCTGTCTTTTATAACACCAAGCACCAGGCTTTCCTGACATTTTGTCAGCATTTCTTTTACTGTAATGCCGGTTCATTGAAAGGATGGATTGGGTGAGAGAGGAGTGCTAGATTTGTTATTTGTCGTCTTTTTTTTTTTTTTCCCACACTGAATTTGTAAAAAGAACACCACACAAACATATTACAGGTCACTTACTTTCTGTTCCTGGCAGACAGTTCTGTCCGTATTGTGGCTTTCAAGTCCATCTTAAAAAAAAAGTGCAGTATGTGTGTCTTCTGGAAAGGTTGCAGACCAGTCACGATGCCCAAGCTGAAATGACTCTACGATTTAGAAAGCAGGATTGATCACAACTTTGGGAAACCTGGTCACATCCACTCAGCAGTTCAAAAGTCCACTGTGCAATTCAAAAGCAGAAAGCACGAAGCAGTAATCTCACAATATTACCCTTGATCCCCCTAGCTGGTGTAAGGCAATATTGTTGGCCCGATTTTATCTGAGCACGCTAAAACGTTACTTGTGTTTAACAATTTGCAGTAATAAAGCTCTGCACACAAGATGCACAGATCCGAGCTGTCGGATGAAATTGATTTTCTGCTCGCCTCTTCCGAACGAGATTCAGAACTCTGCAATGAAAGTCAAAGGATTAATCCACTACCTGCCCACACCACCCCTCCAATAATGAAGTGCTTTCAAGTGGGTGGAGTTCAGCAGCACTCTCATTTCCTCAAATACAAATCAAATCAAGGAGCATAGCTAGTCCAAGCACCTGAGAAGGGAGGTGAATTTCCAGCCAATTAGTATAATTTACAAACTCCAAAGAGTGGCTCGCACATGCAGGGCTGAAGATTAATCAGTCATTTATTCCAGCCCCTGTTATTCAGTCTATGAGTTTCCCTCGTATTAAATAATATGCTGTCAGGTTTCTGAGTGATTGCTGATTCTTTAGGAAATATTATTACATGTTTCACATATACTGTAATGCTCCCTTTAGGTTGATTAGTGTGAAAAGGGTTGATTACTGTGGACTTCAAACTGCCTCAGTGTTTTCAATGCATGCATGCAAACACCTCATGATTTCATCCATACCCGTGGTCGACTGCTATTCAAGTGGCCAGATTTCTAAGTGACATTACTCAAATTCTGTATTCTTCTTGAAATTAGGTCCGACTAATTATCTTTGTACCTATTTTTTTTTTTCATATTATCTTTTAATCTCTGCGGTCTTCTATTGAGTTCACTCTGGTAAAAGTACCTACAATCCCATGGTGTGCTGAAGTGTTTCATTATTAAAGAAATGAAAACTGCATTCAGGTCATATTTAAAAATAAAAAAGGAAACATAGTTCAAAATAAAAGATGGTCTGTCTGTTTAGTGAATCCAAAAATATGGCAAATTCTCAGGCAGGTCTCTCGTATGTCTCCCAGCCTAAACAATAGCTCATTCTTCTATCTATGGACAAAGATAACTAGGCAGTGGGTGAGACACTCTGTCTAAGTGTCACAAGTGACACTTGAGCTTGTGTATATACTGTAGCAAGTGTAGCCATCTGTATCGTGTCATGGAAGTGCTTCAAAACTAACCTGTGATTGAGAATACTGGGGACTTTTCATTGCCCTTGGGACTGTAATTCTCATTGCAGGTGACATGAAAAAGCAACAGTTGTTTATAGGATTTTACACAGCTTCTATGCACTGCTGCTAATAGGTATGAAACACTGGGGTTACATAATTCACAAGGGAGTTCACTTCTGTAGTTCGAAAGAGAGGGAAGAATCCTGCAAAATTGAAGACTGGAAAACCACTTTACTGTGCTCTCCGCTGCACTCCCAAGCCATGTACATTCCTGTCCTCAATGTGCAAAGCAGAGATTAAACTAAAGGAAATGCTAAATCTGAGATGGATGTTATCTCACTTCCACTGGGAAGAAACTGTCCTGATACTGCTTTCCCTGCTGATGGTTCAAAGAGCCGCCAGCCTGAGCAGGTAGAAATGCAGTAAGTATGTCTTCATGCAGCCAGAGACAAATCTTCATAACTCTTTAGCATGGCTCTTGGTAATATGGTCTTGTGTGAAAAGTAGTGGATTAAGAAAGTTAACCGTAGACATTCCCTAAATCTGCACAGTTGTCACCGACTAAACGCCCTGTTTTGAATGGAAACTATTTGAGATGTAACCATAGCTATTTTTGGCAGACACAACAGAGTTGCTAGGGAGACTAGATTGCCAGTGTTCCAAACTCTCATCATGGTAACAATATGGTATAAACAAACCAAACTCATTGGCATGAAATTGCCCATGATTAAAACAATGATTTAGTTTAGCTTGGCCTCTGCGAGGGTTCATTAGTCCGATGTTTTTTTTTTTTTTTTTTGTTTGTTTGTTTTTTTGCGGGGTTTTTAATTTGTTTTTTTGGTGATTGTGTTAAACATGCAGAGGGATTTAACGAGAAGCACTTAATAATAACATGTTGTTGTTGTTGTTGTTGAACATGTGTTATTATGGAGAAATGAAAAGTAGGACTGGGTGTCTATAGCCACCGGGTCTCTATGGCAACGTGTTGCAGTATACTGCAGAGCAGATAACATAGCTTTCATTTTTATTTATTTCATTCCCCAATCTGTGATCAGGTTGTGATCCCTGTCTCTTAAGAAACCGTAAATGCTTCACAATGTTAGGTATCTACTATAAAATCAGAAAGCTGAGGACATGTGTGCTTTTATTATGTAGACAAAACTAATTTCCTCCAAAGCTTTTTGTTTCACACTTTCCTCCAGAAACGTTCCAGGATTGAATAATTTTGCTCCTAATCTAAATGTTTGGACTTCTGCAGCGTCCTGTTTCATTTCTGAGAGATGGAAATGATCAAGACCCTCAGCTATTATTAAAAACAATACACCCTGGTGGCTCAAAGATATACAAAGGTGTGTGGTGCTTTCAATACACTTAAGATACTAGCATCTGAAGGTGTTGCCAAGAAAAAAAAACTGTAAGTGTGCAGCGATCAACATAAAAGTGCATGTCTTTGAGCTTAATCATTTGAGAGGTGAGATTTTCTGAAGCATTGGAAAAAAGAACAATAAAAATGTTTTGTTAGGCCCCCAGACACCAGTTTCTGTAAGTGTAGCAGAGCTTCGGATGAAACGCGCTCACACTAGCTAAGATTAACCTCTTCCCCTTTAAAAAAAGGTGATGCTGCAAAGCTGAAACCCCAAAGGTTATGATGTATCAAAACAGCTGTTAGGATGTCTAGTATCTACTGGTGTTGCTCATATGATTTTGCTTTATGATGTAGCGATTTTTATTGTTTAACTTTAGAGGCTATGGAAAGAATGGTCCCTAGTCTGTAGTCCAGTACTGCTTGTTAGCTTTGGTAAAATTGAGTACCTAGATGAAGAACGTGATATGCCAATTATAGCGCCATTAACAGGAAAGCAAAAAGAAGGATGCAGTACACACAAAACTTGATTCAAAATAACCCAAACAGAAGACATTCTTTTTTTTTAAGTGCTTGAGTCCTTTTATGCACAGTTTTTGATCTGATTACAGTCATTTTACTCATCCTGTGTAATTTTTCAATTCCAAGTACAGTAAATAGATACGCTTAATGTTAACCAACTCTGCATATGTTGTAAAGCAATTCAAACAGTACATGCATTTAGACAGTTTTTGTGTGGTCCATGCTATTTGCATAGGATTACAGTAATTGGAGCAGACTATAATATATGCATTGCCCTTGTATTTGTGTACAACATGCACACATACTATGACAGAACGGAGATAAATAAAGACAGGCATCCTACATAGATTCTGTTTAATCTATGTAGGCAGAGCAAAGTGCTGTAATGGCCCTTTGGAGTCCCTGGAATGATCACGTGTGAAAGCTACAGTGGTGGAGTGCTGTTGTTTTCCAGAGCACACTGAGGATGCAGTCGAGTCTACTCCATATCTCTCAGGTGACCTGCCCTAACTACTTGAACGGATATTGCAGTTCCGGAGGTCTAAGGTGGATTGGAAAGTTAGTCCCAGCAGGAGCTCTTCAGTTAGTGAGTGATAATTGTAATGCAATCCATTCTTTCATAGAGTCCGGTCCACAATGAAGCCGATTGGATTTTAAAGGGAGAGTCTAAGTATATATTGAAATATTTTATAATATAAGAAGACAGAAATAATAATATTAAAAAAGAAAAAAAAAAAAAATCTTAATAAAAAATATCCTGCCTTTTTATTAGAAGCTCAGTTTTTAGAATACAATCTAGAGTCGGCTGATACGCTGAGGGATCACTGCCATGCTTCAGGGCTTCAAGTACCAGGTTGTTATGAGTCTCAGATAAATCCAAGACAGTTATCTATAAATGGCATTGCCGCGCTGCATAATCTGGGTATGAAAACTATTTCATACCTGCAAGGCCCTTAGTTTAAAAAGCTTCATCAGCAGATTTAAAATATGTACTTCTCTGAAATCTCTCCACACAGCTTTAATGCCTACAGGCAGTTATTATTAGAAGTGCTGTAGTTAGGTATGGGTTTGATGAACTCTTGGTTCAGGGGTCTGCCAGCACTCTCTCTAAAGTGCTTAGGTTTTCATGAAGCCCCATGGCAGTACATAATACAGTACTTACACATTGTTCTGCATGCACACTAATTTGCCCCAGCATTTTAGCATAGTTAATCTTATTTACAACATATGATCACCTAGCCATATAATTCCAGATTTTACAATTTTAGATAATTAATTTGATGCAGATCTTCCAACACCACCAAGTACAGTAAACATGTCAAGGCAAACACATTTACACAGCTGAACCTCGCTAGTCTCATTGTATAATGCAAACAAAAAATGTGAACAAAAAAGCAAACAAACACATACTGTGCTCATCTGTTTGTCTTTAACACAGTAAAGGAGAAACTATGATATAAAGGGTAAGGTATATTTAATAAATCATGTAAATCATGAGGACATATATTTTAAATGTATAACAGATGATATTCACTGCCACCATAAAACAAATGCCCTTGACATAAATATATTTAAGCCAATACTTACCTTGAATACAATGCAAACACCTCCAACTTTAAAAGCCTTCTCCTAAAGTCAATGTAAAGGCATAGTATAAACTATTGTATAATTTACACCGTGAATCTTAATATCCATATAAATTAACGGGTTTTGCTAGCATTTTTGACAGGGCCTTCAGCAGAAGCAATTATGGAACAGATTCTAAGATCAAATCTAATAAAACAAGCATTTTATTGCAGTTCCCTCTGGGGATGGGGGGGGGGGATATTGCTGTCTTTTAGATACAATGTGAACACTGTGTTGTACCTGATGCACTTGGTATTTAATTTGATTTGTAAGAATTTGTTAACAGTTTGATCACCATTCAATATATTTCACCTTCAATGCAGGAGGTACTAAATTTGATTAAACCTTGATAAAGGTGTTCGTATTTACAGTTCATTGGTCGATGTTCACATCAGTTGAATAGACCCCAAGTACTAAAATATATATTATCCTACATGAAAAAAAAATCTAAATAGATTTTGAACATGTTGTTCATATATTTAAAGTAAAGAGTCAGAATATGTATCATAAAGCTATGTATTTAAAATTACCCATATACACCATATCAGAAATATAACGAATACTCCAAAGGAATATTATTGAAAAGGGCGTCCAGCACTTAGCAGGTGGCACATGCTGTGTAGTAAATATTGTAGGTGCTGATATAATTCTATTCTTGGGTTGTGACTGTGAAATGCATACTCGTGGGTTCATAATTCAGTTTGCATTATGTTTTAGGAAATGCTATTTTTGGACTGAGTGGTTTATAGAGGTCGGCACTGTTTGCCTTCAGAAGGAGATACGGTGTCTGCCTCCTCTCTTATCCTCTTGAGTCTGCGTTATCTCCCCCTGAGAGCAGGGCTATCACTTCCCTTGAAGCTGTTGACACAGGGCTTCAGTGTGGGAGGAGAACATGGAAAAACAAAGACATTATCTGAGTCGAGGGAACTGATCCATACTATCAGAATGTAGAGCAGGTAAAGACGCATAATATATATCAATTATAAAAGGACCCCTGCATGTTTCACCTGATTTCAGGATGTCCCTCTGTCTGTCTGTCTGTCTGTATGAATGAATCAATGAATGAATATTGCTGCTTGTGCAGCCCATTTTGTTAGTTTCAATAAGAAGCACTAATTAAAACAGAAGTGTAATTAAGTAGCACCATTATACAATGTAGACTGGGGGAAATAAAGAGATTCACACATTTAGTTAAGATAAAACTCATAGCACAGTCTATCGTGACTGAATTCTCAATCCACTTCATGTATCCTTTTGGACTACAATGATTTATCAGTGCATTTCGTTCAGCACGAAACTGAACAGACAGGTACTGTGATGCATCTTGGAACATGACTTTGTTACTCAGTGTTATAATGCCTGATAGACCACTGGTGGCAGCTGTCAGGGTTCCTCGGAAGCATGCCCCCTGTTTGCACGTGCATTTGGCACACACCTTAATCTGGTCATGTTCACCTTCGGGGCGGGCAAAAAGTTTCATTCTCTGCTAGATGAAGACTAACTCCGTCACTTCAGGCCCTGTGGCTCTGAAAATCAATTCACAGCTAGGTCGCACACTGCATTTGAAGTGTATAATCTAGCCATCTGCTTCCTACAGAGAGAAACCAGTCATCTCAAACCCTTTAAAGTGCCTGCAAGGTTCGCGCTATACTGCAGGTAGCCCTTCTTACTGATGCATCATTGAAAAAATTCGAAATAATTATGTCTGAACAGGGTTCTCTCAAGGACATAATCTGAGTAACAATACTAATTCTCTGCAGTAAATGATTATGCAAATGAATCACTATTCCTAAAGCACGGTTTGTCACAGCTAGATGTACAGATAACAAGCCCTACACTCCTTCAATATGCATGTCATAGTGCATGAGGTGTTATAACAAGGGGCTTGATTGCACCAAGTTTAATTAGGTTCAGAAATATACAGCTTCTTTTCATCTTAATCAGAGATTCACATTTACATAGTTGCCCTAAAACCTTTTACGTAATGGTAACCCTGTACAGCAGACTTGAATTCAACCCAGTTACTTTGAGCTACAGTAGATCTGTAGCTCTAAAGAATAAATAGTTTCCTACAGTAAACTATATATAATATTCAAGGCAGATTAGGCTGCCACTTTGTGTCACAAGCCAGAGAAATGTGCAGTGCAACCTGCTAGTTCCCTGCTAGTGCCTTCCCATTCCTACAGATATTAAAGTCTGTACATCATGCTGTATATATATATATATATATATATATAATATATATATATATATATATATATATATATATATATATATATATATATATATATATATATATATATATATATATATATATTATATAGTTGGATATATATAATGTCGGTAACTATGTCAAGAACTATTTGCCCTAACTTGAATATACAATATATTAAATATGGAAGGCAGAGAATTGGAAGATCGAGCAACAGCTTTTATAGTTGCAATGGATTAATATAGTATAGAAGCAGTCTTCAATTATTGGTAACACTTTATATTAAGATGATGCTTATCAATGTTGTATAAATGTTTTGAAAAATATATAATAGATGCTTAATAACTATGTTATATGGTATTAATAAAGCATTATATGTGGTTTATAACCATGCAATAGCCATAAACAGAAATATAGTTTTATAAAGGGGCAGTTTTTAGCCATCTATTGTTCTTTGGGGTGTTTAAACATAATTCCGTCTATTGCTATTACGTGGTTATAAACCATCTATATTGCTGTATTAATACCCTATAACATGGTTATTAAGCATATGTTATATATGTGTAAAATGTTAATAAGCAGCACCTTAATCTAAAGTGTTACCCAGTTATTTAATTAAATACATGTTAAGAATTTGTAGTCTAGTCTGTCTGAATTGCTCTTAATTATGGCATCGCTATCTATATACAGCAATATCTTTAAATAAAAAAAGTAACCAATAGCAAAGTAAAGTATTGTTATTAAGATAAGTGATTTGTTGTTGTTTTGGGCACTGTGTGCACTACACAGAATTCTTACACACAGCTATCATATTCTCTGATAGCTGTTCAGCAGCTATAATGAAATGCAGCATGTACCATTAAAATGTAATCCAAGGGCTTGTTACAGATAAGTATTCTTCTTTGAAGGTTAAGGAAAACAATTAAAGCTGAGGGAAAAAAATACATGTTGTAGAAATCATTAAATAGGAAATGGCTTTTTCATTGTATATATTTTTTTGATTTACACATTCCTTTCATTAATTCGGGTGCAGCTCTGTTTTGTCTCGTGCATTCTATGAATGTTTATAAGGCTTGTTAGGAAATAATCTTCTTAAATTCCTTTTGTTGGTCTGCTTGGAGCTGATAAACCTGCACTACTTGTATTGTTTATTGAATTGCATTTCAAACAGATATTTGTAACCTGACTGTGGAATTCTAATAGCTCATTTAAAGCTAATTATAACAGGTAGACAGGTGTGTTGCTTTTCTCAGGTCGTCAAGCAGATCTTTTCAACATTGCTTTGTGCAGCTCACTTTGGCCTTAGCTGACCTGGCTAGACCTGGCCATACTCCAGTCTGATAGCTGTATGCTGCACACTAGTTTCACACCCGTTCGGACTGACAGATATTATCTCAAATGCATGCTAACTGCTTAATGGCACAAAGGTTTAAAAGGGTCAGCCTTGACAAAATAAGAAGAATTGTCATTGAAAAGAATGACTGATGGGGGGGGGGGGGGCTCTACATCAAAGAGTAATGCTGCTAAAACATCTAGGCTGGATGCACTGTATATACAGCAAGAGCATTTCACATGTCTGAATCAAGCAGCTTCATTTATGAACACCGCAGCCCTAAAAAGTTAACTGTGCCTTGATTTGTTTTGTTGAGTTTTTCCCTGAAGCACATCTATTGAAATATGATGGTATGCATCATTTATTAGCACACACCTAAAGGGACCCCAGGCACAGAGACTGCAACATGTTTTCATCTTGTGTTAACAGGTGCAGGTAAAGGCCTGGTTGCTTATGTGTCTATTCCTTGTAAAAATATATATTTCTAATTCAAAGTGCTTAATAGTACAGGGTAGCAGATTCTCTAGACTTGGAATAGCACAGCTGATATTTCTGCGTATGTTTCAAAGTTTCAAGGTTAAGTCATTTTAAATAAGTGCAGATGCCAGATATACCTTGTAAGGCAGTGTTTAATAACCCCATAAAAATAACTTTGAAATACAGAGCCCCCTCTAAACAGGCTTGGTATAGTTTCAAAGCAATGCACTAAGATCTGTAATGTGTTGTACACAAGGGTGTCAAATGCACTTCCCTCAGCTCTCACAAGGTGGCAGCATTAAGTGTCACGGCTCCCTCTAGAGGACAAGGAGAGATTACTTGCAAGTGTTTCTAGAGCTCACTATTTTCTTTCTGAATCGTCCAGCCTGCTGTCAAACAAACACTGCCTTGAACGAGGCGTAAATAATGACATTACCCTGTCTGGAGATTATCTCGATGTTTCTTTAACAGTGATGACAAAGAACACAAACAGCCCTGAAACTTGCCAGCAGCATAAACATTTCTTAACGCTCTGTATCACAATGCAGCAAACTCATTGCTTTGCTATGCTGTATTGTCAATTCAATGCATCCAATGAAATGACATGTTGCATTTAAGAAGTACTGTTTTTCTGTGTCTATGTGTGAAGCTTTCTAAAACTTCTACATATATGTTTATTTATCCCCAATTCTTCTGTTCAGATCCCCTGGGTTTGCTCAAGCTGAGCTGAACTTCCTTGTTTTATTAAATCCAGTTTTGTACTTGTGACACGACGCCCACATGAGCACAATGGTGGATTTGTACTCACCAGCGTGGAGAAGATGAAAAAGAAAAATGAGATCCTACTCTTGGCACAGGTTGCTTCCTGATTCTGGGATTGTTGTTCCAAGTACCCCCCCCCATTGTTAAACACCTCCAGACTCCAACACCCTGGAACTTCTGAGCTGAACTCTGGCAAGGACACTGAGATGTCATTTCAAAGTTGCACCTGCAATGTTCTGTAATGTTCTGTAAGATAAGCTGCTTGTGATATTGTAGATCACTCTGTTACCTCAGGATGTAAAAGATGTAATGGGGTTACTGTATATTACACCGTGCCACTCGGCGGTTGATTGCTCTAAGTGTTATCCTGCAATTTTTTGATATGCAGTTGTCCAATGTCATAACTTTATTTAGGAGCAAGACCACTAAATTGAGCAAAAGTGGCTCAGAAAAGGAACTGTGAATTGCAACCCACTGAGCTCAACCTTGAATGCTCTGATGAATGGGAATAATTATGAAACTACCTGGGTCACAGAAAAAGCAGTGCAATCTCATTCCCGCTTGGGCAGGGAGTGAAATGTAATAACAAGGAGGCTGAAATTGAACCCCCATGCTCACATTGGCTAAGACCTAAACAAAACAACACTGGGATTAGCACTCCTTCCATAACATAAGCAGAGTAACCAAATCAGGTTCACGTCTTTACTGCTTCCTTTTTTAAAGTTTACCCCGGTGAATTTACACAGTAATTTTGCAGGTTGCTATGGTTTTACTATGCTTATACCATACATTTACCAAACTTTACTGTGCTTGATACAGTGCTTTAGCCTAACTCAGATGTGATGTGCCATTCTTGCTTGTGTTTTAAAAAGAGATGCTGCTGCCTCCTGGTACCTAATCACTTCCTGTGTTGCAGCTAAAATGTCCTCCATTATTGTAGCAGCAATCATAACATGTGACTTGCAGCAACTCTGAGCAGCTGGTTCTCAGATGCCTGGCCTGGGCTCCTAATTTGTGCAATAATAATAATCCGTTCTTTCTGTAATCATACTGTGCATAGCTCTTTTGTACAGGAGAAAGCCAGTGCAAGCGGTGTGAAATAGTTTCAGACAGAAGGGGATATAGATGAATTGCAGCGTGCACGGAGACAAAGGCATTTCTTTCCTGAGACGGGGGAGCGTGGATCACAGCCGCGGTGTTAGATGAACAGCATGATTCACTGTGAAGTTTGTTGTGCCATGCAAACTATCAAGTTTCACCCGGCAACAGAACATACATTTACACATACCTTCCGTAAATATAAAAAGATTACGGCTGTTACCAGTCAGCCCTGTAAAGGGACAGCGTTGAATGGCAGTATCTCTTTTAAGACCCCTGGTACATTGCCTTAGCTCTTCTTACACAGAAGACATGTGCAGTGCCAGTTTTGAGAAGGAATGAGGAATGGCACACATCGAATGTTGTTTCAGTTGTGCAGTTCATTTACGACGTAGAGGATCAGCAGATAATTGTCTTTCAGCTTCATGCATGGTTTCATGCCCATGGTAATTCAATTCAATGCACATGGTCAGTCTTCAGAATGTTCCTGACATCTCCTTTAGTAAAGACATCAAACTAAAATCATTGCTGCATGCAAAGCTAGACAACCACCAAACGTAATTCACTTTGTATTGCTTGGCATCTTAAAAAACATACTATATATATATATATATATACAAAGAGAGAGAGAGAGAGAGAGAGAGAGAGAGAGAGAGATGCTTATCCTATTCTGATAACACTTGAAAAATATATTCTTTAGCACTAAAAACTGGAGATGCCCTCTGTCCATAAGTAACACTTGCATTTTTGGATGTATCTCAAGCTTGTTTTCTTACTAGCTTAAATTAATCTGGCCTGCATAACTGACTTCTTCATTTCTGCACGTGACCTAAATAACTCACATGCTATGTTAAGGGCCTGGAAGGATCTGCTGAAATTGTGCTGAAGTCTCGTTTTCTGCAGTTCCCTGTAGGGTTACCTCTCTTTGTAGAGCTCTAACCTGCTATAGCTTTCAGCAAATGTATACTAGACCCCTGACTTTTTTTTTCTTTTTTTCCTGGCAAGTTTGCAGGCAATATAAAGAAAGCAATAGAAATTCTAATTCTAAAGTACCATTTAGAAATTCAGTGAATTGATTAAAGTAAAGTCAGCCAACCACCAATCATGGTTGCTTTTAAAAGTGATTAACCTTTATGCAATTCGCAGTAATTATATACCAAGACTGTGCCATAGGCAGAACATGTATACAAGAAAGACTGCAATGAACTGGAAGCCTGCTGCTAGTATTGTATGGTTTATACGTTGCTATGGGCTGTGTCAGTAAAAGCACAGCTGGGATGACACCCTTACAATAAGTAATAACTGCCTTAAGCACAGCTGGACCATTTGAAAGGTTTATCTTAATGTGTGAATTACACCAACTCTTTACCTCACCTATTATTAGCGTTATTATTGCCAGTCCCCATTTTCTCTGGGCTGAAGATTGTTTGGTCCTTAGACATACACAGAGTACCACACTGTAGAGTCAATGTATAAACGTGTTATTAATTATGCTATTAACAACTATCGAGAAATAACAACACATAATTACAATTCTGATAATACTGAAATCCTTTTTTTTTTTTTTTTTTTTGCTATAACATGAAGAATGTTAAATTATACACAATTGCATGATTTATATTATCACTTATAACAGAATCCTAAATGAAAGTGTCACCAGAAACGAGAGATTGTCTCTGATGTCAAAGTCAGGACTTGCAAAAGCCTTCTAAATAACCCATAGAGACATGTGTGCTCAGGTGCACCGTGACAGTGATCAGTATTAAATTAACATTTGTGGAAGTGTCCCTTGTCCATTGCTCACGAAGCCCATTCTGCTTGTTCAGCAAAAGAAGCATAAAATATGCAGATTGAATTGAAAAAAGAATACCTCTGTCTGAATGGTGCTCCGGCCGCAAGCCCACACCGTACTCCTATCACATGACGCCTGTGTAACTGAGATTACCTTGAGCACGGAGATAGGGAGGCAAGTTGGTACAGAAGATTGAATCAGCACCAGCACACACTCCCACTGCCAAACCAAACTGGCCACAAATCAAACTATAAGGAGGCTCTGTCCTTCTCTTACTGTGTGATCTCACTCCGCAGGCTGTTTATCAGTACAGACCACAGAACTGCCTCACTCTGGCGCTAATTTGGCAAGCGTGGTGCTCCTGCTCAGTAGGGAATTGCGTGGTAGCATTTTGGAGTTCATGAGCAGCAGGCAATAAGGATTCAGAGTCTTGAGGACTGCAGGGTGCCCATGGCACAGCGCAATGATCATCTTATTGCCAGAGTGTTGGTGTTTCAGACCATGTGGTCTCTGTCAGTGTACTTATTTTCACTTGTGTTATTTATGTTGGCCTTTAATGCATGTTTTATTTATTTTTTTCTATACAGCATGCAGTCTGGAAACAATTCCATGTTCTTTTATTGTACTTAGTAGATTGAACCACTTATGTTGTATAGTGGAAAAAAAATGACCATGGTTTTAAAACAACATTCAGGACTTTAACCAACATGTTTTAACATTTTCTCCCAACACCATGGACAACAGCTGCAACAATGGTTTTCCATAAGGGTTGGTTTGTATGAGAAAATGAACCCCTAACAACCCTAGCATCAGAACACACAGCAGCGTTTTAGATGAAAATACATAAATACATTACCAGAAGGAACGACAGTTACTGGTTGAAAATGTCATCTCTCTACAGCTTTCTAACAGTGTTAGTTTAAAGGATCCAATTATAATATAATGTTATTAAATGTTGTGATGATTATTAACAAGGAAAAAAGTTGTTATTCCAACAATAATACTATTGTATTGCTGCAAGGCGTGTTATAAAGTAATTATAAGGTCTACATGTTCTAATAACACAATGCCATAGCCTGTTGTGATTACAAAGAACTGTATAACATTGTTAGAATGTCAACTATTTATAGATACAAAAGTGACGATTTATATGTGATCCTTTAACTAAGTGTTCCTAAAATAGCCTTTAACTCAATTCATCAGCCTATTGCTTCTGTATAAAATATAATAAATAACACCAAACACAGCACAAAGAAAGCAGAAAAAACAGAGCACTCAATGGAGAAGCAGAAATAAAGAAATGTATTATTACACAATTCGTAATCTTCTGTATTGTAACAATTGACCTCCCTGCATTTTCGAGAGTTATTTCCCAGGCAGATCACCACAGACATCATTTTTTTTTAATGCCTTCAGCATGAATTTTATTAACCTGTTTATGGGCTGCATTCTTCTTCTTCTTGACACAGCCCATCTTGCTTTTTTAAGAGCTGTATCTAACTTCAGTTTAGCTGCTTGCATGCAGTGCCATAAATCCCAAGGTAGTTAGGCTTGTAAAAAGACAGACATTTGAACCTTTTCTGGTTCGTGGATCACAATGCTACGTGGCACTAATAGGAATTCATCAGATCCTCGCATTTTGTCCAGTGCAGTCTCTCATCTACCGGGCCCCAAATCCCTTGGATAAAGATAAAGGAATCCCTGCTGATTTTTTGGAATAAAACCAGATTATTGATGGACATGAAGTGATACTTTAATGCACAAAAAGGTCAGTCACTATTTATTAAATAAATTAGACCGGAAACTGCTCTTTGTACAAATTATTTCCATTTTTGCAATGCATGTGCCAGGTGGCAATGAGCTGCACAAATGGGAATAGGATTTCTTTATGACGCATACGTTTGTTCATTTATTTTTTAAAAAACAGTTTATCAGAAGATACAGGCATATGTTAAAATAGTTTTTAAGTAGCCATTATCCTCTTAGAAACAGTTGCCACAGTGATGCTCCCATATAAACCAGCTGCATATAAACCACAACAAACAACCAGTAGAAACAAAATGATGTTGGCAGAATCCTGCTTTGTAGTTCTGTTTGTCATTTTTAGACTGTTTGGTGTTAATGCAGCAGTCAAACTAAACCCCAAGCACCACACTTTATGTTAAGGCTGTAAGTCTTTTGAAACATGATCAGGCTCAATTTAATAGTACAACAGTATACATCATTGGCTCCCATGAAATGCATATTACATTGTGTCTGCCTGTCTGTCTGTCTGTCTGTCTGGCCATTGGCATCAAATTTTTCTTTACAGGTGTGCATATGAATTTTCATGCAAGCTGAGAAAGGCATTTATGTTGAAGTTACTGTGCATTAAAAAAAAAAGTGTATTAAATTCCCTCAGATCTTTATTTAATCACTACAATATGTCTGTTGATACAATTGCTCCCCAAAAGCAATCTGCTTTGTGTGCCAAACTACACGACCTGGATGCAATCTGCATTCTTCAGGGTGATATAGGGTTGCTTTTAAATAGCTACATTTGGTTTCATCCTGATAAAAGGTTTTGGCACAGAGCGTAATCATTTGTAATAGTAATTGCTATTAGTGGTATTTTTCCCCCTGCGGTGTCTCTGTCAGGAGAGCCACTTTGTGCCTCTGGATCTGTGGCTTTTGAACATGAAGATTTTATCTGGCGCGTTTGCCTTGCATCCGGTTGCTAGGCAGAGCAAACACTTTTATCCGTTGACCTGTTTGTACGCCAGGGTTGTTTATCTGGGATCCTGATAGAAACACTCCCTGGGGATTCAGCCTTCTAGCAGCGTGGCCTTGGCTTGAGGAGGGGTTGTGCACTCTTCATCGTGCTGACCCGCAGGGACTGGAGCTCTGCTGCTGAGACCCCCTTTAGACCCCTGAGTGCACATTTCTGTAGGAGTGTGATGTTTAAGGTGAAACTGGAAGGTGAGTGTTTTAGTACAGCGTCCTCCAACCTGTTTCATAAGGGATACGCTGCCTCGAGCCGTCCAAAAGACACTTTCAAACTTTAAACAAAACATTCTCATTAAAATAGCCATTTCAGCAGCCCATAAGATAGAAGGGAATTGGGAGAGAATGTCTAATTTATTTTTTTTATATTTCTGTGATTTGTGCATTTCATCTCAGAGATCCACAAATGATGATTTGTAGTCTTTTACAGAGAATGGGTGCTTTTAGAGGAAAAAAACTTGAGCGCTACACTCCTTTTTTTATGCACTCCTCCAGATCTTCCAGGTGGATTTATAGAATTATAATACAGTTCTTTCCATCTATATTTATCTAATACTCCCTGTGGTACAGCGATGTCTCATATAGATTGGGTACCCTACACTTGGGAACTGCTTTCAAGCACAATGAGCAAGCGCTCCACAATGTTGTGAAAGACTGATGCAGGTGGTCTGTTCCAATATGACACAGAAATGGCCAAGGAGGCTGTGCCCACTGATATATACTGCTTCAATCAACAGGACAAGCCATGCTGTTTGCAGACAACATCTAAAGATAAAACAGCTTTGTGTGGTGTGCTGAGCCCTACAATAGCTTATGCCTTCAATGTTTATGGTATTTTAAGCATGCATGTCTTATCACACCTTTTCATTTTTCATCGCGCTGTGTGTAGTTGCTATGCAGATTAAACAGGGTTCTCTGACAGCTTGTTTTCTCAGACATGACTGGGTGTGGCTCAGATAAGAAATGCTGATGTCATTAGTGTGCCAGTTTTCTTTTTTTAACGGAGCGAGAGAAAAGGAGCGAGATCTTTTAAGTGGTTTGTTCATTATCTCGTGGCAAACAAAAGAGAATGGAGCAATAGGATCCACTGCCTGCAATGAAAGCTGAAGAGAGAGGAGGGTGGAATATGAAAGCAGCATATTAAACAAAACAATACTATAGCTCTAGACTTCACTTTACTGGACAGGTAATTGCTAAGGATGTGTTTTAATCCTTTGTTTCTAAGGTACATGGGTCTGTATGTCACATTGGAAGAAAAGAAAAAGTGGAATTTAGGAAATTCACCTCACAGGGATTTTCTCAGTTTTGGATCGAACCCAAATCAACACTAAGGCTAAATTGTTTTTTTTTTTTTTTTTATATGCACCATATCAATTATCTCACTCTCCCTTTAAAAACAACTAAATAAGTCCTGCGTTATTAAATACATTTCCATCTTTGACAACAACTCGACAAACTCTAAATATGTGAACCTGACCGGAAACCCGATGCCATGATCTTTATATGACACCTTTCTGTCTCCAGTCTTTATCTCATTCAAATATACAGCTTTTATTTTGGTGCTAGAGCACAGGAAGGTCAAACAATACATCAATCCCTCCTGTATAACTAAAGGTGTAAATCGGATTTAGCCTATCTATAACATGCTACATTGTTCTTTTAATCATTAATATTAAACAGTAAATCATAGGATATAGATGTTCATCTGAATTATACTCGTCACAAGTTTCAATGAGAAGTCTTTGTCAGACATGAAAGACTTTGATAAAGACTTCCCACCAAAATGGTTAGTTATTTTCTTAAACAATGTTTATTTATTTTTTTGCTATTGTATATTACAGATATTATAGAAAAATAAATTGCACAAGTGGCTTTCTAGAATCTACAGTACAGGGAGGTATGCAGCATGTTTTTTTTTTTCACCTCAAAAATCACCTCAATGTGAATAAAAAAAAAAACATCATCAATCACATACAGACTAATTGTAGGCTTGAAACTTTTACTAGGACAAATTTCAATTAAAATTTCGCTTTATGTCTCTATCTTTTGGAAAGATGTCAAAACCTGTCTATACACGTCTTCTTTCCATTGCTCAACCAGATTTAAACTTAATCGATTTGAATTTCTGACTAAATGCTTGGAAGAACAAGACAAGCAATTATCAAAGGTGATCTTCAGTTTCACACGGAACAATGGCTATTTAAGTCTATGCACTGTCACTATAGCAACACCCACTTGTTTTTAATTTTCTCTGGGGTTTTCAGAGTAACCATGAAAGATAAACGGCGACACCTCAAGCTGAACTAAAGGAAATAAAGCCACATATGGGAAAGCCTTAAACGGGTTCCTGTCCTTTCATTAGCACCCCCAGGAGAGTTGAGACTTTTTTTTTTTTCTTGGCTTCTTTGCTTGCCATATCTTTAGACCATTACACTCAGATCTCTTTTACATATACTGTAAATGATATAGCAGACTAGTCTGTCTCAAATTAGCCTTAGGCATTTCCCTATTGTAATCTTGTCAAATGTGATTGTCTGTTGCCTTCTTGTTTTCAAAGACTTTGTTCTTGCTAAAGCTGTTTTTTAGATGTTGTGGGTTTTGGCATCTAAAGTATAATCCGAGACAGTTTCTGTGATGAATAACAACCACCCATCATTGGTGCAACATAATAATAATAAAAAAAGTATAATATAAATGATTATTATTATCAGCTCAATTTAAATGAATATCACAATATCACCACCCTGTGTAACTAAGAATTGATTCGGTTCAACTGCAGTCAAGATTTCAGCTGATGGAGGCTGTGTGGTCCAGTGGTTAAAGAAAAGGGCTTGTAACCAGGAGGTCCCTGATTCTGAGTCAATTAACCTCCTTGTGCTCCATCTTTCAGGTGAGACGTTGTTGTAAGTGACTCTAAAGCTGATGCATAGTTCACACACCCTCGTCTCTGTAAGTCCCCTTGGATAAAAGAGTCTGCTAAACAAATAATAATTCAAGTTTTGGTTTTTTAAAAAAATCTTAGTTCATTTTTTGTTTCTATTGTAGGTGTAGTAAGGTACAGTATTAAGTCAGATTGTAATGAACTATGTATCCTAAGGCTAGTTTTGGGTCATAACATAGGCATGCAGACTTTGGGAAATGGGAGATCACACATTTTCTCACAGCTAACAAACAAGAAATGTCTGGAAAGCCTTCAGGTGATTTCATATATGAGCCAATGACGGCTTTGCCAGCATCTTTGCTGTATTGTATGTAAAGTTAAACAGACTTAGTCTGGCAGTCATGTATTAGAGGCAGTGTTATATCACAGTCCTCCAGTCAGGCACCTGTGTTTAATAAAGCAGTGGATTAATGAAGCTGGTCAATGTTATTTAATATAAGTGTGTCCTTGGGTGGCTGTTGTTTGAAGTGAGGTTGCTGAGACTTGAGGTATCCCAGAGCCAGTCCTTTGTTTCTGAAATATTGATTGCAGTTGGATGGAATCAATTCTTAGTTACAAAGGCTAGAGTTATTGTGATATTCATTTAATTTGAGCTGAAGGCTACTCTTTAACTAAAACTATATTTGAGAAAACATGCCACTGTGAAAAGTTTGCTGCATATCAATTGCGCAATACACAGCCTTGGGCCGGATGATACTTTGGTCATGTATGCCATATTAGCTCTGTATACACAATGCTTTACTGCATATCCCAAACTGCTTGTCTGGTAAAAAAATTGACCTTCAACACTTTAGTGGAGACACAGAATAAATTGACACACTGGTAACAAACACCTGACCAGTACAGTAAACCATCAGCAAAATGATGACAGGACCAACTATTCCAGGTAAAAAGTCTATATTCTTCATGCTTTTGCAGCAAGACATACTGTATTATTGCTATTGGGCTATTTTTGTGTGCCTTGAATTATCAGTCTACAGTATTAGGCTTCATTTCACTGCACACTTAGAATGAGTACAACGATTCAAAATAGCCCAACAACCCTAGTGTAATGTAACTGCACTTTGTCCGGTGGACACAGGGTCCCATGGGCAGTAGTCTCTTGATATTAAAGCTGCTTTCACACCACACTTTTAACTGTCTTTGAATTGCATGAAGAAGCATTTTAACCGATCCAAGCGTGTAGAGCTTCTACAGCCACATCACCCTTTTGGGACTTTTAACTGACCCTGAATTTGTGAAAGCACCCCCATCTTGCTGGGACCTGCTGTTAGGCAAGAGCTAAAAGCTGATGGGAAGGTCATATTGCTTGACAATGACAGCTTGGGGATAACTCATTGTAAAGTGACCGAAGCACATAGAGTGTTTTCATGATTGAGCAGACACACTCTGTCACGTCCCTGTGATGAGTCAAAGGGTTTTCGGTCTGTGATTCAGCCTCCCGACAGTAGATGGCATCAAACCAACTCGGGACTTCCCTTACCAAGATCTCGTGACCATGGCAAAAGTCATCTTTTGAGGGGCGGCACCTTGGTGAGGGGCGGAAGTACGAGTATGTAACTTCCAGCCACTGGAGTCAAGTGAAGGAGAAGGACACGTGTCGGTTGGGGATTGGTGTTCCACTGACTACAGAGGCGGGACATTACATACTAAAGGGAACGTACTACTGTGTTCGGGGTTGGTCCGAAAGTAAAAGTAGGAGGAGTAACGGGTGGAGGGAGAGTCTGGTTTTGTGCAGCGGGATTTTTGAAACACTAACATTTCTTTTGTCTTTTTTTTGTTTATGTATGGTCACCACGAAGACAAATTAAAGACGAGTCATCACAGTTTGTTTTGGATTCCACCCCTGCACTCCTTCCCTCACACCATTTTGTTTTTTCGTTTGTTATTTAATCCTTTTGTTGTGTATAGAAAATAAAAATAAATTATTTTATTTCTGTACACATAAATTACTGTCTGGACATTCCATTTAATACACTCTCGCCTCACACGTGGTGTCAGAAGTGAAAATGGATCCAGCTACAGTTTTGACAATGTTTAGGGAGCAGGAGGAGAAGCGAGAGGAGAGAGAGACACGGCACCTGGAACAGCTCGCCCAGTTCTTGGGACAGCTGGTAGAAAAACTATCAATATCAACATCAGAGAGAGCGGTTGCCCGGATGTTTGCAGCTCAGCCTAATCTTCAGAAGATGACCTCGGAAGATGATCCCGAGGCTTTCTTGATTACGTTTGAGAGAGTGGCAGAGGCTGCAGAGTGGCCTAGGGAACACTGGGCCATGAAATTGGCACCCTGCCTGACAGGGGAAGCTCAGGCAGCATATCGAGCCCTGACGGCCACGAATGCAGGGGACTATGTTAAAGTTAAAGAAGCCATTCTCTCACGCCTCGGGATCACGGAGGAAACATACCGGCGCCGTTTTCGGGAATACCAGCTGTCCAAGGGGATGCGGCCCCGGGTTGCGGGACAATATCTTTTAGATCAGTGCACCCGGTGGCTGCGGCCAGAAGAACATACACCCCAAGAACTGGTGCAGAAAATAGTTATAGAACAGTTTGCGTCTATACTACCGCCAGGGAATCGAGAGTGGATTAAGAGGAATAGACCTACCACTCTCGAGGATGCCCTCCTCCTGGCGGAGGCCTACGAAGACGCAAACGAAGGTGCCGGGTCAGACCCCACTCCTGCCCCTAAACTAACTCGGACCAACCAACCAATGAAGCCCAGAGGGGGTAACCGGACCTTCAGACCATGGAGGTCGAGGTTAGCCCCATCCTGGGCGAGAGAGAATCCCCCTAACCTGCCGGTCGCGGACTCGCAGGACAGATTAACTCCGTTGATGCCTCCTAACCAAGTGTGCTACCAATGTAATGAGCCTGGACACATTGCCAGGAATTGTCCAGTAATAAAGGTGGACCTGGCGACAAGATCCTGGTCAGCAGTAACAGGTAGGAACACTGGGGAATGTCGGGAGGGCCCTTATCAGTTAAGAGTACAGGTCGGGGGAAAGAGTACTTACGCATTTGCGGACTCTGGGTGTGCACAAACATTGATTCGGCAAGCTCTCTTGGATGGGGTAGCCTGGGAGCCACAGGGTAAAGTGGCTATCTCCTGTATTCATGGAGAAACTCGGGTTTATCCCACCACTAAAGTTAGACTTATTGTAGGTGATTATTCAGCTTGCGTTAAAGTGGCTGTAGCGCAATGTTTACCATACCCTGTTCTCCTGGGAAGAGACTGGCCGTTTTTTGATCGTATTTTAGGTCGGGAAATGGTCTTAGTTTCTACCAGGGGACAATTAAAGCAACAGGAGAAAACAATTGGCGAGATTTTTCCGTTGCAATCCGACCTGTTTAACCCTAAAATCCGCCCAAGAAAAACAAAAAGAGAGCGTCGGGTGGAAAAATATGAGGGAACTCTGAGACGACAAGGGGAGGGGTCTGACACAAAAGTAAACCAATCGCTGAAACGGCAAGGAAAGGGAGTAGGTATTCAGTGTAACCGGGGCTGCGAGGTTACTGAGGTGGAAGGTCATGTAATAAAAGACACTCCTCTCTGTGTACCTAACCATTGGGACCGAGATATTGACTTGGGATATGAACAACAAAATGATCCCACGTTACAGTATGCTTGGAAACGGGTTAGATATATCGAGGGGAAGGATATGCAGGAAGGACAACCGGTGGTATTTCCGCATTTTTCTGTATCTGGGCACTTATTATATAGAATAACCCGGGCTCCCGGGACGGGACAGCTCGTAAAACAGTTATTGGTTCCTAGGCCTTTTCAGTCAGAAATCATGAGATTGGCGCATGACATTCCATTTTCAGGTCATTTGGGAACTGAAAAGACTCAGGAACGAATTCTGGCCCGGTTTTTTTGGCCTGGGGTTTATGGTCTGGTGCGGAAGTATGTATCGGAGTGTCCTGAATGTCAATTAGCTGCCCCTAAGTCAGTTCGCCCCGCACCTCTGGTTCCACTTCCAATTATTGGGGTACCGTTTGAAAGGATTGGTGTAGATTTAGTAGGCCCTCTGGAGGGAACAGAGTCAGGATATCGGTATATTTTAGTAGTAGTGGACTACGCAACGAGATATCCAGAAGCTGTTCCCTTACGCTCTATGAATGCAATAGCTGTAGCGAATGAATTGGTAAAAATATTCTCTAGGGTGGGAATCCCGAAAGAAATTCTCACTGATCAGGGCACTAATTTTATGTCAGACTGTATTCAGCAATTATATAAATTATTGAAAATTCGTTCAATTAGAACCTCAGTTTTTCATCCACAAACGGATGGGCTTGTTGAACGATTTAATCAGACTTTGAAAAATATGTTGCGCCGCTTTGTAGATCAAGAAAAACGCAATTGGGCTAAACTGCTTCCCTACTTGCTCTTTGCAGTTCGCGAGGTACCACAATCCTCAACGGGGTTTTCCCCGTTTGAGCTCTTGTACGGTCGGCAGCCGCGGGGTATCTTGGATCTCATAAGAGAAGGCTGGGAAGAACAGTCAAAGGAGTCTAAAAATGTAGTAAAATACGTGTTGCAGTTACGCGATCGCTTAGAATTAGTCGGTCGATTGGCACATGACAATCTCAAAGCGGCACAGCAGAAGCAGCAACAAAGCTACAATAAAAATGCAAGAATTCGGAACTTTCGACCTGGAGACAAAGTGTTGTTATTGTTGCCCTCATCGGAATCTAAGTTGTTTGCTAAATGGCAGGGTCCTTTTCAGGTTATTCGAGCAATTGGTAAAGTCAATTATGAGATCCGACAGCCTGGGCGTCGGAAAGAAAGTCAAATTTATCATGTTAATCTCCTGAAACCGTGGAAAGAACGGGAAGTCCATTTTATATCTCCTGTACAGGAGGGAGAGGATTTTGGACCCTCAATTGAGTCAGAGTCAGCAATTGAGGTCCCGATGGGGGAACAATTAACTCCTGATCAGCGTGAAGAGGTAAGCAATCTAATTAAAATGTTCAGTGATGTGTTTTCTAACGTGCCTGGAAGAACGCATTTGATCGAACATGCTATTATCACTCCGCCAGGTCTAAGAGTTAGACAGAGACCGTATCGCATTCCAGAGAGTCGGAGAGATTCTGTTCGAAGGGAGGTGGAGTGTATGTTGAAACTTGGGGTAATTGAACCTTCCCGAAGTGAGTGGTGTAGCCCAATAGTACCAATAGACAAGCCAGATGGGTCACTACGATTATGTATCGATTTTAGGAGGGTGAATGCTATCTCCAAGTTTGATGCATATCCCATGCCTCGAGTAGATGAACTCTTAGACAAACTGGGGCAAGCTCGGTTTATTTCAACTCTGGATCTGACGAAAGGATATTGGCAAATTCCATTAACGAAAGCCTCTCGTGAGAAAACGGCATTTTCAACCCCAGAGGGTCTTTTTCAATTTTGTACTATGCCGTTCGGACTTCATGGAGCGCCTGCTACTTTTCAGAGACTAATGGACAGGGTTTTACAACCTCATCGAGAGTATGCAGCTGCGTATATCGATGATGTAGTCATTTATAGTTCTTCCTGGAGAGAACATTTGACTAGATTAGAAGCCGTCTTACAGTCTCTGAGGAGGGCGGGGCTCACAGCGAACATGGCAAAGTGCGCTATTGGAAAAGAAGAAACTAAATATTTAGGTTTCATAATGGGTAAGGGTAGAGTGAAACCGTTGGTTTCAAAAGTCCAGGCTTTGTTGGATTCACCGGTACCTACCACGAAAACCCAGGTGAGATCACTGTTAGGGTTGGCTGGTTATTACCGCCGCTTTATTCCACACTTTTCCACTATAGCCGCCCCTCTCACTGATCTCACTAAAAAGAACGCTCCAAATAAAATTAAGTGGAGTGCAGAGTGTCAGACAGCCTTTGAATCTATTAAAACTAATTTGAGTCAGGCCCCAGCATTAATAAGCCCGGATTTCAGCCGAGAGTTCGTCCTGCAGACAGATGCATCGCAGACTGGTCTGGGGGCGGTTCTGTCCCAGGAGAGAGATGGTGTAGAACACCCGATACTATACATCAGTCGGAAGTTACTGCCCAGAGAACAGAGGTATTCGGTAGTGGAGAAAGAATGCCTGGCAGTGAAATGGGCAGTGGAATCTTTAAAATACTATCTTCTGGGACGACCCTTTGTACTCATCACAGATCACGCTTCTTTAAAGTGGTTAGACACGATGAAGGATTCAAACGCTAGGATTACGCGGTGGTACCTGGCGCTCCAACCCTTCGCCTTTCAAATAAGGTATCGTGCGGGTAAGTTACATCAAAATGCTGATTTTTTTTCCCGGGAGGGAGGTAAAAGGGAAGGGTTAGAGGTTTCCGAGTGTTCCTTCGGCTCCACTCTGAGGGGTGGGATATGTGATGAGTCAAAGGGTTTTCGGTCTGTGATTCAGCCTCCCGACAGTAGATGGCATCAAACCAACTCGGGACTTCCCTTACCAAGATCTCGTGACCATGGCAAAAGTCATCTTTTTGAGGGGCGGCACCTTGGTGAGGGGCGGAAGTACGAGTATGTAACTTCCAGCCACTGGAGTCAAGTGAAGGAGAAGGACACGTGTCGGTTGGGGATTGGTGTTCCACTGACTACAGAGGCGGGACATTACATACTAAAGGGAACGTACTACTGTGTTCGGGGTTGGTCCGAAAGTAAAGTAGGAGGAGTAACGGGTGGAGGGAGAGTCTGGTTTTGTGCAGCGGGATTTTTGAAACACTAACATTTCTTTTGTCTTTTTTTTGTTTATGTATGGTCACCACGAAGACAAATTAAAGACGAGTCATCACAGTTTGTTTTGGATTCCACCCCTGCACTCCTTCCCTCACACCATTTTGTTTTTCGTTTGTTATTTAATCCTTTTGTTGTGTATAGAAAATAAAAATAAATTATTTTATTTCTGTACACATAAATTACTGTCTGGACATTCCATTTAATACACTCTCGCCTCACACGTCCCTTGAGCTCATTTTACAGCACCTTACACTGTACATTGTATGTGAAGTATTCTTTGTCAAAAATAGCAGTTTTATAAGTACAACAAATTGCTTCAGGTTTTCTAGGTTTTTATTTTAGTTAGTGGGGCTTCTTGGGAGGTTATGTGGAGCAGTATACCTACAACATATATTGCTTGTTTGGCTGTGATGCACATTAGCATAGCTTTAAATCAAGATATTTTACTAGAGTAAATTGTGGTCAACCTCAATTTACCACACCGAATCATGATTTTGCCTCCATTCACCACATAATGGTATATTATGCTAAAGTAATGTTTTTATGAGGATACATTTGACCTGATTGATGTAGGACCAAACTACATCAGAGAAGGACTGCAATATCCTCTTTGGCTGAAAAATGTAAATCTGTTAGAAAGATTAAGAGCTCAGTTAATCCCTGAATTCTGAATTCGCTCCATTTGATTAAAATAATAATAATAATAATAATAATAATAATAATAATAATAATAATAATAATAATAATAAATAATAATAATAATACAAGAACAACATATATGTTTGTAATACAGTCAGCACTTTAAACCTGTTCTGCTGTGCCCATGGTTTGGGTAATTGGATCATTTGGGTATATTAAAATGGAAGCACTTCAACTGTGCACTCTTTGTATTCTAGCACATGAAACCTATGTACTGTGAATGTTTAGTTAGAGAGAAAATTAAGGCAAGGAATGCTGCTTATGCAAGGCCAGTTTGTGTTGTCATTGTTAGAGCATGTCAAACACATAACTAACAGAGGGAGAGGATAGCATTACATTGCTGGAGGGCAGGACCAAGGCTCCTTCTTAGTCCTAGAATCATTTCTAGCAGCCTTACATCAACTGCATTTACACTGCATAGCAATGACTCAACAGAGATACAGGATGTATGCAGGATTTTTATTTTTGACACCCCTGCCTTTGTATTTCCATAACAAACCAAGTGCATACAAAACCTTAAACCAACTTTGTTATTATAGATAGTGCATGTGTTAATACAATAGAATATTGCATATCGTTGTATTTAAAAGTACTTGAAGTGAAGCCAAATGTCTATTTAAAGGTTATGATATGCATTTTAATTAAAGGATACATATTTGGAGCTTGACAGTTTTTTTTTTCAGCTTATCAATGGAAGAGACACTCTTTTGTATTTAAATGTGATCTTCCAATATGTTTTTTGTGATATAAGCATCATTCATTTATATATTATATATATATATATATATATATATATATATATATATATATATATATATATATATATATATATATATATATAGATATATAGATATAGATATAGATATAGATATAGATATAGATATAGATATAGATAGATAAATAGATGGAGAGATAGATAGATAGATAGATGATTTTTTGGGCAACATTTTCTAGTTTTTATAAGTTTTATAGCAATTTTAATTCCTTTTTCAACTATTCAGAAGCTTAAAAAATGAATGTGTATATCAAACTTTTTTGTCTTTTTTGAAAAACTAGTTTCAGGTTGTTAGATAACACCGTGTAACAATTTTTTTTTATTTTTTATTTTTTTGTTCCTGGGTAGTAAATGTTATTTCCTAATTGCTTATGCCTCAGAAGTATAAAAAATGGCTATTATTCCCCACAGACTTTGCTTTTGTGACCAGGACAGTGATATTTCAAAATATCACAATTTCCAATGGGAAAACGGGCAAATGTGTGTATTTACAGTATAATCGTAAATCTCAAAAAACTACTCACTTCTAAATCTTTTGTAGTCATTTTTGTATTACTTTAGTATAAATACATGTTAATTTGGATTCATATATTGTTTTTTTTTTACTTTATGTGAATAAAAAGACACACATTTGCCCGTTTTCCCATTGGGATTAGTGATATTTTGAACTAACACTGTCCTGGTCACAAAAACAAAGTTTGTGGGGAATAATAGCCATCTTCTATACTTTTGAGGCATAAGCAATTAGGAAATAACACTTACTACCCAGGAACAAAAATTGTGTTACATAGTAATTGTATCTTACAACACCACATTTCCTTGAGCCAGGGGAAGTGACACAAACAGTGTCTTTGGCAAACTTAAAACACAACTTGAGCTACACAACTTGAGCTACACAATAAACGTGGGATGAGTGAAAATGGACGCAGTAATGCAAAAGAAACAAAACATAAAAAAAACATTGTGTTCTCTAAATTCATACAGTCCCTGAGCAGTGACATCCAACAATGTCTTCCTGCTGAAAGGAAAATGAAAAACAGGTTTCCAGCGTTTGAGCGAGTGCCTAATTCCAGGCGCAGTTGAAATGTTAACGCCTCCCTTATTAAAAACATTCCAAACCGTGTCTGCCAAGCGACCGAGTTGAGTTTTCATAGTTAATCTGAATGCAATCTGTTTGGATAGTCCGAAAGATTATATCACTTACTCAAATTACTTTAAGAGTACAGAGGGGGAGAAGTGAACAATGAGTCTCTTATGGAGCTGCACTGAATTGCTTAATTGGACATGCTTGTACTTGTTACTCAACTTCAGTCTTATGAGCTTCAGCAGGGATGGGTATTTTGAAGAGGTTCCCTGTTGTGGTTTACATGCTTGTGCAGTACCTCAGAAAACAATGCTGCCATTGTGAGACAAATGAAGCACAGCTTATTATTATTATTATTATTATATTATTATTATTATTATTATTATTATTATTTATTATTATTATTATTATTATTCCTTTATTTATTTTTGAGTGTTTGCTTATTTCTTACAATTATCAAAGACCTGGCATTAAAACCTATACCAGCAATGCAAATCATATTTAACAGTATTAAACAATCAAGCCGAAAGAAGAAGAATAAATAACAGCTTGTTAATGATTTTGAAAACAGTCCAGGTATTCTTTCATTATTTTTTATCTGTTACTGTGATGCAAAGCCATTCACAATGGACATCAAAAAACATGTGACTTGTGTGGAAATCTGTGATTGGTTATGGTACTGAGAAGGAGTCTGAGTTCTTGTCATTCTACCTTTGCGATTGGTTCATTTTGCTCATTAATAGATCGTATTCACAGAAAATGTGAGCTCTATGAACTGATGACAATACACACTGTATTTGAGGTAAGATTTACTGAAATTACTTTGTTAGCTCAATGGAGCCCTAGACCTTCTTACCCCAAAGCAAATTCTCTACATACTGTACTCCATGGTCTGGTCAGGCCATTGACCAGTAGAGTGTTGCTGTGAGGTGAATCAACCCCAGCTGATTCTCAGGGACAAAACAATCACGTTTGCTTGAAATGCATTTTACATGCATCCCCCCGCAAGTACGGACCTGCAAAGAGATATACAAATGATCATTGCAAATGCCCTAAGTTGTACAGAAGATTACAGTTTTTTTTTCATGCAGTGTTGTCGTACTCAAAACTGACCCACTGAGCTCCAAGTTTCCTTTTCCATGCTGCTCGAGCCAGTGAGCTACATGGGAGCAGCAGCCAACTGTACCTTTTTTTTAGGATGACTTCACTCCCCCCACCACATACCGGTAATATATTTCCTCTTTTGTCAGAAGAACAGACTGCCATTAAACTGCATTTCCCATATGGGTTGTGGTGTAGGCAGGGTAATCAGTGCAGCTAAGATTCTATCCAACACATGTTTGCTCGACTTGAGACACCTACAGTGGGGAATATCTGGAGAACCTCACCTTTAGAAAGAATATAAAAAGTAGATTAGGTACAAATGGAAAGTCTGAAGTAGCAAGAAATGTCTGAACAGATTGTGCGTATCTTTTATGTGAAAGAGTGGAAAGCCTGCAACCTGCTTTCCAGCACAATCGCGTCAGCTGGAGGCTGGAATCCACTGGAGACTCGCTCCTCGGTGTGAGCAGTAAATAAATAGCATCTTTATTTGTAGCACCGGATACAAACAGTTCTGAGCACAGCTTTACAGAATGCAAACAGTTGCAGGCAAACACTTCAGACACAGGTGGAAGCTATACGTCCTCTTTCCTCTCCCCTAGCACTCCTATTGACACCCTTGTTTCCTGACACGCTGGCTTCCTGAGCATGGACGCTCTCTAAATGACTGTATCAGTTACGATGTTTGAACTGCGTAAGTCGCCTCTCCTGACGAGCAGACAAAGTGAGCACCTCCCTCCCCTCTAAACCATGCGGTACAGCCCCGCCCACTGATACACAGATAGTATACTGTTTACATTTTACTCGCTTTATATAAACACTCCATTTATTTACTATTGTATATTCTGTACAAAAATATTCTCTATTAACAATAGCAAAAATACATATTTAAAAAACCTTTAACCCAGTAACCTTTTTTTAAACAGTGACGTTTTTTTAAAGAAAGGATTTAGGATACCAGATTTAAAAAAGAAAAAAATGAAAGAAAAAAAAACATTGTTGTGAACAAGCATCACTTACAATACTGTGAATACAAAATCACATACTTAAATAATGTGAAGGCAAACCATGCAGGGCTGGCAGTTATCCATAGTGATCCAGATATAATTAAATGCATTCCCATTCCAAATTAGATTCCCTTACAGGACATATTTGATTTGATAGTTGTTTTATTTATTGTTTTCATTTCACTGGGTCTAAACCATATCAGACTGTGTATCAAGCACAGCCTGGCTTATTCAGGAACACTGTATAAAGAAGAACTTGAAGACTCCCTTAACAAAAGACAGTTGAAGTCCTGAGTCAGATACTGTATGCGTGGGACTGAATTTAAATACAGCACACAGTATTGCGCTGGCACTTGACATGGTGGGGTGGCATCAAGTTAGCCCAGAAAAGCACACGGCTCACAGTGCCCTTAATGAGAGGATCATGGAAAGGGTTAACTGTGTGTAGGAATTCTGTAAACCTACCCTGACATATCTGCAGACTAATTGAACGAGAGAGTGTAGCAAAGGCAGTCATCTTCGACAAGCTGGCACGCTCCATTTAGCATTGGACAGAGACACTGACATGACAAATAGCCGGTAACTTCACTTAATAAAGTCATCAGTGGCTTTCCTCACTTATTGAGCAGCCCTGCAACGTGGTTGCAACAAGTCCTGGCCCCAGCATTTGCTCCTGTAACTAATCTGTGGATGGTGAGGTGAGCTTGCTTTCGATTCTGGTCCTTTAGCTGGACTGTTAGTTTATTTCCTTTTGCAAGCTCCCAGCATTTGTTTCCATTTTTTTCCCTGACATTTAGCTGCAATGGAATGAGATTCTCTGGAGATGTGCATTATGAAACAACTGCTATCACCGGTTAGGGTATCTTGAATTCTTTACTCGAATGGCAAACATCTTCTCAGTGGTTTTCTTGTTAAACCGGCTTGTCTTTTAATCGTTTTCCTTTAAATCTTCATTGCTGAATAAACGTCATCCATTAGGCCATAATCAAACACCAATTGGTGCCATTTTGATGCATTGTTTTAATATCCTAGAATAAAATGTGATCCATGCTGTACTAATGGAATTTGGATTTCCCGTCCCCTCTTGTCCCTGCAGAGAACCCAGACTTCTAAGTTGATGCCAGCGCAGCTGTGGCTAACAGTGTGTAACTAAACCCTGATGAGTACAGCTGTACTTGAGTATAACACATAATGAGAGAGCATGTGAGAACGTTACACCCAGCTACCCATGCAGAACATCACTGGAATCAAGTCAGAACTGACCCCCAGTGGTACAATTAAACAGAATAATACCAACTTGGTGCCTATGGTTTAGATTGTAAATAAGTCTTACCTGATTAAACACAACACAATGGTTTGACAATAAGTCTCTTTATAACAAGCGCTAATTAAAAAAAAGAAAAAATGTTCTGGAAAAAAAAATGTATATCACAGGGTGACATTTTTTAATGCTCATGTCTAATGAACATTTAATATAATAAAAACATAATTATTTTACCGAATAGCATTCGGTTTTAATCTGTCCCAGTGGGTTTTGCTTTAGTACAACAGTAATATTCCTGTCATATTTAATTATTTCAAACAGTGAATACATTCTCCTTCTATATGTTTCACAAATTAGGAATTACGGTTTTAAAAGCTGCACGCAAAAAACGGTATTGCCGCCGTGCAGGGCACCTGTGCTGAGGTGTGGGTTCAACCCACCACTTTTCTCAAAGAATGCCTCACAGCTAGCATTCCCATACCCAAACACTGTGTAAGAAACCGTTGTTGCTGTATATTGGGTAACCACCAGGACAGTTCAGGCTTAATATATCTGCTAAATGTAGTCCTGCTTCTCTTAAAGAAAAGAGGCAAAGTTAAAGGTACCAGAATGCATTGAGATGGAAGCTAAAAAACCTGAACAGTCTAGAATGAAGAACTTTAGCGTTCAACGTCCCCCACACACAATGTTACAAAATATTTAGCTACAGCTTAATAGTTTGGTGCCAGGTGGAAGTCGTGCTATGACCTTATCTGTTAATATCATAAGACTGAACAAGATTTCATCAGCATTACTAACATGTTACAATATTACGTGGACTTATCACTGACATCAATACAAATAAGTACACACACATCACATACATTTTTAAGATTATTACAGATTGAAAGTTTAGAACTACATTCAAGCATGGCAGAAACTGTGTGCAGTATATAGTTACTTCCTTTTATAACAACATGTTAACTAATAGTATGGGTAACCTTGTTTGCCAGTATGTCATAACCAGTAAAAATCATTTTGACTGACGTATCAGCTGGCTTGTATTCATATTACTGTTAATTTTAAAACCAGGGCCCATAAAGTCCTTGACAGCTGTTGCTAAGTGTCATACTATGAACACACTCCCGCTGTTCAATATCTCTGAAGTGCTGAAGCTTTTCAGAGATGGAACAAAGCGGCATCAAACTGCAGAATCTCACAACTCACTCAACCAGCAACTGTGTTCTCCCACTGCTAGTTTCCATAGAAATGTTCAGATAATCTTTACTAAAACAAAATGCTAGAAGTGAGGATAGAAATTCTGTGTGCTTTTAAACTCCTACATAAAACGGTGCAGTGAACATTTAAAACGAATTAAAAACCAATACAGAAATCTGTTCAAAGCTAACACAATGGGAATCGAACAAACTAAAAACAATTGTCCAATGCTTTAAAATGAGCCTGATCAATAAACCACAAGACGTTCATTAATCATATAACACCCGGTGACAGCTCTTATAATCTATGGTACTAGCCTATCCAGTATTAAACAGTTATATTGGCGGTTGATCTATTTTATTGCCCAAAAGCTATAGCCATCCGTTTGTGGAGATGCAAACTAGTAACAGACAGGCATCAGATAGATATTACAAGTATTTCTGGATCGATTTGGCAGCTGAAGCTTAGTGAGAATGTACATTGTCTTGTGCTTGGAATGACATAAGCTGAAAGCATTAAATACACGTAACCATACACATTTCAATACTGCAGCCCCACACAATGCGGATAGATTCTTTGACTATTTGATGTCATTCAATCACATCGCAATATACACCCGCACAGTGAATTCAGACTGCTTGCTTTAGACGCCTGGGGGAAGGCTGTGAGAGCAGATCTCCAAGGCTCTGACTCAGCGGGACCTCAGTGTGGGCTTTGTGGTTTCTATAAAACAATACATATAATCTTGCTGCGCGGAGGATGTTTGAAGGTGTGTTGCACAAGGTTGTGTACCAGCTTCCAGCTGAAGATCCCATAGTCCTGCCAGAGAAATGTCTGAGGTCATTTGCATTTCAGATCATCACTCTGGGGTTGGGTCATGTGACTGGGTGACTGCCCCTCATATAGTAAATTCAATTACTATCTGATACATGAGCAAAATATGTGTAAAAAGTATACTGGGGGTGATTATGTAACCATTTACGTTTGTTTGTTAATCATTTTATTTTTCAAAAGTAACGGTATATGTTAATTTCCCATTTTTTGTATCAGTTTAAGTGTACCTGTATACATACAAAATAGAAATATTGTTACTTTTGTTATATTAGTAAACCATGAATATATATATGTTTGAAGCCCTGTCTGGAGGTCACATGACCACTCCCCATTTTATATCAAAGGGGAAATGTTTGATATAATCTTTATTGCAATAAAAGACTGAACTATTTTTCCAAAAATCTGCTACTCTCTTGCATCCTTACATGTCTCAAAATGCAACATCTCTATCTATGGAAAACAGTCTGAATGGTGATGAGGCCAGCTAGCAATGCAATGTGTTTGTTTGTTTCTTACTCTCCAGCATGATTCTACTAGGTAATAACACCCCATATTTCTATTCCAAATTTCCTCTCAAAACACATTATAAACATACTCATTGTATAGGATGCATTTTACAACATTTCTAATTATAAAGAACAGGTAATAATGTGTGTGCCTATGCATACAGGCGGCGTATGTCCCTCAGGGCTATGCTATGAGATTTCACTACATTTATAACTTTTTTTTTCAGTGTAATGTAATGGTTATATTGTGCGCACGTTCTAACTTGTGACTGTGGTTCTGATCTTTGGGTTATTGGATTTATTTCAATTAAATGTCGCCTTGTATATCGTGTGATTGTTGCTTCAAAGATAAATTGTGTGTTTGATATAATCATCGATCTTGTCGAATATAATGTAATTGTTCTTGTATATGATGATTGTAATTGTAAGTAATTGGGTTACTGCATTGACCCTGTGCATAATCTGACTGGCTGGACCCACGCCTGATTGTATTCTTATTGTGTGCGAGGATTGATCAATACAGGAAAGAATTACAAACCAAATGAATATGTTTCTCAAAATGTTGTCTTTTTGCATTAAGTAAGCACTAATGTTAATGTACTGCAAAAAGATAACAAGACATGACCAGATTTGAAATTGGCAGAGAAATGCACTCTTTTTTATAGTACACGTTAAGCAAATGGATTTGTTCTTAACTGAAACTGTGTTGAGTTTAAACACAAACATTCTAGTCCTCGATCGAAACTGTGTTAATAGTTGAAAAACTGACGCTAAAGAACATGTCACCTCTCACGAAAAAAACAGAAAAAACCAAAGATTCTTAGAGATGCCAGCATCCCATCCCCTTAATAACTGCATTACTTATGTTGTCACTATATATTGAGTGCAGCACAGCTAATGTCTTGACTACGAGATCCAAAAATATGACCATCATCCTCGGTGCCATGTCGGGATACAACATTGTGAGCTACCATTAGGAAAATATGAATGGTTTACATTCAATTTAAGTAGGAAAGCAAAATGTTGTACCTCTGAACAATTTGTTTTGAACCGTTGTTAGACGTTAATTGTTAATTGGCTTCCCCCAAGAGATTCCTGCTCTATTTGGTGTTGCTGTGTGCAAGTGAAAATCCTAGTAAAGAGGAAAGCAACCTGGCTGACAGTGGCACAGTGTTCGGTGCAGAAATCCTGTTGAAGTCAAACTGTTGAATATGTATTTATTTACATCTCTATTGGGTACTAGCGTCGATGAGCTTTGGAATTTAAAATGTGCAATGGCTACAATATAAATCATTTCAGAAGGAATGTACAACTAGGAAATATATTTGTTCTTTGTTATTACCAAAATATATAGCACTTACGTATAGTTTAAGAGCATGTATACATGTTTGCTAAATTGAAGGAACAATCAGTTTTGGTGAATATCCCTCTATTCATGTTTTGCTCATAGTCCTTTACTGCCACAATATTAGCACTGAAATAAGGTGTCATTTGGTATCACTTGGTGTCACAAGGTGTCATTTGGTATCTTAAGGTGTCATTTGGTATAATGACACTTTTTTGCACTTACAAAGTTCATAGCCTCAGGGTCGATTCTAAGTTTGAAAGCAAGACCAAAATGTCGACCTAGTAACAGTTTGAAATTCACACAAAAAAACACAAAAAACAAAAAAACATTCAAGGACTTTTTTTTTTTTTTTTTACACTGACATTTACATTTATTGAAGCATTAATTATGAGTAAACCACAATAAAGCATGCTAATTAGTCTCAAGCACATTAAAATAGCAAACATTATTTATTATACAACCACTCAATTAATGTTTTAACCTTCGAGAACAAATTCAGGAGTAACATACTTGAAGAGGAAGGGCAGTTAAGGTTCTTATCTATACAACAAGCTGTTCAGAAATGAGTTTGTATTGTGCTTTTTATCAGGAACCATGAACTATTTGTAGACTAATGTTACTGAGAGAAATTCTTATTTAAATATTGATTAAAAAAATAAAAAAATATATATATATATATAAATATATATATATATATAATATATATATATATATATATATATACTACTATATATATATATATATATATATAATATATATATCAATATATTATAGTAAAGCATGGGAATAGCTTTGATATTAATCTTGTTTTATGCAAGCAAATGAATACAAACATTAACTTTAAAAAATAATCCAAATGCAAATAACACATAATATGAACTAGCAATGCCTTTATACACCATCTGCCATCCAGAATACTGAGATCTAAACCAAATGTAGCTACTTTAAAGACAGAGGCTTTCGTTTAGAAACAGGATTTACTGCTCTATTGATGAGGGAAGACATGCTGGGAATGCTTCCAGGAATGGATCTAGTCATTAGAGACCGACACAGTGTAGGAAGCAATAAGCATACATGCCTTTCTTACTAACACTCACACCATTTATTAGAATAGAGTCCTTGACTATTAAATACTCTACAGTGCTGCATTGCAAAAGGTAATACACCTGTCCGAATGAACACAATATAAGTTGCACCTTGTGTATAATGAGCATGTCTGCCCATCCTTGAGGTGCACCACCTGTATAATACACACCTTGTCTTGGTTTTATGACAGAAGAGCTCTACACAGCTTCATTGTTGTTTTCTTTTCTTCTTTCCAGTGTGTGGGATAAAGCAATAAGCTTGTTCCTTTCGCAGAGTGAAGTGTAAACAGTCAGAACTGCTGGCGTTGAAATCGCTTCCCATACCCTGTGGAGCTCTTTGTTCTGACAACTTTCATATTTATAGATTATTAATTACTGCAGTTCCTTACATCTCATTATTCTGTTAAAGCTGGCTTCATATGGGATCAAGTTCAATAAAACTCCATGTTTATTTCAGGAGGTTTAAGTGTGTATTATAAATATTATGCCAGCATAAAACACCAGTACTCCGATGTTCATTATTTTCCTCTTAATGGCCCCTCCAACTCAAGCCTACTCTAATTGGGAGGAGATAATATATGATCCTACCTTTCATTTTATCCTGCCTCATTTAAGATGTTCAGGGAACTGGGCAAGGGCAGGGGTCATTGCCCATAATTCAATAAAACAGATAGTGATGCCATATGTCAAAACAAAGTTCTGATAAAGAATGTACTGTAACCCTACTGGTATACTGTTGGTAAGACTGTTGTTATTGTGTGAAAAGTGAATACAATAATTGATTTTAAAACAATCCCAGATCAACTATGTGTTGCCCTGTGCAGAGGCCAGACTGAGAGGCTGAGTTGCAGTGCCTCTAATTCACTGATACTTCAGCTTCTGATCACAGCAGCTGCCCTTGCCAGCTTGCCCTGTATCTTTAATTGTGTCTGCCCGATGTGAGTCTTGTCAGACACTCATGGCTCCTCTTCTGGATAATGTTCTACTCCATTAATTTACAGCATTAGAGATTATACGGAGAGGCGAGATGTGCAGATGATTTGTCATTCAGAATCCCTGCTCCAACAGTGGCATGTGAAAATGAAATGAATCATTATCTCTGCAAACATGAGCCTCTGACAGCAGATGACCAGGGATTATCCATTTTCTCAGTTGTTTTGCTGATGGAAATTATGATAAATAACAGCAGACAAAAGCTTTGCCATTTCATGAAGTCATTCTGTATAAATATAAATACTTAAAATTTGAAAAAGGAAAACTGCTGTGTACCAAAAGATGCAAAATCTAAAAGAAAAAGGTCATGTAGGTACACAAAAGTGAACAAAAATAAAGCAAATTCATTTTCAAATTAGGCACTTTAGAACCTTCTTTTCTGAGGTCATCATGCCAGTATCCTTGGGGAACTTTTCTTCTGAAAGACAACTTGTTTCTGACAACAGCTTGTTTACAGCACTGCTTTTTCCATCCAGCTGAAGAAGGACTTGCGTCTGAAACATCCTGATATAATAGATTTTGTATCAATTATTCACATTTTTGTGTACCTAATTTACCTTTATGTTTTGATTTATATATATATATATATATATATATATATATATATATATATATATATATATATATATATAATTATAGCAAAAGCACTAGGATCCACAGCTGTTTTTCTCTCCATGGTTAAGCATATGATACACAATATCACACATTCACTGTATATAAATATGTTTCTTAACAGTAAGCCTATGTACATAAATCTAGCAGTATGAGATAATGCATAGCTTTTTTTTTTCAATAATATCTGTGATTAAAGGACCAGTACACTGCATATATCAGCATTTTGCTTTTCAAAGTAAATATATGTACATAAATATCCACACTACCATACTGTGCTTCATTTAGTTGAAATATTTCACACCAGTACACAAAAGCACTGCCTTTGGTGTTCAAAAAAAAAAAAAGAAAAAAGAAAAGAAAAATCTGGCATGACCATTACTGACAATACCTGAGAAACTGAGCTAAAAATATTTCAATTTGCAATGTATGAAAGCTTGCATACCACACTTGGGAATGCCCCCAAAACTAAACAGACATGTTGCTGGGTAAATCATTTCTTTTCCAGTCCTCTGTTGATAGTTTCATAACAGCCATTAAAGACTGTGTCATGAAAGAGGCTACATGTTATAGATATCAGTGGCATGCTTTATTAATGGCTAGAGTCAACAACATCAAATTTTTCCATCCAAGGCTTTGGAGAGGGGTGACTCCGCAGTGCACATACCCAGGCAGTTCAACAACCAAATAAATCAAGATCGTCAGCCTTCAGCTTCCAGTTTACTATCTAACTAACCTAACTTGCACCTTAAGCTGATTGAAATCTTCTCCATAGCAACACCAAGGCCTGTCTGTACCCTGGTTAACCTCTCAAAGATCATTGACACGAGGAGCTGAGAAGATAACTGTTCTGCTGAATCCACAAATGATTTACTTGTTACCATATTGGCATATTGTGTGTGTTACCAAAAAAAAAAAAAACTTTAGATAGCTATCCCACAATGACCTTGCATATATCAATATCGTTGTGTCACAAAACAACAAACGTAATTAGCAAATAAAAAAAAAAAAAGTTGTCAGTTGCTAGTATTAACTGTAATAACGCTGTAAACATTATGTAAACATTAAGTTATATATATATATATATATATATATATATATATATATATATATATATATATATATATATATATATATATATATATATATATATATTACGGGCACTACCCCAATCTGGCAAAATGTTTCTTTCTTTGGAGAAAATATTAAAAACAAATAAGCAATAGGGAAATTATGTCATAAGACTGAAGTTATTGCATTTGCAATATACTATTCAAACAGTCAAAATTCATTCAGCATTTCAGACAACGACAGGAAATTGTATTAGCCTTTACTTCAAAAGGTTTATGTCAAATATATTAATGATTTGTTGGCAGAATTAGTGTGGGAAACTAGCGAATATGGGAAAAGAAGAGAAGAGGCAGTAAAACACTCAAGGTAGTATAGTCTGGCAGCTGCACATTAAACCATTTTGGGGCACACCTACCCGTATATGGTGAATGAAATAGAACCATGTGATGACGGTGGGTGGGGTTTACATAATTCTGAAAGCATACATTAACTGTGCTGCTCAACTAAAGTTATTTTTTGAGTGAAACCATAAAATGTACCTCCATTTGGCTTCTTAACCCTTTTCATTGTGGATACCCCTACAGTTGAAGAGGTTATCTTTTATTGAATTCCCTGACACTAAATCAACCTCACCTTTAGTGCAGAGCTTCAAAAAGCTTGGCTTTATTGAGTAGGAGATCCACACCAGTGTGAAATAATAATTATTAACAAATGTTGTGTTGGCTTTGGAACAGTTGATAGTGTATAGATACGGGTATTTGCACACAGCCTGCTCCAAGAACAACAAGTAAGAGA
The DNA here is from genome assembly GCF_017654505.1 of Polyodon spathula. Classification (NCBI taxonomy): domain Eukaryota; kingdom Metazoa; phylum Chordata; class Actinopteri; order Acipenseriformes; family Polyodontidae; genus Polyodon; species Polyodon spathula. The sequence goes on along the minus strand of NC_054553.1, from coordinate 1,537,835 downwards.
CTCTGTTTATGATACACTTTGTCTCAACAAATACTCCCAATGAATGTTGACTTTAGACGAATTGCAAAGAGAGCTAGCAGTTATAACTCCTGACAGCTCTACAATGCAGCAAAAACAGCATCTGTCTCTTTGATCACGGGCAGCTGTAAACAGCTCCCGACTCTAAGAGGAAGGGTCTCTTGAAGCACTGGATAAAGCACACCATGTATATCTGTACAGATCATTACAAAAGAATGCCTTTCCCATCCAACCAGACTGTATGATGCTTATATAACCTAATGGACAATTGCCTGGGTTACCCAAGGCCAATTTAAAATATAAATATGTATATAACAAGTTCTGGCCTTCTGGAAACATGGGTATTTTTTTTGGACTGTGGTGTAGCTGTGAGTATTTGGATCTACATGGACATGGGCAGCAGTGGTTTGTATGAAATGGGATGCATGAGACTTCTTTGCTATGTTTCCCAACCAGTGCAAGAGGCAGTAACAAACTGTTATCTGGGACTAACACTGTGAATTAGCTTGACATGCACAAAGTTTTTCTAGACAGGCTGTAATTTCAGACAACAATTACTGTAGCTAAAGCAACATCATAAACCCTGTGCAACGTGTAAAAAGAGAGAGTTAAAAACTCTGGGCTTTGTAAAAAAAAAAAATAATGAAAGAAATGGAATCGATGTTGATGTCAAGAGGTAAGCAAGGCATTCATAAACAGCCTTCATTAGACAGTTCCTATACTTCCTATATGAAATAATTCTGTTCAGTCTAATTTCTACTGACCTATTTTGCTATCCAGAATTTCAGCGTGGAATAAATTTGCCCTTGTTTTTGCAGCACTGTGAGATTTTCTGCAAAGTACATACTGGGGTTTTGTTTGCTTCCTGTAATGTAAATGTTTAATAGACGTTATGATGAATTTGTTGCACATGAAAGCTGCCAGGTTTACAGTGCTGAAGTCTAATGTCCTTTGTTTATCCACAAACTACTTTCGGTGTGTACAGCTGCAGTACATGCTTCCCCTGTCTGTTTGGACAAAGTGCCTTGACTCATGCCTGAAAGGACCACCCTCTGAGGGGGGAAGCATAGTTCAGTCACTGTGCTTGTACCTTCCCTAGCTTCTCAGAGTGGCTGTCAGAAATATCCATGAATGTTCTGCTTTCCCTTCAAGTGAAGTATCAAACACCTTTTTCTTCAGTGAAAAAAAAAATTAAAATAAAAGGGATTTCAGCCACAAATATTGTATCCACATTTCATTGCATGCCTCTAGTCTTAAGTGTTTTACAATACCAAATAAAAACCTGGAATACACATGCAGATGACCAATAACTACTATACTGTGAAAGAACAGAGCTAACCAACATGTGACTGGCTGTATATCTCAAAGTCAGTTTATTTGACCAGTACAACAAGAACTTGCTTACAGCATCATTTTTTTTCTGCCAATAAGGGTATTTTTATTAGTGAATTGTGTCTTGACATGATTGCATTGATCCAGGAGGGATTATGTGTTTACAGTATAAGCATGTGTGTATGTGTTTTTGCACATTTACCTGGGTAGTGTCTATTAACAGAATAATTACTTTCTGCAAAAAGACATAATGCACTTAGGAATTGTTTCAAAAACTGTTTTATTTTATTTTATTTTTTTTATGAGCTTTTCAACAGCCCATTTCATCACCAAAGCCAACTTTGCTTCCACTTTGCAAATTACATTTTCCATGAGCTTGTTAACAAACTTCAGAAGGCATATTTTATTGTGACGACTGAATGGTTGAAGACCACAAGGATTAATAGGGAATATCGCAGGACCGGGCCATAAATTGCTGGGACAGAGGAGTAAATGTCAACATTGAAAAGAAGTAGTTAAGAGATGGGTGTAGGAGGGCTTAATCACAATGTTATAACTGTTCAACTTTCAAAACAAAAGTTTATTGTAAAAGCTGTTAAATAATGCAATAAAGAGCAGCAGATTAAAAGATGAAAAGGGCACAAAACTATTTGGCCATCTGCTTTACAAAATGTACAGAAATTAGCAGACACAGTGAGATTTAAAACCTGGTGTCAAAACTCAACTAAAATTGAAAGACTGAAACAGAAAGAAGGAATCCTATTTAAATTGGTATCATCAAAGGACTGGGTTCCTAAAATGCAATAATCCACACCGCTGTTGTTTTAAGGTTTTTAACTTTTTTTTAATAATGAACATTGAGCATGTAACTGTATGTATAGTATTTACTGGGTTGTAATCTTCAATAGGCTTAATAAAATGTGAGATTTAAATGAAAGCTTACTATAATTGCCTGCTTGATGATTATATAATTATGTGATTACACAATTCTGTTGTTGTTTTTGTATTGTGTTAATCTTTCATTAAAATAAATTAGGTTATTTAATTATAAATGGAAATTGTTAAAGTAATAAGACTTTAAATTAAATTAAGTGATTTGCATGAGCAAAGCTATTGTAGTTAATAGATATTGCAAATTACAAAACACATTAAATAGCTTTTTTTAAATGAAATAGCCTGTACCCTTTTCTTCTAGCATGAATGCAAGTCTAGCTGTATACTTTCCAATAGTTTCTGTCGTGGTTAAAGTATTGTATAGTTTGGAGTTGAGTGGTGTAAAGGGACCTGACTCCAGACTGCTCAATCACGGGTTCGGGTGCATATTCTATTCAGAGAATTACTTTTATTTGCCATTTAAAAAGGTACAGGCTGGTCTGTAATATGATTTTCTTTCTTTCTTTCAAACTTCTTTTGCAATGCTTTACCATACTAACCTGTGATTTGCAATGCTTGCCTATGCACAACCATGCTTTAGCCATGCTTTTGCCAAGCTAAGAGTTTGCAGTGCTCTTCCCATGGAATATGACAGTATCTATTCCTTTTGTAAATTATTATTATAAATGTATGATCGATTTTCAGCACTTTGTCTTTAAAGATGCCATTGCTCAAACTTGGCTATCCCATCCTGGTATGAGGGTTGGGTCTCCATGACCACAATGGAAGCTAACATCCTAACCACTGACTTTCCAAACAATAAGCTCGGAAAACATTTATCAACCTTGGACTGAAAAGCAACGATGGCCACAGATCAAAACATGCATACATTATAACCCAAACTAAGTGGCCTTTGGTTAGTGAAATATTTTTCTGTGGTTTACCCCGCCATTTGCTTTTATTCTTTTCTGGTGTTTTTGTAATATCCTCAGTAACTTGCAGAAAAGCAATTCTCAAAAAGGCAAATCACACAAACAAAAACAGTGCACACACAGGGAGAACCCTTTCCTGGAAGTTTGAGGAATGCACCATAAAATCAGTGATGTGGCACCCGCCACCATAAATCTGGAAAGAAATCAATGCTTAACGGATGAAGGCCCTAGGATATTTCAAACCATAATTGCTTTTTTTCTTAAAACTCCCCATTCACTTGGGGGCTCTTTAACATTGTCAGTTCAGTCTTCAATCTAATAGATCGCGTTGGATTATTATTCCCAGATTCAGTGTCTCTTTCCATTTCAGTTTCACGGACAACCCATGCGGAACGTAGAGACTTGAACTTTCGCACATTCCCATCATTGTGTGCAATGCTGTTTCTGTGGTGCAATTCAATCTAGCCTCAAAAAATAGGAGGAAATGCCCAAAACGTGGGACTGCATTAATAAAAATATTATTAGAAAATGATTGGGTGCGAACAGCCAATTAGCTTCCAGATCTAGCGGGGTTCTATTTTGCATAGATGCCTGCTGGAACGTTGAAGTGCTTAGCTGTGATTTAAATTTTAAACCAATCCGCGCTTAAATGCCAGCTTTTTCCCTTAACATTCTAATCTACAACTAATCTGATAACATAAAACATTACTTAAACATACTTTCTAATGCTGCTCTAGAGACAAGGGAAATCATGTCTGTGATAGGACACCGTAATGAAGGCACAATTTGCAGCTACTGGACGGCAAATCAACAGGAAAGACACGATTGGTCCACAATTCTGTCATTAGCTGGATCCAAACAACACCCTCCCTCGAAAATATTGCATGTGATTAGTTATAAAAAAATGCACTGCCAAAGTCTGAAACTAACTTAGTTTTTCTTTAAATCCCTCTGACCTTATTAAAAATATGTTGAAATAAACAAAAATGTCTTTAGAACATATAAATTATCTATTCATAATAAAGACATCCACCAAAGATTGGTTTAACTGAATCTTTCTTGCTTTTGACAGAAGCACCAAGAGAATGTAATATACTTTTTGTTGCCTTACAAATTGCCAAATGATGTTACAGTAGAGCCACGTTACAATCCTCATCTACTAACAGTGCTCCGTTTTAACCTACAGTGGACATTTATCAGAATATCTCATTATCGTACTCCAGATGAATCTCTCATGTCAAAACTGGGTAAGAAAACCCTTAATCCATGTTCATCTCCTGTACAGTGCATTTCAGCGGTGACCTTTGTTGGTAGATATGCTGAGATGACAAAAACTGAAGAGAAATAGTTTAATGATAAACCAGCCTAATTCCAAAGAAGTGAAATGAAACATGCCTCCCCTCTGCTCTGTGACTGTTAAAATAAACTTGTCTTTCTCTTTAGACTGAATCTCATTGTTATGATTGTCAGTATATTAATCACTTTAGTGTTTTGTTCTAATCAGCAGGTCGCGTTGCCTTCCTGCCTTTCAAACCGTGTAGAAGACCACTTCTCCAAACAATTATCAGATTCTGGCGAAGAAGCCTTCTCTCTCCAACATGGGGCTGCAGATACAAAAGGCAGGCAGTGCTGGTCTAAAAGGTGACCCCTCCCTCCCACTGGGGTTCTTTGGAAAAGCATGCCAGCAATGAGCTAGTGGAGAGGTATTCTCAACAGGAAATTATTCACTGTGGAAATCAAAACCACTCGCAAGAGATTTCATAAAAGAATGTCTGGCTTACGCTGGAATTTCAACCTGCTTTCTTCATTTGCAGAAAAAAAAAAACACACGATACGGGGTGTGCTCATAGTATTTGATGTATTGGGGGGAGACAAGGGGACATATTTCAAAAGTCCTTATATCAAACAATGCAGCAGTATCCGGTAATTAATTTGCTCAGATTTTCCTTTGCCTTTTATATGTAGATTTTGCCTTTTTGAGATCCTCTTTCTTGACCTTAAGGCATCGATTGTTGTTACTATAATTTATAGTTTTTTTTTGTTTTAGGGAATCATTAACTCATTGATACCTTTGTAATTCTCAGTATTGCATTAACTGGCTGGAATGTAAACAACAAAATACTAATACCTTGACATTATAAAAATACTATATATATATATATATATATATATATATATATATATGATATATATATATATATATACCAAAATTAATTAACTCCACAAAACAAGGTGTTTTGTTCATTACATTCCATTAAAACAAAAAACATTTTCAAAGAACAGTGACAGTTTAAGACTCTGTATTAAACATCAACAATAATAATTAATATTCTAACAAAAAAAGAGAAGCTTTGCAAAGCAATCTGGATACATTCACATTTAAGCAAACATAATACAAGATGCTAATACAGTTTATTATATGTATATTATTTTTCTATTATGCATAAATAAATCACAAAATGACAACCAAAAATTGCTCAGCACCTCCTACTGATTGACATGAGAAACCAAATCTCTTTAACCTTAACTGTACCTCACCAAAAAAAAAAGAAAACCACTAACTCTAGGGCTGCAAAACTGTGCTTGAGCAAGCTTGTAAAATTCCCAGTGCAATCTGTGCACACATGTAATCATGGCCTCCCTGTTTGTACAAGCATCGATACCACAGTCCCGAGAAACAATTACAAAACCAAGCAGGGTTATTTCAATTGCAACTCTGAGCACTCACTCTTTACCACATTGACGTGTCAGTGCAAGGGACAGAGCGACGTATTACCTGCACTGCTCCCAACCTAATTATTGCCGTAGGAAATTCATTACCATTAAACTGTCAGACTGCTGAGAGCACAAGGCAAGGCCCTGATTTAAAATGGATGACTAGGATCACATTGGCATGCCAAAGCTTTATACCGAAGGACAAAGACATTGACATGTATTAAAGAATGCAGTCTGGGAGAAAAAAAGAGGGATTTCACTTAAAAAAGAAGAAACAAATGTATTTGTATGTTTTTAAACATAAACAGGCAATATATTATATATATATATATATATATATATATATATATATATATATATATATATATATATATATATTTATATATTTGCACCCTGAGTCATGAAAAAAAGGCATAATACCACAGTAGTGATGTTAAAAAGTGATAATTCCTCTAGAGGAAAATATACTTAAACTTTGATCCATCACTTTCAATTCAAAAACAAAATGTCTTGTTTTCAATCACTCGACAACACCCTCAGTACAGAAATGATCAACAAAATGATAATACGTTTAAAAAAAAAGATGACGTAATGCTGGTACATTTGAATCTAGGAGAAACTGGAGAGGAACGGGAAATTAAAACAAGGTAAAAGCAATCATCCAAATAAAGCTGAAGCACTAACGGATAACGACACAGAGCGCCTGTACAGCACGGAAACACTATGTTTAAAAAAACCCAAATGTACTGCTGAACCTCGTCTTCTTTAATATTAGCATCATAAGGGTATCCATGTATTATAAAAAAATAATAGATGGGCCTCTTCAGTAAGTTACAGGAAAACAATTCCATCTCGGGAATTATTTTCCTGTAACTCACTGAAGCCCATCTATTATATATATATATATATATATATATATATATATATATATATATATATATATATATATATATATATATATATATAATAAATATATATATATCAAATTATTTGCATTCTTAATATTTCTTTATTAACATTGATGTGTGGCTTACAATGGGGGCACACCCCAGGGCTTGTGTCTGCCAGCAAGCTGTTGCTAGACGTGGATCTGACAGCATTATTTATTGGCTCACCCAACCCTTTTAGTTGGTCAATTAGTCTCAAGATTTGTAAATAATTGTGGTTACTTCAAAAAGAGACAGACAGAGCCAAGAATGAGGTGGTCAGATAAAAAAATAAATACATAAATATGGAAGCTGACTGAACATTAGAAACAAACATAAAACGCATAAAAAAAACAATGAAACAATTATACGTATTTTCAAATAATTTCCTTGAGCCTTTAATTAAGTCTTTTCAAAGAAAGCAATATAAACAAGACATGCAAACAATCATTATACACGGGAAAAAAAAAAAAAAAACAGAAGCAGATGTTATAGCTATAGGCTAATAGACTGTTTCTAATAGTCCAAAATGATTTGGAGAACGACTGTATTCCAATCACTAAGGGTCTTTTTTTGCATAAGAACAATTAGTTTCCAGCTGCAGGTCTGTTTAAGGGTTAAGTGAAAACTGCTATGGTGATCTGCGTTCCAAGTGGACTAATTAACCAAGCCGAATGCAGCCAACTGATGCACCATTTATTAGCTTCAAAGGGCTTTAAACGCACACCTCAGTGAGTGCATCGCAGCATCAAATTGAAAAAGGACAGATTTTTGCAGAACTTCCTCTCCCTAAATATTTTCTTAATTAACCAATGATTAGAAGGAGTCCAAAAGGCTTTGGTTTATAGGCCAGTACACCGCAGAAACAAAGTGTGGGTAACAACCTATTCCAACGTCATATAATTTAATAGGTATTAATTCACTAGGTCAATGCTCTGTAAATCAAAGCAGTTACTGTATGCTACAGACTAATTTTGCCAACCACAAAATACTGAACAGATTGGGCTATCAGGCCAAAAGGGGTATGACTACCATTCTGTTCACATTGCCAACGTAACGCCCGTTCGTCATGTTTTAAAAAATATCCTTTCAAATGAATTGGATTGCTTTTGCATGGTTTCAGTTGGTGTTTATCATGCTTTATTTATGTGTAGATCGGGTATTATTCCCAGGAGTCTGAATAAATAATTGGAAAATGGATTGGAGATATTGAGGTATTATTTAGGCTATTGGAAATACCCACAACGCAACATCGTCCACCGCTGGGATACTGAAGCCTGAAGGCTACCAGACCACAGATGGCATTCTGAGCAAACTGCATCACTCATGGAATATTGAAGAAAACTTTTTGTATTCATTAGAAACAAAAACTAGAAAAACTATATACGTATATATAGATATATAATATATATATATATATATAATATATATATATATATATATATATATATATATATTTTTTTTTATATATATAATATATCTATCCATCTTCTAATTGTAATAGAACCATCATACGAGGGCTTTATCATTTTGTCTTCGGCAAGAAATGGCCCTCACCAGGTGGTAAAGCCCTCTTCTTTGGGTCCTATTACTTAAATAATTGTATTTTTTTGTATGTGAAACGTGTTCCTTGTTCTATTTAGTAATGGTTGAGTAAAATAATGTAATGTTTCCTGTAAACTGTGTCTTGCAGTACATGGCTTTTGAGGTCAATCTCATTCTGCTGCTCCCCAGCACTAGACAAGGGTTAAGTACCACAACACCGATATAAAAATAGATGCTTAGCTCCTGCAACGCTATAGAAAATAATCTCACTTCCCTCATTTGTTACAAACATCGTGAGTGTAGTTTTGTCAATGAATCATTCTAACTCCCTTTCACCCGTCAGGCTTGTCACACGCTCTGGGGTCATCTCTCGATGACACTGCATCCCTGGGAACTACTGTAAGTGTACAGAAACCAAAATAAATCTTTCCTTCGTTGAGTGCGTTCCGAATACATCAATGTTAGAAATTCAAAATCACAAAATCACAAAGGTACAAGCTGGTTAGCCAAGAAGGGGTGGTGATTAACAGCAATGATAATGCAGCAGGAGACTCCTCTCTGTGGCTTGAGGTTCGGTGCCCAAGAGAAGTGTGGCCAGAGTGTGTAGTTCAAATACACAAAGAACAGAAGAAAAACAAGGTTTTTCTTTACACTTTACATTGGCAAATGAAATCAGCATTACCCATTCAACATGTTTGTATGATACTCTGTTCCATAATTATAATATGATGGACAACGTGATTTCTTTTGCCGCCATACAATAATTTTAGATAGATAATTAAATCAGTATATTAAATGTACCGTAGATCCACATATACTATTTTACCTTGACTGCTGAAGCAACAAATTCAAATAGAATTAGCTCTGCTGGGAAAAGAGAAACAAGCACTGTGGATAATCTCTGCCGCATTGTAAATCACTGAAATCATTGCACGCTTGGTAAAAGACGAAGAAGCAAAAAAAAAAAAAAAAAAAAAAAAAAAAAAAACCAAAGCTGTAGCGACATTGCTGTTTTTATGACCTGTGCTTTATACTCTGCAGCTGACTGAGTTCTGTAAGGTAATCATTTACAAGCAATGCTGACAATGAAATTCCTAATGACTCTTCATCTACAAACACAAACCTTTACATCTGCATTGTTAAACAGCTCTGAGTCCGCTGGGTCCTCTAAACAGTAGTGTTTTTTTTGTTATTTTTTTGTTATTGTGCACACTACATGCATGTGCATGGACTGAAGAGCTTTTGTGCCCATGAGGAAATTGGCTAAATGAAAGCAAAACATAAATAAGCAGACAACTGCTGTGGGTACACAAGCTGTTTATAAATGTTCATCCTACATAAGAATAGAAGTCTGAGAAGGAGAAAAGGCTAGTCCCTTGTTAGCACACCATTCTCCGCTACTGGGAGGACAAAATCTACTCCTTTTTTAAATGTGCCCAGTGTTTTAGACAGTGGTAGGCTATCCCATGCATTTATAACTCTGTGTAAGAAAGTGCTTCCAACCTTCTGTTCTAAACTTGCTTTCACTCAGCTTCCCCTTGTGCCCTCTTGTTCTTCTCTCTGTGCTAAATTTGAAGCAGTGTCTTGGGTTAATTTTATCTAGATCATTTAAGATTTTAACGACTTCAATCAAGTCCCCTTGTTCCCTTCTTTTTTCTAGGTTGAAGAGATTGTATTATTTTAACCTGTCATCATAGCTCCTGTCATTAAGTCCTGGGATCCGCCTACTTGCACATTCTCGAGTGCAATGATTGCTTTTTTGTAGTGAAGCGACCAAAGGTGCATAACTGCTTACTGCTAACTCATTTAGAAAGCCTCAAATCTTAATGGAAATTGCAAACGTTGCCTGGCAAATTGCCTGGCAAAATTATAAGCATTTCTAGTCTATGCAGGTCAGCGGGAAATCAAAGGCCAGTGCAGCATGAACTTCTTGATTTAAAAGTTTCAGAATTACCTTTTGGTCAGAAGATGTCAGACTGAAATATTTATTTTTACAACCCTGACTAAATCCATCTATACTTGTGTCGCTATAGATAACGCCACATTGTGCAGAGGGTGCTCTGCTGGCAGAGTCGCTGGCTTTTCATTGTGACACAGTCTTTTTGTTTTTCAACTGTACTGATCTCACAGCACTTGAAGGAGGTCAGTGGCATTAACCTTGATGCTCTGGCGAAATCCCAAGTTCCATGTGGCTGCTGCATGATCTACTACCTGAACAAAGCGTACTAAAAAGAAACACACATGTATAAATATGCATGGACTGAATAGCAGGGTATTTTATTAAGCAGACTGTTAGCAATATGTTAATTTCCATAAAACCCACAACCACGAGTGAGGGGGGTTATCAAATCATTCTGCAAAATATGGTAATATCGACGGAATCATAGAAGATACAAATGTTCATAATGGTTAACCTATTTGAATGTGGTTCTCAGTCTGGGAAGAAGGTTCAGCTGTTGTCAGGCAGGTCAGGAACTGTCTATTGAGCAAGTCTATTGTATAATGCAGATTATATTTTGGAGCTATTGTGCATTTTAGAGGAATGTTAAGGTGGTTTTGGATTTGTCCAGAAATCTGTGATAACTCAGTCTGTTACTGTATATATGACTATATGAAACTCAGTGTTTTATATTTAGTTTCCTAATTCCCAGTCTTGCCTCAAGCTGTTTTTCTAATGGCTAACAAGGAGACAGTAACTGGATGGTGCATCATTTCATGCTCTGTTGCCCACATGCCCTTTGGTTTATTCTTCAATGACTGCATTCATCTATTTGCTTTGTTTTTCTTCTTCTTCTCTTCTCCCATCCTCCTGGACTGTAGGGTGTAAAGTGAAAGGTCATCTCAGGTTCCACCCAAGCCCTTCTCTAATGACAAATAGGCGTGAGAAATACACTTTGCAACAGAGTCTAAATAACATTGTGCAGATAGAGGCTGTCAGTAAAACACAGCCACATTACCAGCAGCAAAATAAATTGCTGAACCTGTCTAATTCAATGGGGATTGTTATATATAACACTACGTCCCCAAGTGCCATGTTCTAAAAATAAAACCAACCAGGTGTGAGTATCTAACAAAATGTATAGGACAAACACATAATCATATTATACATTTAACACACTGTAACATGTAGCTTTGCAATATGATTTGTGAACACTTTGCATAAAGTGTTCCTAACTAAGCCACAAGTTTGCTGTACTAATACAGTACTTACTCATACTGTATGTCATTTTTTTTCTCCCCTTTATTCCTCATCAAACAGATTCCGATGGTCCTTACCGAGTGGATCCTGTTTTTTATTAGTTGTCCATAATGTACTCCCATGTGTTGCTGCTGTAATGTATGGAGCAGAGCAAAGAATAATGCATTGTATGAAGTATGATGGACTGGGATGGATATTATGAAGACCACCAGAGCATTTCATATTTAACTAAAGAATTGCAGAAGCGGTGAATGTTGAATTAAGGACAGTTTATACTGCACTGCTGGTGTTTTTACCAGCGTAGACATTAAGTGAGACATTTTCATTGAAAAAAAAATGGTTTTACATTCCTGAAAATAAAGTCTTTCAGGGTTATTTATGGTGCACAATAGTGCTTCCAAGGGTAGCTAGTTTTATGTATTAAGTATGAAATATATGTAGCTTAGAGGATGAAATAATTTAAAATAAACTAATGATTCCTCCAAGATAATTATATAAACGGTTTGTTAAACATGTCAAATTACTTTATTAAAGGTGTGTTCATTATGCTAGTTCAGATCAGTACATTTAATCAGAATGTTCATAAGCACAATAGTTGGCAATATATTACTCCAGTCATAGTCTCTGTGCAGTATATCCCACTATACACACCATGGATATGGATAACATTTACATTTGAACCCTCTTTTAATAAACACATTGCAATCATACATATAATGTCCTGATGTAACTTGTATCCACCCCTGTACATATTAGTACTTACATATGTTGAAAGATGGAAAAAAAACAGTACAGTAAAATAATGTTGGGAAAGAAGAGATTGTCAACTGCTGTAGAAAGGAATTCTACAGTACAAAGCAGCACCATTTTACTGGACATGGGCAAATTATGGTCTTGATTGAATGTTAAAATCAAACAGAAGACATGCCAAGGGCAGACATAACTGTGTCTTTTGCGCTTTCTTTTCACATGAAGAGAATATCCAAGTTGCAAAAATATTATTGCATTAAGAAATTGGAAGACACATCAGATAAGCTAGCTGGTATGCAGCACTAATATTTTCTATTAAACACATGTAATATTGGAGCCAGTCCTGTGAGGCTGTATAATTGCTGAAACCACACTAGAGACTCTGCATGCTGAGCCGGCAAAGCTAAAGAGCTGCAAACAACAGGGTTCCTTGATTTCGTATCAATTTGTTTATGGGCAAATGAGTCTGAAAATTACTGTGCAGTGTATTTCTATGAAAGGTGGTCATAAACATCTCTCTCTCTCTCTCTCTCTCTCTCTCTGTCTCTCTCTCTCTCTCTCTCTCTCTCTCTCTCTCTCTCTCTCTCTCTCTCTCTCTCTCTCCTCATAATATACTCTCCTCTATATATATATATATATATATAGTCCTCTGGATATTATTACATTTGCCTTCATGGCCAGAGAAGCAGTGTGTCCAGTGAAGCGGCTGATCTGATCATGCACCAAATCCAGTGAAGCGGCAAGACTCTGCCAGGCTGCCTCAGCTCATTGCCATGGTTTCTGTCTTTCCGCTGTGAAAAGCATGGCTTGGGCAGAACATGAGACCCAGGTTAGGGTGGCTGTCAGACAGAAAAAAAGGGCTGCCATCTTAAACATCAAAAATTACAAGGTAGGCATTGTCAATTTGAACATGTGGTAATCCCAGCCCAGCTGCAGGATAATTGGTGTTTTTTTAGAGGATGATAGACAGGCCTGCAAAAGTGACACTGCTAAAACTTTATGCTTACTGAACATGATGTCAGTAATATATGGTAAAGCCCTCTAAAACCTTAAAGCGTGCCTGACTCGCCTCCACCTGGGATGGTCTGGTGCCTGACAAGTAGAGGGCGATCCAACCCCAGACAATTTGTCCTGGCTAGCCCTGAGGAAGTGCAGAGATCAGTGAGATTCTGTGCCATGCCTTTTACTGTGTGAGCCACTGGGGACCCAAACCAACCAATATAAAAATACATAATATATACTAATGCCCAAATGAGCTTTGGGATTTGCTTTCTATGAATCACATGTATTGTCACTTTAATAAATGTAACCCCTTTCCACCCACCACTGGCATTTCAGCATGAAAAGAAATTACTTTGGATATATATTGAAATTGCCATTGTTCAATACACAAGGGAAATACTTGCTCATATTGTGCCAATACCTGGTAAATAAAATGCAATCAACTCAACACACTTCATTAAAGTGGAGATATTAAATGGGTTAACAAGGGTCACATTTTTAATTGCTGTTGTAACCAAAAGCATTTGGAATGAATGTGTCAGAAGAAAATGGAAATGACAGAAGAAATTATCATGTATGAGCCATACCTATTTACAAGGATAATGGTCTGGTTTAGCAGGAGTTAAATGATCAAAAAGCTACAAACACTATGCTGTTATTTTAGTGCAATGGAAGGCTGGGAACTTGTCTCTGTAATATGTGTCTCTGAAGGGATGCCCTGCACCTGATCTCCACATTAGGATGTCAGAGCTTTCTGATATAATTAAGCAGAGGCTGGACTCTCGGGGATTAAGGTAACCCTTTGATGACAGCAATGAAATCATTCAAATTATACAGTAAGGATTTATCATGTTGTTTTTTCATCACACCCACTGAGCAAACCTGGCATGACAGCCCTTATATTGGCAGCAAGCGCTCCGCATACCTGCCAGTGTCAGAAGCAGTTGTGACATCTATATACAGGAATTCTTATTTCATTGAGCTCTGTATTCTATCTAATTCTGTAACTAAAAGCAACACATTATTATTATTATTATTATTATTATTATTATTATTATTATTATTATTATTATTATTATTATCCAAAAAACAACCCAGCATAGAAACCTTGTTCTCCTATTTCTGGATTTTCTTTATAGTTTTATATTTATTTACAATCCAGCATTGCTGTTAAATTGTTTGAACCCACTGCTAAATCACATTTGAGTCAATTTATTACTCACCCTACTGTATTTACAATGATCAGTTTCCTTTAATCATAAGCTGTCATTTAAATAATAATAACAATAATAATGTTACATTATCTTTTATTAATAACTTGAAACTGCCTAACTAAATCAAAATAGACACGGTCAAAGCCTCCATAATTGTAAATAATATTGCCTAAAATTAAATGTGGTTATTGAAATAAAAAAAGCTACTATGTTAGCTGGTCTGCAGTTGGTAGCTATCCAGCAGCACTGGTTATAGTATCGTACTTAGCTTGATTCATGGGTTTGCAGCGATCCTGAATTTCTAGAAGAGAATTTTGAAACTGACGGGTTTCATTTGTTGTTGTTGTTGTCTCTAGAAGAAGAACTACTAAGAGTGTATTGTGAGAAGTGAAAGCATGTTTAGCACGCAGGTGGTACAGCAGACTAGATGCACTTCTGTCACACTGGAATTCACTTTGACAGTAGATACAAGTAACCCTCTTTCCATCCAATGAACCATCAGAAAGTTTTTTTTTTTTTTTTTTTTTTTTTAAATAAACATCCTGTCACGTTTGTTTAAGGGTAAGCACAGGAGGGTTCCAGCTCTTGGTGGATTATATATTCGTGCTCTGGGCTCAAGTGAAATGAGTTTAAGCAACCTGATAGATCTTCTAAGAAGAACAAAAAAACAGTCATGGCAATAATTATAAAAGGATATCAGCCTCCTCTGGAGAGACTATGTTTATGAAGAATACACATTCTCAATTTAAAACCAATCTTAGTGTAAAACACAATCCTTTCCTTTAAGAGCATAGTCCTATTCTAAAAGCTTAGTGCTGTGTTGTTCATGCATACAAAACAATGGTATCCACCTATTTGAAACTAACAGTGTTAGCATATTCTACCTATATTAGGCAGAGAATAGTGCTTACCCTCGTCCTAAGGAGTAATTGATTCAGAGCGGTCAGGTGAGGTCAAGTAGGTAAGAGAGTTTTCAGGCAGAGTATCTATTCGGTACTCAGACTGCAAGGGCTGGGTACAACAAGTCACAAGCTCAGGTTGAGATTGGAGATTGAGAACTATTTAGTGGGCTGACAGCTGCTAACTCATCTTAATTGGCGTCATTTGCGATTAATGTGCATTCAAAAAATTTATACGTTAATCGCAGAAGTTAACTGTGATTAATTGACATCCCTATATATATATAGATATAGATATAGATATATATAGATGTATATTAAACAAAAAAGTTTAATTAATTTATGCTTAATATTTGCACAGGAATAGGGTGGCTTAACCCATACTAGACTCTCGATGCTGCTTTGGCAATGCGCACGAGATGCAGCTCCACCAATGGGATTTGGAGATGTTCCTGTTACCGGGAGCGTACTGTGAAAACAGTAAGCATTGTGGCAGATAAAGAGCGTTTTGGAGAAGTTGTTTATTGATTGCAACTTCATCCCCTCTGGGAAAGGGCGTTTTCAATCACGCTTTAAAGATTCAGTGTATTCCTGCATATTGCTGTGGTGCAAGCTAATGAAGATGTCTTTTAATTGTATGAGTAAGTGTAAATGTAAATAAGAAGAAACAGAATCTGCAGTCTGCACAGTAAATGAAATATGAACTCAGTGCTTGACCACCATGTGGCGCTATGTTCAATGTAAAATCACACTTTCAACCAAAGGGTAAATGATTTTAATGGGGAGGCCACCACAGTAATGTTCTTTTTGTTTGCATGCGTCTGATCTACATCCTGTGTTTTTCTCTCCCCTCACAACTCAATGTGTTATTGTGAACCTTTAAGAACCATGCAGTATGCAGTAGCTAGCTATACAACAACTGGCTGCCAGACAATGGCTGGTTCAGAGAGATCCAGGATTTATTATTAAAAATCACAGACGGCTATTTTGTGGGTATTTGTTGGCCCATTAACAGTTTTTTGGGTTTTTTTTTTTGTAAAATTACTGCTGACTCTCCACTCTGCATAACAGCCTGCGTACTGAGAATTCCAGTGACAGACTTATGTTGAACTAATAGAAGGGACACACACACACAATAATAAGTGTTTTTCACTGTAGATGGTCACACAGCTGAATGCAAATATGTTTTGATAGTAAATGGTGGATTTACTAAATGTTCATGCTAAACCCTAAGTCACCAAAGATAGTTAAGGTCCACCTTCATGTACATTATGTTGACTTTGGATTCATGTTGCAACACTTAATAGAAATAGACAAGGTTATAGAGATCATGCTACAGGAGGGGACAGGATTAGTTTTGAAGGAGTTACCCATACTGTCAGTGCTGAGTAAGATGAGCACACTAAACTGCTATGAGGATTCAGACAGTTTGCTGCCGTTTCAACCTGACTGTTTGTTTTCCCTTCACAGCTGCTTGTCAAGTTGAAAATTTTAATTCTGCCAAAACCATTGCCAGATATAAAAAGAGCTGAAGCGATCAACAGACGAGTGCCAATTCAATTGGGTGGTTCCCTACTTAAAGACTGGGTTCAGAGTAGAACAGGGTAATGGCTGGTATTAATTCTGTAATAGAAATGATATGTGCATATTACATTTTTTTTGTAACGTACCTACACTGCTGAGGCTGTGTTTAAAATGTACACAATATAGTCATGGCAGCTCATATTCAAACCAGCCTGCAGGAGCCGGTGCAGGTGTCTCGGTTTCTAAACCTGCTTCTTTAGTTTCCAGACTTTATAAAAGCACCCATCCTCTTAATGGGACTAAAGTTTGGAACCTGACCCACACCCGAAAGGGGTGAATGAAGCACTGGCAATTATTCATTTTCAAAGGCATTTGTTTGCAGTCTGCAACCCTTTTGGTTGTTTCCTTTTGCTAAAATGGAAGTCTGTATTAGCATGGGCCTATTGGATTTTGTAATTTAGTAAAGGTAGCCTAATGAAACCAGCAATAACTCTCCATAAAGCATGTAGATAAGAGCACTTGTCTCAGTAATATTTTGTGCTCTCTTGCTTGAAAACAGTAGACATTAATTTAAGGGTATGGGCTCTGGTTCAATTTGCTTATGGATGTATTTGCTTGTTTTCTGAAATTCTACATGTTAAAAGAAAAAGATGTGGCAGCTTTTTAATCCGACAATTAGAGTCCTTTTATGAGG
The DNA here is from genome assembly GCF_017654505.1 of Polyodon spathula. Classification (NCBI taxonomy): domain Eukaryota; kingdom Metazoa; phylum Chordata; class Actinopteri; order Acipenseriformes; family Polyodontidae; genus Polyodon; species Polyodon spathula. The sequence goes on along the minus strand of NC_054553.1, from coordinate 1,520,212 downwards.
GCTTGCTCTTGAAAATGTCCCCACTGTAAATAACTGTCAGATTGTATTAACAAAGGTAATATAATGAAGTAGCGGACGGTAGAGTGCTTTTAAACTGCACTTTGAGTAAGGTGGTGTCCCTGATTCCAGCTGTGTGGAGGAGGAGGCAGAGGAGAAGGATGCTGGTCTTTCTCACTGGCCTCTCACCTTCAGCTCACCCCCCTCTGTGGGGCTTATTTGCTTCTGGATACATGTTATAGTGAATACATGCTGTGGCCAATATATGTTATGCTAAAGCACAACCCAGGCAGTCCTTCCTGGTCAATGGTTAGTATGATACCAAAAATGGCCATACCAATAAATTAATCCCAGGTCAGAAACATTCACAAGATGATCTTCAACACTGAGGTAAAAAGACTTCCGACTGCAAGCTTGACAGCACTGGAACTGTACTGATCATCCCTATTCACTGCCAAAGGCATTATCTCATCATTAGCAGCCAGAATGTGACCACAGACAACAGGCTGCTGACACCACATTATCCTTACAACAGGGGAGGATGTGCCCGAGGTCAAAGAGTAAAAAATACTATTACATCTCGGAGTGTCTTAAATGGACATTTAACAAGCACTTTGTTAAAAAAGTAGTCGTTGGTAATTATGCTTCACTGTGGATAATTGGGGATTTTAATCCAGCACTCTTGTCTGCTTTTAATACTGTATGTCTGTTATTATGCATACCCACATTCTGTGTAATTTTGCCTTTCTAAATAATTTATTAGCAATGTCCATGGGATTGGCCCATAATTCAAAACACAGATGGTATTTATAACGTTTGACTGGAATACAATATTATTAATTTAAGCTAATTTTAAGGCTGTGGTTTGTTTCAAACTTATGACCTTGGAAAGTGACCTTATAGTGTATACACATTACAGCGTGTTATTTGTTTTGGGGTAACCAGACCCCATCAGCAAAAATGCTACTAACCTGTAAAGTTTCATGGAACATAAAGTTTTGCTTTGGGCAAAGGAAATGTGTACAAAGGCAGTGCAGGCATCATGTAGCACTCCACCTGGTTTAATGAGCCTTCTTGCTTTAGTGGATAGCATCAAGGAGAAATCCCTGTTCTGCATTTTATAAGCGTACTCAGCAATTCAATATTAATTTGCTGTTGTCTTAAGCAAGTGATGTAATTATGATTAATACGTTAATATCACCTGTGCCGTTGGGAAGGTTACGACACAATATGCGTAACCTCCACAATTTGCATCTTTATTTTGGAGCTGTTTTTGTCTTATGGATGATATGCAGTCCAACCCTGGTATAAGAATAAGTGCTTTTGCCATTTCTTGTCTCTCATTAGCTCTAGTACTCTTGTCAAATCATTATTGAAGTTTTTCCCTGTGTATTTGTACTGTGAAATGTAGCTTTTCTTTGTTGCAAGAAGCTACAAAGCAGTTGCGAAACCCATCCTTTCCAGCACAGAGCAGAATGAAGATGTTTTAAGCTCTGTAGATGGGGCTGCACACTTGCAACATGTTAAACACTTCAACACACTTCAACTAAACAGTGATTCTGAGTTGAGAATGACACTAAAGCCTAAGTAAGTAAAGCTGTTTTTCTTCTTCTTTACAATAGCAACACCACCGCACTGTTAATGAGAATGTATCAAGACTTTCAACACTTCCGTGGCATCTTTACTGTAAAACTCATGTATGACAGAAAACAGCTAATTGCATTTCTTTGAGGAATACATAACTTGTAGGAAATAGCAATACAACAGATTAAAGGGATTTGGTTTTTCTCCTATAGCACTTATTTATTTTACAAAATCTAATTGAGCAGAGCTACACCTAATGTGCCCTGTCTTTCATCTTCTGCAAGGTCTACAGTGGTGAATATATTGTATTGCTATTTATATAACCATTTATATAAATGGATTCTGCAGTTTATTCAAACAGGACTCATGTCAAACAGCTGGTTTTGAAATGGTGTTAGTGCTACCAGTATCACCACTACGACTACTACTGCAGTACAAGACAATAACATTGTCTGCCTGTGGTCATATTTTACAAAAGGAACATGGTATAGGAAGTAATCAGTCAGAATATTTGGACTACCGTGCTGCTCCTCTTACATTATACTTGGTCTGAGAGTTCTAGGCCTTGAAGCTAACGCTCAAGCGAAACTGAGTGAATATAGTCAAGCTGTTTATTACAGCATTATGAATTGAGATGGAGAGGCGGATATGTCCGGAGACTGGAAGGTAGTTCCTGGAATAATCATTTTCTGCTTACATGTTTCCAAGGAGAACTGGAGGGACATTGCTGTAACGAGGTGAGGGGGTAATTCAGTGCTGTTTCTGCAATACAAGGAACCTTTTTAAACAAATCGCCTGGTTATGCTTCTCCCCAGAGAACAACTCGAATACAGCATGTTTTTCTCACATACGGCAAAGTGCCCGTCACATTTGAATCACCCAGTCTTGCAAGTGTTACTCTGCATACTCAGCATTTAAAAACCAATGCCTTTCCTTATCTTGAAAATAAAATACCAGTAATATCAAGGAGAGGGTGGCCTGTTTATTATTTTAGATCATATACGGGGGGGGCATCATATAATATGATGTAGTATGACACTGCTTAATCATTTCAAAGAGAGACGGCCTGTCTTGTGTTAAATCAGACTAGAAAGCAAATACATTCCTGTTGACAAATTAATAATACAACTTTCAGATGACAAATACGCCCATTTGCTTTGAATTGTTACCTTGGGGTATACCATGAAGCCTACCATCTGCTAAGCAGCGGACTATCCTTCACAAGCCAGAAGAGGTTCATTTCATTTTCAATCCTCATTCTTCCCATTCCTCATTATAATATAATTTCTACCTTGTCATTCCCTCCTCATTGTTGCATCTTTAAAAATAAATGACAGGCAATTTCTAGTAGTCCTCGGGTAGATTCAAGCAATGACAATATGTTTGGACAAATGACAGTTTAAATGTCAACCTCTGGTGTGTTTTTTTTTTTTTTTTTTTGTAATCCTGTTTATAGAAGACAATTCACATCAACTACAGCTTGGAGGAAGAGAATTAAAGAACGTGACTTGAAGTGAACTCCAATGTCCTGCAGTGATAATGTAATGACAGTCACAGTATTCTGTGAGCTGCATGTAAAATTGCCCAAATAAAGGATATTAATGGAGGTGTCGTAATTTATTACGTGCGAGAACAGCTGACTTTTTTGGAGTCTTTATCTCCCATTTAACCCAATTTTATCACAGGCTCCATCTGTGGATCGCTGAGTATGTCGATACCCAGCTGCAGGCTTGTAAATGTCAGTGATCATTTACAAGCAAGTCATTTACAGCTTGAGATGTGGGTAGGAAATGTGGCAATGCGCTGCATAATTGTATTAGCTGTATGAGCTCAGACATTAACTCAACCTACTCCTGTGCTCCTGGTGACCCGCTGTCTTAAGCCAAGTCTATATAACAAACACACCTCTATCAAAGCCATGATGAGGACTAGGAGAAGGCTGTGTTGTCTATTCGGCTGGATTGATACGTGCACCATGTTCTCATTTCACAGATTACACATTTGGAAAAATTGCTAAATAATTAGCAAGGATTTAGACATGTGTGAGACTTTGTTGTCTTTCAAGGCCCGCTGAATGCTGATCAGCGCTTCAGGAAACAAAAGACTGTCCTTTTTACTCTGCAAGGTCCACCGCTACCCTCAGCCAATGGTGCACCAGACTCATAGAGTATTTCTTTATTGTTTTCTGATCGGTGCATTTTCAGAAACAAACACGCAGTATTTCACTATGAGACAGGTGTCTGGCTGAGACAGCATCAAACCATCAAGGCCATGACAAATTAATAGCAGACAGCAAGATTTACAAGGTATGACAGCAGCAGTGACCAGCGCACATGAAAACACTCCCAGGAGCAGCCTGCCTACAGGGCATCTCTGCAGATTACAACTGAAAAGAAAGGCTGTTTTATATTTATGCAAGAAGTCAAAGCTGGACCTGTAGCAGCTGACATCATGCTCTGAAGACAATCTAAAAAGGGTTATCAGGCATGGCAAAGCAGTCCCCAGTCACAGTTTCTGCTCCCAGGTATAACCTTTGCATAGGCCAAGGTCGACCAGAGCCTCAAAAACAAAACTATAATTTAGCTGCATGGGAGACATTTAAAATGTAATCAGGCCATTTATAGTAAAAATTAAAAATATTGTAATTATACTGTAGCTACAGAACATTCAACTCACTTAGGTGACTGTTTCAAATGCATCTGATTTTTTTTTTTTTTTTTTTTTTTTTGTATACATTTATTATGACACACCAGTATTCAGCTTCTTGAGCACCTGTGTGGTCAATTTGTGAACTGTGATGTTGTTCATTTAAATGAAATTGCATTATGCACATCTATTTGATATACGGCAACACAAATTCTATATACGTTTAAGACAAAAACATAAAACAAAAAATAGAGGGCAGTTGTATGACCTGCCTTCTTTCCTGTGGCGCTGTTCAATCAAACTACAAGAAATAATTAGACACATCCAAATACAAAAACATTTTCATAAACTCTGAATTTAAAATTCATAAATACCCCACATCTGGAAAGTCAGATGTCTTTATTTATTTGTTATTGTTTTATTATTGAATCTGAAGATGTCTCTTCAGCACCATCTGCTTTCTATTTGTGAAAAAGGGTGTAAATAAGGCTGAACAAGACACCAAGAAATCTTGTTTGAGTATAAAAGCCTGATTTCAACTTAAACATGACAGCTTCTCAATTGGTTTACCCCAGGCTGCCACTCATCAGCATCCTTACCCAGTTCACTGTGCCGACGGGATCAGCTGGGCACCGCCATCCAGGCACTTTGATTTTTCCAGACAAAGTTAGTTCCATCTGGATGCTCTTCCTGACAAAGTATTCAGAAAACAGTCAGCTGCAGGAAAATCACAAAACCATTTTGCTGATCCCATATGTTCTGCACAACAAGACATTCAGAATTATTTGTTGTACAGTTCAGGAAACGTCACTCAAGTCGCCCCACAGCTGCCTGCAGTTTGTATGTATTTTTTGCAACTGGCCCGGACTGTCTGAATGTGCTGATTGTGTTTTGTTTTAGCAGCTATTTACAGTCTTGTTTGAACCTTCTGGGTAAAAATTAAAACAAGATTAACCTTTTTTTTTCTTTGTTCTTTTGATGTCAGCAATCTATTGTTAGTTGAGTGAAGAAATAATGTGTTAATTTATTTCAAGGAATATTAATATCTGTATATTGACTGACACTGCAATAGAATGGTAGAGCTCTTCTCTGTCTGTATTAATGAGATACAGTGATGTTTTTGACAGCAGCCCAATCCAAATCTCTAAGGAACACAGTAACTGTCATCAGTACTCTATACTAGTACACCAATGAAGCCACCAGAAATGCTTGTTTTACCTCATTGATCCATGACACTGGAATTGAGTCAACATGTGCTGTTAATAAACTGAAACCATGCAAACCAGGTTAAGTCACTTGAATTAAATTCTTGAACCTGCAGCCGTATCCGCCTACAAGGCCCTTTTTGAATTGTTTTACTTTACTAGGTTACACTAAACACATCTGTAGGGATAACAGCCATCAAAAAGACAGACTATAGGGAGATACCAGCTCTCACAGAATGCTGAATGCATGGTTTCATCTTAGCTGCCAAGGGAGAAAAGCTTTGAGCATATTTTGTTGCCTTTGAAAAACATCATGTTCTTCCAGACCGATCCACAGAATATGACATTATGCACGGGTGTTGTGTTTCTTTCCTGTAATTGACCCCTTGATCTGGAAGAACCTGTGTGACTCTTGACCTGAAGTCTGAACTGTGCTGGTCTAGCCTGACATGGAGCTACAGAGCACGAAAACAGTTTTATACAAAAATATATATGTTTTACTGAGGCTCATCTGGATCTCTGCTAAATCATTGCATGCACTAACAAGTGATTTCAATATGAATAAAAGACAGCACTGGTCCATTTTAACTGGAAAACTACTTCAGTAGGCTTGCAGATTTTAACCGCATACATGCCAAGTATTCATTATTTAACTGGGCAATCGAGTATCTTGCTTCATGTCCTTTATGATATAACTCTAACCCTTTTATGATACAATTGTGTATGTGTATATTTTGTGCAAAAAGATGTACATATTACGTACATTATAACATTGCATAATAATATTGCAATCGTGTGTATTTACAAAGTAACTACTATGTATATACACAGTAATTAGAGACACAATGGAAACTCTTACCACACTTTTTGTGCTCACATTTTACAAAATATATTGTGACATTCAAAGTATTATTATACAACCCTACATAAAACATTTTATATAAAAAAAGCACATTAGAAAGGGTAATAATTCTAGTCAACAATTGAATCCACAAAGTGTCATTTCTGTAGTTTGAGTGTATCACTAAGTACTGACCAATTACAAGCACCAGCATAAAGCAAACAAAAATAAATAAACTCTACCTTGTAATGCAAATATGCACATTACATAGATATTTTTACTTAAACTTCCACTTAGAGATTAAAGGACTGATGCAAACAGGCATGTTATGTGCTTTTACAACCATTAATACTACCAGTTATTAGTCCATTTCCATCTCTACTCAGAATGTGAGTGAATGACAGTTTCATAACTGCTTGTGTTATTAAATTATAAACTGGACAATGTTAAGAACATTGTTTGCAGGGGTGGTTGGGTGGGAACACGTTATTATTGAATGATATAAAGTGCAAACAACTTGTGATTCAAGCTAATTATTAGAAACAGAGAAAGCAGAGTCCCTCGCTCTTCTAAAACAGTTTTTTTTTAACCTTTTTCTCTGTGAATTCCAGCTGTGGTGGACCTCAGCGAGCGTAACCATATATTTCAATCAAAATTAATTGATAGAAGTGAGAAAGGCATCATTATCACTTCAAAACATGCTCATGAATTTTTTATGGGATGCAAATGCTACCCAGAGTTTAGCATCGGGGGAGTTTTCCCAGTCTGAAATTGTGAATTTGATCCCGGGGAATGTGCAAGGTCTACGGTCAAACTTTGCAACTCATTAATGCAATATGGTGGCAGGAGAGGCGAGGAAAGTGTAATTATACTATCAAAATGTCTGAATCCAGACCTGCAGATAATTAATACGGGGAAATGCAATGTACAGGGGCTGGGAGCAATTTGTAATTTAAGGAAGCAGTTCACCTCCACACCATGCAAAACTGGGAGACTAACACCTCGCTAGCAGCTGTGGAACAATAATTACCCTCAGCTTTGCATTTTGTTGCTTGGCTGCAATCTTCTTAATAAGAAATCGTGTTAAGATGACACTAGATTTAGTATCCACTAGCATCCACTTCTTAAATGCATGAAATACCTGCTGGCTGAATAATAAAAAAAGGATGCATATTCATTCTATGTCATATACTGTACATACATATCAAAAAAGATGCAGCACCCTTGCTGTTAGGATATGGTACAGAGTTTATACCTGCTAAAGGATAGTTGGCATGCACACACAGACAGCTACCATACATGATATTGACAGAGACATTAGATAATGTCATTCCAGAATTCATAGTACACACATTCCCATTGTCATTCTAGTATAAATGAAAAATAAACATAGATACTAGAAACTAGCTCGTTTTTAGATACTGTTCCTATAATATTCAATTTGAAGGAATTTAAAGTTGCACCCACTGATTTAGACCCAATTTTGTTAATTTTGCTATTCTAACATATCACGTATTTATGCCATGCTGAGGAATTGTTGATCAAACCTGCTTCCAGACAAACACTGGCAAAGGTGGTTAGTCAACACCTGCTGATTAAAAGCCAACAAACTATAATTATTACATTTAAAAAAAAAAAAAAAACAGCTGCTTCCTATTCATTAGCAAAGACAAAAACATGCCACCAATAGTTACTATGTAGTAATCCCTGTAATTAGGAAAAAGACCACCCAGCAATTGGAAACCTGTCCTATTGAGTAACAAAAACAGATGCCTCTGAAAACGTCCTTGCAAAACAGATCAGGCTACCATTGGAAGGTTGCTGCTGCAGTTCCATTTAAGAATGTGACGGTTCTACCATAATGGATATTGGAACAGATCGGGGTCCTCTGGTTAAATTGCATTCAGGTAGATACAGAAATGATAATAAAAAATAATAATTTGCCAAACACTGTGCTTTCAGCAACCCAATGTAATTTTTCGGCGGTAAAAAATGTAGTTGATGAACTAAAATTGAACCTAGTTAGCATTATGTAGAGTGTGCATCTATAGATCACCCTCCATACAAAGCCGGGTAACCTTGAAGGTAAAGGTAGTAGTCTGGTTCCAGGGAAGGAGTCCCATGATGATTGTCTGCTGATAACACTATGAAAAGACCAGGAATCGCTTTGAGCAACTGAAGCAGTCACAGCACTCATTGCTTCACATTACAAAATAACTATGTTTCCTCTCCTGCGATATCTTTACAGGCTTCTGACATCCCAGGATTGTCCTTCCTCTGTATACATAAACGAGGGTAACATCTGTTATCCTTTGGAGGTTATAGCCAGGTAACTCGAATCAAAAATGAATTGCATCAGGATTGCATGCGGTAACCCTTGGGCAGTTTAGTGTATAATCCCCCAGATAAAGAATGCATTTCTTACTGTCAAATTGTATTTTTCCCCATAGAACTGTAAGGTCATGAGTTCCGTTTGCCATAGGTGGAGAGGAAGTGAGTCTTTATTTATAGACACAAGGTTTTGTATAAATCTGCACATACAAACTGGCGCCTGGCCCCGCATTCACGTAGCGTAACTGTAAGTGCATTGCAGTCCTAGTCATTGCCACTGGAAAGATCGACAATCGTTCTGCAGCTTTTCTATACAGTGGGACCCATTCGGAGTGGACTGTTGCCTGACTGACACCTGTTGCCACACAAAAACAGCAATTGTTTGGTGATTGTTGATTTGTTAAAATTGTTGTTACTGGCAAGTTTTGATGTCAACATTTATTTTCTGCAGAACATCCTCCTTATTTGTCTATATACTCTTGACTCTAGCCCTAATTCTAAACCTAACCCTAAGCCACCTAATCGTACTCACAACCTAACCCTAACCCTTTTCTGTACATTGTAACTATGCCTATTATCACTGTAATTATGTACACATGTATTTACTCTCTAACTATTATGTAAATACACAGTAATTAGAGACAATTAATATAAAGTGTTAACACATTTTAATGTTTTTTTTTCATATGTATTCTGCAAATCATCTTACCATAATTGAGAAACACAAAGCAAAGTTACTCAGAAAGCAGTAGGAGGCATCATTAATGTAAATCAAGAAATCCTCTCTCTCTCTCCATATCAATGTACTGGAAGCCTAGTCTGTTGATGAATACACCATATAAATGCACATGGCAAGGGTCACATGAATGAAGAATGCATTTTATTCTGCTCAGAGTTCAGATAAGCAAATATTACTTCAAGCTTACTTACCTAACTTTGGGGTAGATAAAGTGACAACATAATAAATCAAGCTCACAGCTACTGGACTGAATATTACACCAGAAAAAGTACTCGTTTGTAATATATTTTGGAAACTCCTTTGTGTGCAGCAGATTTGTAACAGGTTCTGAAACCTAAGAATGAAGAAAGATTAGGTTCATCTGCGTATTATCGCGCACAAAAGAGTGTTTTTGCTACAACATGGGGCGAGACTTCAGGCTGTGAATATTGAATATACTTACAATGGTTAGATTCCTAAGCTGACAGGCTGCAATGTGAGGTAGGATACAATGAGACATACTAAAGATGCTCCCGGAGTGCGGTCCAAGAGACCACAACACTGACACCCTGCAGCGATGCATTCGTTCAGCTGGGATTGCGTTATTTCTATATATAAGAGCACAGGGAATGGATTCATTCAATCAACATATATACAGGGCTTCCTCAAGTTTTTTTGTCTTGTCCATTGCTTGTTGTGTGCTGGTGTCAGCTTTCAGCACTCCACATTGGCTGGATAAGCCACAGCATATGAGGATGTACCCCAAGCAACTGCACTTAACTGTATTTATATTTAATTTAAGCTGACTGATTAGCAAGAGTAACACTTTACATTAAGTTTCTAAATTAGCGTGCATTTACATAGTAGTTACTTAGTAAATACAGCACGTAATGTTACAATATATATATCAATGTTATTTAATTACATCTTTTTATAGAAAATAATATTTGTAATTATAACACATTCATGTGTTGTAAATATTAATAAAGTTTAAATATTTTCGCAATAATATATATATATATATATATATATATATATACTGACAAACTGCTCGCTGTGTCTTCCTGATGTGTTTGAATAATAAAAGCCTTGTCAAAACTAATATAGCCTTGTCAAAACTAATATAGTTGCTTGGTGGTCATGTTAATATATACAGGTAAATATATGTTTTCATTTGTGAAATGACAAATTTTTGCTGTCTTTAAACATCAATAATAAAACAGTATTAAGTTTTCAGTTCTGTGATTTTCTTAAGGCAAGGCATGGCAAACTAAAAAAGGGATTTAAAACAGCTTTATGATAAAATCTAGATTTCCTCTACTGTCACAAATCTAATATTCAGTCCCTAATCCTGCAATAAAGAATGTGTTAGGAAATGTGAAAACAATTTCCAAAGGATTAAAGACCTGCCAAGTTGTAAAGGATTTCCACCCCATTTTTCAATTGCACTCTACAGTTTCTGTAGTAATCAGGTACATCTTAAATGGTCGGCTGTGAAGACAATACCTGAGGTTGATTTTCTGTACCTCGACGAAACATCAGATAGAGATGAATGAGGGTTCAAGGCTGGCTCTGAACTTCTATCACTTTATCTTGTAATTAGCGTGCTCTGACCACACACAAATCCTACCCCAGTGTCTCAAGATGGATTTCATGTTTTTATGCACAAGATAAAACACTGTAGATTTAAGAAGGTGGCCTTGACCCATTAGAGCAGACTGCTGAATGACTGGGATTATAAGAGACGACAAAAAGCATTACAAAATGCATCTGCTATATATATATATATATATATATATATATATATATATATATATATATATATATATATATTTTATCTATATATATATATATATATATATATATATATATATATATATATATATATATAGATAGATAGATAGATAGATAGATAGATAGATAGATAGATAGATAGATAGATAGATAGATAGATAGACGTCAAGTAGAGAAATATTACCTTTGGTTTCTAGTGGACTGCTTTTTAACCAATCACATTTCTAGTTTTCAGGCCACAGTATATTCAACCATTTTCAGTGCAGCACTTACACTCATTAAAACATGCAATTACTAAATCACAACCACGCTCCAAAGTTCAGGTTGCACTGCTTAATTACTATGACAGCTCAACTCTGCGTGCCCTGCTTGACAGTAATTCAGCCAACATTTCCAAATACCATACAGGCACAGTGCAAGATTTCAAGTGTATTAGCTTAGCCTTTACAATCCAAAATGAGTCTCCTGTCTTACATGGCAGCTTTTTAATAAAATGTTTTTTTCATTCCTGATCTAGATAAACATACACGTTTCTAACAATACTTCCTATTGTTTGTGTTTTAACAACAAAGTAAAAAAATATCTCTGCATGAGTAAGTAATTATTAGCTTATTACTGGCAGATGTTAAAAAATAAATGCATTCGTTTTTTGTCTCTGTTTGATCTCATATATATATATTTAGAACTCCTTTAGAAAGAGTTAAGATACCAGACACATGTAATAAAATGCTAATTTTATTAATAACTGTAAAGAATTTAAGAAATTGCATCCATGTGTTTCTACAAGAGCTGATTAAAATGCTGTTTGACAAGCCATACGTCAAGCAGTGTTGCGCCTGTGGCGGAGGGGAGTTTATTTTTTAGGGAAGGTCAGTTATTCACAGGCCATGTGACAGCACCATGATCATCAAACTATTGTCTTCCAATCTACTTCATGTGGCCTGCAAAGCTGTTGTCTGGCTGTTTAGGTCCGAAATTCAGTTTCAGTAACCGGCTGTAACCTTCAGAAGGCGCGACAAGCATCTTTGCAAGCTGCTTGGTAGAACTAGTTTAATGTTTAACTGCTGAGAGATTAGTAAACTGTCAAAGGCCACCTGTATGTATTGCCACCTGGTAATGCGTAGATAATGGCTTGGATTTGAATATGCAGGACATACAGAACACTGGTACCTAATCTTTACGGCTAATAAACAAATACAATCCAAAAAACGTTATTTTTAGTGAAACTAATTACACGGCAGGGTAGTTACTACCATGTGACTAAACTTATCAGACGAGGCAAGGGCATGTGGGCAACAGTGCAGATACTATGCAACTATGAGTGTAATTACAATTTAATTAATGCCTAAAGCAGGTATACAAACTAGAAAAGGGAAACAGGCTATGCTTTATCTACATGCATCTGCATCCTGCTTGTGAGTAGTGACATGTGTGACCTATTTATTCACCTGACAAAAACACAGTCACAATGAACTTCAATAGGCTGTTAGTGCTGGCAGCCCCTACCCCTCTCTCCAGAGGAATAAACAGGACTCAGCATCAGTCACCATGGCGATCTATTTGTCACCAGGTGCTTGCTTGGTCTACACTCCTCCTGGAGGACATGCCTGAGCTGAATGTACCCTGCTAGGAATCAGGCTGGGAACCATGCTAACTACTTCATCACATGGTAAATAATACATGCCATACATGCAAATCATCCTTGATTTCGACTCCACCAGCAGGGTTTAAGAAACACAGAGATGGCACCTTTTCAAAGTTGTACGATGCAAATGAGAAATCAGATGGTTCCACGCAACACCTTGCTGTATATGTTAATACATGCTGATTAGGAAAGAAGTTGAGACCTGAAAAGTTTGAGTAATTGCCTCAGGTAAGTACAACTGCTATAATTAATCATTGTAGATATGCTGTTTTGACGGCGCTAAGGCAAAATTGGATTGTTTACCTTTCATATCTTCCTGTGCTAACTCCTTGCAGGAAAAAACATCTGTGGAGCATGATTATATATATATATATATAACACACACACACACACACACACACACACACACAGAAAGAAAATAAAACAAGAAAGGAAAAGGGGTACTGGTTTAATTTTGAAAGACTGACATTAATTATAGTTCTTCCAATTTTAAACAATCTTTTGCATTCTAAAGGATAATTCCGAGTGTCTCAAATTAACATAATTAACGTAATTACCGTGCTAAAAGCAATTTGCGCTTGACCTCCAACTCCAACATCTCTCCACTTGGTCAACAGAAAGATAGAATTCAGCTTGGAACTGTAGAGTCCACAATGCAGCCTGGAATTCTAATAATCATGCTTCATTGTACAGTGAAGTACCAATAGCTTTTAATGTCAGCCCCTTTGATGATCTCACAGGGTTTTAAAAGCAGCCGTACCTAAAAGCACTTGAAATAAAAGACGTTGTTTTTGAATCGAGTGCAAATGGACATTGGAGTAAATGCAACCTGCACTTATGTATACAACTTCAGAGACAAGACAGCAGAATGAAAGGGTCATTTACCCTCCCAAAAACTACTTCAAGAATTTTTTTTTTCATTTTTATTTAAGATGGTGACTTGTAGACAATCTCTTCTTATCAGACAGATAACACCGAATTTAGATTTACTGCAGTATATTGTTAAATTGTGCTTTTCTATGGTTCCCTTTTTATATTAAATTCAAACACGTGGCAAGTATATTGCAACGAGAAATGGCCTGATGTTAACCAATCAAAGTACATGTTTTCGGATCACAGATTTATAATTAGGCGCCTGCATTGTTATTCAGATGAAACTTTTGGTCCCTTGAATGAAAAATGACTGTGAGTGATGTTCATAATGTGTATTTAAAACATAGTAAAACACAGTTTTATATTCATACAGTCGCTCTTTAATAATACCACAGACAGGTTTCATGAATATCAAACTTTATTTTAATCATACAGAATAAAAATAACACAGTAAGTAGTTTAATACATTTAAGAGCTTTGCATTTCAAACATAATTCACATGTGAATTAATAATGGACTTCTTATTGAACCCATATGGAACGCACATTCCACAGTCATTCATCCCCTACTGGTTCAGAGTTTCTCCAGCTTCTATCTGGTATGTTTAAGGGAGTGATCTATTCTACATTGTCTGGGAAATGTATCTTGTTTCCCTGGCACCCCCCTTGGGTCTTGAACATGAAGGTACCACAGTTACATGCCATTCAAATTAGGCTGGGTGTACTCTGAAATCTTTTAGAGGGGAACCGGCACCTCGGAAGATGTCAGGTTCTACTATTGATCTTCTAGCTGTGAAAAAGATAAATGAGCTGGAGAAAAAAAAGTAAGGATCTGCTTAAAAAAAAAGAAAAAAGAAAAAATCAGCACATATGCTTTTTGTCCTAAAAAAAATGAAAAGGTAGACAACTCTTGGCAGTGGTGGTTAGCACATACAGTCATGATTTCAAATTTTGCTCATGACCCTTAAACTAAGTAGATAAACACATTGGTTCAGTGAGGAACAGGCTGAGCATTACATCCACAAACGCAAAACAAGTGAGAGTCTGAAAAAAGTTCAATACGTCACAGGCTAAACATTTGGGGAGCAGGACAGATTGATGAGTACCTTAAACTGTTAAATGGGAAAGTGCGTTGCTAGAGTTAAAGGAACTCATTTCAAAACTGCATGTCGATGCTTATTATCCTAACCGAACCATTAAAACCACAACACTGTTGAAACACTGTGGCTGGATGTGATGCAGTGTTGAACACTGTGGCTGGATGCGATGCAGTGTTGAACACTGTGACTAGATGTGATGCAGTGTTGAACACTGTGGCTGGATGTGATGCAGTGTTGAACACTGTGGCTGGATGCGATGCAGTGTTGAACACTGTGGCTGGATGCGATGCAGTGTTGAACACTGTGGCTGGATGCGATGCAGTGTTGAACACTGTGGCTGGATGCGATGCAGTGTTGAACACTGTGGCTGGATGTGATGCAGTGTTGAACACTGTGGCTGGATGTGATGCAGTGTTGAACACTGTGGCTGGATGTGATGCAGTGTTGAACACTGTGGCTGGATGTGATGCAGTGTTGAACACTGTGGCTGGATGCGATGCAGTGTTGAACACTGTGGCTGGATGCGATGCAGTGTTGAACACTGTGGCTGGATGCGATGCAGTGTTGAACACTGTGGCTGGATGCGATGCAGTGTTGAACACTGTGGCTGGATGCGATGCAGTGTTGAACACTGTGGCTGGATGCGATGCAGTGTTGAACACTGTGGCTGGATGCGATGCAGTGTTGAACACTGTGGCTGGATGCGATGCAGTGTTGAACACTGTGGCTGGATGTGATGCAGTGTTGAACACTGTGGCTGGATGTGATGCAGTGTTGAACACTGTGGCTGGATGCGATGCAGTGTTGAACACTGTGGCTGGATGCGATGCAGTGTTGAACACTGTGGCTGGATGTGATGCCGTGTTGAACACTGTGGCTGGATGTGATGCAGTGTTGAACACTGTGGCTGGATGTGATGCAGTGTTGAACACTGTGGCTGGATGTGATGCAGTGTTGACAGGTGAGCCTTGTGCCAGTTCAGTGTGTCTGCTGTAATTACACAGAAATCTCCGGGTGTGCAAGAAGCTATTGCGAAAGTAGTTAACCTAACATAACACAACATGTCTTGAGGAGAAAGCTCCCAGGTGTAGATGTTTTCAAAGCACATACAGCATTACTTCTCAGCTCTTCATTGCTGGATTGGTGCCATTGGCTGCAGTTACTGTCATCACTGGCAGCGCATTCTGAAGCTACTGTGCTGTAAGATATGTGAAAAGAAAGATGCAATGCAGCCATTAGGGAATGTTATATCAACTTCAGTAACTGTTGCAGACCTTGCCACAGTGGGCACAACCTGCCACAGTTGAGAAGTATCTTTGAGAAGCCCATAGAGATGTTTTCTGGTCAGTATCAGCCAAGCCCATGAGGTATCATGTGGGGAAGTATCTTTGAGAAGCCCATAGAGATGTTTTCTGGTCAGTATCAGACAAGCCCATTAGGTATCATCAATAAATCAGCCCTTTCTTGACCAATGTACATTATGCAGAATCACGCCATCTTTCCTTCACCATGACTATATTATTGTTAAGATGACACTGTTGAAATAGGTGCAAAGGTCATGAGTAATCACTTTGAAATTTATATGCTGCTTCTGCCACCCATAATGAAAGTGCAAAAGGGTAACGTGTTCAATTGTATTAGCAGCCTCTAGTTCGCAGTTGTGTATTGAAAGGATCAACGGTTAGTGCCAGTTATTTCTGCTCTGTTAAAAAAAAATGACATATGACAGAACCGACAGGTAAAGTGTAAGGAAAATTGCGCGCAGCACAAAACAATTTAGAGAAAAATATTTCAGCTATTTGAGTAATTGCCTAATGATGGAAAAATGTAAAACTGTGATCATTAATCATTGTAGGCAGGGAGAACAAAAACTCAAGTGGAGAGTTGTGTTCAGTGTGCAAAGCTGTGTTTCCATGATTCCTCATGACCACCGTCTTTGAAAAACAAACACAAAAAAAAAAAACAGACATCGCTGTTAGCTCAAAGAAATTAGATGCTGCTAATTGAGGACAGAAGAGTTTCACACATGACACATTGTCTTTGGGGTGGGGGTTGGGATTTGAATCTACTGGAGAACAGAGGAGAGAAGGCTTTAGCATAAAAAATATTACAAAAAAATAAAAAAGGAGTATTTGCCAGGAAAGAACTTGCAGCACATGTAGGATAATTAATCATCAGAGATAAGCAGCAGCCTTGACATTGCATGACCAATGGGTCCTCCTCCTCCTCGCTTCATAAGGAAGCAGTGTCTGACATTGACACCAACACTTTGTGCATGTTGGTCCAGGAGATGAATCAAGTTTGCACGTACACATTGTTTTGGGTCAAGTGTACCAGGTCTTAGACAGACAAAAGGAAGCACTTTCCTGGTATGGAAACACTTATAGTGGATGTAACTTGTAAAGCATTTTTCAATGTGTGGGAACACTTTAAAGTGAAGTAATAATACTAATAATTATACTAATACCACTACTACTACTAAGGCAGCTAGCTGTTCTACTACTACTAATGATAATCATGCTGCTTGCTGCTTTAGTTTAAAGGTTTAAATCAAGCTAGAAGGAACCTGGTTCAAGATAGAAAGATACAGATTTATTTTTATGCCTTGAAAGCATGATTAAACTGGCTTCACAGTTCTTACTACAGTATATGCAATTTATATAAATACGCTCATGTTGCTTCATTTCCGCCCGTGGAAATGTTTCTGTGCATTTTTAGTTTTTTGGCCTAATTGCTCCAAAATATGGCCTTCGAGTGTGAGTTCTATCACAGGAAAGGGATTAAAAAAATGATAGTGTTGCAAGAATCCAAGTAATTGCCTAAGGTAGAAAAACCAGAGCACGTGTGGTCTAATTAATCACACAAGGTAAGGTGCCCTGACATGTCACTGCTATGCATTTCCTGTGCTTTCTCACTCACTGACTGTGTGCAATTAGTATTCAATCAGAGGAAGGTTTTTTGTAACCTTGCTTATTGTAGCAGATTAGAACTCGCCAGAGCTGAATTGAATGTTCTAAACATAATTCAGACCATGCAAAAAAGAAAAGGAAACCATACATTGACATTAGGCTCTATTATAAACAATCATTAATGCTTTTAGTAATAAGTTAATGGTGTGCCTTTTCTTCCAAACAGACCCATTCAAAAAGTCAAAGTCTCAGCAGCAAACATTCATTCACCTGCCTTTGGGGTTATTATTTGTTGGATGGTCTCTGTTCTGACCAGTACTCCCAGGGCATCAATGAGTTATATTATGTACAATGACAAGGAGCCATTATGGTATTTTCCTGTACATTATATGATGCTCCAGTCCATCATGATATAAAATGTCCATTCTTACCAGACATGATTTTGTGTTTCGTTTGATTTCTATACAAGAAGAAACCCATCTCTGACACGGTTGATAAACATCAAGCGGCCTGTTCATGCATAAGTAGAATAATATATTTTTGCCTTGAATCAGAAACCAGCATTAATAATTCCAATGAAATTATTCAGTGAGCAGTCAGGTGTGGTTTGAGCGCCACATGCATTCGGATTCTGTTTCAAGAAGCATTTGTTCAAATAAGTAGCTTAATGAATAAAAGGTTGCTGCACCTTTTGATGAAATAAAAACTAGGTAATGCATGTTTTAAGCATGGGTTACCTGAACAGCTCCTACTCAAGAATCATTGGGTATTTCATTCTCTGCTTATTTTAATCCTACCTCATGCAACAGCCAAACGCTTACAGCACTGAAAAACAAAACATGCTCCATAAATATAAAGGACCAGTCACCACAAGCTGTCTACAGTTTAGGGTGTTTGCTTTTCAAAGAATGCCGCGAAGGATTCAGGGTAATTTCTATGAAGATTAAAAGAAGACATGTAGGAGGAGACAGTATGTTACAATAATGAAAACCAGGTCTTCCGATTTAGTAACAGTGGAATGAATGCTACCCCTTTGGCTGTAAAAGAAAATCTGTTATTCTTTACACAGCAGTGACAGGGCTGTCTTACTGGGACAAGATCCAAAATAAAATTAGCAGCACTGTAAGGCCGTTACACCCAGATTGTGCGCTAAGCAATGGAAGCGAAGTCAGTGATTAAAAGATGTGCTGCACTGCAGTTTCTGCAATGCATTTTTTGGCTGTACTTTAATAGCTTCGCAAATCATTTCCATTGAGTAAAACCTTTTCGTTTTCTGAGTAATCTATAAAGTGCAGCATGTGCTGTAGGTAGCAACCCTCTTCCACACCTTGGTCCTCACATATACCACTATTAACAAGGATGGTGTAGCCTGTTACTGTAGTTATATATTTATATTGATAAATCAACACCTCAATAAATGATTTAAGTTGGTTGAAATTTACTAAAAACGTGCAACCACAATAACAACATATTCATCTTTCTATTTTCTGGGTCTGTTCAATGATCTCTCAAAGATTTAGTTGGCATATAGGGGGCTTTGCATTTATTTTTATAGGGGATACTCTTACAGGATTTATGAATTTATAAAGGCTTTGCCATCTGCCTTGCTTTCATAAAATCTAAACCTTTAAACCTTATAAAAACTCTTGCAGGACAACACCATGATCATGGAAGACCTAGACATATTTCCAGGAATGGGAATATGTTTCGGTGTTTTTGTTTGTGTTTTAAATACAGTTCCTTACCCTAAACAGCTCCAAAACAATGCACAGTAAATGGGTTGCTTGGCCCTGCATTAGAGTTTGTCAGAAAGCAACATTAGTTGCCCAAATTCATGTTTGTGCCTGGGTAATGGAGCATGCATAATAAATAAATAACTGAACAGTTACTGTACAGCAGCACTCCACAGCTAATGGATTGTTTTACCAGGTCTCACTTCATGATTGTAAGTCTTTATTATTTTTACATAATTTCTAGCCAGTTCTAGAGGGGGAAAAACCGTGGATTGTGTGCACATCGTGCTCCGCTGAAATACATGATTAAGTATTAGTTTTAAATGTTTGTCTACTTGACTGACTTTCTTAATAGTTTTACCTTAGAAATTACATTATGTCGTTTGACACAATTAGAATGTTTAAACAATATATATAACCCTCAGATGAGATGTAAAACCAACCAAGGTCCTATTGTAAGTGACTCGGCAGCAGCTGTTGATGTACCCCCTAGTCTCTGTAAGTCACTCTGGATAAAAGTGTCTGCTAAATCAATCAATCTTTATTTTATATAGTGCCTTTCATAGTGGACCACCATCACTAATGACTAAATAATAATAATAATAATAATAATAACCCCCCCCCCCCCCCCCCCCCCCAAAAAAAAAAAAAAAAGTAGAAGACTTTAGCATTCTTGCCTCCTAGCTTGTAGGTCAGACTATCAGATGTCTTTGTGATCTACTATTGACACATACTGAAAATATTGGCTCCAATTTGACTAATTTGACCGTGAAGGAGGGTAATGTCCCACTAAATCATTCATCATGTGGGCTAAACAGGGAATTCCTCCCAAATGTCTCCCCTCTGGAGAGATGCTACCGAGAACTAGCCTGGAGTCTTTCGAAATTTCACAGCACACACGCAGGCAGTGTTATTGCAAGCCGTTAGGCACATTCGTTTGATATCATGAATGCATTCCTCCGCAGTCCTATTGTTTTCTCTTCCTACTAGACAATCCTGAGCCCATTCAAAAGTGTAAAGCATAAAGAAGATTGTCCATTTGTGTGTTGAAATGGTAAAATCGACTTTGTTATTGTTAGAAAGGTCTGATGACTACTTGATTAATCAAACATGAAATAGAGTATTGCTCCTGGCGTGAAAAAAAAAATAAAGTATTTCGCTCAATTAAACAAGAGGAGCAGGGTAGCAATCTGAGTATATTTAAAATCACCATGAAGAATACCTTTGCATAATAATAAGAAACAGACGAAGCGGTTAAGGTACATTTTAAATTCATAGCATGTGCTAAAGCAACAGAAGCACATGATGATATCATTATACTGCATGCATATTTAAGGGAGGCCAAATTAAAAGGCTCAGGGGTCCAAGTGTGCTATTGACTGAAGTTCAGGAGCAGGGGTCAGGTGTGGAGTGGATGCACTATTACTACAGATACAAAAGCCAGTTGGAAACCAATTGATTCTGTAAAAAGAAATTGTAATTATGAGCATGAGCAAGCTGGTGTCACTCAGCTGTGATATGTGGAACCTGTGGGAAACAGAGCACAGACTTGAAACGTTTCCATTTTATATCCGTATGACATTTTTACCAGAGGGAAAGCAGATTTTAAGATTTGCCCAAGACTTTAGGTATAGGGGGAAAAATTGGGTTGACATTAAAAGCATTATCATTATATTAGAAAACATGATGTTTTAGGAACAGCTTAAGGCTATTAAAAGTCAGAGAGCCCTTTTGATGTTATTGTCGTTCCTGCTTTCTTCCTCTTCTTGCTCTCCAGACCACCATCCAGTTCTCTCTCTCCTTGAACGGCTTTCCTTGATAACTTATTCCATGTGTTTATTACATTTGAGTAAAACAGTTCTGCCTCAGTTCAAGATTTTTTTTTTTTTTTAATTCCCTGACATAGTTTACATCTATTAAATGTAACTTAAAATGAATGTACCCATCTACTGTATTATAGAAC
Organism: Polyodon spathula; assembly: GCF_017654505.1. NCBI lineage: Eukaryota > Metazoa > Chordata > Actinopteri > Acipenseriformes > Polyodontidae > Polyodon > Polyodon spathula. The sequence continues at coordinate 1,498,874 of NC_054553.1, read as the reverse complement.
ACATTCATGGCATATCATCTGTTTACAGGCACCAAAATCATAATTTTTTTTAACACACTGGTATTACTGGTAGTTAAAATCATCGGCCTAAAAATAAACATTCCAAGAATTTAATTTAAAAATGACCAAAATTGCAGCTGCTTTGACAAATGCCCTCCCACTGCCCTAGACAGGATATTACTGACAGTGGTTGTCGACCTTACAGCACTGGAGCCCTTTGTCTGTCAGTTCTCTATTACGATCTCCAACGTCTCTATCTGCCAGGAAATCACCAGGCCCCATTTTGGAAGTTCCTTCAAGTTCAGACACTGTATCCGCCTCTCCTCCGCTCATGGAGGTCATTATTCCTTTCCCTACATCCGTCAGCGCTGGCCCCTTCCAAGTCTGTCAACATTCCTTCATCCCAGGCATTCTTCCATCTGCATTGTCCACCTTTTCACCATCTACACTACATCTATCCACTCATCGTTCTTCTTCCATCCCATCTGGCTGTTCCTGTGCATTGCTGTCACCTTTCCAATTCTTCCCAACCCAGTACAAAATGGAAATTTTCAGGTAAAAAAAAAATTAGAGACACTTATGACCCTTTCTTCCTTCATATCTGATGAATCAAAGAACTGCACCCTTTGAAATATCAACTGCTGGAGCATTGAGCAGCAAAGGCACATTGGAGTCATCTTTACAATCTTGTAAAGATACTGCAAGTGCAGGTGGAGTCAATTGTAATAACACTACTCTCTTTATATTATAATACCTCAGATATATAGGTATTAAATGTACAAATGTACATTTTAGTCTAGAGTCCTCATCTGATGCAACGTCTGAACAGTAGCTGAGTTAATATTGAACAGTGTCGGACCCTGATTAAAATCACCATGTTCAATATCTGGAATGATCTCAATTGTTTAAACCCACACAAAGTCTCAGAAAAGTCTTACACTGGTATCTCTGCAGCTTCTGATGATGGATATTACTCTTAATTGCCAAAAATGAAATACAAGTATGGTTTTTCCCCCAGTCTTTTAGCAGGCATTAATAATAAACCAATGTTTAATTTCTAGATGAAAACAATATTGCATGTTGCCTGCGGCACCATGTAATAGCACTATTAGATCAAGCTATTACAAAGCTCTTTAAAAAAACCCTGTAGGATTTCCCCAGTCAAGGAACACAGGCTCGAAAGACTCCTGCCTTCCCAGCAATAATAATCATATGTCCTTAAGATTTTATCACTACTCAGCTTGACTTTAATACAAAGTGTCAGCCAAGCTTATCTCAGTAGGGAAAGTAAAGCCATAAATGCCAGCTGTGTCTCTAAGCCAGTTTTGGAAAAGTCATCATTCATAAAAAGCAATTACCAGGACCTACAAATATATTTTTATATATACACACATTATGTGTTTTTTTTTTTTTTAATTATTTTATTTATACTAATCTTTCAAGGGCATATCTAAACTTCTTTATTTGCTAGATATAAAAATACAGGAATGTGTGCGTGTGTGTGTGTGTGTGTGTGTGTGTGTGTGTGTGTGTGTGTGTGTGTGTATATATATATATATATATATATATATATATATATATATATATAGATATATATATATATATAATAAAAACAAGCTTGCATGAAGGTTGTAGAGGGTAACCTATTATAACATATACATGCCTCTGGGTCTGGAGCAGCCTTCAAACTTGAGAGGCAAACCAGCACGTGTCCACTGTTTCTCCCTTTGACCTTATCCATTAGCATTGATTCATAATCTACCTGGCAGAGAATGAGATAATATTCCAACCTTCCCTCCCACTCAGTGGGGGCTTCACGCCACCATACAGCAGGTTATGATCCCAATTGATGAAGCACTCAAAGGCAGACATCTAGAGAGGCTCTGTCACCACTGGGCTCAACCATTGGAAAGACCAGTGCTCCACTGCCCCTGGAGCTAGAAATACATTTCCCCAGATACAGTGGCACACCAAAGCAGCTGTGAAATATGAAAAGGGGTTTGAGGAATTACATCCGTAAAAAATAATAATAAAAAAAAAAACTCACATACACAGTGTGCACATAAACATGTGCCTTTGGGTCATTTTAATATAAAAAAGATACAGTAGTGTATTTGATAATGATTTTTTTTTTAATTCACCGGGATTAGTACGATAGGCCTCCTGGGTGTCCGCTTTGAACACAGCTGGGCAGATGAAGCTATTTCAGTGGAGCAGCCCCTGCTTTCAGAGCTGTGTCTGTGGAGGGATGATAAATGATATTATTCACAGTGCGTTAGACACACAGGGGTGTTCCAGGACGGCCTTCTGTTGTGCTTCTGTGGGACGATGATTGATGTTTGTATTATATTTATACCAAACAGTGATGTGCAGTTTTGAATAACTGCTCCAATATCATATGAAAAGCATTGATGATTTTATAATTGCTCGGTCTTTGCCAAGCGCGCAGTAACTGATGACCTATCAAGAAGCAAGAGGCAATAATCCCAGCTACTCAGCACAGCTCTAATGGTCTTCATTCCGAGGGATGCTCTGCCAGAGTCACACTCTCAGCTTTAAAAGCAGAGGTCGCCATCCTAACTGCGCTCTGCAAATCCCCACGCTAGAGAACTCTGGGCTTTAATAATACATGTTGTTATTCCCAACCGCCCCGGCCAATTTAAAATAATTAAGATTTACGATGAGCTTTCTGATTTAAAAATAATAAAATAAAATGTGCAGCCAAGCTATCGGTCTGTAGAGCTCAAATTCACTTCACTCTGTCTCAGAAGCCAGTGTGCAGTGCTAGACGCAGCTCATTTGGGATGCACAGTATTTCGGAATGCAGCCATAACCCTGATCATCTGAGCTGAGTGCACAGTAAGTATTATAGCTAAGTGAGTGAGTTTAATATTCCTATTCCCTACGTGAGTGCATGTGCGTGGGTGTTGGGAAATGGGGAGAGAGGTGCAAGTTAAAATACGAGTTGTCCCCAGGCTGCTAGAATGGAAAAAGGTTTTGGTAAAAACTGAATTAACATGTTTCTTGCACCTACCTCCCTTGCGGTGCTAAAGACAAAAACAATGCTGTTTGGTATGAAGTAAAAACATAAAACCAAATTGGAAAGAGTTCATTAAGGGCTTTTATAGACCTGTGTTATATTGTAACATCTTTTAGGTCCGAGACGCATAACAGTACAAAGCGTACAGTCATTGCCAATTCTTCCCACTGACCACAAAATATATCTAAATAAAAACGCAGTCTTCCATTACGCTGTTTGGTCATACTGGTTTGAAATTTCAGGCATCTGAGTTACTTTACACATTAGCAGACAAGGTAAAAGTTTAATAAATAAATAAATGTGTACTTACACATCATTACAATGTTATTATGCATAGTTGCGAAAAACTTAATGTGCAAAATAATGTATGCATAATAACAACATTGTAATTGTGTAAGTACACATGTGCTTACTAAGGAGACACTTCACTTAGCGTGATACCTAAATAAATTAACAGTACTTTGCTTTCAACATTGCGTTCTCGCAGAATCCATTTTATTGCTCTGTTTTGGAAAGAATGACCTGTAACTGTTGAATTCAAAGGCTGACTTGTCCTGTGATGCAGAGGTGCAAGACTACAGTAGAAAACTAGAACAGAAGTTTTGATAAAACTATAATACACTTCTGACCTAAACCCCCTAGAAAAGTTGAAACACATGGATTTGTTGAGAAATCACCTGGAAGGTATAAGGTCAATGGCGGAGGTGTCGTTACATTTTTTATAAAACAATTGGTTTTAAAAGAGCGGCTGAACCGAAGTTGATTCAGTACGAATGAATTCTGTGGAGAGGGTGGTTTCTAACTGAAGAATCTTTCTAAGGGAAACAACCATTTAAAATCCATCGACCATAAATATTTCAATTCTAAATTCAATCAGAAATTCATTTGACCTGTTTTCAGATAAAAGAACACCTGCACAGTGGAGCGTACAGAGAAACCTACAGCCAAAGAAAGCTGATTAACATGTGATCATGCCAACCTGTAAAGTCATGATGAGTCATCTTTTTCATAATCTGCATCACAGAATAAAGAGAGAAGGGGGGGGGGGCAGGTTTGTGGAGAGTTGAATGATATAATAATTGAATCCAAGTAAATATTGCCACAATATTGCCCTTAGTTTACTGAGTTATTGTTTTTTTCCTGCAGCTAAAGTATACATTGACTTGGCGCCCTTAGCCAAAAGGCCAACTGAAATGAGGCACAGTATCTTTTGTGTAATATACCAGGGACTGTCCTCAATTATCTGAGGAAGAAGTAGTACTTAAACAACGCTAGGTGATGCTGCTTTAAAAAGAGGTTTATGATATCTGGAGCTAATAAAGAAAAGAAGAATACATTTCTTCCCAGCTCCTAGCAGGTGATTTGTATCCCTACCATCTCATTGTCACATCCACTACCCCAACGCACACACACACACCCCACACGTGCTACACTGGAGAACAAAACCATGCAACCCAATTCAAAAAAGCATATGCTAGGAATGATTAATACTAGGGAAGTCGAGCAGGAATCAGGAGGAGGACATTTAAACGATTCTCCATATATACCTCCTTCAGAAACCTGCCTGCAAATTACAGGAATTAGAAATGAAAGAAAAGACTCACCCTTGTAATCAGAGCAGACAGGTATAGTTTTCTTTAACTGCTGCAGAATATTTCTCTTTCCAAACCACAGGTAGAGAGTAAGCTTCTGTTATTTTCTCCAAAGGTATATGACCACGCGTAATTCTCACAATTGGCAGCCATCGTTAATCAATCCAAGAGAAGCATGCCTTGAAAACTGTGGTGAACTGTTCACCGCAGCCCAAACACATGGTTAAGAAACAATAGTCGTCAATTAGGCCCTACTCATTAAACTCGCTCTTTGTACAGCACAACAGTGTTTTTTAAATAAACTACAATTTATGAACATCAAACATTGATTCAGTAATAAAAAAAGCAGGCTTTGGTGAACATAGCCTGGATCATATACCCTATAGATTAGTGTAAAACCTGACCACCGACTAGAAGAAAGGTCCTGTCCACACTACATAACCGATCTCAAGAACCATACTCAAAAAAGTTTTAATTAATCAGCTCAAGGAGTCCACACTCAAATGTCTAATCGGGCTTAACCCTTTCAAGATCAAGCATTTTTCAGTGGGATGCTCCCCCAGGGAAATTTTGGAAATGATACAAACTGTTTTTTTCACTATATATATATGTTTAAATCTACAGACTTTTTTATTATGTATTTTGCTTACAGATGCATGTATAAAAACGTGTTATACTATGACCAGAGGGACCTTACAAGACTTCCTGAATGTTTTGTTGAAAAATATTGATGTCTGGGCAAATTACAAGACATCGTTTCACCTGAGTGATTGCAATGACACAATACACGTTTATTCTCAGGTCTTTCTAAGCAATAATGGAAACTAATTATTTTCTCAAAATGATTATTAATAAATAAAATAATAGTTATTCATTCCATTAGTATATGTAATAAGAAAAAATAAAACATACCTGATTACTTTAGTTGATGAAATAGTATCCGTTTATATCCACTTGTTTCTTGATACACACACACACACACACACACATATATATATATATATATATATACAAACACATGATATAAAACTACTAAGTGACTACCATGTAAATGCACAGTAATTGTAGAGACTTAATGTTACCATATGTTTTATCTGCAGCAGTGTCATTCAGTTAACATTAGGTGACCAGTTCCTTGAATCTGCCTATTGGACATAGCAACATACTGTACATTGCCACAAAACATGATCTGCCCCAGAGGCAAAGACATGCAATCTGTGCATTGAAATGGCAAAATTTAATTGCCATTGAGAAAAGTGATAAACCTGACTGTGCCAGTGAAATACAATACCACTTTAATATAATAAAGACAGAATATTACATTATGCAAATCTTCAGTTACACGCAAGCTTAGGTTGGCTGGTCAAGTATCCTGCTATGGAAACAATTAATTTTATAGTATCAGCATGCAGAGGAAGTATTCTCTAGTCATGGCTGTGTGTGTGTGTGTGTGTGTGTGTGTATATATATATGCTTTAATATTCATCTTAAACAGTTTAAATGTGGAGATTTAAAGTGGAGCATAATAATACTGACATGGCAATCGAAAGTAGTTTGAACCATTTGATATTTCTGTATGAATCAGATCACTTTGCATGTGTTTGGTTGCCATCATTACCAAACAATTTTCTTAAAAAAAAAAAAAAAAACACGACCATTATTCCAGAAATTTAGAAGCTCACTGAGGTGTACTGTCCTACATGAAAGGCTAGTCAAATACAGGGTTGGTCGGGGTCAGGGCTATTAATTTAAAACGGTTCCTTGATGACTTAATCAGTCAGTTTGCGTCAGAACAGCTTGACATTGATGCTGAGTTGGGTTTGATGTGTACTTTCATCTTCACTGATATTTTGCTGTGTTTTAAAGACAGGAGGGCAATGAAACAATGGTTCCCAGCTGCGCCTTACAGCAGTATCTCGTCTCAACCCATCTGTATCCATATTTACCTTTCTTGTGTACAGTAAATGGATCAATCTATAGTACAGGGTGTGTTGCATCTTTATAAAAATTTATTTGAGACAGCTAAAGCCAGACATGACAAATCTCATTTATAAAAGAAAGGACATGGCACTGTTTTTTTAGTAGTTGGCAATTCATTTTCCCCTGTTTTTCTCCCAATTTGAAATGTCCAATTGTATTTATGCTCAGGTCACCACTACCACCCCTGCGCTGACTCGGGAGTGGCAAAGACGAACACATGCTGTCTTCTTCTTTTCACTCTGCAGGCCCGCCATGCAGCCAACCCAGAGCTATGGTGTCAGAGGAAAAGGCAGCTCTGGGTAGCTTACAGGCAAGCCCGCAGGCACCTGACCAGTCCACAGGGGTCGTTGGTGCACAGTGGTGCTTGGCCAGTTGTGCACCACCCCATGGGAGCTCCCATCCACGGTCGACAGTGGAATATCCTGGACTCGAATCGGTGACATCCAGGCTATAGGGTGTATCCTGCATGCCACACAGAGCGCCTTTACTGGATGCGCCACTCGGGAGCCCCCCATGACAATGCATTTTAATAGTATAATCCCAAATTTCACTCCTATATTTTTTTTTTTCATTTGGACGATGACCATGTCAACACTGTTAAAGCGTTCTAAACACAATATACAAGAAAACTCTGTTATAGTTACATCATTCTCAAACCCATTTTCACATGGAGATATATTTGGGAAGGAGAAAACTGTGCATGGAAACCCAGCTCTGCATCTTGAATATTAAACTCATCTGCTATAACAGAATAATAGCCTACAACTGACATATTGCTGGTCAAAAAAGTTATGAGCAGCAGTCATCCAGAAATCTTCTGTCAAAACTGATTTAAAAAAAAACCCACTTCCAGAGCACGTCGCTGTTAATTTGAGGCAAAAAGAAATGTCTTAAGTTATCCTAAGTGGAAAGATATCCCACTCCCAATCCTTCAGCACAGCAAGCCTCTATGTTGCAGAGCTGCTGTTTAGAATTTGCACAAATGCATTTCTGCCCCATACATTTTAAATCAAAACCCTTTTTTGGAAAGTTCTCGCCTTAAAGGTAAAACAATAAAAATCATTTTAAACTCTTAACTGTTTTCAATATTGGTTTGCCTTCTGAAAAATAGATCCATTTTTTTTTTACGTATTTCCATTTTTTTGCCTGTGCCACATAACACCTCGTGGAAATGTAATCTATAACCTCCTACTGCTGAAAGCTACAAATAACAGGCCTGGTCAACCTCATGGTGCGGACGCTAAAGAAGGAAAGAAAACAGACACAACGGATCGTGTGAAATTGAACTGCAAAATTGCAACCGAATCTTGAATATACATCCCTGCATAGATAATACATTGCAGAGATTGGAAACAGATGATTGTACAGGAGAAGGTGTTAGTAAATTCAGTTTGGTGTGCTGATGCATTCACCAGGACAGCACACAGAGATGGTGTCTGCAGGCTTTAGGAAGCTCAGGTTAGGCAGTGGGGCTCACTGGTATGTGTGACTGTGTATTGCAGCAATTGCAGGTCAAGAAAACTGGGGATTTTGGGACCTAACAGCCCTTGCTTTCATCCCCTTTGTCCTCTCTGAAACTCTTTCCATATTTCCTGTGGGAAATTAAAAATACACTTGCACTATGTGTTAAAATTGAAAAATGCATAACATTCCCAAAAAGCGTACTGAAAAAAAAAATAACACACACATATATTACCAGGGGAGTAAAATAAAGAACAAATGCCCAAAAGAAATAAGTGTATACATACAAAGGACTGAATGACACACTTTGTAGCAAAGAATCTGAAAAAGCTGCATTGATTTCGAGAGGAGTTTTTCTGTTCAATGTTTTCTGAACACAACTGCAGCCGTTCCAGTCATGGAGTTGGCAGGGTTGAAGTTCAGGCGCTAATTTAGCAGAGAAGTAGGGTTCTGCTTCTACTTAGCTATCATTTGTCACATCTCCTGTGTTTTGCTTTGTTTAAATGCTATGTAATAGCTCTCAGATTTATTTCCCATGTCAAACTGATGCTCAGACAGACGTTGTGTTGAGAATGTGTCCCGACTGCTAAAAGCCCAATTTTTATTAATGATGTTTGGGAAGTGATTTTAAGCTATCATTGTGCCACAGCACTTCTGATTAAAGGGTTAATAACCACTCACACAAACTCCCTGTGACAGTCCGTTAGAGTAGCAAAAGTTCAGATAAATTGAATGATTGACCCCTTCCAGATTTTGCAACATTAATTTTGAGTCATATATTTGCTCGGAAAGTTTATATTAGCTTAAGTAAAGACCAGCCCACACATTATGTCAAGGAACTTGGCATTTTCCAGACTTTACTAGTCCTTATTATGTATTCTGACTTTGCATTATAAAACTATTTAAAGCACAGACTCATTCAAACAAAACAAACACAGCGTTATTATCGTCCAAGAATAAAAACAGTTCTACATACTGCTTCAGCTCAATTATGCAGAGTGTTATTTGGAGCGAGATGCTTATAGTTTGTCCCAGCACCTTATGGACGGTGTAATGAAAGATACATTATTTTCTGTGCACATTTCTTGGTGCGATGTTAATATTTTATTTGAAACCCGTAGGCTCTTGCTCGTGAAGGCTTGGATTTGAGAAACTCACGCAATCTACATGGACGATTGCATTTAGCAAAATAAGCTCAAAGGTCAATTTTGTGAAAGGAATACATCAATTTAAACAGTATATTATTAGTATGTTTTTAAAATTAACAAGTGATTGCTGAGAACAATAACACACCTGATCATACAGTGGCTGCAACTTCTTGCTAGTTTTATTCCTTAAAAAAATAAATAAATAATAGGACCCTATGTGTATACTAAGAAGAATCACAAATCAGAAATCAACCAATCACTGTTAAGGGTTTGGCAGCATTCCAGTTTACTGTCTCCTGTGTACAGCTGTCTACCCGTGCACAGAACATATGGCACAATACAATTAATAAAACGACATTGCTTTAAAACTCATGTTTAATAACAAAGTGGATCATTTTTAAATAGATTTGCGCGACAGTTGATTGTCCTCAATCTGATAGATTGTTTGCCGCAGATGTTCTTGTTACCTAAATGGTTTCAAGGTTCCTGCTTGTAGAACAGTAATTATTATTATTTAAAACAAGCTGAACTTGAATTATAAAACTGTAGGTAGTCCAAGCTAAAGAATATTTTGCTTTCAACTTTTTCTACATGTCTGGTTTGTTGTTTGGCTTTGACTCTGACAAGCTGACATCGTTTTTCTGCTCACCTGTATCAGATACACGCCAATTAATGCTCCATTTAAGACAAGCTTGCTGCAACATTTTCTTAGATCTCTTGCAGATGGAAACATTGATCTTACCTGTTTTTAAACTAAATGAAGGATGTGGAGCTTCAGAAGTGTGCGGGCATTTTATCTTTTTACTTGTTTGAACTAATTCGTGCCCTGCATGAACTACCTGACCTTTATGTACACATTTGCAGTACTTTGTAAGATTGGCCATCACAAAAAAATTAGCAATTACAGATATTCCTTTGAAGAATACATATAAAAAACCTATCTATTATAGAATATATTCAATGACAAGAGTGCATTTTGGATGTACCGTTCCTATTCAGTTTTGCCAGCAGTGGAGCATACATGCGATGTGGAGCTTTTTCATCAACTTCTAACCTAAACATTTGGAAATTATTCCAAACTGATAGGGATAAAAGTGAGTCTATTGATTTCTCTGTTAACAGTGAAGAATGGAATCGCTGCAATAAGTTGACCCATTTGGTTATCTTTATGCTAATTAACTAATACAATTCAGGCAGTATCAATGAAAGGTTATACAGGAATAATCAACAAAGTGCCATAATTATTCGGTCAACAAGACCATGAATTATATTCTCATTCTCTGATCATTTAGAATAACTATGGTTATTTGGAGTCTAATAGCTGTGATTCCATTTTCTTTTTCACATCTGTCAAAAGGTTGAAGCAATTCTTTTCGAATACTAATACAGATCCTTTAGCCTCTTGGCTATGAAAAGAAATAAAAATAACTGTGTTAAACAGCACAACACTGTGACACGAAGAACATGATCAACCATGTTCAACCTTTCAAGAATTTAGAAATGCACAGCAGATACACTGTACCGTTTAGCTTTCCAAATTACCTGTAATGTCAGCAAATGCGTTGGAGTCTCAGACTAAATGAAATAGCTTTTGTGTTCCTTCACAGAGAATAACTAAAAAAGCCCAAATGTGAGAGACAGATTGAGATCAGCAGCTGTTAACATAGCATTCTCCCTCACTAGGTAGTCAACTGCATGAAGAAACAAGAATAAAACTGCTGCTCCAAAATGTGTTTCTCATTCTTAAAAGGCCAGTAAAAAACAGTGAATTCTTTCATATGCATTGATGCATAAGGAACAATAATAATAATAATAATAATAATAATAATAATAATAATAATAATAAAAAAGCACCATGCTCCTTTGTGCTGGGGTTTGTTTAAGGTTATACACAAGTTCACAAACCAGTTTGTGAACCTATCAGTGGATTGTTTTAATAAACTGGCAGGCTACCTTTGTGAGGTACTGTAACTGCAGATCCTGCATCAAGGTTTTATATTCCAAGCACTCTTTTAGATGATGAAGAAGCTTAGGTATGAGATTTCACACCTGTGTTTTCCATAGTAACAGCTACAAAGAGCTCTCCCTAATAGAAATAGTAGAGATATGCACACTCATTTGGCATTACTTTAAATATTTACCATCTTATGTGTTGGAGGTGAAAACAAAATAGTAATAATAATAATTAAAAATGTTGATCAAGTAAAAAAAAAACATTTTTAAAAATGGTATTTACTGTATTTTTTTATTACAGGTCTTTTGTATATAAACCCCAGGCTTAAACCTTCACTCCGAAGTGTGGCATTGGCAAAAACCCTCAAGTCAAGATCACCATATGTTTTGATGCAAAATAAAAAAGAAGCAACAGATTTTTTTTTTTTTTTTCCAGGTAAAATTAAAAAGTAACTGAAGCAGTGCTGCTTTATAACCCCCTCACCCCCCAGCCTAAATCAATCAGAGCATAGACTCATGAACGCATCTCTTTAGTTCAATTAAAATGCATTCGGCTGAAGAGTCCCTGATGGTGTCTTTTCACATTAGGTCCATGTCTAAGCATTGCTTAATCAAAGAGAGATGCCTTTTGCTTGGAGGAAAACACTTGACAGAGGAAATTACACTCACCCCATTACATGCATGTGCTGCCCTGGTTAGTGATCACCTGAAATCACCTTGTGGAGAAAAAGACCTGCAGTTTACAGGTTTGCTAGTTTAAGTAATAACATCTAACAGGTTTTGTGTCATTACAATAGACCACATGTCATTTACACACATGTAAACCACATGTACCACAGATGATCTCAGAGTATAGATTTAAAAAATTTGATGTTTTTAAAGCTCAGTCAGAGATTGTCTGCTATTGTGCAGATGCAGTCATTTCATCTGATCATTTCAAATTAACTACATTCCCTCCTGTGAAAGAAAAAAAGTAATGCATAAACTTAGGCCTTAGGATTGGCCCCAATACATTCTATGTGCTCAAATTTCCACCACCTTTTTTATTTTTTTCATTTTAAGCCAGTAAAGCTTAGTTTTAGAGTAGTAATTAATCTGGTCTCATTGGATGTGGTCCAGTGTTATTAAATTTTTTTTAAAAAAAGTAGCCATTTCTGCCCAGAGTTTGCTCGATTTATTTCCTACTGTAATGGAAAGCCATGAAAAATAAAATGTTAACAGAATACCAGAAGCCTTCTTTGCCAGTAAGACGTGGCTTGCATGTTTTCCCAGGTTACTCACCCACAGAACGACATGCTTTCCTATGAAATAAAACAGGGGAGGAAGAACAGAAATCGACCTACAACCTCTAATGTCTGTAATCAGAACAAGCGAGCTATAATTGACTAGAAACTGCTGCAATGACAAATTAATTTCCTTCCATCTGATCAACTTGCAGCTCGGCTGGAGCTGCTTGTGAGGGTACTGGAGTGCACATACCAGGGTGGAAGTAAGGCCTGCATGCCAGATGCTATACCTGTGGGGAGCATCCAAAACTCACATGCATGTTGTTACAGGACCCTGCAAATCAACTTCTGTTGGCAAAACAAAAAACTGTTTGGGTGAAACCACAGGCAGAGTATACTTTTTTCGAGAATATATATATATATATATATATATATATATATATATATATATATATATATATATATATATATATATATATATATATATATATATCTATATATAATAAAAATTAAAGTCCTTTGGTCAGGCGTTGCTGATTTGGAAAATCTGGAGGGATCTCACTGTATGACCCAATTTTCTTTTATTTGTTTCTCTCCCCTTCTGAAAGAAGTGCTTCAGTGAAAAACTAGGTCACTGACATATACAAGGAAAACAGAGGTCACTATGAAGGATACAAACTGTGCCCCTCACCCCACACACACACATAATTTCTTTGTTTAGCTGATGAAAAAATTAATGACTGGACTGGGTTGCCCCTTTGTTTGTGTTAAATATCTCAGTTGAAGTACAGTAATCTGGAGTCCAGAACCCTGCATCTGCCCACTAATACACTGCTATCTTATTTTTACACTGCATTCTCAAAGTAGTGCTAAGCAGATCTCCTGACCTTTTAACTTCCTCTACATTAACAGGCCATGGTTTTAATCGCTCTATAAAAAGAAAGCAATGTTAATCGCGTGGACTAGCATCTTCATGTTGTCATTAGTTTCACGACTACATCCCCTGTTTTATTATTCAAATAAATAAGGATAGGTAATGTGAATGGGAGACCAGGCACACATCAGACAACAGCTTTACTTCTGTGGCATTCCAGTGGTATAGCTGGTAGTTCTGAGCAACATCTGCAGCCCTCAGCACAACAAGGCTGGAAGCAATATATCCTGTGATCAGATTGCAGTGATAACTAGGACCAGAGCTGTCATGGACCTTTGAAACTTTAAAACCAGTTCTGCTGTGTTCAGACTTCAAAAAAGCTTAGATATGTTGGATAATTTTAGAACAAAGTAGGAGATACAATTGTACGATGTACATGAATGAATTTCAAAAGACAAATGGATTGGAATCAAGGGACTTTGTTTTTTATTTCTGACACCTGGTGATCATTACATCCACTAGACTAACACTTTTTTCCTGATCTGTGTAATACACATTAATTGCACAAAATTACAACAAGATGTAGGTCACCCAGGTACAACTATTAAGTATAAGTATTTCTGTTTGTTCTGATAGCTCTAAACAAGACAGGAGGTAAAAAGAAAATTATATTTAAAAGTCATAAAATTACTTTTTAAGCTTGAACAATACTCACAGACCTCAGGCTCCAGGATCAAGATGAAATATAGAAATTCGTCTGTGAGTCTTGACAGGATGACAAAGTTCAAGTGATGTGTGGACGCGGCAGGAGGGCTAGGGTTTACATTCCAGACTCCGTGCTTTGGTTAGGGGTCTGAAATATATCTTCCTATGCATCATGCTTTTTGGGGGCTAAAGGGTGAAGCCAGCTGCATCTACACTGTCAATCTGTGTTCCCTCTGTACGATTGATCTAATAGTACCTAAGAAATAGGAATTATTACAGCTACTTCGGTCCCAAGATCTCCTGGCAGGAACTGCTGCAGGTGATGGTGTTTGGAGAAACAGTTAGGGGGTTTTGTGGAAATTATAGGGGATAAAGTGACCACAGAATGCAGAAAACATGTGGAAGTCTGAAAAGTAAAACACAGCCCTAGTGCTGCATGAAACTTAATCTCCTGTAGCACATGGTTTATGGAGGTCTGACATCCAGCACATGGGACTTGATTTATGAATAATTAAAGGAGCAGTGAACAAAACTTTACAGTTTAAGTGGGAAATCACACGTCTTTTGGAGGGGAGCAGACACCGCTATTATTTTACAGATCTGGATTTGCTATGTCTGGCTTAACTAACAAAATTCTATTGAAAAGATTATTATAAACTGCAGTATCATCACCCAATCTGTAGATACACAATGGCTTCCTAAAGAATGTAATTGTGCCTTATTTATTCTGAGGAAGATTATCATCCCAAAGATCTTTACCAAGGAACCACTATTAATTCTTTCATAAGTATTTTCCTTTGTCAGACCAAACAGCCTCTGAATGTGATGGATTCAAATGATGTCTTTGAACTTGATGTATAATGGGTTACATTTTCCATCAGTGTCTAGTCAAAATGTGCCAGAGAATGCCCCAGCACTTCAATACAGATCACTTAATGTTCATGAGCCTGTGTGGCTAGTACACAACTAGCAATGTGTAACGTTTATCACAACATTGCCCTTTGTCTGCTTCTCAAAGTCCCAGAGAAACTGTGCTTGGAGCCACAGGTTTTAGACTCGCAAGCCAGGCAAAAAATTAAACTTGTAATTCTTAACAAAGTTTAAAAGATTAAATTGAGGATCTGTGAATTCAGCCTACACACTACGTTAACTATTCTGAATTCTTATAATTCAACACAAATTGTCTCATACACTTGGACTGCATTGTTTCCCCTTGATAATACAAAAACATTTCGCTTCATTACTGAGCCCAGGTGACTGGAGCTGTTGCTGTCAAATTGTGTTTTCCATTCATACACAGCTACAGGGAAATTTAATTGGAAATATGCAAATTAATCCAGGTGCAGCCTACCCACACAGATGTTCGAGTTGGAAAGTGGAGCAAGTTGACATTGTAGCTACCCTACTTACTGGCCACCTCAGGGGAGGGACAATATGCTTAAGAGCAGGGGTGAGGAGGAGAACGTGAATACGGCCCCCCTTTACTGCAGTCATTTAGTTATATCCACTCCAGCAGGATGTTTGCAGTTCAAAACTAAACAATATAACCTAGTAAAATATTTAACCCATCTTGTGCTACATCTCATAGTTAATTATCAGTGCATAGGGAGTTTGTGAAACCAGATCCAGTATCTCTTCATTGACACTATAGTGAACGGGGAAAAAGTCATCTAGATCCTTTTAAATTAAGAATGGGGAAATAAGAAAAAGTGTTAAATTCTATGTAATGGTATGGGTTAAGGTACATTTTTAACCTTGCTACTGGCACATTTACTTGGTAAAACTAGTTCATCAGTCTATATATACACTAGGCTTCAGCTGAAGCCTTTAATTATCTCAGAAAGGTTTAAATTTTTGCTGATGCAAAGACTTTGTAATATATCATAGTTATTATAATATACTTAGCCTGGTCATTCGGGACAGTTTATAACCCTCCTCTCAGTAGTGGTTTAAAAAGGAAATATTAGTTTACTAGCCATTGGCTGATAACCAGACTTTACACTCTACACACACACACATGCACAAAAACTGAATTTCATTCAGAGTTTGCCAAGGCAAGAGATGGCTTGACCCACCCCAGCTCCATTCTGTTTCAGTAGCTACTGTTTACAGCCAGAGTTTCCACAATAGAAGTAATATGCTTTTTCTTTTGCCACTGAGCACACATCTATAAAGATCTACTGTTCATTTATTGGCAGGGGGGGGAAGGGGTGGTGTAATCGTAAATCAATACTGGAAGAGCTGGCTGAAAAGACGGTACCTGCCTCCTAATTAAAACTATTGTAATATGTCTACAGGTGTACTTTAGCATGTAATCATATCCAGAAATACTTGTACTCTTAGAAAACCTGCATAACCCTGGATAACAAAGAACTCAGTGTGTACATTGTGCAGTGGTTTTCAATCTGTTACGTTCCACTGGAAATACATATTATTTATTAAATATTCTGTATCATTTATTAATAATAATATAGCACCTTTCACAGTGGACCATCATCACAAAGCGCTTTACAGAGGCAGGCTGTAAACTGTGCATTGTATGCAGAGTCACTTCTCATAGGACATTGATTTAACATCTCATCTGCAGGATGGAGCACAAGCAGGTTAAGTGACTTGCTCAAGGTCACACAGTGAGCTAAGTCAGTGGTAGAGGTGGGATTTGAACCGGTGAATTTCTGGATACAAGGCCAGGACTATAATCATTGAACCACACCGCCCTCCTATTATTAGATTTGAACACATGCACTCTGACAACCTTGACTTTAAATGTCTTCATCCGGCACATGGAATGTGTTTCCCATACACTACAGGGCATTATGGGATAATCTCTTCAAGATTAAATATCACAGGCATGCATGCTCATTACCATGATTGTATTCAGAGCTACATTGCTGTAGAAACTGGAAACTGTTTAATTTAAGAATCTTTGTACTCTCACTGTACTGGAATAACAACTGTGTCCATGTTCTCAGTTTTATAGAATCAAGACAGCACCTTGACCTCAACACATTGACGTCAGTCCATTTTAGTAACTTTAAATAAAGCAATTGAACATATTTGCTCTGGATCATTGGGTTCAATATGAGTTTCATTCTTGGAATCAGAAACACATATAACTAATTTAAGACCAAGACCAGAAATCTGATTACATACTTGTAGAGGGACTGATTAGATTTGCCTTTTTCTTTTTTTCTTAAATCCTGTATATCCCTGTGGCAGGCTGGTGATTGGATAGAGGCCCAGAGACTGACTGCAGTTCAAAAAAATATACTTGTATTATAAATAAACACAAAATATAAAGGCACAAGGGCAAAAATAATGATGTTTAAACACAAATAACCAAACAAATAAAATAAAACTTACAAAAATAAATATTTACAGGCTGGGCAATGCCTTCACTGAATTTAGAAAAAATGTAGACACCCAAACAAAACCAACCTGCTTCCTCAGCTCCCTCCTCCCAAATGAGAAGCAGAGGCCTCCTTTTATGTCAGGTGGCTGGGCGTTGATTGATCGTTAATTAACCTAATCAACTAATCAACCCCAGCCACCTGAACATAATAAACCCAGGCAGGTAGGGGAAATTAACCCCATCCCTGCCAATTTAAAAAGGGCAGAGCTTTGTTCTACCACACCCCCCCCCCCCCCCCCTCCCCGAGGAGATTCTTAAGTTAAAAAGTTTAAAACTGCAGTAATCTGCCGTCAAACCGTAGTTTAAACACGATACACCACAATATAGCTAGAAATAGATCTTTGAACCTAAACTACAAAAACCAGGATATAATAATATATATATATATATATATATATATATATATATATATATATATATATATATAAAATGCTGTTTTGTAAACAAAACAAAAGTACTCAGGCTGTTTTGCCTCTCATCTTTCGTCTCCTTTGTCTCTGCAGCCCTTGTATTTTGTATTTGTTTTTACAAATAGAAATGCATTGAACCAGTTTCTTGGGTCTGGAACAACAACAAAAAAAAGGTAATGCATTTAATTTGGCAAAGCCGCAGTCCAGGTGTGCTTTACAAAGATGGCAATTTGCCCAAAAAGCCTTCATTGTTCCTCTAAGCAGATACATGAGCTCCACAACACTGCGTCGCAAGCCTACATTCTTGCTCCTGTTTTGGACAGTCAATCATGCTTTCTCCTCTGCTGTAAAGACAAATGCAACTGTTCATGAGAAAAATACTTGCAAAACTTTCTTTACTGTCTTACGAACTAGATACTGTAAATCTGCACAGCTTTAAATATACACATGATGTAATCAGGTAAATAATGTATGCAGTCATTTCAGAATCATGCAAAAACGTTGATTTGTGGGTAAAACAGTACCTTCAGGGAGAGTTTCTCTGCAACAAAGAACTGGAGAACGGAAGAGCCATACAAAATTAAAAAAAACATGTTAAAACAATGGAACAGCAAGATGGCAAGATTCCATCTGAATTGAATGTTATTATGTTGAAGAACAAGACACCTTTACATTTAGCTTGTTCTTCTACGCATTTCCTTTAAACTACAAAACAGAAACATACAGGAATCCTCAGCTTACTCAACAGTTATCCATGTAACCATGACTTGTTCATAGTCTGATGGTAAAAAAGCAGCGGTAGACACTAAAAGTTGTTCTTCTGGTTTTGCACTAAATACAATATGCTGTATATATAGGGAATAAAGCACTAAAAATATATGAAGAATTTTAGAGGTCATGTCCTAGTTCGTTGTGTTGTTTAGCATTGTGTTCCCAGAGAGATGTCGGTAAATTTTTACATT
Source organism: Polyodon spathula (assembly GCF_017654505.1). Lineage (NCBI taxonomy): Eukaryota > Metazoa > Chordata > Actinopteri > Acipenseriformes > Polyodontidae > Polyodon > Polyodon spathula. Next base: position 1,480,111 of record NC_054553.1, on the reverse strand, counting down.
ATTTGTAGACAAAAGCCTTTCTTCTAGCAGTTGGCCGGAGTTGATTGAATTGATGATGTGATCAAGCTCCAAAATGTTATCACTTTATTAGGAACTACTGGGGCGGGGGGGGGGGGGGGGGGGGTTACATGAGCGACCTAGCTGTATATAAGTCCTACAGCAGTTAGCTTGTTCCAGAAGTACACATGTATTTATTTAAGCTGATGTCATGCTGGTTGCTTGACAAGACAGGACATTTGTATCCCAGACAGCAACTGCAAACTTCAAATCCCTCAACCACTGTATCACACGTCTTTAAGGAATGGCACACATCCCAGAAGCCAAAGACTGCTCTGCCTGTGCAGCTGATTGTGACATGTGAAAGTATCAGAAATAGAGATGGAAACCAATGGGCATCTCATCAGTTCTTTTACTTTTGAAACCATACACTGGCATCACTGTTACACACAACTAAAAACTATGAACAAACTTTTTTTGTGTGACTAACAAAGAAGAAAAAAAAAGCTGTACCTGCATTATTTCCCTGTTCTATGCCGTTTTTCAGTTAAATAGGCATTCATTTTTAAAATCGACAGCTTAAAGACTGTTTAAAAATGTTTTCTTTGTTTTAGCAATGCAGTGGTTAAAAAAAATGCTTATAAAGGGGCCTGCACATTTGTGATTGAAAACAAGACAGCAAGGAACCCGTACAGACTTTCTACCCAGATTTAGCATCTGAGCTTGACAGGACTTACCTCATTGCAAGCAGCCGTGCCAACATGCCCTCAGTCATCAGAACTACATTAAGTGTAAAACTTAAACAAGTAGAGCAATAAACCAAAAGTCAAGAGAGAAATGTAAAACTCCTAACAGTTTATTTCACTCAAACAAGAGGCTCAGTAAAAACTTTAATTGTAAAACCATGTCCTGCATGCCAGCTGCATTCAGCATATCACACAGTAATAGGAACAGCCTGCATGTAGCTCTAGAGTTTTGGTTACTGAAATATCTCCTAGAATAATAATACATTGCGTGGATGCATATATAGAAAGCACTGTATTTCGTGATTGATTTGCTGTGTTTTTCTAATTCATCAATCATATAATACACTGAGTCAGCCATTTTCTACTTGTTGGCAAGCCTGTAAGGAGGTATTCAAATGACTTTTAAAAGTTATTACTCATAAATCAATAGTTTATTTTTAATTAATAAAATAAATATGATATTTCTATGTTTTGCCTTTCAACTTACTTAAATTTAATTGAATACATTCCAGCAGACTTAAAAGACTCCAAAGTAGAATGATTGCCTACAAGCTTTATTGACTTCTCACCAAACCACAAGATAACAATCCATTCGGTATTCTTTAGAAATGACTCTATCTTTTTCATTGCCTAAATTATATATATATATATATATATATATATATATATATATATATATATATATATATATATATATATATATATATATATATATATATATATATAAAATACAGGATATGCCAGTATGTTGTTTCCAATGCATGTTAATGAAAAGTTTTTCAAAGTGCATGTAAGCAATTTTCAAATCAGCTTTAACATGTAGTTGACTGTTGTCTGCATATAAACAGGTCTAATTTTTGAGTATTTTCAGGGTAACAACCAGAAAGAAGTAAATGTGTGTTCCTCTCCTCAAATATATCTAGTTACAAGTTGCAGAAAACCAGAAGTAGTTCCCATAGCTATCTCTGGTCTCTCGTGCTAATCTTGTTTTTAAAATACATTAATGTGTGAAAACGTGGCTTCCAGAACTGCCTTGCAATGCAACTCCAACCCCTGACCCTGGGGTCAAAGCCCAGTTTAAAGTGACTTTTGAAAATTCCTTGGATCTAGAAACTAAGCAGGGTTCATGCCTTTATAAGCAGCTGATAGTTAGCGGAGCTAAACAATAACATTCTCATGTGAAACAAATCCAGCATGAGAAGCAATCTGCATGTGTGTGTGTGTGTTTTCTTACAATTTCTATGTGTCTTCTTAGGATCATTTCATTCAGATTTGTCACGCAAATGCTTATGCTAACGCCTGACAATATAGTCTGTGTTTCAAGATAAACTGCACAGACAGCTCTCCAATCCAAACACGTTTCAAGTGTATCACAATCTTTAAATGGAAATAACATGGTGGTTCACATGTAATTCATCTGAATGAATGACTTGTAAAAGGAAGCATTACCTGCCTTTCTAGCATGGAAGTCACAATCGATTTCTTATTGATGTAAAGAGTCTCAGTTTGGCATTTACTCCACCCACAATGCCCATTAGTGGCTAAGAGCAAGGACAGGCTTCAGTGCTGGCTATATGCTTCAATAGCCAACATTGAAGCATATATTCAAAGCATTAACCCTTCCTTAATTAGCTTGTTTTTTTTTTTTTGTTTTTTTTTTAAACAAGAAAATTCTTGTTAATTAAAAAAAAAAACTGTAATAAAATATTACTAATTAATATAAATGCAATGTCTCATTAAAACTAAAGCTAATTAAACTAGAGAAAACACTTATATGCCCCACTGTGGTCTTGCTCTGAAATGTTATTAGCATCTCCTGTACAGTATATGAAGAATGCAGGAGAAGGTAGCTGCAGGACAGGCTTAAAATATGTGCTCTTAAGTGATCACTTCCCTACAGTGGCAGGCTTCCATCTAATCCAATTATGTGGCGCTTGTAAAACCATCTTAATATAATTGGAAAATGATCATCTTACTGAGCTGAAATAAAAATATTTATTCTCACTCTCCCCTGTTCAAGTTTAAAATAAACCATCATTAAAGCAAAGTTTATTTTTGAAACAGTTACTATATTACATGTCAACTTGGTGGTTGAGGATTTAAAATGGCTTTATAAAGTACCCAGGCATATAGCTGGTGTGGTTCTTGAAGACAGTTTTTTGACTTATTGCAATTAATTAATAAAACAGGATAACTTACACTGACTGCTTGAAATCAAGGACTGCAAAACACGATGCACTGAAGCCAGCAGAGGAAACCCAACAGCCTGTCCAGAAGGGAGTAGAAGGCCAGTGGTATGAGTGTGGTATGCAGAAGGCAGCTAGGGCATGGTGCAATGGTCATGCTGGGTACGTCAAATTATGAATCACCTCCACTGTTTAGCAGAAAAGAAAAACATGTATACTTGAAAGGCTGGCGAAACTCAATCACTGCAAGCTATTTCTTGTTTTGTTTTCGTAATTATTTCTTAATGTTTGTATTTGTTTGTCTTACTGTTTCCTGAAGTGGGTATTCCAGGATTGTTTGATGCTTCATGCTGGAAGCTGCAGTAACATTTGTCTAAATACATAACAGGTAGTTTATGTTTATCAATACTGTACTGTGTGTTTTTAGGGGAATCTAAGGCACTTAGAAGCAATTCATACATTCACAGTGAAAGCTCTCTTGAAAGTTAAGAACTGTGCACAGCTCCTGATTCCATTCACTATTGTACCTGGGGCAATAGGTGTTCGACCTGTGTAATGGTGGCAAATGGTCATTGCTCTAAAATCTCTTCATGCCTTAGCCCACCGTACAAGTTCTACTCAATCTTCTTGACAAGTCCACTAATTAGTCAGAGGAACACAAACAGAGAGGTGTGCCCTCAAATTGCTTTCAGATTTTGCCCTATAGACATTCACTGGTAATAATGAGAGCCTAGGGTATAACACTCACTATGACACAGTGTTTATTTAACAAGACCTGCAAAATGAATTTACCTAAAATTAAATATAACTGCAACCAGCTGCATTAGGCAGATATAATACATGGGAGAAAGCAGACCTAAAAGCTGCTTTTATCTTGACGATACCAATATGTTGTGTCACACAATACAATTTACCTAATCTCTATAAACAATAGTTTGGTCTCAAGATCAAAACTGATCAGAATGAGATGATTTAAGGTTTTCTGATCTTTGAAAGGACTATATGGTTTCCATTAACACAACTCTACTTATATTCAACAACTTGGAGTCCATTCCCCATACTTTGACAGAGTCTTTATGTGTTCAAAGGGAAGCCCAAAATGCAATGTGTGAATGCTAGGTTACGAGTCCTTTACATTTCCCATTTACAAAGTATATTTAGATTGTATTACTGAACCCCAGATGGCAATAAGTAGTGCACACTATCCTTAAACTCAACTGTAGTCTTGAAGAGCCCATTCGGGTACCCTTGATCTGGTAATATGTTGGGCTGACACTGGAAGTGTCTCCAGATTTAAATCATACAGGTGTTGATTTGTTAAACAATTGCATTTAATATATCAAACAGTACATCTTGATATCAAATGAGTGACAGTGAATGGTGGCACTGTCACCATCCAGTTCACCATCAGCAGGTGATCAAAACAATGACTTGGGCCAGGCTGCTACTCTATAACTACTGTTTATGTACATAGAGAATAATATGCAGCAAACAGTGTATTATAAAGCAGTCTAATTCCATCAAGGGGATCTGATGTATAAATAAAAAATAAGAGTGATAATACCACAAGATACACTGCAATCAGTCTCATTTATGTAGTGGATAATATGAGGATGTCAAGTTTGTAAAGTTTATACTGTGATAATGCTTCAATCTGTATTATAGTTCTGTAATATGAATGAAATGAACATATTAACTCAGAAGGGCTTCATTATCATTATGTAAAGGACTTAAGAATGAATACCAGCATATCAATGAAGAGCAGGCGAAGATGATTCGTACAGCTGTACACTCACTGTGTTTCAGTAAACACGCCTGGAAGAATATAGTTACAGACAATGTATTAACATGCTGTGCTGCAGGAATTTGCTGAGCTAAAAAGGCAGTCTGTCTCCAATTCAGAGATTATAAAAGTAAAAGAGAATGCTTCAGTGGAGGCTGGAGTCAGATTAGAGGTGAGTTTTAGTATAAAATTGAACGTGGCTCTTTTCTGCTTTGCAGTGTTGGAGTCCAGTAGCTCAGCAAACTGCTTTCAGATATATGTTTGGTTAAAGACATTATTTCCCTTGATTCCAGCCTGGCTTCAGAAAGAAGATGACCACTGTACTTCTCAAGCAGCGTTGCAAGAGGTTGGCTTTATTGCTTAGGTTAGGCATCATTTCACCAAGGAAATGATTCCCACCAGATCACAGGAGTACCACCAGGATCTAGTGTTCAGGATTTGCAGAGATGCTCGGAGTGGGTACAGGTAAAAGGCTGTTACATTAGGAGGGCATTTTGACAAATATTGTTTAAAACTCTGCACCAGACAGCTGGGGTTAAAAAACTGAAAACTTGAATACTGGTCTCCAGTTGAACTTCTTGCACTGTCATAATGTCCATATTGTGTTCTTTAAGACTGTCTTTAAATACATTAACAGCCCATGTTGTAGTCTTTTTAGTATTTTTTTAGTATTTGTTAGTATTTTTTTGTATTTTGCGTTCTATTTAATTTAGCTGCGCCTCATATCATCTTATGTATCTACTGTTGACAGTTTCTGTAGTTTCTGTAGTGTCGGTGCTCTATCAGTTCTCTGGAGTTTCATCACCAAATATATTAAATAAAATGGGTGGAATGTCACTCAATTTGTGACAGTGGTTTTATAGTTTGTCATGGAATTTTTATAATGGGCATATTGATGTATACAATGTGAAGCGGCTTATTAGTACATCAGAGCCTATACACTATATATATATATATATATATATATATATATATATATAATATATATGCACAGTTATGTGATGCTGTTTAACCAATCAGAGGTTGTATATATATATATATGTGTATATATATATATATATATATATATATATATATATATATATATATATATATATATATTATATAGTCAGCAGAATAACGACAGATAAAATGTCAGTCCTGCTGACCCCCTAGCCCGAAGCACATTATATTTTGAATAGGTCTGACTCAGTTGCAGAGTCGGTTTTAAGACAGGCTAAATGTGGTTAAATATGTTTACGTTATCCCCATGAAGCCACCAGCCAGGGCAACCACATGTGTTCCCAGCCATCTCTTTGACCCCAGAGCAGGTTTTACAGCAAACCACAGGCATACTTTATTTGGGCAGGTGTTACCTGCTGCTATCAATCTGGGGGTGTCATCTGTTTACATAAAGCAATTACAAGACTACCCAAGGATAGAGAGAGGAAAAACAATCTTTGTATACTAATCACCTGACTTTGCTGAATCCAACCTGGCCAGGTACTGCAGAACAGAAAAACAATATATTTATCTTGAGTGTTAAAAATGTCATGGCGCTTCTCAACACCATAAAGAAACTTGAGAGATATAAAGCTGCACATTAGTCCCTGTTTCAGTTTGACAGGATCAAATTGCCTTTCACCGGACTAGGCTAGGGGTGGTAGTGGCTGTTACAGAAAATTACCCTAAGAAAGTTGTCAGACCAACAGCTATGACTTTCTTCCCAGAAACTCTTATATCTGTGAAGGTTTGGCCGCATCTTGAATGTCATCACTTCGTGCCGCTTCTTGTTTCAATGGTTGACTCATGGAATACAGTGAGTGACATGAAGGCTGGTCTTTGTGCTTCCTCTAGGAGACTCTGCCAGCAAACATACTTCTCTAATGAGACTGCCTGCCTGTCTGCTTGCGGCAAGACTTGAAAGAAACCAGATTACAGCTCCAGGTAAATGGAAATCATGTTTTTTTGTTTTTTTTCATTAATATATTATCCTAATATTTCATCTTTTATACTATCTATATAAAAAAATAGATAGATAGATAGATAGATAGATAAATAGATAGATAGATAGATAGATAGATAGATAGATAGATAGATAGATAGATATTTCTTGTCTGATATCCTGTTGTTATAAATTTATGTACTAATGGGGTTTGATTACCAACTGGGGTGTGGAACTATAAATGATGCCCCCGCTGCAACTGAGAATTAGTAAATGAACAAAGTGAAAATGAGTACATGAATAAAGTAAAACATCTCATCACAAAATAACAGTTTCAGACGGAACAGAAACTGCAGATGTTCACCCCTAGTGGTCATTTTACAGACAACATGCCTTTAGAAAGGCAACTGTTAATAAAGGATATTGCTTGTTAGCATGGTAAGTCGAAAACAAAGATAACTGTATAACAGGTAGGAAATGAAGTATTATGAACATGGAGAAGCTGTACAGTATGTGTGAGTTTTGAAAACATGCATTGCATTAGTTTCCTTACAAAAGCAATCCAGATTCAATACCAAACTAAATCTAATCTTGGCCTAAAATGTCACAGAGCTAAAATAATCTATATCATTCCTTGGCAGACATCAGCCATGTTGTATAGCTGAGCTGTATCACAGAGCACAATCACATCTCTAGAAGAACCTTCAGGGTTCTCTGAGAAAGCCACGTCTGTTTTCAAGGTTTATACCACTGAATCTTTCCACCATTCCCAGAGCAGCTGTCTGAGTGTATAGAAGGAGGGTATTCTTTAAGAAAAAAGAAGTATTCCTAAAAAGAAAGGGGGGTGTAACTCCCTAAGGAATGTCGTGTTGGACAAGCCTTAGTCAGCAACATGATTACATTATTCCCTGCTGTTTTAAGTGCTTGATTAATTGATGACCTTCATGAGTAGGGTATTATTCCACAACTAACAACCATGTTCCTGTTACATAAACCCTGGAAAAGTAAGGGTAAGAAAAGACGAGAACACAAAATGCCACGACATGAAAGGCAAATAAACAGAATATGAAAAGGGCCTTTTGTTTCATGCATTTCTATGGTTACATAAAATAACCAGTGGAGTGTATAATTGAAAGATTAACGGGTGCATTTTCATGCTAATAACCATAATCTAGCTTCCTACCCTGCAATGCCTTTGGGATTCTGTACCCCCAATTTCCTGTGGAATTGGGTGTGTTTTTTCTCCAAAGCAAATTCTTTCTTTTTCTTTGTTTTTACGTTGTGCCATTTTCTATACCAGCATCCCTGTTTATAATTAAAGATTATTTGCCGCTTTCCTACGGCAATTAAAAACAAGCTTCTTTTGAGTAGGAGCTGCTTTCCTGCTGCTGAGTTGGCTTGTGAGAAAGAAAAAAGCCTACTGGAGAACCACCTCTGGAATGCAGTCATTATTTGGTGGTGCCAGTGTGTGATCTAACTGTTTTAATATTTCCCATGTGATTCATATCTATGTTTGAAATGGGCTAATGCCGATCAATACAAAGTTCTGGGATGTCCCATCCCCTCCCTTGTCCAAAAACATTTGGGAACCATTCCTGAATTCATTGATGTTGCACGTACAGGTACTTTAAAAAAAAAAAAAATTCCAAGCGTTCATACTGCACGGATTAAATAATTTAAATTAAACCATAACCCAGACTACATGAATAGACCCTTATTTTATATGGGTGTTTACAAAACATATGCTATTTATTTGTCAGTATATTTGGAATACCCGTACATAACAAATGCAGGTATTGATTTTCGGAAATAAAACTATTTGTGATTTATTAAACATTGAATATTTATTCCAATTTCCAAGAACTTTAAATAAAGTCTGTCCCACACTTGTATAATAAATAACAAATACTGCTATTCTTATTAAAACAGACATTATTCAAATGGAAAAGAGATTTACAATATATATATATATTTATATTTGATAAATTGCTGTGCATACCAATACATAATCAATTATGTATATTATTCCCCTGGGGCTTCCCCAATTTGTTCATAGAAAATGTGTCAGGCGATCTCCTGGTAACAGTTCCTAACATTGTAACTCATTAAGTTGCTTAATGCAGTGAATTGTGCTCTTCATTACAAGAGCAATCCAGATGGTGGCTGAACAAGCCTACACTCTGTGTGCTGTCTGACTGGCAGTGTAAAGGGTTCCTGAGCTGCGTGTGCCCATATCAAAGCAGGACGTTTCCAAGCGCTGAACCCCTTTGGCTTTGAGTTCTGCATGGAGAGTGGAGATGGATAATGCAGCTCAATAACTCACTGGGCTGTTACTCTGTGTCAGCTTGTCAGGAGACTAAGAGCCAAATTCACAAACATTTGATCTTATCAGAGCCTGCAGGGCACTGGCATTCTTACATTATGACATTTGAAGTTGCTGCTTATTACCAATGGAGAGAATGAGAAGAGAATTGGGGGGGGGGGGGGCCACAACAGCTAAACTGGCATGCGAGAACATTCTCCCGTGCCAGTTTAGCTGTTGTGGCACACCACAAAAAATGAACTACAGCTCAATATAGGATGAAACATAAATTGAGGTATGCCACTCTTGTCAGTTCTCCTCTGTTAGTAGTTTACCCCCTGTCATTTTGAGTTGTGTTCGTTAAAAATATATATATATTTTATTTAAGGTAATCCAAGGGTACAGAAACATTTTCATTCTTTTTTTTTGCTTTTTTTTTATCCTTGGTGGTTTTTTCATCTTATGCAGGTGGGTGGACACCTGGAGGATAGACAGCCATTTTATAAATAGATATATAGCTAGACAAAGCAAAAGATGTCCTATCTACTGAAAATCTGGAAATGTACAGTACTGTATCACGGGTTTTGGCTTCTCGTTTCATTCTCTGCTGATTATTCCTTTGAAAAGTTGTTAACCGACACATATTGAAGGAAGCATACTCATTTAAATTGATTTAAATAAGAAAACAAAGATATATAGTGGTTGTGGGTATGAGACAGGTGACCTTCATGTGTGGTTTGCTTTGATGCCGTCACTGAGCGCGCCTTTCAGACTGAACAGAGACTGCTTGGAAATTCTTCAAGGTGCAATATTGTTCTTTAGACTCCCCAAACCAGAGAAAGCACTTGTGGAGGCATGCAGCCCCACACACCTTCAGCCTTCAAACCTGTGAGCGGCGGCCTGTCCTTCCAGATTTCCTGTGGTCTATCAAATTTCAGATCCATTTGTGCCACCTTCTCAACTGCACGTGTCACCAAATTTTAAAAACGCTGTGCGAAAAAGACATAAATCAGCCCTCACTTAATGCATTAGGACTGGGCCTCCCTATTACTCATGAAATGTCACTTCCCTTTCCTATCCCCTGATGTGGCTCTGACAGATGAAAGCAGTCTACTTCTTAAGAGACCCGGTGAGCAAATGTGAAGGCTGCCTTTTGAGTTGACATTCCTGCTTTAGGAAAGAACCTCTATCTGGAGTTGAGTACTGCTTATTGTTTAATTACAATAGAAAAAGACACTGTTGTGAGCGTGTAATTACACTGTATTTACACTTGTGGCTGTTCACTTACAAAGCAATTACAGTGTAAATAGAGAAACAATGTAAAGTGTTAGGAAGCACGTTAGAAATAACTGACAAAGTGAGCAACACCACAAAGACAACCTCATGCGGAATAATTCAACAACAAACTGCCTTCATTTATTTCCATTCTGGTTTGATGTAATAAACAAGAAAATAATTTCCCCCTGAGGCAGTCTAGAATTATCACCCTTACAAAGAACAGCAAGTAGTTGTCTTGCCAGTTTCGCAATCTGATTAAAATTATCGAGTAACACTGTACCTTTTTTCATCACTATGACTTGAATTATGTCAACGTCGAACTGATGCAGACACAAACTGGTTTAGTTTAAAGATGGAGGAAACCCTTAACTGACCCCAATTAACCTGATTAGTGAGATCTTTCAAAATGCACCTTTTTTTATCTGGGACTATGCAAATCTTATATAAAATCTTTGAAATGATCACTGGAAAAAATACCAACCTTTGTCATCTGATATACAGTATATTTGTCTTGTAATAACAGGATTTTGCAGTGTTAATTCATAGTTTATATAGAGATTAATAAGCAGCTGATATATTTCCTGAATTCACTTTTACTAATTGCATAGTAATTCACTGACAGACTGCCATGATTCATTGTGTATTGCCACATACACCTACAGATCGTGATGAGTTTGACTGGGAAAGAACGGGTATCAATCTGCAAAGCTTCGAAGGAAGCTAGTGTAAAAGTGCATTGGGTTTTTGGAGCAGCAATTTACAGCACATTGGCACTCAGATGCTGAACATGAATGAATGTGTATTGTTACATATATACTGCACGTTGTTAATTAAGTAAATACAGAACATGTCAATGCAGGGATGAGATGGAAGGGATAATTGAATGGGGAGTGGCTGGAAAGAATGTGCCTCTAAATTGCATTGGAATTGTGGTTACATCAAAAGCTATGTAATTACTTATGAATTAACACATGGTGTTATACTACATTAGATCATTTAATAAACAATGGGTGGTGAAGGTTTCCATCAACAGTTTTCAGTTAACCTTCAACCACTGTTAGATTTTCTCCTCAATTAAGCTGCACCAAAAGATGATGAGCCACGTGCTCTAACAGTTCTGTAACTGTAGAGTTTTTATGGATGTTACATTGTTGATTTTACCTTGTATTGCACCAATGTGTAATACTAAAGCACAAACTTTCAACAGCACAGAGGGTGCAGCACCTGCTAAAGGCTTTCACAGATGTGTCCTGCAATACTGGTAAGCCCTAGCCAACCCTTCCCGAGAGACTAGGCTACATCTGAAACTGCTCACCTGGACTATCATTTGTCTAAACATTTCCCTATATGAGGAACAGTTACAGATTGGTGTAGTACCTTTATACTTCAAACATCATAGCTTAATAAGGCATATAATTTGCAGCAGAGAAAGGTTTTGTCCGTGTTTTTGTACAAGGAAAAGCAAACCGAACAAGCCAATTAAAAAAGAAAAAAAAATATCTGAATGACAAGTACAGAATGTGATCCAACGTTTCAATATTGGAAGTTGAACTGGTGAAACATTAAAAAAAAAAAAAAAAAAAAAAAAAAAAACAATGATAGGGTAGGTGAATTATGATTTAAATCTGTCTATAAAGGTGAGGTCCCCTCTTTCCTGCCCCACTGCTCTTGAACATAAAGAGAAATCACCCCATGCATTCTTCTCAGTCATTAGAGATCCCTTTCATTGTGCACTCTTCTACCAATCCAAGGCTCAATTATCTCTAGTAGCAAGACTGTGACACTTAACTACCTTCATTAAAAAGCATTGCATCACTTTCCACCAATCCTCTGTAGTTTTCTGCCACTTGAAAAGCACTACCCTGAGAGTAATTACAGGTTCATTGTGTTCAAATAGAGCAAGTTCTCCACCTGGTTCACCCTTCTTTCCAGAAGGAATCTGCTACCCTAGCACTCTACAGCACTAATAGGAAGGGACAGAGGATAAAAGACATTGACTATTTCATTATTGGTATCCTTTTTGTTTATCAAGATAAATAATAATGGGAACTAGCTACCTTTTTTTCAAATAAAATTTTCAGTTAAGCTAATTTATCCTGTCACTAGGAGATCTACTTTCTCAGCAACAGGGAATACACCTGACGCAATCTCCAATATGTGCAACAACGGGGCCTAATACCTGCTGCACAAGATGTGAGTATGCAGTGCCCTGGGTGGAAGAAATGGGCTTCACCCAATTCAAATGGAAAAAGAGAGTAAGTTTGAAAAATGATCAGTGACTTGCAAAAAAGTTGACGCCCCAAACCCCCCCCCTTAGGAATCCATTTGCTGTGGAATAACACGGATGAATTATGCTTTCGGATCATTTTTAGGTTACATTTCCAAAAACATGCAAGGCTTTTTTTGGTTGTTTATAACCAAGTCAATACATTGTTCATATATAATCATCAATACAGGCATGTTTGCTTTAAATTTAGTAAACATACTTGTTCAGTAAAACTGCTTCTGGTGAACGAGACACACTCACGTCACATTCATGCTGAAATGAAGCATTCTTCAGTGCATTTTTACTAATCAACAAGCTGTTTAAAGATGCCTAAAACTATTATAAGATCAGGTCAGTAGGTTTGGCAATAGACATCCAGGTGACAAAGATCAACGCGAGATAAACTAAATACTGTTTTTAGATTTTTTTTTTTATTATTAGTACACAGGCGTATTTGTAATGTTTACAGTAAAATGGTAGGTTTGTTTATATTATTGATTGATGTCACTCTGGTGAGCTTTGTAACTTCCTTTGAATCTGAAAGTCTACCAATAAATACTTTCTGTAAAAACTGTTTATGGTACTGTTTGTGTATCTTATAATCTGACCCTGGTTATCAGTAACCCTTAAATAACATTTGGGGAACCATTGTGTATCTTTCTATCTTCCTGTTGTTACAATGCAAGGATTACAGTAATCTTTCAAACCATGCCTGTTTATAAAATCTGTCAGGCAGTTTAAATTGCTTACATACTGGGTTGAACTAGTGTGTGAAACAACATTGTCGTTTGCTGACAGCTGTCTGATTTGTATGAAAAATTGAGGAGGCTTAAACCACAATCCTGTGAAGTCGTAACATGCAAAGGTCTTTCAATTTCATCCATATGAAATGGGGACAGCCTTGGGGCCCAGGCATTACCAGTAGACAACAGATATAATAAGCCTCATGTGTGCTTTATTATAAGTTTTGTGAACTGTAGATACTCTGGGCTGTTTGTCTGCAGATTGTGTTTAAATAATACTCTGCAACAGTGGAATGCATTAAAAAAAAATGAAAAAAACTTGTGCTACTGTCCACACATCTCTTAGAGTGTATAGTTGATTAAAATAGTACACGTCTAGCCATAGAAATCACAAAAGTTTGCGCCAATTTTAAAAAGCAAGTTATGGTACTGAGTAATGGGTTTGGACCTGATAATGATTAAACTCCCATGAGAATTGTTTTGATGATCGTAATTGTCTCCAAATTAAAACTCATAAAATCTTCATTCTTTCAATTAGCTTAACCCCATATCTAATAGAATGTGTCTGGTATCACAGATCCCGAATATGACTAATCCTGAAACCATCTATAGACTGTTTTAATATATACAGGGAATCATATTAGTTCACATGCAATTACATTTGGACTAACAGGGTTTGTATCCATGTTTGAATATAACACAAAGACTTACGTCTGTGCTTTACCTGGCATGGAAAGCAGATCTATCATGTACAGTAGCACGCAGATCACGGTATTTCTTCTGGGACCATGTGATAGATAGAACACCTTTGACAATGCCCACCCTGGTGTGTTGCTTCTGCAGGGTTCTGCTAAAAATACCTGCCTTCTGTCCTTCAGAAGAGAAGATAAAGATGCAACAGTGACACCAGCTAGGAATCACACAGCTCAGCTAAACACAGGTATGCTGTAAAAACATACCGATTAAAACACATACCTTTTCCATCCTTTCCCCCTCAATTGCATTTATTTCTATTTGATAACCCTTTATAAAAACGACATGCATGTGTTATCAAACTTAACCAAACAGTGGGGCTGTTCTGAAAAGTATAAGGACTGTTTTTTCTTTTTTTAAGCCCATTTTTGATTAATACAATCAAGCTTGCAGTTCATGAAACACAACTGTTATAGATTGAGGTTTATTAGTTTATTCTCATTTTCAAAGCACTGATTTTTACCAAATACAATGTATATAAACACCCTTCAAAAAACAGTCCTTAAAAAAAATTCCTTAAACTGCCTTGTGAAGTGATTTGAGGGCATTCCCAGGTATACTGCCGTACATCTCAGTACCATCACGCGTGTGGAATGCCTTGGTTTGCCCTCTTGTACATGTATACACAAGCAGGCACATTGATTTGCAGCTGTTGATGATGTCTTCTGAGGTCCTACTATGCAGAAGTGAAAAGACTGCTGAACTATGTCTACAGACCACTCTTTGTGTCAGCAGTTGAATAAAAGATTTGCAAATACACACAAGACTTGAACTATGACCGTGTGTAATATTAATGCACCGATGTGCTCTTTAAAGAATGTGACAAATCACTGTTTTTTATGTTGCCCAGTACAGCAGGTCACCACCAGGTACTCTGAATTAAGGTTATACGAGGGTAATGAAGAATATTGGAAACCCTACAATTGCTCTCTAGAGCCAGATATTTTAGTTGCTCTGTAAGTGTTTTAGCAAACACAAAAGGTCACTTTTATTTTTATATCTTCAAAGAGAACGATTTGACATTTCATTGAGCTGAAGCCACCGGGCAGTTTTTTTTGGGCCAAGATACAATGGCTTAGAGATGTGGGGGAGAGCCATGGAGAATCAGGATAGAGGCAACACAAGCTTTTAACCTTCCTGAATGGATTGGAAGAAAGAATCAGAGATTCTCATAGGGTATGGAAGCCTTAATACACTATAGAATTCCTGCTGAGCCTTTTTTAAAAGGATTTCTTGGGTTCTTTGAAAGGTTTTTTTTTTTTCACGGTGGTTTTCAACTCTTGTTCTCTGTTAAGTAGGTTTTCAATTTTTAAGGGTTTTATACTGTCATGGATTTTGGCTCATTAGACAACGATCGAAAAGCAGGCTGAACAAAATCCCAAATCCTCAAGTTTAAATGGTCTTATTATTCTGGCTATCTAAAACTTCAAATAAATGTGCCAGACATAAAAGCTTCAGACATATAAACTTTTTTTTTTTTTTAACAGATTAACGACATCTATCAAAACAGATTAAAAGAAAATTAAGAAAAATAAAAAAATCTATCTATCTATCTATACTATTTATATGTATATGCATTGATGTCAATGGGTCAGTAGATAATACAAAAAAGCAAAGCCTTCTGCAGCCTACAGTACAGTATGTGCTTTGGGGATTTAGTTAAGATTTTGATGCCACCTGGTTGCTCCTGTTTAGGATATACACACATTTAAAAATGTCCAACCCGATTCTTTTGTTTTGTTTTTCTAAATTGACGACCTATACGTAATATATTTCATTTATTATTATTGGTTCTTTAATTTAAAATATTTGAAAATGTTGCAAAAATATCTTCAAGCTTTTACGCCTGCTGTTGCGACAGCAAAGCCCAATCTATTTAAGGTTTATTCTGTTGATTTCAAATGAAATCCGATGGACAGTGTGTTTTGCATGCTTTTAGGTCGCTGCACAGTCTCACCGCATCCAGGGGATCACAATTTTGCTGATTTGACATTTTGACCCACAAACTCAGTTGACAAAAAAGGAGCCAGACATCTGATAGTTAGTAAAATAAACATATTACCCAAAAACCTTCTACAAAAAGAAACCTATAAAGTTATATTACATACATCTAACTAATTATTAGATTTCAGTTTCTTTTTTTTTTTTAATCCTCGTGCCATATCCCATGATTTTAAGTATCAAATATGTACTGTAGATCTAAATATGACAAACAAAACAAAAAATATTTCCCAAGTGACCTGGATCAATTTGATTTCCAAGCCCTTCCACAGTTAGCTCTCCAGCAGAGACCTGCAAGGCTTTAGAGAAGGTACTGACATTAACGTTTTCATGCAGTAATTGGTATTGCAATTTTACACCTGAACACATTTGTGTAGCAGAAGGTACTCTTTACAAATCTCATGTAGCCACTAAAAATATGTTCTAAGCATCTAGAGCCACTATCATTACATTGTGTAGGTTATACAATGTCAGAGCATGAATTCTTCCAAGGGGAGCAGGGTCTGATGGAACCCTAGTGTTTGCTCTTCTGCTTGCCTCTGCAATATCTTTTAGATTGTAATTGCAAGCAGGAGATCTTCTGCACAATGCTGTCTGAAAGTAACCAACACACCCTGGGCAGCCCCACAGTACAGTATAATGGTTATTACCAGACAGCATCCAGCCAATAGCGTAGGAAGGTTAAGGCTTCTGTGAGTCGAAAAATAAATTGACCCTGTCATATCAAGATTCACAAATAGATTGATGGTTATACATTAGGTATTCATTAAAAGCATTACTTTATGCCTGTTGCATTACAATGAAATTCTAACCTTAATCATGAATTCATTAAAAAAATAAAACATACCCATATTTATATTTGCCCGACACTGCAGGCTGAGCCATAGTGTGTGAACAGATAGGTATATGAGGAGCCATCTCCCTTTGCTCCTCTGCTGGATCACCGTTCCATGCAGATGGCTTGATCCGGATATTGACTGAGTCACTGGTTTCAGATACTGTGAAGGGAACACACATTCTTTTCAAGCCATTTTCATCTTCTTCTAAAACGGTTCCTCCTCATCTCACATTCACCACTTAAGCCCTCAGTAAGTGGTAGTTTTGTATCTGTCCGGCTTCCCTTTCCTCTTCGGAGTTTCCATAGCATTGCTGTTCCTCAAGCATACTGTGCTTTTAACTCATTTATAATACACTATGGCATGGTTATTAGTAGGATTTCAGGCTAATGGCCCTAGCACTGGCATGCAATGGAAGGACTGATATAAGTACTGCGTAAAAGCAATGTAATCAAATATGACCTGATAACATGCTGGAGAAATAAAGTAATGTGCTTGGTTGTGCGGTCCAGTAACTTTATATTGAATATGAATGACTATTGCTGTAAATAATAATACTAATACTAATAATAATAATAATAATAATAATAATAATAATAATAATAATAATAATAATAATAATGTTTTAAAAATGTAAAATTATGCATTGCCTGAAAACAAGTATTTGGCAATATACAGTAGGGTTAATGTTTTGGTTTGCCCTATATAAACAAAATGCCTAATGGTTCCCTTTGTAATAGCCAGTCAGTCTTTCTCACTTACTAAAGTGTACAGCAGGTCAGGTAAAAAGCCTTTATGAGATTGTTCTCATCCATTTATATACCGTGTACCACGGGCAAGAGAGAAAGAGACAAAATTCCTCCAGGTATGCAGAAATAAAAAGAGCCAAGCTTGCTGTGTATGCAGCGAGTCCCATTCTGCCATTGTACTGGGTTTCCATTGTGTGGGTAAGTTAGCTTGGACACAGCCAGCATTCCATTCTCTGTCACTGGTCATGGTCCACTGCTGGTGCTGACAGAGCAGAGCTGTGCTTGTGTTCACATGGCGCCTCATCGGCTGGAGCATCAAATAACAACAGCTCTTTACTTCATTGCACCTAATGTACCTCTGAATGGATTCTCAAAGGCTTGATTCAATGCTTTGGTTGCACATGACAAACAAGCCTGCACTATATAATAAAGAGTCTATAAACTATATAACAAATGTGTGCGCGCACACACACACACACACACACACACACACACACACACACACACACACACACACACACACACACACATACACACACACTCAGACAAAAGACACAAAACACAAGTTTGTTATTACTAGCTCAATAGTGTGGGGACTATAGCATTGTGTAACATACAGTAGAGCAGTGTACTTTGCTTTCAATTGCACGAATCAAGTCTGTGGTTTCACAATGAGAGCTGCATTAGCCTTTTCCTGGCAACAAATATTGATTGAAACTTCTATTATTCTCTAAACGTCAATACGTCTACCCTACATAATCTAACAGCCGACTACAAATGAACCAAGTACTGTGCTGTGTATTTAGACAAAGCATGGGAAAAAAATTAGTGCTGAAATATGAAAATATGTATATTTCTAATTGATCTGCTGGATCCTATGCCAATGTGCAAGTGTTCTCACAGGGATAAATATTGATTTACATTTCAGTCATTGTCTCTACATCATAAAGCCTATAGTACAGGACAGTGGGAATGATTTGGCTGGTTTACCATCAACCTGCTACTGATTTAGAACAATGAAACAGCAGTCTAAATGGATCAATTGGCTTTTGTTGATTCAACAAACCCTACAGCCACAACTAAGCTTAATTGAATATCTGTGACACTGTACAACGAGGGCATGCTTGTGGGATTGTGGATGTCTATATCAATAGGCTAAACCAATGTTCCCTGGAATAGAAAGTATACCAAGTTGTTATTCTGCACTGGGGATTCCACATGGAGCGTCGCAATGGCAGTGACGTCCCCACGAGTTAGGTAACAAAAGCGTCCAGAACTGTTTCTCCACACCACGCCACAGTGGACCATACTGGCCAGCCGCCCAGTGAGCTCATGCAGATACTTGTAGGGCTGGCTTTTGTCCTCGAGATAACAGTAGCTGCTGCAGAGCTCCTGGGTGTAAAGAGGCAATTCACTCGGAGGTCGCCCAAGGACCTTCATTTGTCTTGAGTCATTATGGAAAGTTTCAGCAGTGAAGGAATATAATTGTACATTCTTAAACTGGATAGAGAAACAGTAGTAAAATAATTTGCATTGGGGTCCCAAAAGAGATGCAGGTTAGAGAGGCAGTGTAGGATTTAATAAAAGTTTTAGGAAAAGTACAGCTGTAACCCTTAATGTTAGACAGCCTGCCATCTGCGGCAATTATGATTTTTTATAAAACATTACAAAGTAATTTTGTATTTGTCCCCTAACTACAGTTATTCTTGGGAAACAGGAAATTACAAATTGCCTTATTAATGGCCATATAATTCCAGCTAATTGCTTGCAGGTTCATATAAAGCATGACAAAAACCAACCCTAGATTCAAACCTAAGTCTCCAAATGAGAACTGGCACACTGTGCCGCCTAGTCAGTTTTAGATTGACGCCATCAGCGAGTATGAATACAGTTTTAGATTGACGCAGTCAGCGAGTGTGAATACAGTTTTAGATTGACGCAGTCAGCGAGTGTGAATACAGTTTTAGATTGACGCAGTCAGCGAGTGTGAATACAGTTTTAGATTGATGCAGTCAGTTTTAGATTGACGCAGTTGTGAATAGTTTTAGATTGACGCAGTCAGCGAGTGTGAATACAGTTTTAGATTGACGCAGTCAGCGAGTGTGAATACAGTTTTAGATTGACGCAGTCAGCGAGTGTGAATAGTTTTAGATTGATGCAGTCAGTGATTGTGAATAGTTTTAGATTGACGCAGTCAGCGAGTGTGAACAGTTTTAGATTGACGCAGTCAGCGAGTGTGAATACAGTTTTAGATTGACGCAGTCAGCGAGTGTGAATACAGTTTTAGATTGACGCAGTCAGCGAGTGTGAATACAGTTTTAGATTGACGCAGTCAGCGAGTGTGAATACAGTTTTAGATTGACGCAGTCAGCGAGTGTGAATAGTTTTAGATTGACGCAGTCAGTGAGTGTGTCAAGTGTACAGTTTTAGATTGACGCAGTCAGCGAGTGTGAATACAGTTTTAGATTGACGCAGTCAGCGAGTGTGAATACAGTTTTAGACTGACGCAGAGAGCGAGTGTGAATACTGCTTCAAGTTAGTACACCATGCAGAGAAATGCATGCAACAGCACATTCTTCACTGATCCACTGAATGTGGTGGTTGCTTATGAAAATCAGGCTAATGCTATCAAAGCTATCAACTAAAACAACAATTATGTTTGGCATGTTGTGTACACAGTGCATCTCACCAAGCCCAGAGCTGTTTTTCATCCATTCAATAATTATGAGTGCTGTGAACAATAATAGAACTTTTGGTAATGCTTTACATTGCACGGCATAAATGAATATTAAATAGATAATTAATATTAATATTTAATATATAAACAATTGATATTAAATTTACGTTCAATTATTCCTTGTTACTTTCCATTAACATTTAAGTCAGATTAACTGTATTTTCAATTAAAAACTTCTAAACAATGGGAAATTATTACATATTTTCAAGGGTAACCAAACATAATACAAATGGACGTGATATGCACATTTTCAATCGACATTTGGTTAACATTTAGCAAGAAACCAGCTATTGCATATATATTAAATATTAATTTAACATTAAGTTAATATGCAATTGCATATCTATTTAATATTAATTTATGCCACGCAATATAAAGTGTCACCAAAAAATTCTATTGTTGTCATGCCGTCGGTGTGTAAACATTCATTAAACTAATAGATTATGTCAATGTTGTCTTCATGCTTGACAGAAAGAAAGGTCCATAGATTGCAACAGACAGTTTCTATGACTGTTTAATTTTTTTAACAAGCTGTAAAAGAGTTTTGGTCCAGTAAACTCACCTAATTAGCAAGTTCACAATCACTTTCACTGTGTGGAAAAAGTTATACTGTACCTACCTCTCTCACAAATATTTTAAATGATACCAACTGAAGAATTCATTCTGTTGGTGATCTCTAATTCTAAACAGCGTGGAAGACTTTTCACAGTCTGAATGTGGAATACTGTAGTGTGGCTACAACACCCCTGCCTTTCTCACTAGAGACCCAGGAGGTAGCTGAATTCTAACCTTGCAGCTCATTTTACTTTCAGTAGACAAACAGTTGGCATACAAACACAGAGGTTAAACCACACTTTAATGGCGTATTGTTTTAAAAACCACTGCAGGCTCTGCACTTTAAAATCATCCAAGCCAGGCACACAATCTCAGATTTAAAAAAAAAAAGAAAGGAAATCTGGTTCGTGTTGTTGTTGTTTTTTATTTTGTTTAAGAAAACAAAGTAGGATTCGCATGCTTAACGATTTCAGAGAATATCAATAATTTTCCCATTTTAATGCCTCGTGCATCCTATAAGCCCTTTAGGAGAAAGTCACAGACAGACTCAATAAGAATATGTGCTTATTTTATTAAACAATCGCAAGAGCGTGCTTTAAAGGGACACTAAATGTGTGATTTAGAGTTACCATGAGAACTGCTCTTGATTCCAACCGCACCTGGTGTCAGGGATTGCAAAACTAAAGAGGTGATACAGGCACCAAATTGCTTTACCAATATACCAGACGGGTGCACGCAGGTGTTGCAGAATCGAAATGAATTACTCTGTAACAAAGGCATTCCAAGAGGATTGGCTGCTGATTGTATTTTGAGTTCAGGTGGCACCAGGACCTGTTAACAGCTACGGAAGAGCACTGTGTCCCCCATCGTTAGGCTTGTGTTAATAATAATAATGCATTTCAGGTTGATAGGTTTGCTTGTTTTCTTCTCATAGCATTTTCTAAAATTCGATACTGGCATTTTCTAACATTTACAATATTAATTGGAATTATTCATCACTTTTACTTTGAACATATGTCTAGCCCATTGCCAGCTATTTTTTTTTTTTTTTGCTTGACAAGAAGCAGATTTTCAGTGTGTATATTGTATTGTGGCATGTTGAGGTTCCCCTCTTAGATGCTGTGTAATTTGGCAGGAATAGGGTTAAAATTGATCCCTGGTTCCTTCCGGTCCAGCCCTGTGAGAATCCCACCGGAATGGAGGAAAGTGGGGCCTCTGATTGGCAATGCAATGAATCATTTAAAGTTGAATCAATCCATCTGTAAAAGGCTGGTGATTATAAAAGAGCTGTAACCAGCTTAGCAGTTTGTTCAGGGAGTGAGAGCATACTATAGATGCTAGTATGATCTAAGACTTTGTTATTAAAGATGATGGTATTTGCAGTATGAAAAGGAATATGACCTTGTTAGTAAGGCAGTGCACTAATATGTGAATAACATGATATTTTTATTCTGACCAGTAATAATCCACGGATGTAAATTATACCAGCAGTGCCATTGTTCCTTCAGTCCCTCTTGCTCTGAAGTATGAAGGCACTGTGCATCCTTATTCTATAATTCACTAAGGACAATGAAGTCAAGGTCATTACACAAGATTACAATAAATAAATACAACTACTATGCAACAATAATTACCATGCAACAGTAATGTAAATATCTTGTAATATAGGACCTTTTTTTTGTTATTTTATGCATCATTATAATAATAAAAAATAATGAATGGCAAGCTATTTTCAGTTCATTACACCTCATTGCCAGCTCCTCTGCTTCACCACACAGCCTCGATTTTCATGGATGCCTTCAGTGAAAGCTCCGTCTGAAGTATTATCATTTGGCATTGAAAGAAGACAAGAAATTTGAGGACCCTGCATATATGTAGACCATGCAGCTATTTATAAAAAACAGGTACACCAGAGCCAGGGATTCTGCAAGCTAGTTCAATCATGGCCCCATCTGTGCCAAGTTAAGCTGCCTAACAGTGTAGGTTTGAGAAGTGGCATTCTGCCCACATGGAGCTGACACTGGAAATCCAGGGCTTCTATCTTCATATGTCACTGGCCAAGCATGACAGGCCTGGGAACACTTGACTATTTTTTTTTGGTTAGTAGCATTAAGTCCTTACTGAGAAAAACTGCCTTCTAGCCACGGAAGGTTATCTTTCCCCTAAAACAACAAAGCAAATTGAATTTCCTTTCAGAGATTTCCCACAAATCAACTTATAACAGAGGAATACTAAAAGAAAAATTACACAGCAACTACATCGACCACATTATTTCCCTGTATTATTGATCAAATTTTCCTGAAGCTTCTCAAATCTTCCCACAAGGTTTTGATGTGTTTGTTGGCACTTTTTGGGGGAGTTTTGATTGAATAGCACATAGAGAAATAACGTAGGTCTTAAAAGAGATGTTGCTTGTTTTGACCGATGGGAAAAGACAGCTGTACCGTATGTAATCTGTGAAGTTTAGTTTATATTTAGCCTCCCTCTATCACATTTTATAAAGAACCTTAACATAACAAACACTGATGCCCATTTTACTTAAAGGATTACTGTAGTGTATCTGGACCCCAAAACCTCCCTCTGTCAACTCTCTGCATGCACTACTGTGACTCTACATAGCTGAACCAGCACTGACATTGCCATAGGCTAGGTTACTGGAATATCATTGAATGCAATATGCACCTAATTATGGATGCACAATTCCTCATGCCAACTGATCTGAGAAAGCCACTGGAAAATGACAGAATTTGTATACTTAAAAAAATATGTCCAATATTTCTTCAATTTGTTTAACACTATACTATTCTTACTGTGCCAGATTCCAAGGAAGTGATCAGACTTGCAATTCAATATGGTCATCACAGTCAGTAGTAGTGTGTGAAGAGGAAAGTGACTATCACACATGAAGAGTCTACATGACTTGGAACTGTTAATCCAGTCATATTATACTAAGCATATATGTTTTAGGAAAAGTGAACTTTGGCATTGCTGTAACTTGTGTGCAGCTCTGCAGAAATGCAAACATTATAGTTTGTTTATCAAATAAGGCGGATGAGAGTTTCATTGCATCTGGAATGACATAATAAATAAAAGCAGTATACACTGTACATCTGGAAGCACTTCTGTGTGAGAGGAGAAAATGTGAATCTGCTGTATCTAGTACATTTTTCTGTGTAGATATAAAGCAATCTGTGTTAGTGGGATCAGTACAGTATATGAATACTGGGGTTTCATTGTGTAATGCACTTTCAGATCCCTTTTATTGCTTCACAGTTGGTTTATGCTTCCAATATAATTTTATTGGGTGATTAAATATCATTGCATGCAATATGGTATTTTAGCGCAAAGTATGGGGTTATGAGGTTGCATTGCAAGCAGCTGTTACTCCTGTAGAGGGTATCTTTCCCATTTAAGCTGAAGAAGCACCCGGAGAGGAAAGGGTGACCCATAGCTCCTCACAACGAGGCACTGAATCACTCGACTGGGATGCAGTACAGAGAAACACGTGTGTGGTTGTCTGTATTTCTTTTGTTCTCTGACACATTAGTATGTGCAGGCAATGTGCCCATTGCAAAATGATGAAACACATGAATAAAATGCAAAACCTCTTTGTAAACAGTAGAGAACTCTTATCAAAGTTTTCTGCTGTATGGATGCATTGTGGTGAAGAAATATTACACTACACATATTGACTGGAGTTGACCCTTAACACAATATTTATATTTTTTGCATGGTAGTTTTGACCTATGTTTGAACATACTACTGTGATTTATTACACTTTGATTTTATTATGGTAAACCTTTATTAGAGGTGGTTTATAGCAGAAAACTGTGTTGCATATATATATATATATATATATATATATATATATATATATATATATATATATATATATATATATATATATATATTTTTGTTGTTTTTGGTCATTTGTATTATTGAACAGAGTTTCAATTGAAAACTTTATTGCAGTTTTAGTAAGCAAAGTAAAAGCCAAGACTAGAATGGCAAATTACAAATGAGTATGGCAAAGCATGGTACATGTACAAGTAAAATCACGGAGAAAACAGTTTATCCATGTTCTTGATTCAATTCAGACAACTGACAACAGAATCAGTTCTGAAAGGTAGCAGTTGTTGAACGCGTGTACAGTATGTGATTTATAAAAATACATAATTACAGGATTTACAGAAAAATCCCCACAGGCCAATTTCACACCTGAAACATCAATATCCCTCAACAATACAGCAGGAAGATAAGACTTAGTGTGCTTGACTGAGCACCCCAAACGGTTTTCAGGGCATTTCCGCTCCACCAGACCAGCTAGTGAATCAATTGGTGAAATTATTTGCAAGCTTTGCTTTGCTTTGCTTTGCATGTGTTGCTGGCGGCATTGCCTGGCAGGTATTCAGAGGAAAGAACCTTTTTTGTTTTAAGTTCATGTCAGTTGTGCAAGGCTATTCTCCCTGAGCAGTAGCTTTGCTATTTAAAATAGTCTTTCATCTTTTACATACTGTGTTGGCTTTCTTTTTCGTCTTCTTTTTTTAACACTTTATATCTTTTGTGTTTATAACTAATGCAACACTTACTCATTTTTTTAAATGTTTATAAACTATAAACCAAAGGACATTTTTGTGTGTAAGTATTGTATTCTATTTTAAATTCCACGATAGTAATGCTACTTATTTGTATATGTTTGGTATTATTTGGAACTGTGTTACTTGCCTTTAGTTAGCAAACTTTCTTAATCTACAATGTAATATGAACATACAACATTCTCTCATTATTTCACAAATTTGTTTAATTCAAATTTAGGCCATGTTGACTGTAAATAATACCCTTACTATGAATTACAGTTGAGGGTCCGTCACTAATTAAAGTCTAAGTCAAATAAGTCAGATTTACATAAAATAGCATTTTCTCATGCTCTAAAGTGTCTCAGATGTGTTTTAATGTGTGCAGCCTCTGTGTTGTGGGTTACTACAGCTCAAAGCTGTGTAATTATTATAAGGGGTTACAGAAATAAGAATTTTAAATGGTCTCATAATTGATCTCAGTCGACTGGTATAATAGTATCAGATTCCCTTGATCCAGATCCTAAGAAGAAAAGCCACAGCACAGTGGGGTTTACTGCAAGAATGCAGGCACAGCAGTACATCTCCGCCACCTTGGCCTGACTTCCATTACACCAGTGTTATTGAGAAACAGATCCTTTCTGTTACTCAGCCACCCTCCTCAAACCGGGCTAACATACTCTGACATGTGTCTTGCACTTCATTACTTCATATTTAGTGAAATAGCATAGAGTTATATATATATATATATATATATATATATATATATATATATATATATATATATATATATATAATAGAAAGAGAGAGAGAGAGAGAGAGAGAGAGAGAGAGAGAGAGAGAGAGCGATACTATGTACTGTATATAAAAAGTACGTCTTCATATGGCAACACTTATCCATATTCGTATTTTGTAGCCTCTCCTATTCTTTTCTTAAAGGTAATGTTTAAAGAATATTTTAGTTATCTAACTCCTGTCTACAGTACATGTCAGCATGTATCACTAAGGCTTGTGTGCACTCTGCCAATAATGGCATTCACTGAAGAGAAAGGTAATATACCCAAGTTACTGTCAGTAAGTTAAAACTTTGGGGTTTGATTGTCACAGATGTTGTGAAGCAGCACTAAGGTAATTACTACACAGTGGTTGTTCTTGGTATTCTTGTCCTGCTACTTCAAAACTTCAATTATAACCCAGACTCAGCCATTTACCACTGTCACTCAATGCATTGTTGATAGTGCACCATTCATTTGCTGTGTCCCCTTTTTAATTTTGTCAGCAGCTCAATTAAAATGTGACACCTATATTATATTAAATTATTGTTCATCCAAACTGAAGACAGCCAGGGCATTCTTTTTTCTAAATGGCAAGTTAATTAGCAAAGTCGATTGGCGGAGTTGTTGTATACTGATTTGATTGAGGATGAGCACTGGGCTAGCTTTAATAATGGCTAGGGAATGGCGAGATTTCCTCTCAACTATATCCATTCATAGTGTTTTTGACAAATAACCAGGCAGGGCTGTGAAGGTCAGATTATGAGCACAACTGAGAGTTCAGAGCGGCTGGAGACACAGGGCTGTTGTTTTTCCACTAATAATAACTCAAGTCTGACCTTTTGTAATTCACATCTTGGTGAATAAGCAGATGTGAGCATCCCTGTGCGACAGCACGAGCTGTCAGCTTTGGGCTGAACTTCAAGTCACAAGAACCACACTGTTAATCCATATGCATTATGGAATATATCTGGTACTGTTCACTGCACTAGCCAATTATTTACATTTACATACTCACTGCAATTACCCATGAGGCCTGATTTTCCAATGTTAGTAAAGGTGTTTACTCATAAGTAAAGGGTATTTTTGAGTAAATGCACAATTTTTTACAACGTTCCAAGGTAAGTAAAGTTATAGTAAATGTACTTTACTAATTGCCTGATCATACCAAGTAAATGTAAGTTTTTGATAAATTCATGTTTTACTAAACTTACAAAGTGATTGTCGAGCTTATTAAGGCCAATTGTCACATAATTTCAATGTGCACCTTTATTCAATTGAAGTTAATGGTGTAAATGTATGTGTATTATATAAACCCTGCTGAAACTTGGATTTCTGATCCGAGAAAGGCAAGACAGCTTAGTTGCTTTTGTTGCAGAGGAGAAGAGACAACAGAGGACCAGACTGTACCCTGCTGAAGGAATTTTTTGTTCCAGGGTCAGCTTTATGGATGCCACCAATGAACAAGTTCTGAGCCATTTTTGGTTTGATAGGCAAACCCTTTATGATCTTTTTTAATTACTAAGGCAGATTTGGAAGCTTTCACCAAGGGAACACACCCAGTTCCAGTTTTGATCAAAGTTGCTTTGGCCCTACATTGTTATGTCAGTGGGCGAGCACTGATGTCTAATTCTGTAAGAGTAGGAGTACCCCAGTCTTCAGTGTGCAAGCACTTGTCATCGGATGTGCACAAATAAAACAGACCCAAAGAGCCCAGAACTCATTTACTGGTCATTTTCTGTAAATTACAATACATCCATGTTTTGCCAATTAACCAGCATTGGTGCCTTAGAAAAAAAAACATTTCTCAAATGAATTCAATTGAAATTCCCAACTTTCTTCTTTTCTAGTTATGTAGGTTTTTCAGCTGGTTATGATGGGTCAAGAAAAAGACATGGTCCATTGTAATCTAAAGCTCTATAGCTAATTGATCATGTCTGTCTGCATTGAAATGTAGCGTCAAATGAATCCAATAGTGTTTATTCCAAACAATAAACGAGAAAAAAAAAATGTGTTCCAATTCCTAGCTATTGCTGGTCACCAGGTGCTAGCATTTCCAGCAGGGATTCAATTTAACATAGGTCTTTAATCATTGTCTTTCTGAGATATTGCTCCAACAGGCCTCGATTCCAAACATACAAATAACAGCTGTTTAGAGCAAAAAAATATAAATTGTCTGGATTCCGGATGATGTGTAACAGGCTTTCGAAGTCGTCTGATTGTAGACTTTTTTGAAGCTTGTCAGATCTCATCAGTTTGGTAACCACTGGATAAGCAACATCCAAAGATACAAAACAGGCAAATGAGTTTCCTAAGGATTGAGTTTTTATTGAAGCCAAAATGATTTGTCCTGTGTTTTGTGTCCAAGGATCTTAAGGCAGTTGTACTGTGTTATATATGAAGAATAGTAATTTCAGTTTGACAAATTGACAATTTGAGCAGATTTACATAACAAATCATAAAGAGCAGCCCTGTTATTTATTTCTTAAACGATGCCCTCTGCAGCATTATTTCTTTCCTTTTTTTGAGATGAAAGACATCCAGAGGAGACCAAGAACACAATATTCCAGAGACAGTAATGAGAATCTCTGTTCCTGGCCGTTGTTTAAGTTGTGGTATTTTGTATAGCAAGCAGTACCTATGAAATGCTTTCATCTGCTCCACTCTGGAGCGTTTTCTGCAGTTCAACACATGCTTTAAAGTTATTTTAATCTTTTAGTTAGTCTGAGGTTTCAAATCAGGGTGACCCATTGTAGTCACATCACACTGAATCTGTCGTTGCTGAACTAATAAAGCAAAAATATAGAATCGTGTTACAGGCTATTTAAACTTTCGGAACTGGCACTGAATGGAATTCATGCACAGAGAGACTTTTACACTGAAGCTTGACTAACATATTAGTTAAGAATGTGACGCTTAATACTTACTGTAAATGATATAATTAGTGGTGATATTTGGGGGGGGGGGGGGGGGGGGGGGGGGGGTATGAAGGTTTGTTACATTACTTGTTTAATATACAGTTTGTCTTGTTGGACATTCAATGAGCATTTGAAATACTGTGGTTGGTCACTATTAATTATAACATGCCAGATGATTAAGCAGTAGTGAATCGTTTCTGTGCATGTAAGCTGATGAGGAGACGGTCTTTAATGAGGAGCCAAGAAAATTGTGAGCATTCTTTCAAGCATCCAAGAACATGGAGATGATGAGAATGTTACAAATTACATTTCCATACCATGTATGTCATTCCTTTTAAACAGCCAAACTATAAAGATCTGGCATGAGCAACAGCGTGTCTAAATGCAGCATGATTAAGGAAGCTGCAAACTGTGACTCACGGATACAAACAGCCTGGAAGGCCTGCCTTCAAACTTATGATATTATTAGCCTGTGCAAGGTTAGAAATGCATGGACAGATGAAGGGGTTCATTCTATTCTATTCTATACTTTATCCTTACAATATCTGGCAGCTCTTGAGAAATCATCACCTCAGTCACACATTGTGTTAAAAAAAATAGAACGGAAACAGAAACAGGTAATAGAAAGAAAAACAAAAACCTGAAGGTTAATCCCAGTGTTGAAAAGATCTTCATTTATAAAAGAAATAAAATACATTTAAAAAAATTGCACTTTGAAAACAAAACACTGAAATGTCGGCCCAGCTATTGAAAACGGCAAATGTGTTTATTCAGGCTGTCAGTGAGGCCCATATGCCTCTCTTCAGGACACATCCTGTTTGGATTCTGTTCATACCTCGCTGTGCGCTCTACATGGGAGCGAGACTCGGCCCCACAAAATGGAGGCTACAAGGCCTATGGGCCCCAGCTGGCTCTGGCAGCAGAAGGACCGGCGGTTTTGGTGGGAGAATGACCCTTTCAATAGAGCTACATGATCAACCTGTGTTTGTTTGAACAGCTTGGCTTGTTAAGGGCTTGCATCTTGGCCAAGTCCGGGCCTAAATTACATCCTGGCAGTTCAGACATGTCGACGGTAACCATGGTGATCGTCCTTGCCAAGGTAAAGGCCTTAACAGATGAACAGGCAATGCATGAGCTCCAGTTGGTCAGTTAGTGGAGCATAAGAAATGTTCGGGAATTGAACCCGGTTAAGATTTATTGATCTGGTGTGTGGTTTCTATCCTAAGCAATACTTTCAAAAACAGGTTTTTTTGCTACTTTTCCTGCTACCTCAGCTTAAATAGTTATTTTATCATTGTAGTGCTACATTTAATTGCCATTTTCACCATTAAAGTGAAAATGATTCTTATCTCTCATTTGTGTGTGTGTGGCATCAAAAGTGTAACTGTTTTTTTTTTTTTTAAAGAGTATACAAATGGTTCAAAAATTCCAATGGAACATCATCGGTATTCCAGCAATTCTAACAGAATGCAGATAGAGCTGGGTCAATTATTATTATGTAAACTTTAACGAGAGCAGGGGCGATGCTATTTATGGCTGGAGATGTCTAGGCAGGCAGGATTAAAGTTTACTATGGGGAAACCAGCTGTCCAAAAGGCAGGTTAATCCTTCATGGTTAAAACAAAATCTCCACTGGGACTAATGTTAGCTGCTACAGCGCTTAACACCACCACACTGCCAGCAGTTAATCTGTATTTGTTCCAGGGCATGTACTGTACAGCACAGCTTCTGAACTTGCAGAGTGCAAAGGTGCATCTTACAAAGGATGGTTTATCATTATTAGCGAGAAAAATGAACGGCAGACAGATACAGACTAATTAATCTGGATTGGCACCAAAAAATAAACACAGTTTTGCACATCAGTGGTAACTCTGTGAAAAAATGTAAAGTGACCATTTACAGGGAGCATCTCTAACATCATACTAATTACACTGTACTAACACAGGCGTTACACATATAGTTGCATAGTTACTATGTAATAGCATCTTACAAAAGGAAAATCCAAAATTCTGGAATTACACAGTATTACATATATATATATATATATATATATATATATATATATATATATATATATATAGAGAGAGAGAGAGAGAGATAGATATATAGATATATAGATATATATATGATGTAATTACCATGCAATCAACCACACACCACTTAAAGTGCAGTGTCAGTGTTGATTTTATTGTGTGTGTAAATCCTTCTTATTCAGATCAAGGACGTTCTCTGGAAGAAATCTGAAACAGGACTGACAGGCAGGTTGATCTTCCATTGCTCTTAATGACAACCACATCCTCTCATTCATCAAACTATCATTCCAGGGGCTCAGGCCATCCTTCAAAGGAATTTAAACTGCCCTGACAGCCGTGCCACCATACAAATTGCCCTGGTTTCACTGAGCTTCGTTATACTGCTGACGCGACATCTCGCCTCCCTAATCTGAGTGTTCATAATGAATCATTTGCATTGAATCCACTGCATACTTAATGGTCATTATTCCAGCATGCCTCTGGCTGCCGATTGTAATTGAAAACCTGAACTTCCATCTAGTTACCAGTAAATTCTAAAAGCTCATCTTTCTTCAGAATACAGAAAGGCAGCATCAGCCCTGAATGTTTCTAATTTGGTGTCAAGTCCAGTATATATATGCATCAGTTTAAAGCATGCTGTTAATGCTGTATTTCTTCAGTGAGTCTGGATTTCTAATGCAACCATGTGCTATGTATATTAAATCATAAACACAGAGAAGAGTACTGTTTGAAAATGCTGTTGTTGTCCACTGTGCCACAGCAAAAAGTTGTCAATGTCAGTGTTGTATTTTAAGTGCTGGCAGCACACTGAGGGATGAGTAATTGATTGGTTATTATTGCTACCCATTGGCGTCATTAGGTGCTAATATAAAGAGGAAATATTACCTATAGTTTAATGATTTCCCTAACCCCCAGTGATTTCTGAGAGCTGATTTGTTCTGAGAAAGCGATGCCACTCCACGGTGGAGAGATTACCTCATTATCTGGTCCTTAGTTTTTATCACAGGAACTTGTCTTCTGCATGTTAGGAATAATATGCTCCTTCCTTGCTTTGTTTTTGCTTCACATAGAATGTTACAGAACACTTTGTTGGTGCAACTAAATGGTTTGGGAAGCTTTTAAATGTGCTAGTATCATGCAGCAATGCTAATCTTCTCTGATTTTCAGATAGGCACTGAGGATTCAAGGTGAGAAGATGCATGTGAGATTGTCCTTTTTTAAGGGAGGTGTCCAGTTTTTTTCAGTGAGGCCCATTACATACCAGGTGATCTACCAAACCCCTGACCTACTCTCAACTATTCAAACCTCTATATAACATTCGAATAGGGTCTGGAGCCGTTCTACGAGCGTACTGTCTTGTTAAGGATAAAGTACTGTAGAGTGCTTAAGTTCTGTAATCTGTGGGCCTTAAATAGCTATCAGCATTGGTTTGAAAAAGCTCCTACTGTAGCTTTGTCCCATTTTGACACAAAACTTGCTATACATGCTGTTCATTTGCTGGATTTATGTTTGTGCAACACGACAATGCTAACAAAACCCATTCTTCATTGACACTGTATAGTGCAATTTCTGAAGCATTCTCAACCAGATTTATTTCTATTTCCACAACATGATGCGCTGTGATTTGTGATTCATAATTCAGCAGATGTCTGCAGTTATTAACATTCATTAAGCCCATTTTAACACACAGACACTGACCAGAGGGTTGTGCTGAAGGTTAGTTAAGTGGACATGTCCGTATGCATCAGATGTGAGAAGGATGGGCTGCTGTTTCTGAAGCACTGTTGCTCAAACTGCAGTGTGTGCCACATTTCACACTTTCTTTTCTCCCTTATTGCCTGTGTTGGAGGACTGGAGGGGTGTTAACAGGAGAAGGTGCAGACAGCCTGGCACGAGAGGGGAAGGCTGACTGCAGGACCTGTCTCCACATCATCGTTGACAGGAGCTCTCCACCACCCTATCCCTTCCTGTATAAACTCAAACTTCCTTTAACAAACACATTGCAGAACTAAACATCCTTTTTATAGGCCTAAACCACAGCGCATACACTGCCTCACAATGTAGTAATAAGAAATAAAAAATGATATTGTTTGAGATTAAAGAAAAAGGAAAAAAAAGCAAATGATTTTGTTTGATGCATGTTCCTGATTTATTATTATTTTCCATATTGGTTTGTGGTTTTGAGCAACAGGGAAAAATATACAGAGAACCTCAACATCTTTCATTCTAATTGAGCAATATTATCTGCCACTGTGACAGAATAAGTATCTTTGTTTTGCTGTGTTTTTTTTTTTTGTTTTTGTTTTTTTTGCAGAGCAGAAAAATGTTTTCAAAACTCCAAGTCACATGACGTTTATGTAACAGTAAGTAATGTTAAGATTAGAAAAGAAAACTAAAGCACACTTTACATTCTGTATCTCTTCAATGTCTAGTATTGTCTGAGCTCATCAAAAGAATATATCTCCCTTCTAATGTATATGTTTTCTGTAAGCTTAATGAAAGGAGAGCCTAACAAAAACACACTCAGTTTTGACTTTTCTATTACCTCATTTCATCTCTTGCAGTGCAGTAATGTGTGCAAGCAAGAGCCCACAGCCTTCTCAACTGAATTGCAGTATTTTGTTTTTTGTGTTTGAAATTTGAATGTAAACCTACTTCATGTTCAGCTCTTCATTTCGCAGCGATATCTTATTGAAGTTGTTACTTTGTACAGACTCCATATAGGGCTAATGGGTGCACAGTATATGCACTATGCGTGGCAGGGAAGTATGAACCCTGCTTTAATCAAGATTTCAGTAAATGATGTATCATGTGAGAAAAGCTTTACAGAGAAGATTGGAATCCAACTCTGTTGAGAGAAAAAAAGGCAGCCTGTTTAAATAGAAAAGAAAATGATAATCTGATCATGCTACCAAGAGACATTTAAAGCAAAACTGCCTTTTAATGTCTAAAATAATAATAAAATAAAAAGAAAATAGCCTGCATTTCTGTTCATTTCCAACAATGATTTTTTATATATACCTTTTTAATTGACCTTTTGTAAATCAGTCCCTATTGACCAATGGAAAAATCCTTAACACAGTGCCTAAAGTTTTGTGAATAGGGCCCATTTCTACAAAGAATAAAGCCCCCCCCCCCCACTGCTTTTGATAGACTGCAACGACCTCTATTGAAAGCGCCTGAGCTAATAAAAGCCCTTTGTGAGGTAGGGAAACCAGACTGTGATAGTCAAAGGTGGACTTTGACAGAGGAAACAGCAATAGAAACTACAAAGGCATCAAAAGGGAGTAGGAAGAAAAGAAAAAGAAGGGTTACCCTATCTTGAATCTGGAGATGAGAGGTACCTGTCAAAGACAGGCAGCGCTGCTTTGGAGGTGCTGTACTATTAGTAAGTTTCACATGGGATTCACATTATTATGCACTACAAGTATTGTAATGGAACTGTATACCTTTATACTGTCAGCGGCTCCAATCATTCCATAGAAAGGGGAGGATGTGTATGAAACGTGTACTAAAGTCTGTTTACCTGATGCACTGTTTACCTGGTTATATGCACTGTTTTTATTATTATTATTATTATTATTATTATTATTGCATTTACAGAGAGCAGGGGGCAGCTATTCCTAATTTAATGCAATTGTGGTGGGAGCTTGTGCTCAATGGTGAGTCCCATTCCAGGTGCTGGAGAGAAAGGCCCTAACCAAACATTACAGAGCTGACAACAAAGGAGGCTATGGACTCAGGAACAGCCATTATATCACCTGTTCTGCCCAGCCCATCATTATTTAAAGCTTAGAGCAGAAACTCTGGGTTTCCAGGCTCCCAAACCCGTGTACTTTCTTACAAGAATGAGTTTGGTCAACCTTTACTGTACCGTAGAAGTGAAAACAGAAGATAATTATACAGATTTGTCTTTTAACTGTCAGATTTAACTAGCTACTTCCACTGGTCTTGCTAAAATATCCTCAACGAGTCATTGCATTGAAAGCGTAGTGTCTCATCATCACTGTTTGGGCCGGGTTACAGAACATATTTAAAATGTATTTTAATTAGTAAAAACTATATGGTAATGGCCATTGGCCAGGTCTAGAAAACAAAAGCCAGATAACCCACTGGTTCCTTTTACAGTTTCATTATATTAACTAGAAATCTGCTTTGCCATTTAATATCCAATCTTCCGATCCAAAGGCCAGATGCAAATGGCAGTATCTACTCTCAACAAGGCTGCATTTTCCATTAGATACAGCTCTTGACCGGCCCCATACTGAGTACCATTGACAGACACTTGAGTTCAGGAAAATGGTGGGGATCGATACAGAATATAGATATGTACAAGAAGATATGGGGCCAACAGTGTTTGTTACAGTCTGAATACCTGAGTTGTTTATTTCTGGTTTTCTTTACTGGGTGAGTTATTATTATTACCATTGTATCCTGGTGCAAAAGATCTTGGAATCTCATGTCCCTGTAGGCTTCTCCATGTCTCCTAGCAGCTGCAGTATTACTCATGTTTACAACTGCATTTCTCAAGTTCCAAGGTTGTACATTTTTAGTGAACGACATCTGCAGTTGGATTAAGAGATAATACAGGTGATAATTACTGCAGCTAAATATAATAAAATATATTTATTAATTAAAAAAAAAGGTTAGATGTCAATAGCGCAAACTAAAATGAACCTGACAGTCACATGTAATTTACACTTACATTACCCGGTTTCTGTGTCAAGCAACATCTACACAAGGACCTTATATCACACAGTGAAACATGCCACCGCCAGGTAAATCAGGTCACAGTTCACTGGCCTCGCTGAATGAGCGCTGTGTTATTAAAAATGACAGTGCTTTTATTCAAAGTAATCATGTGCGTTCAATTATCTGCTACCCAGGCTGGTACTCCAGTTGGAACACAATGTAACGAGGAAGCGCCATTGATCCTGAGTGAATCAAAATGTCACAGTGTCCATTTGGATCCCAGACCAGATAATAATCTAAACGCTTCATTGAGTCAAGGTGTGTGCACTTCATTGAGAACTGCATAGTTACCCCACAGCTGGAAAACCATTTGTCCCAAAATTTTGAATTCCTCCCAGAAAGCTGGATATGATATAGAAAAGAGAAACAGGGGCACCTACAGTAAAGCAGTTCAAACTCCTCTAGTGCCTCTTATCTATCTGCATAATGTACTCTGACAGCTTTATATCACTGGATATGTGCTTAGTAAGGGCACCCTGCAGTTCAAGTTATATTAACGTTTTGCAGTGTGCTTTGCTTTGCAGTTGATATTGTACAATACAGAAATAGCAGTAGAATAAAAGGTGTCAGTCTATTGTTTGTTTGGTCTATTTGTATTCACTTGTAGATATTTTTACAGGGTGAATCCACTGAGAGGCAACCTCTATTTTTCCAGCATGTCCTATTCCACATGGAATACATGTAAGGGAATTGAAAGACCTTTGAAATAAATGAGCCAGGCCAGGGGGCAGAGGAACTTGTCCTGGACTCAGAGGTCAACACTGCAGCTCTTCCTTCAAACAGTGCCATGGAATCTAAGCAGACTGCGTTAGCACCAAAATAAGCTTTCACACAATAACACATGCTGTTACTGTGGAAACATTGGACTGGTCAAACTGACCTCAATAATAATGCCTTAGAGGGTGTCAGTTGACCAAGGGGCATTCACAAATCCCCCCCAAAAAATAAAAAAAGATTGACAAGCGTCTCTTCATCAACATCAAAATCTTTTGAAAATTTCTAAATTTATATTATATTGAAAGTGATTGTAATACCTGCCTTTAGGAAAGTACTCATCATCATGCCGCTGCTGTCGCACCAGTTCAGACAAACAATTCAGAACACATGTGAGACTCAGCGCTTGTGGGAAAAGCTAGACGACCCCCACATTCCTGGAGCCGAAGGGGGATTTCCTCCAATTCCAAACTGGTGCTCCCGGGTGCGTGGGAGAGAACACAGAACACCTGCCCCCAACTGAAAGATTGGGAGAGTCACTCGGAAGGCCACCAGAACAAGCACTGAAGAGGCAGCTTCCCTCCCTCCACGCAGCCTCCCTTTGACCAGGAGGAAAGACTTCTTCACTTTATTACAGTACTCATTTGAACTTCACAGAAAAAAAGAAAAAATTCTGCACTGGGCATTCATTCTCTTTTAATTTAATTAGAAAAAAGGATGTGGACATAGGACAGTGTTCACTTTATATGCGGAAATCTAACACAGCAATACCATCAAATGATTCTAATATGAGTTACTGCATTTTAAGTGGTCATGATACATTTTAACTGTAACAAGAGATCACTTTAATACACTGATACGGCAATTTGAATGTATCATAAGTCACATTAAAATTTGAAATCCATTTTAAGAGATACACTGAATAGCCTAAAAATAAAATAAAATCAAACAGAAACATCAGAAGAGTCTGGCCCAACTCAGCCCATTTCTGCCCAAAGCTTCAAGCAGCCACACACATCCCTCCATCCAACAGTCCAGTCTAACACCCCTCTCCAGGAGGTACCTGGTTCTATCACAAGAGCTGCAGACTCAGGTACCATGCAGATAAATCCTATGTGCTTCCCAAAAGGGTCCCGGCAAACAAACCTCTCACAAGCTTTATGACTTCTTCTTGTTGCAGAACATCACTAAACAATTAAACAAGGCTTGGACACTGCAATCCATTCCTGACCCACGGTTTATGAGGCACATCATTGGGCATATCCCATTACAGTCTCCTCTGTAGAGCCATAAACTCAGTCACAGTTCAGGGAACTCAAGAATAAACAGCAAAACGGACCCAATAAAAGGTTTCTGCTCCCTTTCCGAGAATAGGGTGACAACCAGGAAGGAAAGGAGAAGGTGTGGCATTTCACTGCATTTCAGTTATCAGTTTTACAAGTAACAAAAAGGTGTTTAGGTAAATAGGTCTTTATTATCACTGGCCCTCTAATTACCTTCCTCTATCGGAAATGTCAGCTCAACCTCCAGAGAGAGCTGTTTCAAAACTCAATGTAGATTTCAGTGAGTTGTGATCCACAGCATTGCCTTTTCACTGAATCTCCAAGCAACAGAAACTGGTACATCAACACAGGGAAGTCACCCTGTATTGAGTGCCAAAGCACTAAAAAACAAACCACTTTTTTAAGGACTGTTTTGTTAAAGACTCTTTTGAGCCAATTTGAATAAAATTAAGTTTGCCGTTCATGTAGCTTTTTTCAAATGTTATTGGCATAATCTCATTATTCAAAGCATTGTTTAACCTTAAACAATATTATAGACATTATTAAATTCTAAATACATTAAATAATTTAAACAGTCTTTAAAAATAAAGAACATAATATAAGAAAAGTTTTGGTAGTAATATTACTTAAACCTCATGATACCTATTCATAAGGTAAACATGTGAATGTTGTGGGGAGAGCATTTAAGAAAGCTACAATACCATACCTGCAATGACTACTCAGATCTATAGAATCAGACAATGCTTATGTAAACATTATCAGTGGACCCACCCAAGGTTTATTATTTTTGTTTTAATTAGGTGGCATTTTGGTCAAACTGTTGTGTACCGTTGCACTGTGGTATGTGGCTGTGAGGGTATGAGTGATCCAAAACCCCCTCCTTTCTCTAAACCTTGGACCCAACTCACCCAGGCATTGATGAGCAGCACCTGGCTAAATAAAGGCTCACTTAGCTGTCAATGCCACTGGTAAAGACCTGCTATACAGCACTGTATCCTTTACCTTGCTTTTTCCAAATGAAAGAAGCAGGTTTCCAGCTCAGACAATTTGACAACAGTGTGATGGACAGATGGCATACTGCAGAAACTAACTGAGGTGTGCCAAACTGGATAGAGAGTCCTGTGTTCAGCTGTGACCAGCTTGCTCTGCGAGGGGGAAAGGAGGGGGATACAGCAGGAGTGATGACAAATAAACTAACAGAGCTATGAAGAATGTTATTGCAACAGCACACTCAGTCTGCAGAGTTGGATTAGTATCTAAACACTGCATGACATGTGAAAGCTAGCAAGTAATAATGCATACAGGCATACTGTAAAGCATATAAGGATGATTTACTCACTGTAATCTTTTCAATGGATATATAAATGTAATTATTTAATCACAAAAATAATTAAGAAAAACACCAGCTATACCCTAAAGCATATGAACATAAACCCTGACAGATAAGGTTCCCCCATTTCTTCTTGGACAGTCCACCCATGTCAAGAGCAAACCTTTAACATCCTAGCATTATTGAAAATGCATTTGTGAACAATTACAGTCTTGGCTGTACTTAATATTGTGACGCAGGTCTCATCTCTTTGAATCCAGCTGTTTCTGGATAGGACACCAGCAAAGCCCAGCCAAGAGTTAGAAGAACAAAGACAAAATCCATCTGTTCACTGTACTGCCTCTGTCCCTGCACAGCTTTAAAGACCTGGAGGTAAACATTTTATATAAAGAAATTATTGTATTAACTCTGACATACTGTGGGAATCCTTTTAATTCTCCAGCTTTCCCAGAACAAGACCAAGTGCACTATTACTATAAACTATTCATACACCGAACGAAGCACCTCATCAGTTAACGTAACACTAAACCTGAAAAAACTTGCAATGAGATTCAAAGGTATGACAGTGTTTATATTCATGATCCTCCACCTGTACAGCTTAGGTTAATGATATAAGTCAAGCACAGTGTAGTAGAAAACTTCTATGACTGGGATACATAGCTGTAATCAAGCACATATCTGTGTATATTTCATTTCAGTATTCGCTGCGCTAGCGTTTCTTCAGGGGTAGGTGAATGCCAGACCGAGACATCCATAACCCAATTCCCTTTCACTTGTCTGGATCAGAACAAGCTCTTGCATCACATCTGATTGTTCTCTCCTGTCCAAAGTGTAAAATAATGTGATGTGTGTTGTGCTAAACCCGTTCTAGGAAGAGATAAGACTTCAGACTAAAGGACTATCAATCTGTCAAAACTGAGCAGACAGATCGGTTTCTCTCTCCAGGTCGACCCCAGTTTTTTTGTTTTGTTTTGTTTTTTTGCTAGCTAGTTTTATACCAAGTCACTCCCAGAAGCTATAGAACAAGTCATCAGGTGTTCATTGAACCTGAATTTACAGCCACTCAGTTTGGATTGATTAAAGGGTAAGTGTTTTTTTTATTGTAATCTTTTTTTCTTTTCCATTACCTTTTTATGACATGTTTTACTAAGGGGAACTTTTATAAGGAAAAGTAAGGGAAAAGTAAATTCTGGTAATGTGAGCAGACAGATTGGGAAATGTTTTCCACTATATAAACAGAAATGAATGGT
Source organism: Polyodon spathula (assembly GCF_017654505.1). Lineage (NCBI taxonomy): Eukaryota > Metazoa > Chordata > Actinopteri > Acipenseriformes > Polyodontidae > Polyodon > Polyodon spathula. The sequence continues at coordinate 1,439,628 of NC_054553.1, read as the reverse complement.
AAACCCCTATAATACTGCAACTGCACTCTGCTCAGACAAAGAAATACAGACCCTAAGGGCTGGTCCCTGATCAAATTTCTCCTTTCACTGTCTCTTTTAGTTCCTGAAGTTTAGAATCAATGTTGGTGGCATTAGTCTTAATACCTACAGACACAAAGTAGATCTGTCTGCAGCCTAATTCCTTTTAGTTCTACCTGATCTCTTATACAACGCCCAGCCTTTTAATCTGGTCCACCCTACAATCTCAGGGCCCTTGTTTGTAGCGGCAGCTGTAAGCACAATTATTTTAATGGCCGGGCCATCACTGAACAATACAACAATTGATGAATTGTATAAAGTATTTAATCTTAACCCCATCCCCACTGCACACAACCACAGGCCCAAAACCATGTTGTAAAGTTCTTATATTGGAAAACTAAAAACAGGCATGCCAAGAAATGACTTCTGGCCCTTGAGAGTAAGAGGATTTAGGAAAGCTATGGAACGCACAACCAGAGATTCCGCTGTGGGCAAGCCTGACATCCAAGCTGGATTGCCAATTGATCTTTCCTAGTACATTGCACATGTTCCAACATGACCTCAGTTCATCCCGGGTGAAAAATATAATTGCTTGTTTCTCTATCCAATCTACCAGGAGGTACCCCTAGTAGACAAAGTTATTGCACTCCTGCACCCAGGGGCCCCTTCCCCACCAAAACAAAATATCAGAGCCCTTTCCCTATGCATGATTCCAGTTTCAGGAAAGTCACCACTGGAGAACCCTCACCTCATTTATAGAGAGCCGTGCAATTAAACTTCCACATTCTCTGCCTCTGGTGCCTCTGGGGCTGACCTGCTGAAATAATTGCTTCACCAGACCACTACAGGACCGTTTAATAATACCTCCAAGGCATGACTGTGGACTAAGCGGTTTCTATTCACAAATACCAACTGATTCTTCCTTTATATTCCAGTTCATAGTCAGCACATACTCTCTACGGTAAAGGAGTAACTAATCACTATCAGCTAAACTGGGACCTCATTTTCAGCTGTGTATCTTCTGGCAGGGTTCTCTGGCAGGAGTGTGGCTGATCTGTTCAGGAAATGTACAACTATTTCAATATGTTTTCATCTATTCACTATTCTTGTAACTGTTAATGCTGTGGTAATTTTTGTATTTTATCCAGAACTATAAAAGCAGGCATTAGTGAAATAATTTCACACTGAGAAAGGCTTTTATCTTTTGCCTTTGAATTTTTGCAAAATGTATTTTAGTATTTCTATATTTTTGTAACTGGCGTTTGTTTGCTTGCAGTCCTGTAATAAGCAGGAATCAAAGCTAGTTGGGAGGTCTAATAAAATTCATTTCAGCCTCTCCTCTTGAAAACATTTTTGTAGCAACTCCAGGGTTTTGAAGTATAGAGCAATAATCGTAAAGCTTTAGGAGCTGTTTTATGGAAATGTTTGTTAAGGAATGTTTTTTGTTTCTTTCATTTTGAATAATTAAATCAAGCTTATAGTTCGTTAAACCCCTTTAAAGTGTTTTAAAGTTGATTTATTGGTTTAAACTCATTTAACAAGACATTGTTTAATCTATAATAATGCTTAAAAACGCTTAAAAAAATCTAGTTTCCCCTACTCTGAACTTAAAGATAATCTGGAGAATGCACACACGCGCACACACACACACACACACAGACACATATATGAAAAGAAATGAAAAAAAAAATTTGGGGTGTACATTAAGGGTTTCAATTAATAAAAACAAAAAGAAAATGACTGTCAGTGTCTTCCAGGAGACTCCTCAACATTGCCTAAGGAGGAGTTTTTGATTATCTTATTTTTTTTCTGTTAGCAGTCTCATACAGTATATGTAACACATATATTTGAATATATTTATATATAAAAAGTTTGTTTCAGCTATGATTCATGCACTGTCAGGGTTATCAGCTGCACACAGCGAATGTGTCGCTCTTTAAAGTGATTCTCGCACCAGCTGAAGCATGTCTCCCCTCATTTTCTTGTTTCTTCTCTTAGTTGTTTTCATCATACCTGTATAAGCATTTGTTTGCATATACACTAAAATGATGTCTATTACATGAAAGCGCTTTAACTTAATCAGGCCTCCATCTACAACATATTTTGCTTGTTGAATTGTAGTTCTCAGAGACCAGATGATTGGCAAAGCAACTCAACAATATATTTGCAAAAATAGACAGCCAAAGAGCCTGGTTATTAAACACAAATCTGTTGCTACAGCAGTCTTATAATCTTATAAAATATGAAAAGGAGGACTTCTGAAGTCACTGGCATATACAGTAAAGTGCCGAAGTAGCAGTTACTTAGGGCATGCTGTCTGCTTCTGATGTACATATTATATGTATAATGATGTCTTGCTCAAGGGAATGCTGCACGCAGCAAAGCACATCTATAGTTGTCTTCAAGTTAACAGCTGGGTGACGGGTACCTGGCAAGGTCAATGGTCATTGTTAAGGGCGAGCAGGGCCTAGTATATGGTTACAATAACATTGCTAATTGGACATTCGTTGTTTGGTCTGTAGAATCATAACCACTCCCATCTTTTTCACACTTGTGTCCCGGCTTCATTAAAGGGCAAACAATGGAATGTCTCTTTGCTTGTTTGCAGTGTTGACAGATAGGTATGTGTCACTAAAATGTCAATACAGTGGCATAGAAACTGCAACATTATGAGTCATTGGTGGAACTGCATCACAGTTATGACATGCTAAAGGTTTCACTACTGTGTCAGTCAATACTCACTGGTAACCTATTCCAAAAAGTACCCTTGTGTTATATATAGTATAGGATTTATACCCTAGCCATTACTATGGTTATTGGTATGGTTTTGGTAGGTTAATGTGCTTTTATTATAATGGTATCCCAATGTTATTCTATTAAGAACATAAGAACATAAGAAAGTTTACAAACGAGAGGAGGCCATTCGGCCCATCTTGCTCGTTTGGTTGTTAGTAGCTTATTGATCCCAAAATCTCATCAAGCAGCTTCTTGAAGGATCCCAGGGTGTCAGCTTCAACAACATTACTGGGGAGTTGATTCCAGACCCTCACAATTCTCTGTGTAAAAAAGTGTCTCCTATTTTCTGTTCTGAATGCCCCTTTTTCTAAACTCCATTTGTGACCCCTGGTCCTTGTTTCTTTTTTCAGGCTGAAAAAGTCCCTTGGGTCGACACTGTCAATACCTTTTAGAATTTTGAATGCTTGAATTAGGTCGCCACGTAGTCTTCTTTGTTCAAGACTGAACAGATTCAATTCTTTTAGCCTGTCTGCATATGACATGCCTTTTAAGCCTGGAATAATTCTGGTCGCTCTTCTTTGCACTCTTTCTAGAGCAGCAATATCTTTTTTATAGCGAGGTGACCAGAACTGAACACAATATTCAAGATGAGGTCTTACTAGTGCATTGTACAGTTTTAACATTACTTCCCTTGATTTAAATTCAACACTTTTCACAATGTATCCGAGCATCTTGTTAGCCTTTTTTATAGCTTCCCCACATTGTCTAGATGAAGACATTTCTGAGTCAACAAAAACTCCTAGGTCTTTTTCATAGATTCCTTCTCCAATTTCAATATCTCCCATATGATATTTATAATGTACATTTTTATTTCCTGCGTGCAGTACCTTACACTTTTCTCTATTAAATGTCATTTGCCATGTGTCTGCCCAGTTCTGAATCTTGTCTAGATCATTTTGAATGACCTTTGCTGCTGCAACAGTGTTTGCCACTCCTCCTACTTTTGTGTCGTCTGCAAATTTAACAAGTTTGCTTACTATACCAGAATCTAAATCATTAATGTAGATTAGGAATAGCAGAGGACCTAATACTGATCCCTGTGGTACACCGCTGGTTACCACACTCCATTCTGAGGTTTTTCCTCTAATCAGTACTTTCTGTTTTCTACATGTTAACCACTCCCTAATCCATGTACATGTGTTTCCTTGAATCCCAACTGCGTTCAGTTTGAGAATTAATCTTTTGTGCGGGACTTTGTCAAAAGCTTTCTGGAAATCTAAATAAACCATGTCATATGCTTTGCAATTATCCATTATCGATGTTGCATCCTCAAAAAAATCAAGCAAGTTAGTTAGGCACGATCTCCCTTTCCTAAAACCATGTTGACTGTCTCCCAGTACCCTGTTACCATATAGGTAATTTTCCATTTTGGATCTTATTATAGTTTCCATAAGTTTGCATATAATAGAAGTCAGGCTTACTGGTCTGTAGTTACCTGGTTCAGTTTTGTTTCCCTTTTTGTGGATCGGTATTACGTTTGCAATTTTCCAGTCTGTCGGTACCACCCCTGTGTCAAGAGACTGCTGCATGATCTTGGTTAGCGGTTTGTAAATTACTTCTTTCATTTCTTTGAGTACTACTGGGAGGATCTCATCCGGCCCAGGGGATTTGTTTATTTTAAGAGCTCCTAGTCCCTTTAACACTTCTGCCTCAGTTATGCTAAAGTTATTTAAAACTGGATAGGAACTGGATGACATGTGGGGCATGTTGTCAGTATCTTCCTTTGTAAAAACTTGTGAAAAGTAATCATTTAACATATTTGCTATTTTTTTTTCTTCCTCTACGATTTTGCCATTTGTATCTCTTAAACATTTAATCTCCTCTTTGAATGTTCTCTTGCTGTTGTAATATTGGAAAAACATTTTGGAATTGGTTTTAGCTCCCTTAGCAATGTTTATTTCTATTTCTCTCTTGGCCTTTCTAACTTCCTTTTTGACTTGCAGTTATAAGTACACAGAACTGTAAGCCTTTGACTTACAGTTCTGTGTACTCTTTCTGCGTACTTTCTTTTTGGTCCTTTTTTAATGCTCTGTAAAGTGCCTTTTTTCGCTGAATATTTTTTTTAATTGATCTATTAAACCATTTTGGCAATTTAGTTTTACATTTAGATTTGTCTACTTTAGGGATATAATTGTTTTGCGCCTCTAGTACTACATTTTTGAAGAACAACCATCCTTCTTCTGTGGGTGTTTTCTCTATTTTACTCCAATCTACTTCTGTTAGTCTCTGTTTCATACCTTCATAGTTTGCTTTTCTAAAATTGTAAACCTTAGCTTTAGTCTTTACTTTTGGGGATTTAAAAAACACTTCAAATGAGACCATGTTGTGGTCTGAGTTTGCCAGTGGTTCTCTGACCTCTGTTTTAGTTATTCTATCTTCGTTATTTGAAAAGACTAAATCAAGGCATGCCTCCCCTCTAGTGGGTGCCTTCACAAATTGTGTTAGGAAGCAGTCATTTGTCAATTAGGGGTAACCACAATGAGTGGATTCCTGAAAATGTAAAAATATGAAGAAAAAAATAGCAATAAAGCACCTCTAAAAAAACAGAGATGTAATCCTAAACTAAACCCAACCCTTCAGACATACACACACACACACACACACTCAAACACACACACACACACACACACACACGCGCGCACACACACACACGCACACGCACACACACACACACACGCACACACATGCAGGCACACACCCACGAGCACACACACACACACACACACACACACACACACACACACACACACTCACACACGCATGCACACACACACACACACACACACACACACACACACAGTCGCAGTAAAATAAAATAATCCCCTCTTTAGAATGTGTCTATATCCAGGAAAGGAAGAAGTGGCTTTATTTACAGGAATTGCGGGAAAATAAATGTAAATGATAGAATGAATTCCAATTTCTAATGCCTTGGTCTCTAAAAGCTAATTCTCTTCTCTTTGATCAGACATTTACAGAGCAAGAGGAGATATTAAGACTTTAGATATTAAAATATAATATAATAGACTGGAAAAATAAAGTGCCAAATGACGTGCAGTGCACACACCAAAAACCTCAGTGAACACCTGCAGTTTTTAATGATCGCATTCCCTTGGGGTCTATTTAGAAGCTTACCAAACAGGGTGTTGATTTAGCTCTTATGACACAGCTAAAGAGGTCTAGGTTTCACTAGAAAATCACCACTGGAGCACTAGATCTATAGAGTTCAAAACAAGTTTCATTATAGCAGACCTCAAGTGAAGCAACTGAGAAAACCTTGGCTTTAATAATTTCCATAGACTTGTATTATTTTAACAAAGGCGGTGCTTTACGTTCTTATCTAATATCAAAAGGCTAAATATAAGAGTTGTTTTACATCGAAAGCTAAGTTTTGGAATTTGCAAGCATAACATTTGAAAGTGTTTAAAGGGATCAAAAGTGTTAATTTTGGCACCATGAAGACACCTTCCTAAAGTTTCGCTGCTCCTGGCTGTTATGAGATGCAGCTATGGAAATTCCAGACAAATCAATCAAACTTTCTCAAGGTACTCAAGAACTGCTGCGTTTCAAAGGATTTAGCAAAACATTCTGATACTGCGTCTGACATATTAATCTACGTAAGGGCAGCGAGCAGCTACTGCAGTTCAACTGCAATTTCACTCTCCAGTCACAATGATGCAGCACACATAAACGTGTCAAGCTACAAATCAAAACACTGTTCTGTATGCTGATTGAAAAATGGTCTGTTTAGAATTTTGAAGAACTGATGTATGTTGGACAAAGCATGCTGCATGACCCATCGTGTGTGACTATTGTCATCTTACTCAACTGGGTGTGGGTCTTCCAACAAAACCAAACAGCTCATTGGCTTATTGGTGATTTTTGCAACTCTTCTGGACCAAAGTTTGTATGGTTTTGGGGCTCTGATCCTCATGATTTAAGCAAAGTGCAATTAGTCTAAAAAAAGTGGGATTTTACTTAAATGACCACGGCAGCTATAGAGCACACGTCTTATTGTATTAGCCACTGGAATGTACTGAAACAACACATATTACAGATGCATTCCTGCCATTATATATGGTAGGAAAGGCTTTGCCGGGCTTTAAGCAAGCCATAATTACACCCCATTTACATTCTCTAAACCTGGTTCTCAAAACATTGTGGATTTTACTCTGCAGTTTGAACAATGGCACATTGAAAATAATTGTAAACCTAAAGGATACGTTTTAGACTAAAAACAAAGTCATACTCTATGAGAAGTTATTGTTGTTTCTATGGAGTTTCACCTTGAAACATTCTAGAATCATTATGGGCCATTCATTAGAAATATAGCACATATTTGGGTATAGAAGGTATTGTTAGAAGGGTTCTCTCTAGCACCATATTGAAGGTGAAAACTTTAAGAACACATTTTGCAGGTACCGTCCCTCTTGAAGATGTCAGGGAGGCCACATGAATGGACTAGTTGTTCAGTATATAAGGCCAACAGTGACCTAGAACTCTGTGCTAATATTTCAGAAGGAATTTGTTAAGAATGTTTGCAAATATTTTTACCCTGGTTCTTGTAAGTTTTTCTGCCGCTCACTTAGGCCACCATAGAGCATTTCCATCAGCAGGATCAGCTTAATCATAAATCCTGCGTAAGTGGTTACTGTAGAGCCATAGTGACATTTTAAGAGACTACCCTGCTTTATGAGATGTGAGTTATTAAAATTCCTGTTTGCAATGGAGTCGGCTCCTCTCCCAATGCAGTGACAATATGTCATAATCCATCCCTTGTCGACTACTTTTTTGGGGGTGTCAGAAGTTGTAATTGGGGATTCTGGGCTGCTTCTTTGTATTCTCAAAAGTAAACAACTGCTTAAGCAGGATGCCTTATCATGTCGAGATATTTTGCATATTGCACATGTCCTCTGCGGTTCCTTTCAGACAGGACAGTAGTAAACAGTCTAATATGGGGTGGAAGTGGTCTAGTACTATATTACTGTTAGCAATTTGAACCTTTCCCTTTATATCCAGCTCTTTGCCATCCAGTCGGGGATGCTGCAGTCGCTGTGGCTTGATCTGCGGTTCCCGTCGTTCCTTGTTGTTCTTGGCAGAGTGTGCACCCACCGGGACTGTTTATGACTCCTACAGGACCCTCTGGATGAACCCTGGTATTACCAGCCCCAGCCCACCCCCCAGTTGCATGCTGGTTTCCAACACCACACCAGAAAGCTGTCTGCTTTTGTAACATAGGGCCACCTCCTAACGCACTAGTTGCTTGGTTGCAGGCCATGTTTGCACAACACAATTGCCTCTGCAGAAGGCAAGTTTACCAACTTTCCTGGAAGGCTACTTGAATACTCGCTACAGCTGTATACAAATGGAAAACTATTTTGAACCATGAATATAGACTATGAATACAGAACATATGGGGATGTTTAGAGACTGGTGTTCTCAGGCCCCACCTAAAACCACTTGTCTTGTTGTGGTCTTTCAAAAAACTATGTTCCATAAGGCTTGTATATAAAAACAAAAACACTGGCATCTTTACAGAACTTGAGCCCGGTCCGGGAAGATGCAGTACGCTGAGACCTGCAATTACTGGTAATTTTAGTGCTGCCAGCCTCTTCTTAAAACCATCTGGCTTCTGGGATGAGATTTGAAATCAGCTGCCATGTCGGGTGGTGCAGTAGAGACTTGACGGCTGTGGTGGGGGAGTGAGTGAGTGTCATTCCGTTTTGCTAATAAGGAGTTGCTCACACAGTACAATTTAATGTTGCAAAGCATATGAAAAGTAAAAGATTATAATTGCTTCTTCATTCATCCCTGCATCTGCTTACTGCATGATATTCCATCTGGCATGTCTGTAAAGAGTGGAGCTGGATGGAAATTCACAAATGCTTCGAATTCCAGGAATCAGAAGAGAGAGGGAGTGTGTTAACGCTTGATAAGCCTGAAAGCAACAGATAAGCATCTCATTACTGTTTGCTTACTCTTGGGTAACCATTAACTACAGTTATTCAGTTCAGGAGGGTGTAGATGTGAAGAACCTGTTGTAGTCAAACAACCCTTGGTCTTAGCTATAATAATTTCAATTTCTTTCAATGGCTCTGTGTTTGTTTAAATAACTCTTTCCTCTCAACTGAAGTACTGTAATCAAGAGGAGAGTGGGTCCAGGTTTTGCAGTTTCCCTTGTATTGTGTATTGGCTTTGTTTGTGCCAAATCTTTTGCACATTAGAACTACCTTAGACAACCTGAACTGATTTTAAAAAGTACAGTATTTTTATCTTACATCAGTATTGTTATTCCACTGCGTGCTATTCTTTAATGTAACTGTTGTTCTTTTATTAAATAAAGCAGGTTAGGACAGCCTCAGATTAAATTTGAAGACTGCATTGTTTTTAGCAGTCATACATTCTTCATGTGTCCACATGTTTGTTTGTTTTTTCTTTTCTCTTAGTTAATACCCATTTTGGTGGTTAATATGCAAGCAAAACTTCTATAAACAAAATTAACCCTAAGGGGAGTATGAAAAAAATATTACATAAAAGAAAAAAAAAAAAACCATGCAAGCAAGTAAGGTCTCCAGTACTGCCTCCCAGAAAGCAAACCAGTTTTTAAGGAAATTGAATCCTAAATTCAAGATGTGTTTGTTCACAGTATATGGAGTTTGAGGTATCCTCAGAAGCAATCTGATCTTTACCAAGATGGCCATGTACTACACATGTATGGATGTATGGGGAACCTTGAAAGGCATAGTTGACGTAATTCACTTTGAGAAGTTTGATAAACTGTATAAGATTGCCTGTGTAATATTGAAATTAAAATCTAGATGTAAACTTTTCAAAACTTTACACAAAACCCCTTTTCATTCTGTGCACTTGGGCTACCCAGCTGGGTATGAATCTGTGTTTAGCCAGTAAAATGGCAGGAGGCATATATTATATATTGCCAACCAGATGTCTGCATTTACCTTTAAAGGCTAAAGCATGGCGTTATAAGGTCATGTTCAAAACAGCAGGTGACCTTTGATATAAGCATTACCATTAAAATACTGATAAAAGAAATATAAGGTTCTGTTTCAAGTGAATGTCAAAGAATATTTAATGGAGTTCAGATGGTAATATGGCAATATTTATTAACAACAGTTCTTATATTCTTTGGTATTTTCATACTATTGTGTTAACCAAAAACACATGGGGTAGCAAAGAATTTATAAGTAACTGTAAAGTTTTATATGAAGGGCATCAGCTTCAAGGAGGGCAGGGATTATTCTTATTATTCTGGTTTAGCCGTCAGGGACAAAAAGAAGGGTCTCTTTTTCGGTTTCTTCTTTTAATTTTTTTGTCCAACCTTAAACATGGATTTATATATTCCTAAGTGCTGAATTCAATTATGTCGCCTAGTGCCAGTAGAAAATCCACAGCAGCAGTATTTATAATTGTTACCACTGTCAATAGAGATTTGACAGTGTGCTATTTCAAAAACTTTAAAACCACTCTTTGGCATATTATTATAACAGCTGTTAAATTCAAAGACTTTCAGAGGGTATCAAGAAATGACGTCACACAGCTTGCCATCATTCCTCAGGACGACTGTACTCTTTTTCAAGAAAGGCAAAAATCCAACCCAAAAGAAATAAAGAGGTCTGCGTGATTGGAAACTCCACCATGAACTAAGATATTTTTAGGTCTGATTTTCTAGTTATATTCAACCCTGGACACTTAAGCTGTATTACAACTTAGGGCTCTGACGGTAGAAAGCTGTATAGCCATTTTTAGCCTGTTGTACCACCTACAGCAGCCTCAGGTAATGGCAGTGTGTGTGCATTTGCAAATTAAGAAGATTAAAACTACAAAGCCATTCTTTCTCTAACATTGTCTACTAATAATGTTATGTGTGCGGTATCTATTTTCACAGTGAGACTGCTTTAGTTGTATATCAAAAGAGCAAATAAAAATGCTTAATTACCTTGTAAAATAAAATTTGGCATTGAGACTATTTTCTGGGACTCTTTAATCAGGTAAGGAGAATATATATGTCAACTACTTGCTGAACCTTTTGGGTTAGAAAGCTTTTGCCCTGAAAATAACAAATGTTACTCTGTTTACACAAGAGCACCTGATCTGTCACTCGCCGAAGGCCAGGGAATAATAAAGACTAATTATGCTGTGTCAATTTATGAGTAAATGTGGCCCACGTTTGTCTAATTAATGTTCTGTAAACCTACACCCTTGACACAGGATTAATTTCTTATTGACACAGGCCTTGCGCTGGGCAGTATATTGCTATGAAGACAGCAGCTGCTTTGTTGCAGTACACATCAGCTAGTGATTTAGGGTCAGATATTTGTAGGTGAAATTAGGCTATAAATGGCTACCATTAGTGAAATTAGTATTATTTATGAGGGTGCCAGAGTATAAATATAACAACAATTAAAAACTCAGAGCGTGCGTATATCCACTGTGACATTTTTTTGTTTTTATGTTTTGCTTTACCGTTTCAAGATTGACGATCTCCAATAAATACCTTTTCCGATTGGCAAATTAGCGCTGGATCAAGGAGTAGTTAATATACCTGTCTCTGAATAGGCAGGACTGGCATTCATTGTATGTACAAGAGTTATGCACCAGGATTTACAAGGATACCAATGTAATAAAAATAAGAGTGGACATTTAGAAGCAAAGAGTAATTTATGTACAGTAGCTTACTATCCAGCAGTACTGGTTTGTTTTTTGGGGTTTTTTTTTTTTCCTCCCCAGAATCACTCAGCAACAATTTTGTCCCATTTGTTTTTCATTAATTAGATTTGAACCATGTTATATAGTCATAATGCTTTCAAGATTACAGGCAGGGGTTCAGCCGGTAATATCAGAAGTAGATTTAGCTGGATTGTGGTCCAACAAACAAAACTTTCATTACATTTCCAATTGGCTTGAATGCTGCCACCCAGTTTCTATACTCCATATTGAGCAGCTCATCACAAACAGAGGTGTGAAAATGTGTGTTTTAACAAATCATGACTATCTATCTATCTATCTATCTATCTATCTATCTATCTATCTATCTATCTATCTATCTATCTATCTATCTATCTCTGTCTCTCTCTCTCTCTCTCTCTCTCTCTCTCTCTCTCTCTCTCTCTCTCTCTCTATATATATATATATATATATATATATATATATATATATATATATATATATATATATGTTGTTATATCTATATATCTGTATCTATCTATCTATCTATCTATCTATCTATCTATCTATCTATCTATCTATCTATCTATCTATATATATCTATATATATATATATATATATATATATATATATATATATATATATATATATATGGCAGAGAGGGAGCAGCGCTAGATGTGAAATGATGAATTGAGATCACTGCAATAACATGCCAGGGGACATATTGTAGCTGTGAACCAGCGATGATCACTCAAGGTTCCTCTGGTAACTCGCTGTGACTGTTAATAAAAAAAAGACCCATCCAGCCACCACGATGAATCATGCCCTACAGCTCTGTAAGAAACTGCAAATTGTACAAGGCTGCTGTGACACGAAGGAATGCGAGATTAACCCATTTTTGAATGATTCCTAATTCACAGCACCGATCGAACGCTCACCGAAGGCTCCCTCATCCCCTGTCTCACAGCTCACTGATGGCTGTATTTCACTGTATTTTTATTTGCACCTGTCTGCCTGCTTCTTCACAAGCGCTGTGACAGGCATTTCCGTTATTTGTCCTGAGCTGAGGCTATTTGGCTTCTGTCAAGTGTAAGAGTAATGAAAACTGACATCCCAGAACCTCTGTCTGCTGTACTCCCTTGCAGACAGCCGAATGCATACAGAAAGGATGCCTCATGACTTCCAGTGATTCTACAGAAAGGAAGAGAAACACCCGCCCACTACAAAACACAGGCAATGCATTGCAGCCATAATTCAGCTGCTGTAATACTTAATTTCCTAGCAGATTGGTATACACAGTAAAGACCTACTGGTGAGACATTCTTTACTGATTCATATTCAACTAAATCAAAATGAATTAATCATTAATCATAAACAGAAAAGTATCATAGTATGGGTAGAGAAAGAGAGCTTTTAAAACTGTATTTCAAAATAAAGTTACAAAGCAAAACAACTTCAAAAATGTGTTTCATAGGCATTACATCATATCTGCAGAGCTTACAGATTGTGCACAAGGTCCTAGCATCTTTCCCAGACAGCCTGGTGTTTACCAGGCCTTATATACTTATACAATGTTGCTATTTTCTGTCTACTAAAGTTACGTTAATTGGAGGCTTAAAGGAGAAATGAGGAGAGGAATGAAGCTTTACTGTCCCATACAGTGCTTGCTGGTGCTGGCTCTCAAACATTAATTGTTGAAATGAAGAGACATGCTTTAGCTCTTACTTTTCTATCTGGTTTTGTGACTGTTAGGCAGCCCAATCCCAGAAGTCACAGGATACCCATCATCGCCCAAAGCAAAATCAGATACTGACTGTTAACACAATGCTGCATTTCAGATTCCTGAATATGTGTGCAGCTATTAGTGTTTACATACTCTAGAATTTTCAATTTCTTCAAATGGCATTACCAGGATTAGCATCCATTAAAAAAAGAAAGCATATCAAAAATCTATACCTCTACTTGACAACCAAAGTCCTTCTTGCACCTTTGTGTTTTCTTGCAGGTAGAATGGTGTATAATCTAGTCTCTACATAGACCTGCACTAGTTGCCATGGTGACCTACTAACCCTTTCATTATGACAGCTTTACTTGAGCCAGCTCAGCAGATCCCCAAGGGCAGCAGTTAGATCAAGTCAGGTTGAGTGGGCTGGAAGCCAGGATCCAGAGCCGTGCCACCATGCAGCATGCTGTTCAAAAAGAAACTCTTCATTCTCATTCTACTTCACGGCCTTCGAGGCCCAAAGCTGCTTAAGGTACCTCTTTACATGAAGTGTCTCTAAGTACTGTGTATTTACACAGTAGTTACTCAGTAGTGTACTTATTGTAATGTATAAATCTTTTGGCACCCTAAAACCCTAACCCTTTTCTGATACAGTTGTGTATTTACAAATGTGGTTAGAAAAGATTTACAAATTAAGTACATTGTAATTATGCATAATACCATTGTAATGATGTGGAAGTACAAATGTACAGTGCTCCCTTGCTATAATGGGGGTCTTGGAGGATCACAATATGAGCATTATAACCAAAGAGCGTTTTAAACAGGGGACGGAGTGGGGGGCCCCACGGGACACATAACAACACACATCTGACTAAAATGCCAAATAAAATAACTCCCTCTCTATAATGCACATGTAGTGAAGCAAAAATGTAACTATCTGTGAATTAACCATGCATAAAGCACCATGTAATCAATGCTAGATAAAAAAAAATAAAAAAAAAAAAGGTAACATTCCCAGGAGTGGATCATTTTAATTAGCAGTTTTTAAACTATAAATAGCCTGGCTAAACGGTGGTCGGGAGTTCAGTTCAAAGCGACAGACAAGCAAACCAAGAGAAGGAGAGTGAGTCGGGAGAGGGGAAGAAGGAATGGACTCACACCCAGGTTCGACTGCCGGAGCCAGGCTGAAGTGAAGCAGTAGCGTTTCATCTCCCGGAGAAAGCTGTAGTCCTCTCGTAGCAAAAAAGTAAATACATCAGGAAAGATAACTACATAATACAACCAATATTTATTTAGTTATAAAAAAAAATGCTGAATAAGATGTCTGTGTTATAAAGTGCCAGTGCAGCTTTTAATCAGTTCAGATACTGCATCAAAAGGGAGGGACACAAAAGGAAGTTAGACTGAGAAGTTGTTTACAGTTTGAACAACACCGGTACTGTCTTTACTGTAAAAATATTGCATGGATCACGCCTGTTATTACACAGCCATTACCATTTATTAATATTCACTACAAGCGCACACAATTCTGTGTTTGTGAGGATGAATCTTTACACATCTGATCATATGACTTTGTTGCAAGCGCATTAAATAATGTAATAGAAGTGTAACTGCAGCATAGCTACATTGTAGTCAATGCACCGATATTTTAAACAAACAGGAACTCTGATCTCCAGCCAATTTGACACAATTGTCTGTCCATAAGCAAAAAAAAAAAAAAAACAATCACATTTCGTTAGTCTGTGAGTCCTCTTGATTCTACTACAGCATGCAGCAGTTGATGAGCATTAGTTTCGGTGGTTTAAGGAGCCCAGTGTGCGCATCAGGAACAGACGGAGCCTGGAACCAGGGAACAGGGAGGTTTTCGAAGCAGAGGCTATGTAAAAAAAAGCATTGAAGGTATATTTTATACCATGTTTGGAATATTTAATATCAGATACATTGCTGTAGTTAATGTTCTCAGCTGTTCTCTATTGTTGGTTATGCTTTGAATGCTATTTACCACGTTCACAGGATGTTCCTGAAAAAGAAAACCCTTTTGTATTTCTGAGGTGAGCGAGGAAGCAGTTTTAGAAACCAGGGACTTGCTCACTGTAGTTTCTGGCCCCTCTGCCTGTCGCAACTGCCAGGAGGCAAATGGAAAATCTTTCAAGGAAATAATTTTGCTGGAATAGTTCAATAATTATCTAAGCAGAAACCAAACATACAGAATAATGGATAGCACACAATGGATATCCATTAGCTTCTATTGCTGTGGTGGTCCAGTTATTTTAAATGATCTTAAGGGCCAGGGAAATCATTACAAAATAACAATAAAATACTTGTTACTCAGATGATACACCAATGCAATCCTATGAACGATTATTTTAAAGAGCAGGGACTACACAATACATCCCGCATCTATTTTATTTAATGTGTTTACGGTGCTTGCCATTGATTTAGAGGGAAAATTTTACTTGTCATGGTTAAGAGTTTTTAAGCTCTGCCTCACTCAGTCATGACAAATGTGCACAGGCACAGCGACCACACAACTGACAATGCGCAGCAGTAAAGCAGCAGTAACAAAATCCGGGACACACTCCACATAAATATATTATATGAATGGTAGCTCTTTGCATCTGCATGTGTAAATTAAAAAAATTAATAAATTCACTGCAACTCATTAAAGAAGCACACATTCACATACTACAGACCTGACTATAAACACAGTCTGTGTGTCAAAACGAAAATGCAATGTATAGTATAGTACACATACATACTGCTCACTGTGTGTCTCCAGAATATCTCGTATCTTGTAAAGCGCTTTGTGATGGTGGTCCACTATGAAAGGTGCTATATAACAATAAAGATTATAATGTATTATTATATCAATTGTGTTTAAGTGGAAAGGCTAGGGTATATATCATATATAGTGTAATCAGTAAAACTTTTAGGCAGAAAACAAACTTGTTGCCAACACCTCTGCACTGGAATTGCTAGTTCATATTAATTGTGCTTCTGAGTGCCCTTTATCAAACGAAGATGTGAACGGGTTGTGTTGGGAGAATTCCTGTCATAAAAGGACAATAAAAAACTAAATAAATAAACTATCCGTAGCTCTGCTGGCAAAAATGAATGGAGTTGGAACCATGTGATTGCCATTCACAGTCACATTTTCAACCTGTGATGGTGGCGAATTATCTAGGTGGTGGCATCTTGTCCTCCAGTTTTGCTATGCTCATCCTCCATGTTAATTACAAACAGGCTGAATGGGTCTCTTAAATTGCATAATGTTTTTAATTGCATTTCATGAAATTGATTTAGGCTAGAGAGGACATTGGTCCCTGACACAACGCGTTTGTTTCTCTAACCTGGGGTTACCATACTCTCCCTTGTTTATCCAGGGCTGCAAGTGATGGCTGACACCGGAGCATGGATTTAAACCTGAGCATCTAGAGAACTAATAAACCAGAGGCCTCAACATGAAAGATTTACTTTTCAAAGTGATGGTTGGGCAGGAATGCCAACTGTATTTCTATGGACTTCTGTGAGAATTTAAAATCAAACCCAGCAGCCCTTTGTAGTCCAATCGCCAAATGACTTACATTGCACATGGCACCCACCACAGAATACGACATGCTGTAATTCGCAGCTAGCTATTCTCAAGATTTTTTATTTTTTTTTCCCCAGACATGTTGGATTGATTTTGTTTCTGGACATGCTGACTGCTGAACCTATCCATCTTTAGACGCCTTGTTGCATTTGGATGAATCATATTGGAGAGTCTTTGATAATCCCCAAAATGAAACTTTTTGCAACTCTGTTTCCATCACCATCACTTGGACAACTCACACGCAAACTATGGCCCTAAAATTTGCTCTTCTGAATAGCTGCACATTGTACCATTGGTGGATACAATTAATCTGTGTCACTGTGCTGGGTTCAAGCTGTAATCAGAGCAATGCATGCATTGACTGGTCCGCAGTACAAGGTGAGAGAAAGGCATCTGTAGGTTCAGGTGTGGCAATAGACTAGTGCAGGGATGTGTTGGCTGTCCCACTCTATTATATTTCAAGACTTTGCTTCAAACATGGTCTTAATTATTGGATTCATCTTTAGCAGGACTAAATATTATAATGAAAGCTATTGAAACAAAGCCGTGCAATGGAATTCACTGGAAGAACTATGGTGGCCAACCCCTGAAGTAGTGGCTAGTGCAGTGAGCTTGCTTGCTAGACCAAACCTAGCTAGACCAAACCTCTTTGATGTGTCCCATGTAGTGTGCATGGAATCATGACCTGTACCAATCTGAAATGATAGTAGAGCTGAAAATGTAAAGACTCCTGGCCACCATACCACTGAAACAATGTGATTTGAATTAGCATCGCAGTTTCATGTTACAATAAGTGGATGACTCGACTGGATTTTTTTTTTTTTTTTTTTACAGCATCGTATTAGAAAGGCAGTGAAGCCAACTTGAATGTGACACACTTGCAAGTTCATCCCAGGATCCCACATCAAATGAATACACCGCTTAGACTAAACACTCGTACCACTACGTATTAAAATGATTATGCATGAATCATAAAATAATTGCAACAGCATAGTTTACTTATCTTTTTGTGTGTGGATTACTAAAAATATATCTTGAACTTTTATGCGTTTATGCTAATGTTACAAATATGCAAATCCTGAGTTAAATGCAACTGACTGAAAGAGAACTCAATTAAATTTCAACCTCTGTTACTTTAGACATGATTTAGACATGGCTAAATGGGAAAGATATCAATGTGTTAGCTTGAGCTTATGTATGCATTGCACTGGCTCCTACCACTGACAGCACAGTATTAATGTAACTCTTAAAGAGACATGCTTCCTCCATATATGCTCCATTATTTTCAACTTACTAGGTATGGTAGATGAGTTGTGACATATAATTGATACTGCACGGTCTGATCTGTGATTAGAATCTCACTGGGTCATATTCTAATGCCATTTTTATGAAAATGAATAGTTCTTATTTTAAACTTCAATTAAGTGTGATGTTATGAAACCAGGTATAGTACTTGTCTAAGTGCACTGCAATGCTGCACTTGTCAGGGATGCTATTTGCATCGCAATTAATCAGTCCTGTGAAAGCCATTAATGTAAAAGTACATTTTGCACAATCAAGTCGTCATAGGCCTACAAGATCTAAGGCCTCTGTATAAAAACAAAAAACCCCAATGCTGGCAATCTGCATAAAAGACAAGACAAGTCTGTTTTGCAGATAACTTTAAATTCTAAATTCTAATTCACGAGTCACAAAAGAGCTCACCTTGTTTCACCTTGTCTGTTGGTTGATTCCCAATAAGATCCGTCATTACTGCAGTCAAGCGTTCGTCAGTTTCATAAACGAAGCATAAACTTCAAAGCTTTACATTTTACGTTTTACATTCATTCTTCTAATCAAGTCCTGATGGGCTAAGTTGACAACTGTTAAATGCATATAGTTAAAAATATTGTAGGGAGAGCATGTGGTTTCAATAAAAGAGCTGATAAAATAACATTCCAAAACACCTGGGTAAGAAGAAATATATTACCAGTATGTTTTAAACTTTTAATGGTTACATATTATCAGTTTTCCATACTTAAAAACAAATATATAGAAATGTACAGGTTTGCCAAGTTATACAATGATAACCACAGCTCGCAATGGTCTGTTTTGAATCAATGCTGGTTTATGATGTGATATCATGTTCTGGTGATAGTGATTTTTTCATACTGAGGACCCTTGATGCTCTTAGAGATGGCTTGAGGGTCCATCGATATATAACTGTGATTTTCAATAGAGCAGGAAGGCAGAGCATCAGAGGATTTTAGTGTGGACCAGCATGGCAGAGAGATGTGCTTAATAGTGTGTTACCTTCAGAGATCAAAAGAGGAAAATGCATTAGACATAAATCTTCAACGGCTCATCAATAATAGGGGCTGCGAAAGGGGCACTGAAGATAGCTAATAAAGATGAAGACTACAGATTTAAAGACCTTTACTGCTTTTTTAGATGTTTGTAAAGTTCTATCATCCATGAAATGTCCATGCTCCCCTTAGCTGAAATGGGAGCATTGGTTACGGGTCACGACCGAATCCCTGAAGATGAAAGGAAAGCTCTTGTATTGTTTAAGTAGACACTTTCAACACCATCACTTTGACTGCTGAGATATTGCAGTCTGGTGTTAATGGTGCTGACAAGTGTAGATAGGCTAGGTTTACACTTTAATTCTGCATTTTAGCACGGTTTTGAGAGCAGCCACAACTTGGTTTTAATTAACCACTTAATTTAAACAAAGCAACAATTATAGTAAATGAGTAAGCATTTTGGACATCAATTTAAAATATCATAGACTAGCAACAGAAACTTAGACATCTGGCCCAGATCCAATTTGCACACATCTTGGAAAGTTATTTTACCATGCGCCAAGGACTCATTGGAGCTAGGGGTGTAAAGTTGACCATGTCTGAACCTTCAGGATAAGTTCAGGATATTAAAACCATTAAACAAAAACAAACAAAAAAAAAAATTCTCTGTCTGGAGCTTTTGCTTGGGGCAATGGAGAAAGTCCTATACAAAATTCTTAAGCCAGCAAACCAGTCTTGAAAAACTGATCTTTGTCAGTCTAGGCTATTCTGCTTTCCAGGCTGCTTCAAAGATCGACACAACCCACATTCATAGCTGTAGGAAAAGCTTTGATTGAGGCAGAGGTCCATTTATATTATTAGAGCACTTCATATTGAATCAACAGCCTCTTTCCTTATAAACGCTTTCACTTGTTTTGCTTGCAAATTCACCAGAAGGCACAGTGCTGGCCCTTACGAGATAATGCATTGTTTTCTTTAGCTCCTGAAGGAGTTCTGACAACAAACTGTTTGTTCCAGGTGATCACATTCATTTAATTAAGTAAACAAGAAGATATTTTTAGATTTGAAGCCACACATCTTGGGACATGCTTATTAATTTTAAACAAAGTTTGCACCAGTAGTTACTCTTATTGATGGCAAAATAAAGCCAACTGCAATATTAAAGCCGCCCCTGTATTCAGAGAAACTCTTCCAAGTGTTTGTTGTTTGTCCCCCCCTGTCATTGAATCAGACGGTGCTGTTTTGTTTTGTCAAGAAAAGGACATTCTGCAACCGGAGATAGTGTTGATTTATTCATAGTCCTGGTTACTGCAACAAAATAAAACTATATTGAGACAGGCTTACTGAGCTTAAGAGCTAGTGTCCTGTCGGCACTGCTTTTTTTTTTTTTGTTTTTACCTTGTTTAATTCAAACATTTAAAACAAGACTTATATATATATATATATATATATATATATATATATATATATATATATATATATATGATATATATATATAACATTAAAAAATATAAAAACAGAATTAATATTTTTTTTATATATATATATATATATATTATATATATATTATATATATATATAATATATATATATACTATATCACATAATAATATATTATATGGTTCTAACGTGGTGTAAACTTTTTACTAACCAACATTAGTGCTAATAAGATTGTTTAAACCAGGCATTTATTCTCCAAACAGAATCTGGTGCAATACTGGATAAGTCATTTCAGGTTTCCCTGGCTGCGCCACTCTTTGTTTGGATTAATATTATATATTGTATATATTTCACAAACAATCATACACGCATGTTCTCCCAAGAACCATTATGTTGGAACCTGTACAGTGAAGAAAGTTTTGAACGTATGACACAGAAAAAGCCTTGTGAGCATGATATTTGCTCATGTAGAGAATATGCTTTGGTCTTTATTTTTCCACTGAGTAATCTCCTACTAAATATGCACGACAGATCTTTAATAATAAACCCTGTCTATATGTTCAGTATATTTGAGCACTGTTGTGGTTTTTTGAGCTGTAAGGACCTGTTGAATGTTAACTTTGTAGGCGCCAAATGCAAGTGCCAGAAAGTAAGGTCAAGTCAAAAAAGAACATCATTTCAATATGTTTTCTATAACCTGAGGTCACAAGCAGTATTGCTTAGACAAAGACATCATTTACTAGGTTGGCTGCCAACTGTGGCCCAACAATTCATAAAAAAAAAAAAAAACTCTTACAATGGGCACATCCAGAGGGGGCAGTGAGCATTCAAAATGGAAACATCTGGGCAAGGGATTCATTGAGAGACAAACAAATGATGACCAATGGACATATGACTACATAGAAAGACAGATGGATGAAACAGCAGATTCTAAATCAATTTAATTACATATTTAAAAAAAAAAAAAGATATGCCCTATCACTGGCAAATACATGCAAATGCAAACATACACTATATTGCTCTACCGTAGATTTCATATCTTATTATCAAGAGCCAGACAGGCTGACATACGCATGGGTTATACCAAATTGTTAGCTATAGACAGGCATTTCAGGTATCTCAACATCTCTGATAAAATGTGTAACCTGTTCGTAGATGTATTTCTGTGTGAAGTTTGTTATAAATGAGTAACTGCTATCGTCTTCCCTGAACAACCTTGGACATTTGCTATTAACACTTTCCACTGTATTTAATGTACTATTTCATGTATTATGCTACTATTATGTATTATGTACTTTCCACTGTATTTAATGTATTATGCATTGTTTTTTACTGTATATCATGTATTATGCATTTCTCTGTGTTTGAAGTATTATGGATTTTCTTGTTTTTACTGCATCTTGTAAAGCGCTTTGTGATGGTGCTCCACTATGAAAGGCGTTATATAAAATAAAGATTGATTGATTGATTGATTGATTGATTGATTGATTGACAGAGACTACTCTAAAGTGACCTTCCTTATAACAGTCGAGCTAAAAGTAGAAAACCTGTCTCGCTGCTATTACTGCTACAGTCTGGTATACAGCTAGAAGACGGCAAGGAGAATAAATCTGCTTCTGGCTGTCCCAAGTTATTTCTTGATTGCTTTATCATTTAGATCGAATCTCAACAATTCATGATGACATCTCTATTCTGGAGCGGTCATCAAACTGTAAAGTATAATCACCCTAATTTCATTTTGAAATTGGTTATCCTTTTGAATGCTAAGAAGGATCCGAGGACACTCGTCCTGCAGCCAGTCAAACCTGAGCCAGGATGACAGTAACCTAACTAGAGCAGCACAGATACAATGATAGAGAGACAGACCTAACCAGAGCAGCACAGATACTATGATAGAGAGACAGACCTAACCAGAGCAGCACAGATACAATGATAGAGAGACAGACCTAACCAGAGCAGTATAGTACGATAGAGACAGTCCTAACCAGAGCCATACAGATACAATGATAGACAGACCTAACCAAAGCAGCACAGATACAATGACATAGACAGACTGTACCAGAGAAGCACATATACAATAATAGAGACAGACCTAACCAGGGCAGCACAGATACAATGATAAAGAGACAGACCCAACAGCAACACAGATAAAATGCAGCCAATCACTTATATTAATTATTTGGAGAGGAAGTGGGTTGGTCATTCTACTGCATACCATCTTTAGGCAATTGTAGATGGGGGGGGGGGGTTAATAAGGTGGTTTATGTTATTTCTTAATAGTCACTGGATGTCAAGTCTTGCAAGTATGGGGGGCAAGGAAGCACTGAAGCCTATGTGGGTCCCTGAATCCAAGCCCAAAGCAGTCAGTAGAGGCTGACGAGTTTTTTTGGTTTTGTTTTGTTTTGTTTTCTCTGTCCACCATGTTTTCAGGAACCCCGAGAGTGCCTGCTAGTGGAAAACACAGTGACACCACTATAAGAGAACTGTCAATTAGTACTTTACTGGAAACCAACTTATTCAAGACTCGTCTCCTATATGTGACAGAATGTTGTGTACAGCAGTGGTATAATAAATGCCAAGCAAAGAAGTGTGTTTAAAGATGATACTTCCAGCAGTCAATGTGGATACAGTACTACAGCCTAAGCTGCTCATGCAATTGCAGAAGGACGGGCCCCAATTAAGTCTTAAAAATCTGATTCCAATTTGATACCCGGAAAGATCTACTGATCATTAGATGCGCGTAATGTAATAAATCACATTAACAGGCTTTTGTTGGAGGCTATACTTTCAAACTCCTAAAAGAATCAATGCATACCTAGACCGCTAAAATGTGGAACACATGTCTAAAACATGGAGCTCTCAGCCTTTACTGAAAGCAGCTTCATGTGGTTTACATATATTTTCTCCATATGGAATAGTCTTAAATATTTGTTTTATTATACACAACATACAGTATGTGCATCTCAAATGTTTACCTGCATGCATAGCAACTGTGTGACATATCTGATACATGGGGGGTATCCCATGATACATGGGGGGGGGGGGATACAGGGGGAAATATTTAAACTTACTATTTCAATGTGAGAATCAGCAACTTAAATATAATAAATAAAGAAAGAAACAAGCTCACTAGTTTAGCCATGTTGTTTCTTATTGTTGTTGTAATATTAAATGCAGGTTATTGATCATTTTTACGTGTACCATGAAAAAAAATGTAAAAATGTTAAATTTTTAAAGCTGCACAGTCTGTGCCAAAGAAAAAGAGCTTTACAGTTGAAAGAACAGCTGCAGACTGCCTGTTTCAGCACTGAGTGTGAACAATTCAATTACATAGACCCTGGCCTTTACTTTCACCACTGATGCAGGTTAGCCAATTGACTCTCATGTTACAGCCTACAGTTAAGCGTTCCCACACCCTAATTTAGCTCAGAATCAATTAACCCTTTCATGTTAAAAATATTGAAAACAGCTAAAATACATATTTTTTTATAGACAATTTTAACCCCCCCCCCCAACCCCCGATTGCTTTATATTGGGAATAATAGTATTGCCATATGAAGTCATCATGCATTTGTCTTCATTATGTCCCCGTATAGACTAGAAGAGGTTTTATTTTTATTTATTTTTTTAAATCTGTGGCTATGATGATTTAATGATAATGCCTTTATTGTTATAGCCCACTACCTGTTTGACAACAGCAGTTTTAAAGAAAAATGAATAAATAAAAAGATCCAGACGCAGATTTCCACAGGAAAAAATTTATTTATCAATATGCAATATCAGGTTTTCAAACTTGGTTCACGGAACGCAGATTCCACTGTTACTGGTTATGTTGTACTGGGTAAAAGCTGCATTGTAAAGGCAAAAAATGAAGACATTTATGGAGCAAATACAAAGAAACACAAATCCACTGGGTCTGTACACATGTACATGGAACATAATAATACTGTGTATTCAGTACGAACAGAAATCAAATACCATAATATGGAGCGTGGCTTAGCCCAGAAGTGAACTACCAGCCCAGCCCAGTATGAGAGTTGATTGTATTACTCTGTGTATCAAAGAAACCATGGTTTAAAAAAAAAAAGTGTTTGTTTTGCAGAAATGAACACAGTGCTTGGAATTTCTATGGTGGAGTAAAGTGCGTTCATCTACCCTAAATCTTAACAAGGAGTGCCTGCCATTGTTTCAAACCGTCTCCATTCGATATCTATTCCATTTGCCACCACAGGTCAGGGGGATAGGGGCAGAGCTAAATGCTCCGTGACTTTGAGGTCAGAGTCACTCATCCGTTGGAGGGAACTTGTAATAACATTGTGGTAATCCAAAGGGTCAGGAGACCAGCTGAAACACGCCATTACAGGCATTGTAGGGTGGGTGTATACACTACAAGACAGAGCTCAGTGATTTCATAAATAAAGAAGGGTCTTTCTCATGTCTTTAAGAGTCCTTCTGATAGCAGTAGCTCTATCCTAACAACCCAATTCTCTGGTCCCATTACATAGCTCAGTGGACAGTGAAATAACCGTTTCCCTGCTGCAACAAATACTTTAGGACTACAGCTCAGTGACAGACAAGTTACTGTGTGTCAAGGGCATGTTACTGAATTGTTCTAAAGCAGTGCTATACCTGTTGTTCTGCATGGTGACATGCCACAATGCAAGGCAGTGTACATCTATGGGTAAATCTGAATCTGGGAATGGTTAGGTCACTTTCATGGTATGAATTCAGTTCTTTATCCCCAAGAGTCAGCTTGCGACACAAGGCCACTGGGAGTCTGTGCTGGTCGGTCACTTCACACGTAAAGATTCACTACATTCTCTTCTCAGTGAGGTCAAGGGGATTTTTCTTTTTCATAAAATACAAGATGTAGAAAAACATGGAATACGATTATTTTAATTGATTTGTTTGCCCCAGCTATAAAATCACTAGTGTGGTGATGTGTCCTGAAACTGAAATGTCAAACCGTTCTCTTGTTGTGAACACCAGTCAGTTTCACTTTTTTTTTTTTTTTCCCCCACTTACATTACTGTAACTGGCACTTCAGATGTATATAGTTGATGTTTTACACCCGTTCTAAGAGGTCTTTTTTCTGTCAATTTTTTTTCTAACAAAAAGCAAACAAGAAAATAATTCAAAAGTTTATACAAAACGTCTTTTCAAAAAGACAAATATTTACAAAGAAAATCTGCAATGAAGAACAAAAACATCTATTTTTTTATATTTTCATAAATGGGGTGCTAATAAATTTAAATTTCATTTTTTTTTCACATATGTACATCGTTTTTTTATTATTATTATTTAATTTTTTTTTGACAGTTTGTAAATCAAGTCATTTATAATATAGGCCAAAAAAAAAAAGAATTAAAATTTTTAAAAAATTGAAATTTTTTATTTAATTTACTTAATAATATGCTTTATTTTTTCATTTAATTTGTTCCTATTTGAATTTGTCTATGGAACCATGGTTTTTACGATGTCGTGTTTTGATTTTGCAATATTGGCCTTGTTTGTTCGGTTAATTGATTTATTTCCGGTCTCCACAATTAAAGTACACTCCCCCAAGCTTGGCTAGTGCTTACGCCGGTTCCACGGCACTCCCTAAATACATCTTTATTAAATAATTACATGAAGTTTGTCAGGTTTAATAAAGTTTAGACTTCATAAAAGAGGCTCTCCTATGTTTGCCTATCCCACACGGCTTTGTAATTCCTAGCCATTTCAAAGGGTTTCACTGAGGGCTTAATCATTACTGTAGGTTTAGCATTGAAGTCAGCCCCTCTGCAGCCTTATAAGCACATAAACAAACACGTTTTTATACTAAAGTCAAACACTGCTTAACCAGAAAAAAGTATGCACTGCTGTCCTAGTCTTTATCTCTGTAAGAAATATGTGCGTGCCCTGACTACAGCCTATGTCTGTTACCAGAACAATCCCCTCCAACAGGCATTTAGGTAAACTCCGCCTCTATTATCTCCAGACACTGATCCTATGATCCACCACCAAAATATTGTTAATCAAAATACATCTTTTAAAAACACTGCTGCTTGTTTGCAGCTAAGTTAAAAACAAACTGACAGAGACTCTGGAGGTGGGAGGTCATTTTTCTTGCAGATGTTCCCAGCTGATCCTAGTAAGAGCAAAATAAAAAATAGCAGGTGTCTACACAAAGCAGTTCATTAGAGCGGCATAATTTAAGAGCAGATTGTGTTGTAAAAAAACAACCTGATAGTACGGAATTTCTTGCCAGTGTATTAAATTAGCATTTTAGACCTGCCTTAACTCAAGGTAAAAAAATATACACTTTCATGTCTAAAATGAGGTTGTCATGTCATGGCTGATCAACGCATGTTTTCACTTTGTGGCCATAAATTATTTTTTATTTTTTTTAAATGGTTTAATAACCTGTTACAGTCAATGAATTAGAGGTGATAATGCTTGAACAACCGTCACTTTATTCATGGAGGCAACCGAGTACAAAACAGCTTCCTTATCTGGCTACCTATGTGATAAAACGGAGTAATTAACATACAGAACTGCTCAACATATAACTCAAGTGAGATATACAATACAGTTCCCCTGCTGTCTAATTCTCATTTCATTGTAACGTTCTATTTTGCCTTACATAGTACAACATAGCTCAAAAGCACTGTGTGTTTTGTCCACCTTTACTAGAAACTTAGCTTTTTTCTTTCATAAGCTACATGGCCACAATGCTTCCATTTCAAAAAAAGAACCACCAAGAAACCATTGCAGATTTAAATTTTTTTGAAAATCATGGTATTTTCTGAGATTCTCCTAACACATGTTTCAGAATTCCCATGACATTTCACAGCTGTCTACATACAGGATCAGGCCAGCCATTTGGAAGGAAGACCAGATCCACAGTCACTATATGTCATATTGCAGCTGGCTGACTGGTGTTTTTTTCTGAGACGTGAAAAAATAAACTTAACAATATATATTTTATACCAGAGCTGAAACAAAACTAAAAGGAAAGCCTGATCAGCTTATAAATGAGAATCAGGTGGCAAAAAAATAATAATGATGATTATAAACAAGGTAAACATCATGCGCTCTGAGAAGGCTTCAAGTCAGTTACGAAGTCCTTGCACGACAGATAACCCACTGTTTCAGGTTTTTCAGGTATCTTGTTCTCTCTCGTATGTTTAGGAGCAAGAATAAAGGCTTCTCAGTATCAAGGCCTAGTTGTTTTATGATCCTGCCTCTTTCATTTCCGAGGGTAAAACAGCCGAATAAAGAGGATATGTGGCTCTATACTGTATATCCAAAGGGACAGTGAGAAACAAGAGGAACAGAAGATGAGAAAAGGCCCACATAACCTGCCTTTGGCCTACAGAGGAAATTATCGTGACTACAGTCTCCATTAAGACCTTCTCCGTCATCCCTTGTTCTTTTGTTCTTGTTTTGTTTCCTTGTGTCACTGTTTTAAACACCATATTAAAAAAAGTCTCTATACCGACAACAGAAGGTCTAGGTAGTAAAATGTAGGCACGAATTCTCTAAAGCAAAATGTCCTAAATCCTTGTCTTCGGTTCTTTCGTCTTACTGTTTCCCAGGTCTTCACACTTTGTAGTAGATGTTGGCGGGGCTCTGCGGTGGCATCTCCTGGACTATATAGACCGGGTGGCCATAGTCTCCACTGACCTTCTCATAATGCGGGCAGTAGTTATTTTCTGTAGTCCGTAAGGGGATGATAATGTCACTGGGCTCAGAGCCAGCGTTGCCTGTGATCTTGGGGCTGGCCAGTGTGCTGAGGGACAGGGCTGCTGACCGCTGCTGGGTGTGCTTCCTGTGCCGTTTCTTGATCTTTATCAGGAGGATGACCAGGAAGATGATGATCAGGAGGAAGATGACACAGCCCGCTCCAATGGCAGTGAAAAGAGCTGGCCTGGAGCCAAAGATCCCATCCCCAGGAGGGGTCTTGTTTTCCCCATACTGGTTGTTTGTACCTGTGAAGAGGAAATGGATCAGCAGTTAGCACAGTACTGAGCCAGCTTTGACATGCCAGTGATTGTTGCATTATATATCCAATGCAAATCTTGCAAGAATGGATTTGGACAGAGTACTATGATAATGATATCATTCTCAAAACTGTTCACTCACTCATTAATATCAGGAATACATTTTTTTTTTTTTTCCCCCGAAAGAAAAAACACACGTAACAAAGTTACCAAATCTAAACAACTCAGTCATTTAACTGTAGGGCTTGCAAACATAAGTTGTTTTTGTTAATTTGTCCCTGTGTGTTGAAACTTTCCTCAATACTCCTATGAGCATGGATACACGGTATATACATGTCGTTATGTGTATGTATATGATGCAGAGCTATGTATAGATCACGGAATGAAACTGGCTTTAACAGATTTTTTTTTATTGATCTCTGTAGTGTAAATTGGAATTTTGTTGAATGCATTGAATCCTACCAATCTCTCTGTAGAAATGTATTTATTTTTTACTTGTAGGAACAAGCAAGCCAATTTAAAGAATGCTTTTGGAATTGCTTTGGCAAAGTGTGTTCAGGCTTAACCAAACCATTGCTGAGGTGCTTTTTAATCTCCCTGTTCCTGCTGCCTGTGAAGTGCAGGGTTTGCTTTTTGGTGACTTTAAGCGCTAAAGATGTGTCACGTGATGAGTTTTAATTAAACTCTGGAGCTGCGAGATACAGTAGTGGTTTTGCTTCCAAAGAAGAGGTTACATTGCACATGGAGGTGAGTTCCGTGATGAGATGATTTCGCAATCTGCTACTGGACCTTACAGGTGCTTAAGGCAAGGCACTGCATTATATATTATACATATATAGATACAGGAAATAAAAAAAGGGATAAAGCATGAAGCAGTTTTTTTTTCTATTTTTAAAGGGAAAGACACCATGGGAGTCTTGGCATGGCCTCAGCCGAGGACAGAATTCACTTCTTGCACATCTGATTTTATTTTCTTCCTCAGCAGGCGACGGACTCGGAGGAAAAAAAGACTTAAAAACGTTATAAATTTTCTGTTTTGCTTAAGAAAAAAAAAAGAAGTTCTCTGGTGGCTGAAACCCGAGTAAAATAAATACAAATGAATACACCCAGTATGGTAATGCCTGAAATCCCTCTCTTCCTTGCAGCCCCACCGAGTGGTTTTAATAGGCTCTGACAAATGTATTCACTGCGCTATCACTGTATCTCAGTTACGATTTACATTTTTCATTACCACACTTGAGCACCACATCTATCTGCATTAGCATTCCGAATAATTAAAACCTTGACTGACACTTAGTACTTTTACCGCCACAAGTTATATATATATATATATTTTTTTTCACAAACCAATTCTGGTCATGTGCAATTCTGCAACATAACAATAAAACGTTCCATTGGTGTAAGAATGCTTTATCTATTTATTTATTTATTTATTTTTACTACTTCTTCAAAAGGACTTTTATCCACAGTTCTATCACCTTGCTACTTTTAAAAGTGAGGCATTATTAAAATCACTGAATGCATACAAACAAACCAATTCCTACATTCGTAACTCTTTAAAAAAAATTATGAATTCCAGTAAGACTCACTCCTTCTCAACAGACCTGCGATTTTCAGGGAGCCAATCACAGTGGAGTAGATACCGGCCAGTATGACGGATGGCAGTATCAATACACCTTTTCTTTCAATTTCAAAATTCAATTGAAAAATGAAACTGTACAGCTGCTTCCAGTCCACAGAGCGACGCCCAAATGAATGCGCCAAGAACAAGAAGTGCTTCAGCTACTCCTTGGCCTGTGTCCAGATAGGTTTCTTACCTTCACTGCCTTGATCTTCATCCAGCCTGTTTTTCCTGGCTGGGCTTGTGGTGATAGCCTTTATCGAGTTGTCCATCTCTTTAATGGGTTTTACTGTTACTGGCGGTTCTGGTACCACTGTGTTTGGATCTGGAAAGTTAGAACAAAACAAAAAATTTTAATTCTCATCAGAAAATGTTAAATGAAATGTCAGTTTCAAGGTGTCACGCCACCTTGTAGGTCTAGCAGCCACGGTTCTAGAGCAAAACCTGACGGCAACACTTGCCTCGTAACAGTGATTTAAAGTTTTAAAGGGATAAACCAAATCTCAAGAAGAATGTGTGAAATGGGTGTTTAAATACTATAATCTTGTGTGATGAGTTTTAACCACACGCTATATTGTATGTTAAGTCATTTCATTCATACATAACCCTCTGGAGGTACATTTTACTTAATACAGTTGATGTAAGAACAGCTTTAGCAAGTATAGGCATATTACAAGTTCAATAGATTTTTGCATTGCGATCTTAAATGCTTTGTTCACACAATGGCACAGACAAATGCAATACAATACAGACAATAATACATGCAAGGTGGAGAATTGCTCTTCACCTCGCTTTGTTCCTACCTGTCACATTATTCAAATCTGTTATGATAAGGCACACTGAGGTATTGTAGTCAGGTTATGAAGGAGCCATTTATGACAACAGTAAATAAATGAAATAAAATCATGCACAGTTAACGTAGGCATATTTTACTGTTATATTTCTCTGGAGGACCTTCTAAGCCAATGTTCATGGCTTTACTGGGTTTGTGTGCCATAAAAAAGGAAGAGAATCTTGAATATAATGTGCTGAGTATGTATTTCCCTGCACACTCCATTATGTGCATGACATTTAAGAGCACATACTGCAGAATGTTCTTTAATTGAATCTTTTGATCTCTAACTAACATCAAGAATTTTACAGCACCAGTGATTTTCAACTCATTCAAACACATGAAGGACTGTGTGCTATGGACAGCAACAAATACTGCACCTATGCGCTCCAATATGGCTGGTTTTTCTTTTTGATTTCTGGACCCCGTAATAATTTATATTATTGCTTTGGTCAAGAAGCATCTCGTGTGGAAAAACGTGCCTGTTTGCGGAGAGCTGAAATAATGTTTGCTCCTGAAAAAACAATGTAATTTTTTTTTTTTTTTTTTTGATTTTTAATGCCAAAAAAACTGCTACATATCGAGTTGGAAACATTAAAAGCATTTATATAAGTGCTGCACAGTAATTTGACAAGTAACAATATCACTGGAATATTTAGTATTTAACTTGGCTGAATGAGAGGTACCACAAACATACCTTCTCCAGTCTTAATTACTGCACAAATCCACAAAGCAAAGTGCTCCTTTTGCAAGGCACAGCATGTACTGTCTGCAATGGGAATAGTCCTGAACTTCTAAAGAAACTTAAGTGTAAAACTATACAAACTGATAAGCTTTTCACAGAGCAATGATTACAGCCAAGTCTCAACCAGGTGCTGATAATGGTGTGTAATTACAGAAAATATAACAGCTATATATATATATAAAAATGGGCAAAGGGAGAAAACACTGCATATTCCAATACAATATACACATTTTCTATACAGGTTTGTCTTCTAAGAGAAAAGTTATTTTGAAAGTCCAATACTAAGAGGCTGAGACAGCAATGATCAGTTTTGTATTTCTGATGTTAGTTTACACACGAGACCTCACAGGCTGGCTGTCAGTTGAGTGAAAGACACAACTCTTTACTCCAGTGTCCCTGAACATCTGCAGGGCTACAGGTCTCAATGTTATTTTGAAAGCTTTGGAACAAAAAACCTCTAAAAGCTAACCAAGCAACTGTTTGTTAGTAAATGTGGCGCTTTTGTTAATAAAACAGTTGTGTTGCTTGACATACTGAAGTAATCAGCCTTTTGCAAAGTTTTTATTTATTTTTTAAATGACCTAATTTTACTACTGGTTCAATCTGCTTGTTTTAATTTTGAGGGTAATTTTTTTTTTTTTTGCGGGATGGTTGCTAAACAAGAAATGCGAATTAAGTGGTAACCAATATGAAAACAAAACTTTTCTGTTGGTTTAATAAAGATCAATCTGCAGCCCGTGCCACCAAGCGCTGGCATTTCTAATCACTGTGCAGCACCCGAAACATAACATTTTAAAATATCTATGAAGGTTTTCCATATCTGCAGATTTGCTGTTTGTCATTCATCTCCTTCCATAAAACTGGCAACCCCACTTGGCCTTTAAAGGATTGAGGTCACCATTGTTTTTGACCTGGTTGGAGATCAAAAGGAGGTATGGAACCTTTATCAGTTTGCCAGGACACTGCCTGCATGTTACATCATACTCCCAGCACAAAATACAAAGAAATACTCTGAGAATTATTTTTAAAACAAACATTTGTCACTCACTTGTATTTACACTTGTTGGAGTGGGACAGACAACCCTGGATAATAATTACTCGGCTCTCATATCTGAATAAATGAAGAGGTCCGGGGTTATCCGCCCCTTTCAGATAACCGATACTGTTATCTGCTGTTCTGCTCTACAGTCAGACTAGATGTGCAATTTAAAGCTTTGTGGTTTCTGTTTGAGCCATCTTTGAGAATGAGTATGCACAGCTAGATTGTGAAGGCAGGATTCTAGCATGACCCTGATCTACTGACTCCTCTCTGGGGTCAGGGAGGGGCGTCTGTTGGGATGAGTCTGATTCCCAGCATTTCTGGTGAGCAAGCCCAGGCAGTTGAGGGAATCATTACATTCTCACACACGGTGCGATATCGCACCCCTTCAATATCTCATCCATGCAACATTATCAACATTGCAACATCAGAGACAGCACATTATATCAGCCTCCAGAGGGCCGTTTCCGTATCATTTATTTCCTGCCCGGCAACAAGGATGAGGGATATAGACAAGGATTAGAACACAAACACCCCCTCCTCTGTCCGCCCTGCACATTTCTATTGCCCTCAATAGCAGCTCTTGGTAATGTCCTCTGCTTTCAAGCACCACTACAGCATTGCTTGGCAGTCAGAGATGAGAGAATGCTGAATGAGGGGTTGTGTAGTTTAAAGTGAAGCCTGGACCTGCTCTGTCTCCCAACACTCCAGCATGTGTGTGTGTATGTGTGTGTGTGTGTGTGTGTGTGTGTGTGTGTGTGTGTGTGTGTGTGTGTGTGTGTGTGAGGTAACGGCGCTAGGGGGGGGTCTGTTCTGTTAACAGAAGTGCTGTCTATTTGTGTTTCTTTTTTTGTAATATGAAACAGACGGGTCCCATCTGTCTGGTGAATCATAAAAAAAAAAAAAAAAAAAAAAAAAAAAAAAAAAAAAAACAGAAACTTATGAAAATGTTGGATATCTACCTTTACCTTGAAAGACACTTCCCTACTCATGAATATAATAATAAAAAAAATAAATCCAAAGCTTTTACTGTGGGCGCTTATAAATAGAATACAAAGTAACGTCTGGAATATTTTATGAGCTATGATGTCACCCAGTGGGCCATTTTCCATATCCTACTATTGGCTGCCGAGTATCCACTATAAATCCCATTGCCAGGAGCATTTCAGATTATGAGCAATAGGTTCAAGTGAAGCCATGGCTGTCCCATTATCTGCAACGCTTCCAGCCCAGTCAGCAGCTTTTAAATATCGCAAGCCCTGCAGTAACGGAAAGCTTTTACCATGTAGCTGTATATGTCTGTTCACAGGTACTACTTTATGAGAAAGATATAAGGCTACCATAAAAGAGGAATTTGGAAATGTTTTTAGTATATAAGCAACACAAACAATCCAACCCAAGAGGTTTGTCTATTATTACTATCGCAATAGAGTGGCTTACCTTGCCCAACTTTCATGATAATCTTCATGGAGCGAGTGTTGCAGACTCCGCCTTCTCTGTTCTCCAGTCCTTCTGCTGTCCCATTGGATGTAGCTGTAATGAAACAGTGTTCCCGTGTTAGTAAACTGTTCCCAGGAAATATCAAGAGCACAGATCGATACTGTGAGTCACGGCTTGCATTATAGAAAAAAAAAACATTGCATTAACGTCTCTAAAAGAGTTTCTTGTGCTCCAACACGCATTAAAAACAGGTTCAAATCCACCAGATGCTTGTGTTTTACATGAAGCGTGTATTTATTATGCTGAACATGCTCTTTTCATCAAAAGGTACACATATTCAGGATCTTATTCACTCACAAATTCCTTGAAAGCACTCTATTTTGGCCCTGTTATTACCCACTTACTACCAGGATGGCGCTCTGTGGAAAAACACACAGCGCCTCAGATTAAGTGGCACTCCCATTCCCCCATTATTAATAATCACCTGCTTCTATCAGGGCGTCGTCCATTCTCTTTTCCCTTATGGATAACCAGGGGAATACACACTGCTAATGTTTTTTTTAACGAGGATGGCCTTCGCATATTCCAGGACCTGCAATCACAGCATGATTTACCAGGCTCCTCTTTTTCTTTTACCTCGGACTCCGCTCCGCAATGTGAGCTCATGGGGTGCCATGAGGGACAAGCCTGCCAGGGCACGCTCCACACGATGTGCCACGATGTGCTTGACAATGACTGGAGGACTGTGTACGACTTGTCTTTGATGTGTTAATAGTTTAAATGAAAGAATGTTCACAATAAAAATGTACATGTATTATGTTTGCCATCAAACACCGACGATTGAAAGTGGGATATTTAAAATTGTATAAAGAACAGCAATGTAGAAAGACAGCCACACCCATATATGCATGAAAAATGCAAACACAAGAGGCCTACAAAGAAACTGCTTCAGATTGTAATGTTCGGTTTGGTCATTGCTGTTTTGTATTTTAGTTTTCACTCAGCACTTAAACTATACGTTCTGTTTGTAGAATATGTTTTCTCCTTGCACAAACTAAGTCGGCAGTGCATTCGGCAAGCCAAGTTACAAGCGTAACCATTACAGCATGTTACACATGCCTTGAGCTGAACATTTCTTCTGTGAATGGTCACATACTTAGGGACAGAGTGGCACAGTGGTCTAAAACCTTCTCTAGGAGCCTGGTCTCAAATCATATACAGGAAGGAAATGAGCCTTGCCAGTCCAATGTCAGCACTGTCTCAAACAAGCTCTGGTCTTAAGACAATGTGGCACAACTGTCAGTCTAATCTGTGCTGTAAAAATGACCTAGCTTGAATACATATTGGAGCTATAAAAGCACCAAACTATAGGTATGCCCCCCCCCCCTCTACCCCCACCGCTTTCCCAGTCTATTATCAACTTCCCCCCATTACGATGTTGCAGCTGAGTTCTCATTTAGGAAAGTGGTCACCTAATTAGATCGTACTCCATGAGAATCAAAGCTCTCTCTTTAAGCCGAGCCACTGCACAAAGGCTGGGAGCCATGAGAAGAAAACTCTCCACACACATCCAGGGATAACGCAAGTGCCTTGAGTAGAATTGTTTGCTTGTTAATCCAACTTTACTGTTTCTATGCAAACCCCCCCCCCCCCCAACCCCCAAGTATTCTTTAATCAGACTTGTTCATTTATTGCCATTTTCAAGGGCATTATAACTGAAACTGGTCTTTGAAGAAAACAAGTACGTCATACAAAAAACAAGAGACATGGGAATTTCGATCCACAAGCAATTATTCTTGATTTTCAGGTTTATTAAGGCAGCTAGCTTTAAAAAAAAACACTTCAAGCATATCCCTGAAACTCTTGCCTTTTTCCTTGACATGTTTAATTATGGAACACTGCACTGTGGCATGCTATTTCATCAAACAACAATGTTCTGTATCCTGTTTGTAGCACTCCAGGAAGATCAGAACCAACATAACACTGGCACTTAATGTTATTCACTATCTATAAACAATGGCTACCCCAGATAGGCATCCTTATCCACCCTCCCATCACAAAGAGCAGAAAGTTTAACAAAGCTCCACCTGAAGTTGATTAAGTGAAGCAGATCTGTACTGTATGCGGATGAAAATTTGTCAAACAGCAGACACTATGTCTGCTACATGCACTGCTAACCAAAAAAAAATTTCTGGTGTGGTTTCTATTCAAATGAGTTACTCTGGATTCGGATCAAACCGTATTTTCCCCGCTCGCTCGCACTGCATCGTGAAAGATGTCTGCTGTGTTTTGGAAACAGGAAGCTCCTGGAACACTTCCTCCTCTTACACCAGGGAGTAAAATAAACATCAGGGATGAGGAGGAGTGCTGGTATCCTCCTTGGAAAAGCATGTTGTTAGTCGCCCAACACAGTATGATAATGAAAATGTCCGACTGCAATATCAACAGCCTAGCAGCTAGAGCTGAGGTGTACCAGGTGCAAAACACATGGTGCAGGTTGCAACATATCAGCACTAAACAAACACCTTGCAAACAGCTTATCCTTCATAGCAGCACTGACCTGGAAGGACAGGTTCTGTGGGTTTCCCCATTCACATGCTTAATGGACCAGTAAAGTGGCATGCATGGTTAAGAATGCAGCCATTGTAATCCACACGTTTCACCACGCAATCACCACGAGTCACTTGTTGGACTCCTATTTTAGGATTACACTTTCTTGCAGAGAACAAGGTGGTTGATTTTTATTCCAAATGTATTTAATTCCAAGAAACAAAATAACTAATCTACAGTACACAAATGCAGGGTGAAAGTAAAAGAGCCAGATTCGCCTTCACTGGTTTGACGAATAAAAGCAAAAAAATGTATACAGTGGTAATGTGCTGCCTCCCCGATTATTATACTGTGTGTGTGTGTGTGTGTATATATATATATATATATATATATATATATATATATATATATATATATACACACACACACACACACACACACACACACACACATATACATTGCATTTATTTTTATTTCTTTGTAATTTTACAATGTGTTATTGCCACTTCTTGCAAAGCTATCTGGTGGAAGAAACATGAATAAAAGCAAATCGTTTTTAATCTCTATGGCGGCAGCTGTAGAAGGCAAAAGTAAAAATCAATAGCCAAGAGCAATTACCCAAAGAACAAATCATGTTTTAGTTTGTCGAATGGACCCTTAACGGTCTATTAGCAGGGAGGCGGGTGTTGAGTGGGAGTGGGTCTGCTGCCGGAGTGATGTCACCACTATTAAGATGCATCGTTCTGGGAAATGTGCCGAGCTGCCATGCAAATAGTGAATGTGGCATGGGACTAGAAAGCAGCAGGACGGTTCAAGATGACTCTATTGAATCAGACCTCCACGGGCACAAAGGAGACTGAGGAGCCTTGTGCTGCAGTGCTTTCATTTATTAGACATCAATGACTCTGCCAGTGCAGTCCGTTAATAAGAAATACAAAATAGATTAAAAAATCCATCACGTCGTGCCTCCCCACATAGCCAAGTTACACATCTCTCCTTTGGAAGTCTGCTTTTCAGGAGTTTGGGATCCCAATAAAAAACAGTAATGGAGGCTTGCCAACCCCCCCCCCCCCCCAAACAGCCCCTTCTACCTCACAACATTTTATTGTTTGTTTTTGGCATTGGACATTGGGTCCTTTCTTTATTTTTAAAAAGTCAACCTGTCAAACTGGTAATCTGCACAGTCCTGTCAACTGGGGAATTCTTGTCCCATACACCCCCACCCTCACCATGCCCCTAAAGGCTAAGAAATTCCTGTGAAGACCCACAAAGGCCAGCTTTGAACAACCTGCTGTCTTTGACGTAGGATATGAAAAAGTCCAAGGGAGAAGTCAGCAGCGTCCCATCTCTCCACAACTGCTGTCACCGGCTGTGCACAAAATATAAAGAAGATCCTGTGTCAAAAAAAACAAGGGCAGAGGCTCCGAGATACCCAGTGTGCGGTTAGCCTGAGCAACACTGAGCTCCTTCTTTCACCTGGAAAAACAGCAGGACTCCGGGATCCCTCGTCACAAGGGCGGGCTGCTAAGGGTCTTGATGCTGCTCTTGTGACAAGGGGGACTCCACTGCTAGCGCATATGAACACCAACTGCCTAAATACAAAAATCATTTATTTCTGAACTCGTTAACTTAATTTAACAGCTTGCAAGTATTCTTAACATTGTACGACACTTCTTTGTCTTCCAATTGCATATATCTGTATGTTATAAAATGCATATACGACTTGAGCAGAGTGCGATTCCAGCAGCTTTTCGCTTATCCCCTGGGATGGGTAAAACATCTTCTTTGTTGTTTGATAAAGAATACTTCCAAGGGGACTGTTTTACGTCCTAGCATTTCA
Organism: Polyodon spathula; assembly: GCF_017654505.1. Lineage (NCBI taxonomy): Eukaryota > Metazoa > Chordata > Actinopteri > Acipenseriformes > Polyodontidae > Polyodon > Polyodon spathula. The sequence continues at coordinate 1,401,039 of NC_054553.1, read as the reverse complement.
TCCCCATCTGCTGTTGGTTGGCCTGTTAATTCTCGCCTTTGACCCAAACCACTGCACCATGGCCTCAGGGCCCAGAACACTGTGGAAGGGCTGTTTGTACAACTCAGACGGCATTATCAGGTGTCAAAAAATCAAACACGCTTTTAACTCTTTTCTGTTAATGACGGCTTTTGGCATGGCTAAGTACAGTAGCATCCCTTAAGGCAAACTACCCCTTTGCAATCTTTCTAACTACCTATAACACAGCCCACAATGGAAGGCATCTGGAAGCTTAGTATTCTTGTTTCCATTTCGATCTGGTGGAGCCTCAAGCTCTTTTCCACCGTGGCCCGCTTCACTCCACCACTTTAAACCCTCTCACGTTACCCCTGGCACGCTGCCTCATTCTGCAATGAAGGAAATGTGCAGCTCTTGTAAAAGTTCAGGCACTCACTTAACAGCTTGTTAGGCTTCAAACTACTGAAAACAATGCCCTGCAAAAGCCTTTGCCAAGCTCAGCAAGCAAGTATAGCTATACAGTTTTTTTTTCTGTGACATTTTAAAAGACAAACCTTTAAAATGTCAAAGTCAGCATTGAAAGGAAAGGGTTTCCTATAAGGTGAATTCTGTTCTCTCGCTCTCTTAAAATGAATAATATCTGGATTACTGTAATGCTCTGCACTTCAAACCTAGGACATCGCTAACCCTACTCAGGTGATCAGCAGTGAATTTTATACTGTGACTGCTGGGGACCACACGGAAAGCAGGTGAAAAACACAAAGCCAACAGCTGATATCACTTGCACTGATGTACTTTGTGATGAATATGAGCTTCACGTTGAGCATCACAAGATATTAATTTAAATTCCACACTCAAAGCAGTAATCGACAGACACGATTACATTGCTTTTCACAGCTTTGCTGATTATGTTTATTTTTCCCCTATCACCGTAACTCCTGTTTTCATCAATTTGGCTTGCAAAAGTCAATAATGCAGTTTTAAAGTTTATTACCCTATTAACAACCCAATAAAACAAACGTGAGAGTATTGGGAAGATGCTGAAATTACATTGAGTGTGTGAGAAACAAGAAACAGTGTCTAGTGTACTTTAAGAATTGAGCTGATACCTGTTAAGCCTTTCGTGTAATTATCTCAATCACAACTGAGAAATGTGCTAATAGTAAACTTGATTTCATTTACGTGTTTTTTCTATGAAACAACAAAATGGGCTTTTAAATAGTAAATTACTTTTCCCATTTCACTTCTATATTACGCAGAACGATTGTCAAAGTGTGTCCATGCAACTTTCCGTTCCAAAATGTTTGCCTCATCCCGTGTGTTTACATGCAAAGGCTGAAATACTCACCTGCTTTGCATCTTCTTATTTAATTCAGTTGCATCCATTGGTGACCATCCATTTATGTTACATAAAGATCATTAGTATCAAGGGCTTGGCCAACTACTGTGAACAAGTTGCATAGGCACACAACAGCGAGCTAGCTATCAAATCCTTTTTAAAATTTCAATTTATCTGATAATAAACAAACAGTCTCAAAGACAATGTGCACTTTTATAGAATTCCCGACTTCAAACTTCTGCACTTATCCTCAGCCACTGAAGTCGGACATCAAAAAAATGTAACCCCAATGTCTAAGTTAACGCTTCTCAAACCCAACACTGATGTGTTTTTGATAGTATGCCTTTGAATTTCCAGAATACACTTTTTTGTTTTCCCCCAGAGGGCTTTGATGTGAAAAAAAAAAAAGTAATCCACAGAGCGCTGCAGTACGGCTGGACCACTTCTGTCAAAGAACATTTGTTGTCAAACTGTCTCAACATAAACATAGCATTCCAGTTTAGTGGCAACAAGTCCTTTTGTGACCTACCCACCTGAACGACCAGGCAAACAGTTTTGACAGCTACAAAGCAAACACCATTAAACAAACGCTGTGAGAAGTACCTGAGGTGCTGAGAGACAAGGCTATGCTGACTGACTGGGAGTTCTGTCCTCTGGGCTAAACTTTCGGGCAAACCCCGACAACAGGTGCAGGCCAAACGCTAGTGGCTTTTTCTTTTTTTTTTTGTTCAACAATTACACAATTGCACTGCGTATTTTCAAATTTTTTGCATTCATTAATTTGTATTCATGTAACAAAGATTGTCATTCTACTAATTTGTTGTTCGTATGTGTCTCTCTGAATCGCACATTCTCCAGTCACTCATGATGTTTCTGTGCCACTTGCAAAAACCAGACAACACCCACTAGGGTCACTGTGTGCGGAAAGTGCACAAAGCACCCATAAAAACGTACCGTATTGGTCCAAACAAACCCTTTGAACCCATTCTTTTAGTATTTTTGTCTAGACGGGACTCAAGCTGTAAACCCATCCCACAGGAATACTTGCAACTTGCAACAACAAAAAATAAGATCACTTGCTGAACTCAAAATGAAAATAAATACATAAATAAATGAAATGAAAACAAAGATGTGGGATGCAAAGACACAGTGGATCAAATTAACAAGCTTTTCAGCTGCCTATAAAACTCCTGCCAAATACTAACCCCCCCCCCCCCCCCCCCCCGGACACATTAAAACTTTGGCATCAAAATACTGAAACACTCGGCTGAAAATCATTACAGTAGGGGAATAATCTAATGTATAATGTATCGTACAGAGCAGCTTTACGATGATAGATTCTATTTTTATTTTTTTTGATCAGTGCCCATGTGCAGCAGTTATAACTGATCTGTCACAATAAAGACCTACAGCACACACAGAGCTCTCCAAACCCTATCCATCTGCAAACACTGTTACCCTGCCTTGCTTGCAGGAAGAATATGTTACTCTGACTGAGCCGTGGCTTGCAGATGTGAGGTTTGGGAGGGGATTTTCCATTCCGTGGCTGCCCCATCAGATCAGAAACAGTTGTCCAATCTGCTGCCAAATTAAGCTGAGGGGTTAGTGCAGGGATTTCAGAGCTGCAGGAGATTAGGTCCGACTTCAGTTCCAACAATGATATTAAGGGCGACCTTTAAATCCTGAGAAAGAGCCTTAGAGGAGTGCCGGTGTCAGCCCCCCGGCACTAAAAGAGAACTGACACCGAAACCATTTCAGCCTAAGGGACAGTGGAGACACCGCTCCTTCCAAATGAACCTCCGCTGGCATCTCCATACCAACAGGGAGTATTTGATTTCCTTTTGCGGCAAAGCGATAGTGTACAGAAAGAACCCAGAGAGGCTGCTGGGACTGTTGACAGACTGCATTCCGGGAACAGATATTTGTTACAGCCCCATTCCTGTTCTTAATCATTTGTTTCCCAAGGTCACGGGTTCCAGTTTTGATAAGTAACGCCAGAGGCGTTGCCAAAAAAGCTCAAACTTCTAAAGCTAAAAGCACATTTTATATTAACAAACTTTTTTTTAAGCTTTTCCTGGTCCAGTGTCCACTACACCACAGGCACAGATCATTCAAGATAAATGCCTGTCATTGAGTTTGTGATAAATCATTTAAATAACACACACACACACACACACCTCTGTTTCTGACACCAGCTATATTAGTCTGTCAATCTGTTTGTGTGACAGACAGATGCTTGCACATGTATGTAATTGTTAAAGTAGTTTGCTGATCCAATTCAATAACTAAAGTAAAATCATTAATAGAGAGATAATCAATCACAGAAATGTACACCTAGATCAAATCCGGTAAGAGTCAACCATTAAAACGTGTTGTTTTGAAGTCTACCAGGGAAACCCATATATGATTTTAGAACAGATAATCTTTCCAAAATCCAGCAAGATAACCTTGTACATATAAGTACACATAAACAATAAACCAAAACAAACAGAAAACACTGGAATCATCAATCATCGCACCAAAAACAGTGCAACAGTCACACGGATCCTAAATACTGTATTTCCTTGGCTCCTGTCAAAGAAATGGCTTTCTAAAGTATTGCTGGTAAAAAGATTATACACAAGAATAATCTTAACCCCTGGGACAGTACATCTGGCAATGTGTAAAATATGACATCAAATTGAGGCCTTTCAGGATATGGTGGTTCCAATGAGGTTTATAAATTGCTTTTCTGTCTCTTAGTAGAATAATTTTTTTTTTTTTTTTTTTTTTTTTTTAATGAACAGTATTATGTTTTTTCTGGATTGAATGCAAAAAGGTTTTACACAAAAGGTCTGTTTTACACAAAACACATTATTCACTTTGGACTGTGCATATGACATTCCCTTTAGTCAAATTTCAAAGTCCAGAGGAATTTGGTTGCTCATTCCCCAACTAAAAACCCCATTTTCAAAATCTTAGAGCATGCCTCCCATTAAACCTTAGATAAAACTAAGATTTAAAAGTAACTGCTTTGCTCATGTGACGCCATCCTTTGTATAATATGTTGCCAGGAATGCTTATAAGTTGCTAAGGTTACCTATGAACAGGGGTAGTAAATCATTAGTTATGACATTAGCTTATCTAAACAATGCCTCCAAGAGTTTGCTTGTGCCCATATTGCACAATGCACAATCTGAGATTTGTTTCCACGTCTAAAAGAAATTACCGTACAGCATATAACACGGTATTAGATCTGTCCTCATTTCAGATTTTCTGTTTAATTCACGCTCTGTATAACGCTGTTAAAACTGATGCAGTCTATGCAAATGATAAGTAAAGCATGCCATGAACCGGATGAGACAGATAGCTCAGGTACTGATGAGCTTCGAGATCACACGATTCAACAGACTATAATCCATACTGGCAGGTAAACTAGAGAGTCAGCAACCCCAAGCATTCGAACGTTACATTTAGGTTAACGTTGCTTATTTTCTATTTTTAAAAACGCCTCTATTTATTAATTTATTTTTTAAGATGGGTTGTCATGTAACATGATTAAAAGTTTTACATGATTATGGCCAAAAGATGTCTTATTCATGTAAACTGGAATCAGTCCAAGTAATTAATTATTCCTGTTACACTCAAATAACCTTTTTTATATCAAAGAAACAGGCATTTGCGATTTGTATACGAGTTGCAATTATTTATTTGTAGCTAATTTTGGAAACTTAATTCCCCCCATTTTCTGCCATCTGTAACAGGAACCGACATGTTTAGCTCATATTTCTGTAAAAGCAACCAGGATGTGGAATTTTATGGACTTTTATAATGCTAACTAATAAATCCACCAAGAATTTGACAGGCATTTATTCAGAATGCCCTCCTTACACGAACCAAGAAACAGATACAAAAACCCAATGTTTTTATAAAATAGCTGAGTTATCAGATAGTTGCAGTTTGCAGCCTGCCTAAAGGAACCCACTGAAACTGTTTATTGCATTCAGTACATTTGTAAAGGATTGTAAGCACGGCACTCACTGGCCTAAGTAAGGCTGGAGTCCCGCTGCTGTTTGATCAATCACTTAGTATGCTGTTTCGTGACCCCCTCAGAGTACCTTCTGAAAATGCATACATACATAAATGACACCTTTTGAATAACTCTTGATAAACGGCAGCTTTCCCATTGAGGGAAGTGTTATTGCACACCAGTGCAATTCAGAAGCTGGAATAGCGAATACGATCCCCAATAAACCTCGCTAACTTAGCCTCCTAAGACCTGTGAAGTCCCATTCTACATAAAGCGTGTGACAGCTCGGCAGTAATTTAAACCATTCCCTGTCTTTTTAATGCAAGGTATAACCTGAAAGGTAAGTCTTTGCATGAAAGCTCAGCAGAAGAAGTAGCGTAATAAAGCTTAAATGAATCATTATCTCCCTCTTATTCCCATCCTTGCGATTTTGAGGTCACTAGAATACATTTATTTAAACACTCTTCCTCCGCAAGTGTGGTTTCCAGGTCTAGAGGGAAATGACATCATGCTCCAGGTTACCATACAGGAAGTCCTCATGTTGGACCAGATTAACGCAGCATGTGGACTAATTAACGCTCTGGTTTCTTCTCGTGCTGCTTGAGCAGACAGCGATGCAGTGCCATCCCCTTCGTCACTTAGAGCTCCAGCACTGTGTTTTACTGCAGACCCTTCAGTATTAAAACCCATCAAGGCTTTTTTTTTTTTTTTTTTTTTTTAATTCCATTACCACCCCTGGTTTCAAATGTTGAAATTATTTTATTGCCTAAAAGCCCTGTTAATCCCATTATTACAGCAAACTCCAGGGTGAAATAAAATAGTGAAAAGCGCTCCAGGCCAGAGCGTGTGCGCAGAAGGTCCAAGACTCTTTCCATCCCGTCCTATACCTAAAATGCTCCAGTTTTTATTTTCCCCCACAAGTAAGGCAACACTGTACACACAGGGGTCTGCTGAAACACTCAATTCCACTGGGGAAACTACTGTTTGCAAGAAGACAAGATGTGGTTGGGGTTTTAAAATGATTATTACAACACAAAGTGCTTCCCCCATCAACACCCTACAGGGTGGGGAACTGCTAGCATCTGCAGTGACCTTTTGATGCAAGCCTCCTGTTTTTAGCTCTGTTGATTCAAGTAGATTTTAAGTTAACAAGCCTAGTCTGCTGGTGAGTTATGAAAGCTGCTGCCATTAAATACGTTTTCATCACAAAGCCTCTTTGTGCTGAAAGACGTGCACAAAAAGAATCATTTTAAATGTGGTGCTGCTAGTTCTCGGTGTGATTGTACCAGCCTAGTAATTTGTTAAGCAGTGTTTATAGCAGTGTAAAGCTCTCTGGAGCACAGCTGTGTGAAACGCCATTGTAGTGTATTGTATCCCACTTCAGGGCTTACTGATTCATTTGTTTTCTTCCCTAAACTGCAAGCATCCGGTTGAACTAATGTACTTGGTCATTTTAAATGCTTCAGTCACCCAGATACAGTACTGTGCCACTGTGCCAAATCACAGCTTGGTCTTGAATGTCCTCTGGGGATAGAATGTGTTCGCTGGACCGGAGACAGTCTGCTGTAATTGGGACTCAATTAGACCCGTTTGTACCAGCACTCTGGAAAGAGACTAGATCAAAGACCAGGCTCATTACTCTGAATCTAAGAAAATGATCATTACATTTGAACATGCTTCACAGGACGTGCTGCAGCCCTTCTCCCAGGGGAGAGGGACATTCTCAGCAGGATTTCAAAGAGGAGGTGACCCCTTTTAAATTACGGCTCTGTACTAATATAGTTATAATAAGTACAGTCTTTTGTAGGTTTTTATTTTTTTTCCTCTCATTTTTTAGGATTAATTTATAAGTAACACAAAAACATTTATTAACCCCCCCCTACCCCCACCCCCCCTTTCCCATCAGGAGATCGTCTGCCTCCAACTGCATCAACAAAAAAAAAAAAAAAGACGGTACCCTAATGTAAAATTAAGAAGATCTACCAATGTGCTGCATTCCCGTCAAAAATGCTAGAGTTGAAATCAGGGCCAGCTCTGAGGACAGTGACGAACCAAGGTTTAGTGCCGTGGAGTATTAAGCTGCCACCGTCATGCTTGCACTCTCGCTGCATGAAGACCATCCTTGGGGAGATGCCTTCAAACTAGTTTAAATGCTCGAGGTACAGAACAGGCTGACTGATACTCTTAGGGGAGCCCTGTCGTGACACAGCAGTAAACAAAAACTCAAGGGTGCCATACGGGAATGCCCCAGAGTATTACAGAAGAGAGTTACAAACTGAGGGTTCAGTAATCGTAAGCCATCATAATAAAAAACAAGTCAACAAACTATAAAAAAAAAAAAAAAGTGAGAGTCGGATTTGTTTTCTTTGGCGTCACAAAGGATTAAATCTTTAGAAGCAAAAATAACTGAAACGTAGTTATCAAGGAAAGCCGTCTCAATAGCAGGGTAATTCAACTGCTGCATGAAAGCTGAATGGATTAGCAGACCTGGCCTGGCTGCCGCTGTCACATTTTACACAGCTTACACAAATGAACCCGGGTGAGCTCTGCGTTATTCTCTTATCTTCTGAAGGAACGTCCACACTTTAATAAATGGAGAAAGCAGGTTTTGCAGGATTTCCACCCTTCATTCAATTCCACCGTGCTCCCGCTATGCTCCCTGCGATCTGAATGGATGAACGTTGAGGGGTTTTCTCCTTGCTGGAGGGAAGGGGGCAGGAGAGGGAGGCAAAGTCTCAACTTCTCCTTATCCTGTCTTATCTCCCTTAAGAGCTGCATTGCAAGTGTGAAATGCCAAAACATTTTTGCTGACTGGACCCTTGCTAAGACACCTGAGCTATGAAAGAGGTCAGTGTTAGATACAGATAAAAGGATAAAGAGGCAGGGAGAACAATGGCAGTGCAAAACTTATTTTTTCTTCTTCTGGCAAATAACTCTGGCATAATTTGAAGTACACATTTGAAGTACACAATTACAAGTAAAAATCAAACGTGTACATTAGACTCTGCTTGTCAGTCTCAATAAGCCCAAATTAAAACTGTTTTAAAAACACAGTAAAAATGCTTCTTAAATACCCAAAACAAAGACGTTCCAGAATAAAGTATACTGCATTGGGAGAGAAGAATGAAAGAGGAAATACTTGTGACTACAAGTGGATCTTGAAGCCCCCAGATCTCCTAATTGTTACACTTCACTTCATAAACATCCATCCCTCATCAAGCTGCCTCCTGTAACTAGCTGAATCACTACTAACAGGAATATAGGCTGACCTCAGAGTGTTGCACTGGAAAAAATTTTTAAGTGGGTGTGCTAAAAGCCATTGAACAAAACTGTAACCCCTGTATATGACAGAAGCCATGCATAGCCAAGGGGGTGCTACCGCACCCCCAGCACCCCTAGTTCCAGCGCCCTTAGTTGCCGGTGTACCATGAAGTACTACACTACATATTCATAAACACAGATTTACTAATATTTCACTGTGTCTCTGTTTGCAGACACTATAACAGCACCGGACGGAACCATAACTTGTGGCGCAACCACAGTCTGCCATCTGGTACGAACGCTAATAAAAATGGCTTTGAAATGTGCTGAAATGTGTGTAGGACTTCTGTTAAATAGTATACAAATGCACCAGCCTATCCCACAGCAAAGCAACTAGAATCAAAGCCTACTGTCCTGGTCTGCATTATAAAACAGCAAACCCTGTGACCCTTCCCTCCCTTTGACTGTTTCAGCAGTCTTTCCTGACACTGTTTGTGCCTAATGGGTTTTCTTTTTTTTTTTTTTCCCATGGAAGACCACAGTGAATCTCTTGCTTCTGAACAAGTGACACTGAATGCAATGAAAAGTATAGGGTGATGTATATATTCAATTACACTGTAAAAATGTAGGACTCAAGGAATATACGTCTAGACTTCCCAGTACTGTATCATGTCTTAAGAACTATATTCACATTTATATGCAAGTGTTTCAGCAGAATCCACAAATTAGCATGCGTCATCACTTTCCCACCCCACCCCCGCCTGTTTGTTTAACTGCGTTAAGCATGCAAGAGGAATATTAATTCAGTTTCTGAAAAGTCGAATTGCCTGTTTTACAGAATCACAAAAATAAAACGTGTGTGGATGCAAAGACATGTGCTGAAACACGTAGGAGCACAGGCACATGCAGAATTCTTGAGTTGTCAACATGTGTACTTCGCTGCACATTGTAACAATCTTATACAAGCTGTGGCAGCTACTGCACTTAGTTTCTTTGGCTTAGCAACTTGTACTATATTGGAAGTCTCATTTTATTATGTGGTCAAGTCCATATAATCTGCCACAAAAACAGTATGGGTAGGTTGTTTTTTTTATCAAACTGGGATGGGATGATACCAAGTTTTTTTTTTTTTTTTTTTTTTTCCTTAGCTGTCATTTAGGGTAGCAATGTGGGCGGCACTATCTAACATGCCAAGCCTCAAGATACACTCCCAATGAAATCATGTATTCATTTCAATGGATTTTAAACCCTTGCATCTGGGCTCTCTGCTGAATCACTGCCACATCATTATTCTTATGCGAAAGCTGTCTCCAAGTGTCTCCATGTGGCTGAACTCAATTACTTCCAGTACATTCTATACTTTATGTAGGGGTGCATTCGAATCTCTTTATAGTAGAAGTGCCTATCCGATACTTAGGTACGCATGACGCACTATAGTCCTCTTCCCTTCTATTTTCATTTATTTTTTGCTACAAAAGCTGTACTGTCCCTTTAACTTGGCTGCTGTTTTTAATTTACTGTAAACATGCATATTCCCATAAATACAGCACAGCCTTCTTCTCGCCACAACATCCTCTTCTGAGAAAATCTGGCAACTACAAGCTCCTTTAACAGTGACTCCATTCATGAAACTGTCACTTCGGGATCACCATTTACAAGACAGACGAGACGAACACTGTAATCTTCTAGGCCCATTGCAAACAGCAGTGTCGCATCAACTTTTCATTTCTGATCAGTAATCAATTCTTAAACGGGCAGAACAACAATATGCCTTTATCCATGGGGCACACTTACATGTGTTGCAGTGATTATACATATACACAAGAGCTACTGCAGAACTACACTTCATCATTAAAGAATATTTGCAATTGGAGGAGCATCCCAGTTAACAGCAGCACCCCCTTCCCATTCTCACGAATCACAGGGAGAACATGGATCAATTTACCATTTCAAGCGGCTGCATTTGGGTCATCGTCGCCATCCATTCATTTTATAGGGATTCAGAGCAATATAACCTTTTGTGCTTGCCAGACAAAATGGTAAACATAATTGCTAGCTAGCTGCATGCAACTTTTTGGAAAATATGAGCTGGGATACAAGAAATGAAAGTAGGTCAGATATGTTCATGCATACTGCTGTTAATGGTCTAGTTGAAAGTACATAGACCATTAAAACTCAAGCTGATGCCACAGAATCTGATTCCACAGTCAACAGAAGAATAGCTAGACTCGTATTTATGTGTGGAACAGCCACAATTGTTTCCATCTTTGGCTCGTGATTCATGAAGCCTCATTTTTAATTTACTGATCTGTTGTTTTTTTTTATTATCGTTATGGCAAGCTTTCTCGCTCACTGTAGTCGGGAGTTGCAAGCTAAAAACTTAAATGTCCTCAAAAAGCATCAACAATCCCAGCAGACATGACAGTGCCGGTATCTCTTGCTGTTGGCCAGGGATGGGGGGGCGGTGGACACAGCGTGCTCTCCAACCTGATGACCGAAGACGAAAAAAATAACCTGACAGATCTCATTCCTCCTTCGCAGTGGCAGCGTATGAGAAACAGGTCTGAATGTTGTGGCTTGAACTGCTGTGCTTCAAAGCCTGGGTTACATGGTCTAGATTGAAATCAGATGTTTTTGTTACATTCTGACTGGATCTTCAACTCCCACGTGCCTCATAAGCCGCTGTGGAGGGGACGGAGGGAGGCCCAGCAGTGCACTCCCTCTCTCCAGACAGAGCAGTGCAATGACTGCACTTCCCACATACCTCAGATGGCTGGCACAGGAAATTATGTGAAATTATGGGGAGGGGGGGGCTTCAGTTGTCGATGATGAATGACAGAATTGTGTGGTTGCATTATGCCTAAGATTAGAGTCAGCTGTCTGAAGATCTCCACACTACACAGTATCTCCACTTAGGTTTGCATTCCTGAGACTGCCTTGTATGCCGGCCAATTAAAGTGATATGGCTTTCAAGGACGTGACAGAGCCAGACATCTCACTTGACCCAAAAAACAATGGTCGACTGCAACCAGGGTGTGCAATGAGCTGTTTGAATACGTTCCACAAACACATGTTTGTGGATAAACATATTGCATGCCTTGTTAGAATTCCCACTGCTATTAATTATTTATGATCTTAAAGGGCTGGTAAGTTGTTAACAGGAATCTGAAGCAATTGATTGAGGTAAAAGGTTTTGGTTTAAAGGAGTTTAAAGGGAGGAGGCACTTTAAGGTACAGTTTTGAAAGGGTGTCTTTAAAGTTTTAAAATAGCCTTGAAAAAAAAAAAAAATCTAATGGAAACTACTTAGGGCTTTGACCTGTGTGCTCACAGTGATAAAAAGCATCTGCAAATATGTCCTGTTATAGAGGGCAGCCAGACTGCCAACAAAAGCAAGAGGAGTGCTGGGTGTCGCCGCGGCCCAGCGACCCAGCCTCAGCATCTGGCTTGCCGACATTGTTCAGGGCTTTCGGCTGGCCTCTCCGGGTCACAGTTGCACCTCCGATGTTATGCTGTGCTCAGCCAATGAAACATTAGAGCCCATTGTAATTCAAATGCAGTGCGGTAGGAAAGAATAGCGTGTGTGGTCCAAAGGAACTATTACACTGCTTCTTAGCTACTCTTTTTAGTTATTAACTGCACAGGCAATATGTTGCTGGCATGATTTAGCAAACAAACTCACTAAATGAGAGTCTGTTATAATAATGCAAGTGGGTCCCTGTGTACGTGTTTCTTATGAAAGACTGAACAAGCAGCAGTAAAATTAGATTTTCTTTCAGCACTGCAGCTATTTAAAACAGTGCTTGTACATGGAATACTTAATGCTAAGTGATATCAGGTGTGTGGTGAGCTCACAGAAATATACATTAGGAGTAAGTAATATCTGTGCTGAACAATGCACAATCTGATAAGCATTTTATTGTAATGGACCTCAATTCCCTGGACTGGATTAAGATTGAATTAATCTTTACTGATATACTGTTACGCAACATTGTATTTATACAGTAGGAGGAACAAAGCCAGTTGGTTAGATTAACAATTTAGATTCATTCTTTGGCATTGTATGCATCTTTTAAAAATATGTTTCTATTATTTTGCAGTCATTTCTGGAGTCAAGCTTTCAAAAAAAAAAAAAAAAAAAAAAATACATTTGCAAAGCAGCCAAGAAAAAACTGAACATTTTATTATGCAAATCCCTGTAATTTGAGCTTGACTGTCGGTCAGTGTAATCTTCTTAAAACCTACACTAACAAAACACTAAAACTTCTTAAAACAATCTTTATACTGTATTTTAATTTTCAGTGCTAGCTTGCACAATGCATGCACATTTAAAATGAAAACTTTTTTGTGTTGCTGCTATTCCATTATGGTGCGTTGGCGAGCTATCAATTCAAGGTCTATTGATGTATCAAGCTTATTAGTTCTTGAGCTGTGAGCCCTTTATTTTATTTTGTCTGTTATGCTGACAGGCAAGCAGTCTTCCAGATCATAATTAGGTTGCTGGAAAAGAAAGATAGATGGGTAGATGTTTTGTTAGGAATAATGTCAGGACAAATGCCACAGCATGACCAGGCAGATTTATAGAGATGGATTACTAAGATTAGAATATAATAATAATAGCAGCATCTAATTAGTCCTTGATTAATCAGCTTTAACAACAATCTCTTGTGAGCGTGATTCTGTAAGCATGTTCAATGATGAATCTCTGACCTGGAAACCATGCAACTCCCGCATCCCACTCCCAAACTTCCCAGCTCAATAAACAGTTGCCTCGGAAAGAAAGAAATCAACTGGATTCCATCACCATGACTGACAGCTGTCAACAGGCACCATCATTATCACCGGCAGCTTTACAGGAAATCAACAGGCAAAACTCCAAGAGCAGATACGTGACTCACAGAGCTGTCCGAGACAGCCGTAAGTAAAAAGAGGTTTGCATCGGACACGCCAATGTATTACACTAACTAACAAAACAGCCGCTGCTTTAAAATATAGGGCAGCAGAACCAGTATAAAATGATGCATTCCAGTGAGACAAACTTCCTGAACATCAAATGCAGCTTCTGGTTTGTATTTGCTTTCTCGTGGTAGTCTCGCAATAAACAGTGCAGTGGCTAGTATTTAGACTGGAAAGTGATCAGTTCAGTCTCCAGTCGAGGTTCACTGATCCTTGGAGCCACTCTGAGATAAGCCCACAGTGGGGGAGGGACAGGTGTTTTCAGTGCAGGTATATGCTTTTTTTTTTTTTTTTTTTTTTTTATAATGGAGTACCACAACAGTTTGCCATAGAATTCTGTGGAGCAACTTTGTAGGGCGGCACAGTATCAGACTGTAGTCTCTTAAGCTAGTTGTTATATTTTCCCATTTGTAATGCTAGGAGCTGCGCTGACAGTTAATGCACTCCTCAGTGGGACGCCTATAATTTCTGATCACGTTTTGTAGACCTACTTGCGGCTGCACTCAGAGTGCTGCATGTGGGAGTTTGAAGAAACATATACTATGAGCCACCTACTCTACATCCTGATAATAGTCAGATCCAACGAGCAGCCTTGTGGCAACTCGTTTCATTTGAACTTAATCGAAACAGTGCCTTAATACAAGAAAACAATATCCTGTGCAAACATCACAGCCTAAACCTGACCCCCCAACATTAGCCTTCAACAATATCAAGTGACGGCACATTTATCATCACATTTTTATAATGCCCAAAATGAAACAATGCATGCTGATTTATGCAAACCCAAATACTTAAAATCCAAACTGGCATGAAAAAATGTGATCAGCTTATTAATGATTTAGACTGTACTAAACACTGACATTTGAAGGAAAAAAAATAAATAAAAAAAACACCTCTAGCCAACAGCCCCAGAAAAGGATAGACAAAAGCAGCTTCATTTAATTATTCTTTGCATGAAAGCCATACTACAGCAGATGCAAAGCAGTGGAGCCCTCACACTTAAGTCCTCAAAGAGTTCAGTGCCCTGAAAAGCCCTTTTAAAACCAGATAGGTCTTTAGGTCTGCTGTAACAAAGCAGTGGGCTAATGTTCTAAATGAACGAACCTGGCTTTGATTTCCAGAATACCTGAATTAGCAGAGTGATTTGCAACTCAAATGGAGGCACACAGCTAATCAGTCCCGAGGGATCTGAGACTCTCGTTCGTTCTCATTAATTTGGTGGCACATTAGCAGACCTTTTCCCCGAAAAATTCAATGGGCATATCATACCTTCTGCGATTAATCTGCACATGCTGCAATTACGGGACCTCTGTTGTGGAAAGGACTGGGCTGATCGCTTATGAAAGCAGCATTCTGAGAACAAGCACTTGCTGTTCCGGACAACTGCTGCAGAAGCATCTGCATTTTGGACGGTTCAAGTAGTGTGGAAAACGATCCCATCAATAGAGATAAATATTTCAGTGTCCCATAAGAAACAGGCAAAGGCCGCACTCCAGACAGTGTAACAAAAAAGCTCTGGAGACAGGAAAATCATATTATGCTGTATTAAAGCTGGTGGACGTGGTTAAAAGGGTAGACATTACCTCTGGCCCCCAGCTTTATATTCTTGAAAACAATTGGCTGTATGCAGGTGACACAGACAATGGAGAGGACTCAGTGATGTGCAACATAACAAATGGAGCCTGCTTGACTTGTGCTGACCTCTCTGCTTGTACGTTATGGTATAATTGCAGCTGACCGACCCTGACAGAAACGATTTCTCAAAGAAAGAAGCAGCAGTCTTTAAAGCAATGATTCCCTTTCTGGGAGCGGAGCAGTGGGGTTAGGGTTAGGAGCAGTACGCACTGAGGGACTTCTGCACTGAGGGACACATGCTGTAAGCTATGCACACCTGCTCTCATTTAAAGCAAGATGCCCAAAACATAAGGTATTCTGCACAACAGATTCCATTAATTCAACATTTCATCCATGAAATAACGGAGCGTGGCAGCCACTGTATCCACTGCTGTTTGAATGCCAAACCTCTAGTTCACATTCAGTCTGTCCTAATTTATAATTATCAGCTGATTTTAGAGAGAATATACTTGAACATATCCTTATATTTAAATATATCCTATGCATGATTTCCTCTGGATATCCAACACGGGGTGCTCTGCACACCACAGCCTTTAGGGGAACTATAATAATGAAATTGTATTAAATTAAAATTTAATGTATTTTAGTTCTATTATGAAATTCTTATAAAGGCTTATCAGAAACTGGAACAGGTGTTGTCATTAGTTTAGCAGTGGGTGAGCCTGCCTCAGGCACCAACACTAGCCTCCAGAGTGAATAAACAAACAAACAACTTACAGGTGATGTAATAGTTTCTATTCCTCTGGAACTCCAGGCCCATATAGTTGGGGCTGAACTCCTGGAACTTGATGGTGAATTTGATGTCTTGCTCGGGTTTGTTGCACGTAACCAGCACATTGGGGTCCATGACTGTGCTGCAGGACTCTGCCTGCTCCTTCTTCACCAGGTACAGCTTGTAAAACTCATACGGCCGTCCCGCATCAGCCTTCGGGCAGATAATGTCTAGCTTGTCCCCGATCTCAGGGTAAATTACCAGGCCCTTTCCAGGCTGGAACCTGCAAGATACAAAGAGGGGTGAAGGTTTAGTTTGACGCTTGCTACAGGAACAGGAACAGTATTTTATATAAAAACAAAATAACAAATACAAAATATCCTTCTGTCTATTGGACTAGTCACATGCAACCTGCTGTTTCTTACTCATCACTCCTGTACACTACCAGACATCTTCTCTTACCCTGAAAACCAGTCTATCACTCATGATGCTGTAATGTAGCTGGGGTTCTGCGTAAAACACAAAGGCTGTTCAGCATTTTGAACCTCATATATTAAAGTATGAACAAAGAATATCTAAAAAATGTATTGTGGTTAGTTATGAGGCCTCCCGCTGCCTAGGAAATTGCACATTTCAGAAGACTGTCCGATACCAGCAAGGAGCCATTACCATTCCCTCCACATAACTTGCTGAGTATGCATAACTTACTAAACCCTTAATTGCTTCAAATTTAACTTAAATGCACAGCCTTCTCTTTGGAGTATCTGGTTCCAAGATGTAACTCGATACACGCCTACCAGCATAAACCGACACAGGATACTGGTGTTTTGATAGTCAAACTTTGATTGATGAACGAAATTAAGAAAGACAGTTTATCCAACGACTTAAACTAGGGATTAATTTGCGGTTTACCAAGAATGGGGCCCTTGAAGTTCACTTCAAGAGATAGAATCTTCCATTATGAAATAAACATAGAAGTGGGCAATGGCATTAGGGCGGCAATAAAACGTCTTGCCGCCAGTACAGACTCTTTAGTTCTTTGCAAATGTACCTCATTTTTCTTACCGGTGACATTTGCAAACAAATGTGCCAATTAAGGCACTTTTTTTGTAAATGAAACTAAATGAATGTTATTTTTCTTCCTCGAGTTTACGGCAGACTCTTTTCTTTTACAAATGTTTTTGCTTCTGACATTTCCAGGTTAGGAGAGCTCAGACTCCTTGGATAAACAGTTATGTTACCAGCCTGATTGATTTTTTTTTTTTATCACATTGACGACCATTCATTATACAGCATGAATAACATTTTAGTTTGACATGGAAAAACAAAAAGTCTTGTGGGATCAGATCCATTTCATGCGAACCCTGCTTTCTTCCGTATTACCCTTAATTGCTGTGTTTTCAGGAGATAAAGATGATAGAGAGACTACCCTACAAGGCAGGTGGGAACCCATGCCTCATCTTTAAAATAGTTTTGGTGCATTTCTCTCAAATTCACAATAGCCTGCTCTAGTGTGTTTTAATTAAGGATTTAATAAAGCTGTTTACCATTTGTACTTTATAAGTCTAGTTTTTGCAGGATAATACTTTGGCATTGTCTGAGTTCAGGTGATTCAAACTATCTCTGCATAATAACAATGTTTCTCAAGACTATCAGAACCGTATGGCAGTGCCCTATGTAAAGTTGGCAGTTCATATTGTTATCCAGATCTACATTCAGTATCTTACACGACAAATGTACTACAGCTAAACAAATTCAAACGATTAAAAAACGAAGCAGTCTGTCTCATAACATCTTCTTTATAAACAATAAACATCTAGTAAACAGAAGCATCTCTAATCATGGTGCGTTAGCAAGCTTACGTGACCTGTGCCTCCAGGGATGTGGCTATTCTATACAAGACCCCGAAACGACTCGCATTTAAAAGGCTTCCCTCTTAAATGCCATTAATCACATGTGACTCCCGGTTACTGCTGTCAGGTCTGTCAAAGCAAGGCTTCATTTAAACAAAATCCTTCAATGTAAAAAGAAAAAAAAACAGAATACATTTAAAAGGAGGATTTCAAATCTGTTTCCTATTTTCAGAAGTGTCAGCCATAAAATTTACGAGGCCCCAGTGAGGTACTTATTTGATGCTCCATCCTTGTGTCGTTCTGTCTGCTACAGAATCAAGGAAACCACCTGACTGTAACTTTCCTCAGTGACTGATTCTCACGATCCTGTCCAGTGAGTTTAACATTACCAGTTGACATCTTCACCTCCACTTAAATAATCCAAACTCTAAACTAATATTGTGGTAACACCATCAGCAGCAAAGTCGACAACATGCCACAACTTTACCAAAATCTCTAGCGCGTGTATCACTAAAGAAAATAACTTTATTAGCCCTAATTCACACAACTATTGCTGACAGGCAACAGTTTCTCACATCTAAAACAAAATGAGACTGCTACTGGATAGCAATAAATACCTTTTAATGCGTTCAGTATTGCCAAATGGATTTTTTACAGTCTGGCTCCCGCTGACTTCGGGGGCGTACCGGCCTCAGAAAAAAAGCCACATCAGTGAGTGCCTGCAACAACTCCTGTGCTGCAGACTGGCCCACAAAATCTTTGGAGCCACACTTCAAGCTAAAGAAACTGATCCAGCGTTTGCCCTTATCCGTGATTACATCTTTGTAGGCTTGAGACCAAAGTTTTTCATTTGATCTTCTGCTAGGCGGTCTAACTTCACTAGAAACCTTGAAGTTTAATAAACAGCTTTCCCTTAAAAGGTTAGCAATGAAAGCAGCTGCGATCCCTGGTTGTATATTTTATCCTGCACAGCGGAAACCAAACAAGTGTAAAGATGTGTTAATGCAATCTCCTCAGTACAATGAGAAAAACTTGGTCAAGACTTCTTCATAATCCCTCTTCCCACAAAACCGGCCACTGCTGCACATTCAATTGGATCTCCCTAAAGCAGAGTTTTCCTGCAAAACAGCACCAACAACCAAAACTCAGAACTTGCTGTCGTCTGCATTTCTGACTGTCAAGTGAGTATTTTATTCTGGCAGGTGGCTTCACTACAAAAAACACCTGTATATATACCTGGACTATTTCAAACTGTCGACATTCAAAGACAGCAGTTTAAAAAGGGGATTATTGTAAATAACATGCCATTTAACTAGACTGAGGTTATTATAATCCATATTAAAATATCCTGCCATAGTCAAGCGAATCATTTTTGATCCTAACATTTCCAAACTGTGCAGACTGGTGTGCCTGTCTGACATGAACCTTTAAACAGCTTCTCGAACACTCCATCAGAGATACTAACAGGGCTTAACCAGTTCACCCAGTGTAAAGACGGACTCCTCTGTGTATATCTGGATAAAGTCTGGAGGCTTTGTTTTCCTCCTATAAGGTGACAGCTTCTTCCCTTCAGTTCATGCTTATTTACAACTCCTGGTAACGTCTAAAACAATAACGAACACCAAAGGGCTTTGAGTCAACATGCACCAGTTCAGTGTCTGTTTTGTGCAGAATTTTAAAGTTAAATGTATGCATGTTACCAGACTATCAAACATCCCAACCAGTTCCTAACTATTTTTGTTTTAGAAACTTTAGCTTCCCCAGGCAGGTTCATAGGAGTGTATGCTGATAATGTATCACCCTGAAAAAAAAAAAAAAAAACACATCTTAACCATATTTTACTTCACTTAATAATGGCTTTCTGTGATAATCTTTCGAATGCAGGTATACTCGCTCTCTCTCGATCGAGGGGGGAGACAGACACACAGTGCTAGTGAAACGAAAACTCCAGGCCCAGGATTAATCTCTTCCCTGTCCCGCCATGGAGAACACAGAGCCCTCTGTTTGTCTCCCCAAACCTGTTTGCACTGCAAAGCCCTGATCCTAGGGTTTCTTAGCAGGGATATCGAGTGACAGCATTGAGTTTGCTTCTTGTTTCGTGAGGTGTTTCTGATGGGAAAGGTGAGGAGGGGAGAGCCAGTCCTGAAAACCAATTCCTCAAAGTTGTGCAAATACTACGGCTGTGTTGTCAAACACTCTGGAACCACAAGTTCACCACATAACATAACACTGCCATAGGTTTATATTGTTAAACTGCGGCAATACTGCATTTCAGGCTTGCAAATAAAAAAATTAAAAAATCTGCTTTCCTACAATACAAAATAATTCTATTCATAAAACATAATGCATCTCCTTGCAGGCAGGTGCAACTCAAAAGGTAAAACGAGCCAGCTTCCTTCAGCTGGAACAGAGCCTGCTAGTCATTTTTGCATGCATTATGAAACTGAGATCAGCCCAAAACTGTTTGAAAGGTTTAACATCTTGCTGAATGCTGACGCCACAAGCCCTTCCCAACCACTGTACACAGTTTACATCCGGGTCAGGGCCCCCGATAACCTTCCAGAAGGAGTTTTAAACAAACACTGATATGAAATGAAGCTGGAGCTGAAGACTGACCACACCTCCCATTGCTCAGTCTGTGTGCTGGATAGCACAGTCAGTACATCCTTGTTTATGCTCACTGGCTCCCTCTAGTGTAATCATGGAAGACTTGTACTTCATGTTGGAATGTATGTGGTTTTGGGACTTAGAGGGGGGGGGGGGGGGGGGGGGGGGGGGGGACTCATTTATCAGCTCTTTTTAATTCATGTTTTATGAGGCCTCATTATTTTGTAGAAAAGAAAATCAGTATTTAATGCCAAGCTAATGTAACAGACATATCTTTGTGTGAGCAATTATTCAGTGCAGGCAATTCCTTATGTAGCAGTGAGTAAAAAAAAAAAAATGCAGACAACCTTACTGCAGCTTGTCCCTCGTTTTTATAAAATACTAAATATTATGAAACTACCAAAACAAGCAAATTACCAAGGCAAGTGGAAGTTATTCTGTTTAGGTTAAGAAGAGAATTCACAGCCTAATTTTACCAGCACAGATAGATAACTCAATTAGGCAGCGTGTTGATGAATATCAATAGAAATGTTTTGTGTGTGTGTGTGTGTGTGTGTGTGTGTGTGTGTGTGTGTGTGACAGCTTTACACGATATCCAGTATTTTATTGTATGTATATTTTTTTTTATAAAAGAAAACCCGCTGAAACGGCAGGGTATTTGAGTTTTGGAAAGTGATGCATATTAATGAGACTAATTATCATATTCAAATGTCATGTTCTTCTGTAGAGCTCTAATTCAGTCATCTAACACAAACTTTCATGTCTTTCATTGGCACTTTTTAGTCAGCGGATGAACGGGATTATTGCAGCTCTGTGTGCTTCCAGTAGAGTTTTAATTGATGTTATCCTCATCCATGTACTTTACTTATAAACCTGCTGTTTACTTAGAACCGGCTCAATTGAATACCACTGGAAGGCATGTAAATTAAAATAAATAAATAAATAAATAAATAAAAACAAGCTGTGGAAATCACCTGAAGAAGAAAAAAATTAAACAAAAACAACAAGCAAACTTCTTGAAATAACACACAGAACAGCATGCTATGTTGTTTCCCCCAAGAATCTCAGAGGTAAACTGCTGGATCACTTTCCACTGATTTTAAAAAGCATTTTCATTATAAATTCACAAAATCACCATAAAATCTAATAAGGAGGAGAGGTGGCATAGACAAGAGTTTCTGCAAAAGATATTCTAGTGCTGGTCTCAAAGTAAATTCCTCATAAATATATATGACAGTTAAAGGAAGACAAATGGATAACAACTGCAATGATCAAATGATCACATATGAATGTATTTCCTAAACAGACATCCACTGTTCTTGGAAAACCACCAGCTACAAAGATGGGTGGATTTCGGCTCTTAAGAGAAAGGCATGTATATTTCAGAGCCTTTCTTTTAAGAAAATAAATATGCGACTCAATCGCACGGCCTTGGTCTTGAACTATAAACAAGACCACCCTCCAAAACTGTTGACATGCCCCCATGCAGTTTAGATTATGATGGGGGGGGGGTCGGGTCCCACACTTCCCTCTACAATCAGAATATAGCCCTTTAAGTCACTGGGGAGCCCGTGGTCAGGGATGCAGAACTGTTCCGGTAGGGATCACCAGCACAGATGAAGCAGGTTACAATAAGGGCACAGTCTCTTCTCTAAAGTCATAATTCATTTACAAGGGTTTAGAATGACGTACAAAGAATAACACAGTGTTACAGGACATTCATGTATTACAGCTCATTAAGATTCTTCTTGGTTTAAAAAAAATACCACCTGTTTATTTTATATATAAAAGTAAAAAATGTAACTATTTGATTTAGTTTCAAATCACACATTCATAACTGCACAGTTTTAACTTTACCATGATAGCATTGCCAAACAGGACATTTTGTATAATAAAAGCACTGCACCATGTCTGTACCATGCATACAAGTGAATAATCTCAGTGGTCTTGGCAGATACTTCAGCCTGGGTGGCATATGGTGATTGTAACCTTCAACCTGAGCCTCGTCTCCTTAAAGTTCAATAATCTGCAGTCATTACAAGCAAGGGGAATCACAACACTTTGGGTTAATGATTTTCACATTAGGCCAACTGGAACAAAAACAGGGCTTGTTCTTTAAACTGATGAGGTGATCACTAAGCTTTAATAAATGCAAGATAATAACGTATTACTGCCCACCAATCTGACAACGGGACACTGAAATAAATACAAACAAATAAAACATATACTACATTATAATATGGTACATAATAGTGACAATAATGTGTCAGAAATGTTAAGTTATAAAAGGATTACATACTAGCATTATTTATTTAAGCATTAAATAGCATTTAAAATGGTGTGAAATAAGCGTTGATGTTTTTTTTTTGTTTGTTTGTTTTTTTAACATATTCCAAATTGTTTAATTCTAAAGTGTAGGCATTTTGACACATTCATTTTTCTTCTCCTCAATGATCACTGAAGCATGCGGCATTAGTAAGCAGTGTGCATAATTAGTAGAAGATTTTTTTTTTTTTTTTTTTTTTTTTTTTTACTTTTGTTCTGAATGCTGAACTCCTGCTGAACTAACACTGTGTTAGTACAAGTGTGAAGATATAATCTAATAAAATGCAAATGCAAAAAACTTTCCCACTGTGAGGAAAAGGTCTTTAATTAAATTATGTAAAATTTGCCAGGTGCTAGAACTGGACTGAAGCAATATGGGCTAAAGGCCTCTCCTTCTGAGCAAGCCCACCTCAATTGTCTGGGGTTAAGGGGCCCCATTAATAAACTCTGAGAGATAAGAAGAAACTCTGGGTCTTTTGTTTCCCCCTCTTCACTTATTTAGGCCTCCAACACACTAAGTCTGGTTTTTCACTTTCAGGCCCATTCAGAAGACAAGGCTTCATTCGCTCTCCAATTGGATTTACAAGATGCACCAGTGAGGCATAAGCAGGTTGCCATGGAAACACTAGGCTTATTCTCCTGTTTTTTTTTTTTTTTAACCTGAGACAACAAAACAGATCTGAATGTACTGGGTTTAATTTTACCTAAAGGCTTCATTTTAACCCAAGGCCTACGCACCTGGAATATCTAGCCTTCTGGAAATAAATGTAAAAAAAAAAAAAAAAAAAAAACACATTTAATAAAGACTTTTAAAACTGCAGTGTAAACAAATAATAAATGTTAAACAATATTATAAAATAAATATAAATAATCTTTAAAAAGACATAACATTTAGATAGTGAGCAAACTTCAAGCACAGAAGTGAGCTTGTCAAAGACATAACAACAAGGGGCAAATATATATTTTTACTCATTTGTGTATTTTTTAGACGCACAGTGAATTTATTAGTCTGGTTTCCCAAGCCTTTTGTAAAGTGTTTTGCGATAATGAGTTTTTGGCTCCAAGCACTATGACAGATGTGAGCCGTACCAACACAAAGCAATAGGGAAGCAATTAGTGTTCATCCCCTTATAAATTAAAAAATAAAAAAATCTACCAGGCAGGCAACTGTATCTCTGTGACACAATCCAAAATGTGATACCCAAGCTGAACTTTCCTACTGGGAGAGTGCCACTGTGTTCCCAGTTGTCTCTGTGCTGTGCCACTGTGTTCCCAGTTGTCTCTGTGCTGTGCTAACAGCTGCAGTTAATTGTACAGTGGATCATGCTCTCAGTGTTTCAGTCCTGTAAGCTGATTCACCCCCAGTGTTCCCTGGTACACCGACACACTGCAGACTGCGGCTGACGAGGGAATTCGGGTTTGAAGTATTACTGTCGTATTAGTTTGATTCAATACCGCGTGTGCATGCATTAGCAGGGCTCCTCCTTTCACTTCATTCTTTGAATTAAACACTTTTCTTTAATTTTATCCATAGTACTGTTCAGCATCTGACAAAGAGAAAAAAAAAACTCAAAGCTGCATCAAGCTATTCCCCCCCTCCTCATTATTCCCTCTTAAACCAAAAAAAAAAAAAAAAAAACTGTTTAAACAAAACAGTCAACAATTAAGCTTGCAAGTGTACCAGTGAGTCATGTTAAAAAGCTACTGGCACAGTCTTGAAGACCAGGAATGTCTGATCAGTGAATCTAACAGTCTTTAGCCTGAGTAGGTGCCAGAGATGTTGATTTGAAAAGCCAATGCCTCGAGGAAGCAGCGAAGAACATGTTCAAAACCGCCAGGGTGTGTGAGCTGCAGTTCCGATTCAGTATCGGGTTGCTTTGACAAATAAGGAGAGCAGAGGAGCAGAGGCGCAGGCTGTCCTGCTGTTTACTCAAGCTAAGATGAAAAGCGTGTGACTGCCACACTACCAAGACCTGTGACTAGAAGAACACAACCATGTCTTTATCATCACGTTTACTTTGCAGCCTGTTTCAACACCAGAGCTGATAAACTCTGCTATACTAATACTGTGCATCCCTCAGTTCAACACCATCACACTGCAATACAGGAGACTGGGTTACTAATCTACACCCCCTCTTTTCCATTCTTCCTGAATTTGGATCAACCAGAATACAGGCAATTACAGACAGCATTTAATCATTATTCAGCCCAATGCAAATGCAGCTCATTCACTTAATTCTAACAATACACTTGTAGTTTTTTTTTTGAGGAATGTAAAAAGAAATGCTCACGAAAGACGTCCCCTCCCTATAGCATTCATAGAAACAATACAAGCATGTGATTTGGCATTGCCCCTGTACTAGGGGGAATGAGACAATAGAACTGCAGGGAGTTCTTGCAGGCTCAGCCAGCTTGGACCCCTCAACTGTCACCATTCATACCTCTCTCAATGAGCCCCATGCTGGTGATGAGGTAAGGAAATACTCAAATCTGTTTTGTAAGCCGAGGGACTACCCCTGTCTGCTACTACTGAATAAAAAATAAAAATAAAACATATGGTGCGAGCTGTAATAAATGTATTTTTGCGTTGAGAAAACAGCGTGAACAGGTCCTAACTCAATTATAATGAAGAACGTCTTTCCCACAGACAAGCTAATTTAGCCCCACTGGATTAATGTCTGTGGGCTGTGCTGGTTGGCGAGTGTTGGAATTTCTTTTCATTTTTGGTAATAATGAACTGGAAAAAAAATACTGTTTGAGTGTCCATGTTACGTGAACCCAAACTTTAATGAGTTAGTCACGTCAGTACCCAAAAACAAAGGGTGAAAAAAGAGAAGTGCGTATATTTGGCAGCATTGCAAGAATTACAAACCAATAACCAAAAACAGGTCAGCTGACACTGTTCTTGCAATTCTAATTTATACAAACAAGTTAGCAGAAGTCAGTCATTATGTTTAGTTTTCAACTGGATAAATGTAGACAACAATTTTATTTATTTATTTTTTTCCCCAGACAAACATTTAAATGAAAAATGTTTCCTTTTGATTTTCTTTTATACATATTTTTTAAATGTACAGCACAGGCATTCTGAGTCACAGTAATTTCTGTGCTGCTGTTGAGAAGCATAGAGACAACGTATAGAAGCCTCTAGATAACTTTCGACCCTGTGATATGCTGAACTACTAATCAAAAGGAAGAGTATCATGTAATGTAATAGTTTCCTGTACTAACCCATCTACCAAAGAAGATTAAAACAAACCACAAATGAATAAACATGTCAGTGAAATGCATCCTGCAACTGTGTGGTACCCCTTATACTCACTGATTCGTGTGTGTGTGTGTGTGTGTGTGTGTGTGTGTGTGTGTGTGTGCGCGTAACACAAAATACACTGTTCTTACAGCACAGAGCAGCCAGTACAACAAAACGATCTGCTCTGGTTAGGGCTAGGTACTTTATCCTAATGTTACACATTGGGGAATGACCACAACAAAATGTTAATCAAATAAACTATGGTTTGTATACCAGGAAAATAAAAGTAGCATTTATTTACTTTTTTTTTTTTTTGGGGGGGGGGGGGGGGGTAATTAGTTTTTCACAATGAAAAGACGGGTCTCCCGACAACAGACTGCATCACATGTCCTCTAGCCAGTTTCTAAAGAAAAGGTGTGATCCACTCAAGACAAGAAAACCAGGTTAGTAAACCTGCCATCAAGCACAATAGCAAGCAAGCAGAGCAGTGCAAGTTCCAGGCTTCAGCAGCTGAACACTGTTTCCTCTGCAGTGCCTCGACTGCCACCCCCCCTCACCAGTACAGCGAGAGAGGTTATTAGGATACTGACTCTTCAGATCAAGGACCTTGTTTTAAGTACCAGCTCTGGCAGTCGAGATTGGAGCCAAGGACTGGCTTAGTGAATTACCTAATGATCCCAATTGTCTTTGCAAATTCTGGAGATTCTTGAGAAGGCTGGGAGCTAGGACAAGTGCCTGGAATTTTGTCTGTGCTCCTCGGTGACCAGCTTCCTGGCTTGCCAGTTCAGTAAAAGCAATTGGGAGATTTCTAGGACAGAAATATTCTCAACAAATTCCCAACGGCTAATTGAGAAAGAACTACAATGCAATGCTCTGTGGAGAAGACATAATGGAAATCTAGGGAAGGAGGTCAAAACAGAAATTACGTCTTCTGTATCCTGTGAATTAAGATTGTAAAACAAAATGGTCCACACATAAGTTTAAGCATGCTATCATTAAGATGAAAAATCCTTTTGGCTCTTGCAATTCACATTCTTATCGAATCAATTCCCTCCGATTACTGTTTGCTCTTTTCAGGTTGCGTTTGACACCACGTGTGTCATCGTTATAAGCCATGTCTTAAGACAAGGGATCCCATTGCATGCCCAAACTTCTAACAGTGCACAAGTGGGACTTACACAAGCAAGCATACATAGTATAGTTACATAACATTCCTTCACATTCAGTACCTACACGCAAGCACACACACCAGCTGGGCAATGAAAAGGCAGAAAGCCAGAGAGGTGAACAGACAAAGTTTAAAACAGACAACCCACACTGCTTCATTACCATTTTCTTACAGGAACAAAAATAAATAAATAATACACCTGACCACAATATTCACAACACTAATCTGAGGTTTGGGGTTTTAATGGGACAGTGATCACTGTAGCATAAAGCAGAGATGCAGTTAGAAGCACAGCTGGCTCCCTAGGCTGAAGGACACTGGAGTCCATTCTTCTCAAGTACCGACCGCTGCAAACCAACCCGTTTCCCTTCAGATACTCAAAACAGAAACGCAGATAGGCTCTTCTTGGCCGAAAGAAAATCCAGACCCTGCACGTTCCCCTTGATGGCTGCTTGGCTAAAAACGCTGTAGTCCAGCCTGGCAGCCAGTGCTGAAAAGCTGCTCCCTGCCAGCAACCCGACACTGGGTTGCTGTGGCTGCCGACGACAATATATACTCCTATGAGGGTATTTTAGTGCAACCGGCAAGAGATAATGATGTGATAAAAAACGCTACATTTTAACTGTGGAAGGAAGGGCCTTTCTATTAGCTGTAGTAAAAAGTGAATGGGCTGTCGATCGGAGGAAACGTGAATGTTGAGTAAATGGAGATTGTTTCTTCTAAGCTTTAAAATCTTCATTTAACCTCAGACAAGCATAGATACAGTGCTGTACTTCACACTGTTCTGTGCTAAATCCAAACGAAATATATATAAAAGGTCTAATTATAATTCAGTCCGCCCTCATTCGATCCATGTCAGAATAAGAAATATAATAATTGGTTACCTTGAAGAAGATAATGAGAGCCGAGCTGCATTAATATCTAGGTTGTATGTGACTGATGGATTTGTCCCAGGGGTCAGAGTCATGGATAGTGAGCCCCTAACAATTCTTTGTTCCTTCAAGGAGAGAGTTTGCAGTCTCTGTGTCCGCTGCCTCTAGACACATTGACTTTGCAGGTGCATTCTCAGTCATCTTTAATCCCGGGGAATGTTTCAGAAAACAAGATTTCCTGTTTCTCAGACAAACTTAACTGAGAAGAATGTGTAACTCAGTATTAAGACCTATTTCATGTAAAGAGTCGTCTACCTTTTCCTTTAATCAATACGTACTGTTTCTGTTCACATAGAGAAGGGATTAAAGTCAGAATTCAGTTCAGACTAAACTTTTCAAGTCTGGTTAAGGCTGCAGTGGCAAATGTAAGTATGTGTTTTGAATTTGGGAGGGGATTGCATAGAAGCCTTTTACCCAATTATTTAAGGACCACTAACCTGCACATAAGGAGCTCCTTTTTATATTAATCCTTCACAGCCAATCATTCATTACAACACAGCGTAGGCCAAAGACAAAATTGAAACATGACATATTCAGTGTTCAAAAGCAGTATTTCATATTTTGACAGTTCAAATTGAATCTGCTGGTGTACAAGTGGAAAGGATAGCAGGCCCCCACGTTCTAAACACTTTCATTATTAATGTGTCACAAAGTGAGAGGAGAAAGCTGGGAGGAATGTACAGTCCAATATTTATCTTGTATCACTTCGCAGCTGCCACCCTGGTTCCTAGCTACACTTATTCTTCCCATTGTCTCAGGCTGCCTGTGATTGATGGTGCTAGGTGCTCACAGTACTACCCTGCCTTGAAGGAAACTTGGTAGTCATGCCCCTGCCCTTTCCCCCCTCCCCCTTAAACAGAATAAGCCAGTTTTATGTTGTCTCCATGTATTCGCTTTTGTTACATTAGTAACTTCCTACTTACCCTTGAAGAAAATGTTTAAGGACAGCAACTAGACACCATTCTTAAAACATATGCAGTATGCTTCTGGGACTGGCTCCAACATTCTGTAAGCTGAAATATTATTGCTCCCGCTACATCTTTAGACATTACTGGATTCAGCCCTTGTCGACAACTACTGCCATCGCTAGGTAGCGACCCACAATGACAGCTACTAACCACTGATCAATCCACCCACAACCACAAGATCTGGCTATGCTGCAACGCAAATCGCGAAGCAAGCTTCCGCAGGCTTCATGCCTTTCACAAACACACAAACAGCTGTCCCTTTCTGAGGGTGCTTGGCAAGAGGGGCTTTGTGTTTGCGAACACCGGTTTACAGTAGTAGTAACCACTGGCGTGTAATGAAAAGTGCTTGTTCGGCTCCCTGTTGCATCTCATTAACACTGAGTGATGGGCGGGCTGTGCTAGCTCTCTGCAATTAATCAACGCTGCAGCTACAGCAGACTGATGAGTCTATCATCTAAACAAATGTAGTTTTGCGTTTGGGGGGAGGGCAGGCTTATCTTTTTATCCCATCGATTGTGTTTCTAGTAGGAGGTGGGGCCAATTGCTGTGCCATCCTTGCATCTCTGACCCCCTCTCCAGCATCGAACAGATTTAAAACGTCTCCGAATTAAACTGCTTGGAACCCGAAAAAAAATTATGATAAACGGAATGAATTGGATTTATCTTCTTTGCATGTTAATTAATCTTGTTCTCATGCAGAATGCTAATGCAGAATTGGGTAGTGGAAGGCAAGCATGAAATCTGCAAAGCACAGAGAAGGGATTCTTGCATACAGTACATACGGTTATCAGTACAAATAAGAACCAGAGGGGATTGCTTTAGCCTGTCGTTTTCTGTTTCTCATTCAGACGGACAGGACTTTAGTTACAGTGCGCTGAGCGAGCTGAAGCTGCCACCTAACCAGCATGCCAAGGGACACTGCAAGCATGGAGTAAGACACCACATGTGCCCTCAGCACATGAGAGAAAAATGTTTGATTCCATTTAGCTTTCTGCATGGCTACATATAGCCAAGTCTGGTAAACAAAATAACAAATGAAGTGCTGGCTCCAGTTGAGCACACCAAGGCGCTCACGATGTTAGCTGCGCAAAAATGATTATACCCTCTCCAGCAACACAATTTTAGCATCTGCTCAAAATGCTTGGATGCACTTTGGTTTAATTCAAAATTAATACGGAAGCAAAAATAAGCCAAGCTTTTATAATGTGACAGTACTTGCCAAAATTCTGGAAGCATTAGCTACTGAGTTAAAAGGCAGCTTTTTTTGCTCAGATTACTGTCTGAATGCAGTTGAGGAAATAAAGCACCCTTATATAATTAGAAAGATAGAGAAATGGCAGCTGAGGTTTAGAGTCCAATTGCATTTCTTACATCAGCAGGTACAAGGACTGAATGCATTTCTGTCCACTGCCTTGGAAACGCAATACAAATCTCCATGACTACCACTTCCTGATTTTTTTTTTTTTTTTTTCCACAAAACAACCCATCATCATCGCTCACCAGCTACTCCTCTTCTATCTCTCTGTTCTGCTGCTTAGTTCGGTGCAGTAATCAGATGGTTCAACCCCTAGAAGGCACAACCATTTGTCTTTCTCATGCCTGGCAAACCATGAGAACGCCTTAGCTGGTAATAACTGTCAAAAACACACAGGATCTTAGGACGATTCCCAATAGAAAATGGCAAGGCATCGTAGCTGCGAAAAAAAAAAGTCAGGATCATAAATCTTAACATTTTCTTGAACAAATGAAAGGGGAAAAAAAATAAGTAAGTGTGGTGTTCAATATTTATCTTGGTTTGGTATTATATGTGCTGTCACACATCACATTGTTCGCTTCTGTACTGCTACATTCAACAATAGCATTCCTCTATCACTGTCCCAAGTTACACAACCTTCCTGCCCGCCTGTGTGGAGGACAGCACAGGGAAAAGTCAACACTAAAAGAGAAAGAGAAACAAATTCCACAATCAACCTTTAAAAAGGGGCAAACAGCTGCTAACCTGCTATAAAGAACATTCAAATGAGCTCCTATAAAACCAGGAGGGCATCCGGACCTCGAGGACCCAGACTGTGCACCCCTGCAGGGCCTGTTTGCATTAAGAAATACACATTTGGAAACTCGAAAAACAACCGTAATTTCTATGGAGGGATTCGCTTTTTACCACTGCCTGTAATTCATCCAAGTGGCACTGGTTATTGTAACCAGCAGGTTGATTTATGCCGTCTGTTTGGACTACAGTCACATGAGATGAATTACTGGGATGCTAAACGTTATCGTAATTTGCTTCAACAACTGCATCGGAGATAAAACTAATCTGCTTTAGAGCATAAACTAAGCAGCACATCTAAGCTGGTATAATAAAATAAAGATCCCTTTAATGAGCTGTAAATGGGCAGCAGCGGCTCAAATTGTGTTACATTGAAACAAGTTTTAAAAAGTAGAAAGTTGGTTGCATTTGGTGCTGCTCCTGACGGGGTATAAATCGATTTGAAATGGTGCTTGGTATTCATGCACAGATTGTTCAAGTTGCCCAGCAACATTCACTCAAACCTTCATTAATGAATGAATACGCAAGATGCCATGTTGCTGCTGCATTGGAAAACAGCATTCAGTGCATTGTCCCAATCTTCCTCTACAACACCTTTCCAAGAATTTGAATAAACAGAAAGCGGGAAGGACCGATTCTATAATGCCTAAGTAAAATATTAATCATTGCTATTCTTCCCTGTATAAAAAGCCTGTTGATTTTATTCAACTGGACTTCAACTCTATACTACTCTAAATTCTAACAGTGTTTCATTCCCAATGGGCAGTGCTTGTCTCACACCAGTATACCCAGCTTCTTTGCTAGCACAGGTTGTGCTTGCGTGGCTGTTGGCATCTAGTACTTAGCACCCAGGGAGAGAGGCTGGCGGAGGGTAGAGCTCTGCTGGGATGGCTCACAGCCTGCCTCAGCATTTTAACTGTGGCGCAGACACTACAAAAGAGCTGGAGACTGCTTAGTCTTAAACAGCTTATCATCCATAAGCTCTGTTTGATGAAGAATACTACCTGTCCCAACACGACACCGCAATCCCTCGGAGACTGGAAACGCACAAGTCTGGGATATGACTTCACTGATGAGGGTGGAAAAACAAAAGCTAATGAAGGAGTTGTTATGGGTACCCAATGCAGAGTGAGAAAAGGGCTATTACTTTATAATCATGAAAGATACATTTAATTAGCCCCCAAGATACTTTCCGGAGCCTCGTGTTCGTTCCTGCTTCAATGACACAGCTCTTGTTCTGTGATGTGAGTAGGTGTAAGCATGGTGTCAACACAGACTGATGAAACATCTGGCTGAAGAAGGTGTCAGCAACATGGGTTCTGTACCAGGAGCTCTTCCAAAACCCCTTAGGTTGATCACATGTAAGCAAACTAAACTCACCCAGTCTTCAGAAAGACAGTGAGAACCCCTAAAGGCCAAAAGATGAGTGCTGAACTAAAGAAAAGGGCTTTTTATTTCAAAAACCTCAAAACTCTTACTTTCCCAGAACACCATATTCTTGGTTTACATGATATGGCGCATTAAGGATTTAAGGATATATGAGCCAAAACTGTGCTTGAATGTTGGTAAATGCCAGTGCAATAAAAATGTTATTGAGTGCTCAGGGTGATTGCTGATATTTCACATTCTTAGGACCAAGGCTCTAGGAGCAGATAGCTCGTAATGAAAAAGGTCTGACCTTCTAATGCTTCCATAGGCTAGCTCTTCTTTTACTTTAATGCAACAAGTTCAGTCCAGTTCTGACAAAATCAGCACCTTGTCATCAGGTCCCTTATACTGAGATGTAGGTCGTTTTTTTGTTTTGTTTTTATATTTCAAATGTAATAAAGCATGAATAGCTGCCAAAAAAAAAACAGAAAGATATGTACTCGACTCCTTGAAAGCCTGTCAGTATGAAAGACAGCTCAATCTCCCCATAGTTTACGCAACGTAACACAATAAAAGAAGATTACGCAGTTGAAGAATTGAAGACTGTGGCTTGGGCCAAAGTTTTTAATAACTTGATGTTCATGAAGGGGGTGGGAGAGGGTTGAGGAAGGATGTTCATTATCTTTTCAAAAACCATGCTGTCTTCAAGTGCTGAGACCCGGCCACAGAAATAATCCCTTTGCCCTTTGTTCTGGTTGACAAGAGGTTTGGGCACAGCCCCCTCTGTCTAAATGCTAATGCCGTCTCCACCCTCTACAGAAACAGCCCATTTGGCCAGGAAGTGCCAGGCAATAAAAACTACCAGCACACTTTGACCTTCTTAACATTTTTTCTTGTTCCTGGGTCTGCTTTTAGAATAGGGGCTTCAAGTTGAACTAAAGCTTCAAAACAGAGAGAATAGAAGGGGTGGTATTTGGGTGTCTCCATTCAATTTCTGTATTTTACAAGTGCTGGATACCCCCATGGATTCAAAACAGACAGAGAAAGCTACCCTTTTTTTAATTGGGACGGCTTTAGCTGTATTAATAAAGATGGGCCCTGGAGTAATCACATTTTTTAAATGATAATTAGCATCAATGTAACGAGTTAATACTAGCAGAGTGTCCCTCAAATACAGCAGACCAGTCACTCACCATTAAAAACTCCAGGCAGCAATACAGGACTGAAACGTAATAGCTTTAAAATATACAAACAACTCCATGTGTCATTAATATTTATGTCTTCCAGCCTCTGTGTGTACGTCTTGCTTTAACTGCTAGAAATGCTTTTCATTTAAATATTTACTGTTAAAATATGCATCTGCTAAATACCAGATCCGAGATTAAATTGAAACTCAACCAAAAAAAAAAAAAATATGCTACCTGATTACATTGCTCGTGCTGTTTAAGGTAAGCATAACAACTAAACTAAACATAGTGCAGCAACTACAGTAACCTTAACACAAAAAAATACTATACAACTTTCTACAACAGATGGTGAAATGCTTCAGAACCCAGGCACAGCAATGCCTTTAGTAAATCTACATTTTCACTATTAACACCAGCTGTAAGTGATCTTTCCCCTTCATCTACAGGGACCTTCTCCGTGCTGACACCTGAGCTCCTGCACACAGCCAGCGCTGCCCTTTGTGGTAACAGCTGCACTCCTGCTCTGAAATGTGACTTGGGACACCGATCACTCCTGAGCGCTTGACCATAACACAAGAGGCCTAATACCTCGGACACAGCCGCTACATTGTTTTGAATTTCAGAAGCTGCCGCAAACGCACATATACAGCCCCGATCTTAAAGGCTAAGGCGTTCTGGGCTTTGTATTAACAGAAGACGTAAAATCTAATTATTTTCCCCACCTTTTGTCAGGAAGCAGTACTGTTTGTAACAGACATCTTTCAGGGGTTCTTAATCTCGGGGTCTGTGCAGCACTTTGAAGAGCAAGCCATTTCACACTTCCACCAACCTCCTCCAATGGAATATCAAAGGGAAACCAATACCCAGCCCAGAGCTGCAGGGGTGCTCTTGAATTTTAAAGAGGAGCACTGCCTTTTACTGGTGGCTTTGGAGCCCCAACAAAAAGTCACATTAACATCGTAATACCTTTCCAGCCAGTCATTTCTAATCTGCACAAAGGGCTTTGCTGTAGGAAGCTTTATTGGACAAGGCATCTTCAGAGACCTAAAGTTAGCAGTTAGACAGCCAGGGTTGCACATAAAAAGAGGATGCAAAAAAAGGGAATCACTCTTTCTCAAATCAGCGTTTTACCACTTTGCACAGACAGAAGAAATATATTAAACCCTAGCTGTCTTCGATAACTATACACCAGGCAAATAAATAATATTTATTCATATATTAAAAAATAAATAAAACACGAAACAATACTGCTTCTGACTTTGCTGGCACTTAGCTTTGTGCAAATGTATTGTTACCAGAATGTTCCTAAAATGATTAAACCCAAGCCCTGCTTACAAAGTTACAAATAAAAAAATAAAAAAACATCAGTGTGTTCCGGAATATCTTAATGCCTTCTTCACTCGACTGTGTCACTTGCACATTATACATCAGTCAGTCTGCCGATCACATGACACTGTATATCCCTAACCAAGAGCCAAATGTTCTGCCAGGAGGCTAGGTCTGCAGTGCTTGAAACTTTGCACAAAAGCATATGATTCTCCTTGCCCCCTTGTTTTAGTATTCACAGCAGATCTGACCAGGGATCCCCATCTTCATCGGATGAGACTGTATAGCTCATTCCACCTGTGACCCCCTGCTCGATATAAAAGTACGTCTCCAAATTACATGTATGTATGTATAGTGCACATTTGTAACATATCGAGTAAACTTAAAAGAGCATTGCACCTTTAATATTGTGTTCTCTCAATTCCTTTTCCTTTCAAGATGAATTTCAGACTCGGTTCAATTTGCAGTGGTGACATTTCCAAATTTATACCAGGGTACAAGCCAGACACAAAGCACGGGGCTGATTTTTCAAACAGAACTTTGTAATGGAAAAATGTTGATGTATAATAAGATGGCTGTGGGGCAGCTGGCAACCAGAACTCTGATATACAGCATTGAATGATTTCTGTTTTTAAATGGCTCTATCTCCCACGTAAACCATGCATTTATGAGCACTAACAGATGACGTGAATTGA
This sequence comes from Polyodon spathula, assembly GCF_017654505.1. Lineage (NCBI taxonomy): Eukaryota > Metazoa > Chordata > Actinopteri > Acipenseriformes > Polyodontidae > Polyodon > Polyodon spathula. Next base: position 1,365,406 of record NC_054553.1, on the reverse strand, counting down.
ACCCATTTTTCAAGTCTGAAGAAAGGCTATTGGAAACAATGTCCTCCAGCTTATCAGGGGTAACTCATGCACACTGCCAAACCTTTCAAGGAGCGACAGGGTTGCTGCTGTATGGTTTGATGCTAATTACAGTACTATCTCAATGATATTAGGCTACAAAAGGTAAAGTAAACAAATAAGTAAAACTACAAAATGCTTCAATTGATGTTTTTACTTTTTATTTTCCGTATCCTGAAACAACAACTGGGTGGTGATTTGCAATGTTGGTCACCAATTCTTCCTCTTGCTCCTGCTTTTTTCCACGAGCAGTAATTTGTTAGTTCAGTGCACTTTGTGTTCTCTGTTAGGCAACAGTCACGTACAGTAATGCTATCAGATACTTCAGACTGGCTGCTAACTAATCCATTAAAAGACACAATATTAAGCATCCGGGGTTTACATATCTGCCCTCAGGTCTACAGTGAAACCGGATTATTTCAAAACTATGAAAAGGAAAGAAAAGCGGAACTGAAGACCTGCTATCAGTATGATATTGTTTCGGACTGCCGTAGGAAAGTAAGAAAATGTGATCTTATATTCAACTGGCCATAAGCCTCTGTTGCTTTTTCTCAATTTGATGAAAACCAAATTCCTCTGCAAAGACCCTTACAGGAAGAAATGGTCTAAAGAATTATTTGTACCCTGGGTAATTATTTAAATATCTTTAGAATGCCATCAGTGAAAATCAAGACTCAACAAATATTGCCATGGGTATGTATGGGGTCTAGGCCAATATCACTCAGCCTCGTACCACCTGTGTAAACTCAGCCCATTGAAGCATTCAAGGCCATGGGTAAGGTCTCACTGTGAGGTCAGGGAGGTGAGCGAAGGCCTTGTCCTGGAGGTCTGATTTCATGGCAGGCAAGTCATAAACAGCATCTGAATTGTAAGATAATGAGGACAGGCAGAAAAGACTTCCCCTAAGGGAGGTGGTCTCTCCTTTCTGTGGTCTGATTGATGTTTCAAATTTAAATGGAATCTAGCTAAACAAGAATTCATCAACTATATCACATGTTCTACTGTGGAATGATGTATTAAAAACAGAGTGCTATTGTGTCTTGCCCATTAGATCTTTGAAACTTTTATCGTTGCCGTAATTAATCGACTCATGGGCAGTGCGTGTTTTATTACAATAGCTTTGTGTAGAGCAATTCTTTGTAAATAATTGCAATGTGATCTGAATGGTCAGCTAAATGTCTGTTTGCTTCACTGCACTGCAGTCAAGACCTTTAAAACAATTTTCTTTGTAGAATTTGATTATAATTTTTTTTAATACATCCAAGTTCTTTACTAAGGGCAAGCCAGCACAATTTCTAATCCCTGTCTAATTGTGTGGTCTCCTTGTCCACAATTAGCCACATACCACAGCAGCCGAGGAATCTATCTTTGTATCCCACAGAAGCAGCATCTTCCGTGGTTTTATAGCAGAAACTTATAGCTGCACTGCAAGTTCCTGCATGCCTATTGTTTCCATGGGACTTCAAACCCTATTTTCAGTCTGACCAGGTTTAAAGGAGTTATAAAACCAGGATGGGTTGGGAAACCCCCAAGGTCGGCAGCAAAATAAAGGATTCCAGTCTAGTTTACTGGCCTAGAGATCCTCTTTTCAAGGCTGATTTAATGTAATGCAGTGGGGGATGAGTGACAGCATAACTTTTTTGTAATTACAATTTTGTGAACTGTTAGGAAATTTCTGCCTTATCGTTTTATTGGTACAGATACAACAAAATTAAAAAAATAAACTAGTTAATGAATAATACTGTTCGTGTTTTGGTGTTTTTTTTCTTAGTGCCAATGCACTTTCAAGTTCAGGAAATAATACTACCCTACAATCAGTCCGATACATCAACAGAACATTTTTGACACTTCTGCTGTGACCTTTGTACGTCAGAGCCTGAGCTGGTAATCTACAGGTCACCATAGGGATAATGTTTCTTTGAGATATGTCATTTCAACTAAAACAGAATAGACTGAAAGGAAATTCAACATGGCTTTGGCAGTACCCGACTGTAAACTGTTTCCTGAAACTTTAACCCAGTTGCTTGCAGCTTATTCAAAACAAAACCCTTTGTTTCCAGATCTAATCTATGATTGCTTTTACAGCCCTTTTGTCTTTCGATTGTCTAAAAAAGCCTGGATCGGAGCAAAGAATAACAGAGAGACAAAAAAGGAGGAATCTGTGAACATTTGACTCCATCACTCACCCAGGCTATCAAAATAATTCAATTACAGGACACCCAAACCCCTGGCTTTCATCCAGAGCACATCTGCCTTGTGACTAACTCAATTGAGAGACAAACTGAAGTACAACCAAGGATAACAATAACATTAACGACTGCAATTTCCACTCAATGCACTCCAGTTAAATTGCACTTAGTGTATTGGACTGGACAGGGAACAAAATATCTTGATCGGCACAACAATTATAAAGGGTGCGGCTAATATATGCAATACCCTCATATATCCATTAGAATTACATTGTTCATTTCATTTACCTGTTTCATGGGAAATATTTTAGAAGTGAGAGAAAGTTGTTTAAAAAGTTGTTTAATGCAGTTTTTCTTTACTATTATTATTATTATTATTATTATTATTATTATTATTATTATTATTATTATTTATTATTATTATTATTAATAGTCTTTATTAATCAACAGTTATATGTACTGCTTTCAGTTTTCCTCGCGCTGTCCATTGTGTTTTCTTCATTGACCTCAGTTAAAGAAAGCGTGCGGCTCAGTTTCGGCACTCCTGGTGTGCCACCATTGAGCTCTCCTTCACAGCTGCCACTACTGTCAGGGGTTTGAGCTGAGAGATCTTCAGGAGTCGGGCTAGAGCACTAATAGCATGGCTTTTAATCCATGCTTCTCGTCACCCATCGCTACAGGTTTTAGCCCATTTCTATATGTATTTGCATAGCAACGGCCAAACGCACCCCTCAAACCTGCTGGAGGGGGATAAGACAGCAAAAGAAACTCAGAGCCTTCAAGGATTGGAGCAAACTGCCTTTTGTTATTTCTAGTGGGAAACGGGACACAATATTCTTGCAGACCACACCAAACTATTAACTCCTACCAGCTACATCCAGCAGACGATTTAACAAAAATCAGAGCAATAGTGAATATATTAAAGAGAAACGTGAGAAACCCTTTTTATAAAGGACAAGCCTGGTTGTTATACACTGAGACGGTCGTTCATACAGCACCTGTAAGATTGTGATGCTACACACTTTTTTTTTTAATCAATAATAGCGATTGATAGGGACAGCCCATCTGTCGCTGTGACACACTTACAGCAAAGTCCGCCCAGCGGGAAAGTGCATCACCAATTCATTTCAAATGTTCATAGAAATGGGTTCTAATGGGTTTTAGAATGGCTGTCAGCTTCATCCGTTCCAGAGCACACCCTACAATCAGCTTTTGTCTCCTTCATTTAGATCACCAAAATGCATCTTTTTTTTTTTCTCGGTAACAGACTGAAATATTGTACAGCTTCTAATCCCAGCCAGGGTGATGTAATGCACAAAACAGCATAGCCTACTTCTGTCCTGGTCTCACCCCTGCTCCCTTCATTGTGTCAGGCTTTCAAACTAGATTTCCGCTCTGCTCAACATCGCTGGTTATGCTGCAGTACAAGAGATCTGAACAGAAAAGCTACTTAAACTGCAGTAGTACAAAAAAATTAATTAATAAAATAAAGAGTAAAAGTTCTGGAAACACTGACTCGGAGTTCCATTGCTGCAGGTTAGTCCTAAAACTGTCAGGCCCCATTAAAATGATCTGAAAATGAAATGATGATTGGGCATCGCTTTTTAAACTGAAACGGCATGCCGACTCATTTATTTATCAAACAACTACCACTTGCTTAGAACTGTCAAAAATATGAACGTCTTAGCATACCTGTCTGTCTGGTAAGCTGAATAGATGTGGATAAATCCTGCCGTCTATTTTAAAAAAACACATGTCGCTCAAAAACGTGCGGCCGTGTTGATGGCTGAAAAAAAGAGTCTTGGAATCTGACCTTTTGTTCGAAAATCCACTATAAGAGCATCTGCCATTTCTTGCAATCACAAGCATTTGTAATCTGTGATCCCTCACCAAGACTGGCTTAAAAGAAGGGTGAAAGTCACAGCCGTGGGAGAATGATTGACACAATTTACTGTGTGACTGAAAAGGCTGTAATACTGTGAATTGATTTCTAAAACAAACCGGATGAGCTGTTACGCAAGGGCACAGTTCTTAATAACTGTCAGTCCATTACTATTATCCTGGCTATTCTGTTAAAACACTGCTGGACCCAGCCGGAACACTACTGGTTTAGGAACATTAGGGGAATTGCCAGTACTGAATAATGTTCCTAAAGGGCTAATATAAAATGAAAACAGAACTGCACTTTATAACAAACCCCTAATTCAAACAGACCGCAGTGTTCTAAATTTGCAAATCTTGCAGCAGAAAGCAAGTTTTACCCCCATTTGACATCACTTCAGTTTTGCTTGTTCTGTACCACACTGGCAGGAACTGACAGCCTGCAACGTGTAGAACAACGTCTCTACTTGCACGTCTCACTGGCAATGAGATCAGTCTCTGTCTTTGCCCACCAAGACATACTCCCAGCGATATCAGCAGCAAAGTCATTTTAAACCAAACGCATTGCATACGTCTCACTAAACCTTTGTGGCTCTGATAAAAATATTCTTTCCATAAAAAAAAAAAAAATAAAAAAATAAAAAGACAAAATTTCTTATTGTTCCCAAATGAGAGCAAAATGTGATCTACAAGCATTACAAACCATTATGTGTTGTTTAACTGTCACTAGTCTGAATTGGCTCTCTACCTGTGGATCTCACGAGTAGCAAATCAATGTTCATTTTAATCAATCTGTAATAATAATTTGAGCGTCTTCTGGTTTACTATAAATTCCTGGGTTTAGCTGCCATTAGTTAAAGGCCCCCCTGGTGTGAAATAATTACAGATTTTAGCTCCACACACAGTAAATCGGATGCCGTGTTTATCCTTATAAAAACTTTTTTTTTTTTCATTATAGCGAGAACAGGCATTTTCTTGGAATGGCAGTAAAAAATAAAATGTCTGTTAGAAGGAGGTATAATGAATTACAGGAAGGTCTCCACCTGTCCTATAACAGGGTTAGTGAAATGTTCTCTCACCATGTTCTGTTCACTCAGGCTTCAATAAATCCCAATCGATGAACTTTACAGCCATCAATGAATACACTCTTGCCTCGTTTGGAATGACTTAAAACCGCGCGTGGGAAAAATGTTGGATTTAACCTTCTACTCAGCTCCCTTACTATTAAATACCATCTACCTATCCATTATAAACACCATGATGTCACTTTCTGGATCAGCATTCTTTATTCTATGACAATGCTTCAGGTTCCTAGAAATGTGAAAGGAGGAATGGAAGTATGAGTGGTCTTGATGGGACGTGTTCCGTTTGCAGAATGTTGGGAGGTGCAAGGCTGAAAAGCAAAGTGTGTGAGAGTAGGTGGCTGTTCCCTGTTGCACAGGACTATTCTTTGACCATACATAGCCAGGTCTGTTTGCTCACAGCTGGTGAAAGGTAATCAATGTTACAATCGGGAAATGAGTCAGACCAATAAATGCTTCACATCTAGAAGGAGCTTTTCCTAATTTCTGCTGAACAAGTTTGCGGCTGTAGCCATTTAATTCTTCTCTCCAGTCTATGAATGCTCTCTCTCAGACAAGCGCAGCACCTAACCTTTCCAGCACAGTTTTTTCATCTGCTGCAGCGATACAGTACATGACTGCACTGTAAACAAGTTTTTATCCATCTTATCATCCACTCTCTGTCAATTTATTTAAAAAAATAATAACTAAACTATAAGCCGAAGGTACAAGCACAGCTTGGCAGTCAAAAGCAAACGAAAGCTTTGAGAGAATAAAGGACTTTGTCTTTGCAACAGATCCAAATGATCCTGATTAAAAATCTGTTTCTGATTTTTTTCTCTTTTCTTTTTAAACCTGGATTGTGATTCCTCTCAGCCTACTAAAGCAGAGACAGACATTTGCAAATATGTTCCTGAAACATGTTCCTTGTTTTGGGTCTAAGTTTTTATTATGTTTGTGATTATCCTTCACTTTAACAGATAGATACTGATACATACTGTATTTAGAGAAAAGAAAAGCAAAGAGCAAAAAACTGAGCATACATTCAGAAGCTTTGGTTCTGGTGGACAGATGTCCACACCACATATACTAGCTCGGAATGTTTGAAACAGCCCTTGACCAGACAAGCATTCATGCAGATAAACCAGTTGCTCCCCAGTGGTGGGATAGCAACGGGTTTAAGTCAAGAGGCCTGCTTCTTTCTGTTCCATCGGTTCCTGGAAAAGACAGTCAGATGTGCTTTTAAGCTCCGGTGTGCGTGATAAAATGTGTGAAACGTGATCAGAACCTGTATAAAGAAAGTGGGCAGGAGGGCGACTGCAAGACAAAAGCACCATTCTGCCTCTTCTTGAGGGAGCCCCTTGCGGAGAGTAAACCGCGACAACCCTTGTGCTCCAAGAAGAGTTATTAAAAAGCTGAAGGCTAACATTATCTGTTTAAACTGTGACAAAGTCAATCCCAGAACTGTCAGTTTTAATCACAGAACACTGATCTGGAAGGCATTGCCAGAGTCTCTCTCCCCTGTCTCCCTCTCTTTCTCTCCCTCCCTCTCCAGCTTGCTTTATTACAATAAACTCTGCAATGTATTATACATGATGCGAGATTCGAACTGGGGCAGGAGAGTCCATTTAATAAGAACGCCGAGGAGCTATGAATCCCATAGTGCTGTTAGAGACCATTCAAAACAAACCCAATGCTTTAAACTACCCTCCCTTGGTTTCCCTTATTGCTGAGAAAGAGTATACAATAGCAGTCGCACGCTCCGAAACTGAGACCCTCTTATTATTAATACATTGATTAACAGTAATTATTAATCAGTTCAGTTTGCACAGCTGAAGCCTCTATCACCTTATTTTCATCATTTTCACTGGCCATTTTATTTTGGATTTATTTTGGGGCGATAAAAACAAATGTTCCCGGTTGTTGCTATGGCAGCTAATGGGGAAAAATATATACGATTTAACTTGAACAATTATCCCAAACAGAGAATTACCACCATTAGCGTTGCCATTTGCTGCTTAAAATTGGGGCATAAGTAATCAGTCTCATGTAATCTACCTAACCATATGCATTACATACTCAGCATAATTACTGCACTCGCTAATCAACTCTAATAAAAAAAAAAAAGTGGATATATATATATATATATATATATATATATATATATATATATATATATATATATATATATATATATATATATATATATATATATATATATTTTAAATATAATTTTTTCTATTTTTTTCTAAAGAAAACTACATGGCCCAGCACTGATAATAATACCACAGTAACATTTCTTTTCTTCTTCGCCTTTTTTTTTCTTAATTGAAATGAAACCCTGCTTCTCTTTTCATCCCATTATATCTCCTGCTCCTTTTCATATTTAATATCAGGCCTCCAGCATATGAAGAGCTTAATTTCAAAGCAATAGTTTCAAATCAATCAAGTGTTTTTTTTGTTTTGTTTTTTTTTCCCCCTTCTTTCTTTCTTTGTTCCGGTGGATAAAATGCATTTTTCATATTTCATACTTCATTAAACCTTAATATTTTGTTTAATGGGCGAAAAGAAAACATGATAAATGTCCGAAAAGGAACATTTGGAGCCTTAAGGCTCACAACATCGGCTCGGCACCTTGCACAGAGTTTGAACAGTTTGGTAAGGATTGGATTAGTTTTACTGGCTTTTGTTCCCAGGGGGAGAGATGGCAGCAAAAATTAAAAAAAAAAAAAAAAAAAAACACCTTCCAGTATATCTCCATGACAGACTAGATACAAAAATAAATAAATAAAACTAAAACAACCCACGGCATTTGTAAATGTATTACAACGGGAACACTGTGCATTTGCAATAACAATTGGCCTTGTTCTATTATACCCTGTCATTTTGTGGATGTGCAGAATGGCAGGCGGATTGTATTGGGCGTTCTCGCTGCTGAATTTCCATTTCAACTCTTTTAGCCAAGTTTGCCACGCCCAAAGACATGCTGTGCAGAATTTTTGTTTGTTTTAGATGGAAATTCCTTTCCACGGCCCAACCCAAGCCTTGGGCTCACTAGTCTGGAGGCGTGAAGTTTCACTAGCACCGCTTTGAGAACCTTATCAGGGTTGAGGCTGTATAACTTTGACGAGAAACAAAACTGCACACATGGATTGGAGAAACAGGTCACAGAGCTGGATACTCTACACGTCCACAAAAGGACGCTGGGCTCAGTGACTTGCAAGCACATAAAGAGCAGCCGAGCAGAATCGCACAGGCTGTATAATATAAATAAACGCATGTACCTGCTCACTCAGATCAGTGCTGTTACAACTACAGCTGCTAAATGGCCGAAATAACTTTGCCTATTGAAAGTGCGGGTTTATCACTGGCCTGCTACACATCTGACACGCATAACATTTTCAAACCCGCGGCTGAAGAGTTCAACAGTAAAGAAAAACGTTTGGGCTCTTAAACCTTGAACCCACACAGCAAGGCATCAAGCTAGTAAGAAAAATCATCTGCCACAGAAATAAATCTACGTTTTACAGCCACCCGGGGAAAGCGCTTTTTATATGTAGCCAAATAAAAACCCCATAAACTTCCCGGCCAGAGCGAAAGTCAAAATGTGTCTTTAGAAGACGGGCTGATCTGCAAGGCATTAGGCTGAAAGCCTCATTAGAGAGTGATTCACCAGAACAGGACCTGGGCTAGTGTTTTTCCATGTCTGTTTAGAGACAGATCCAAACAGTGGCGGCTGCAGCGTCAACCCCCACACCTCCAAAAGCCCATTAGTATATGTGAAACCCACCATTATCTTTGCTTAGCTTCCCCAAGAACAACTTCCGTCATTTTCACACCCCGACTTCAAAGATATGAAGTGGGCTGCCTCTGCACTGCCTTTGACACCTACATAAATACACTGCGGCTTCAGAGTTTAAACAAGCTCCACAGAACAGCTCTGCTGCACAACTGCAAACAGGCCAAATCAAAGCTTACAACAATTCTGCTTGAATGACCAAAGTTTCTCCTGTGATGCTTAGGAGGAAAAAGAAGAAGGCAGGAAACTTTATTTTGAAAATATAGGAACAGAAGTACTAGATACACTCAGTGTTAGGTGTGTTTATATATAGATAGACAGACAGATAGACAGACAGACAGACAGACAGACAGATAGTACACCAAGCTTCTGAATTTAGTTTATCGAAGATATTAACAGGAGCTCAATGGCTGATCTCCGAGCTGTACACAAGCTTCTGATCAAACTGGTTGATTCTAAATCAGGTTGGAGAGGACACTGTGCATGGGCTCTCAAAGATCTGTAATCTGCTTCACAGTAATTAAGGACCTACCCGGAGGCCTGCAATCTATTAGAGATCATTTGGGAGTGGAGACGTGGTAGAGCACAGCACTGGGAGGGATAAATAAACAGAATGCTGGGCTACTTGAAACAACAAACAGCAACTGCAGTATAACAGCAGCCGCTTTACACCTGTAACTGCAGATTATTCTACTGAGAGTCGCCATCAAGCTCGTCAAGGCTTGTGACTCACACACTTTAAGACAAATACACAGACTTCACTAGCATATACACATATCGTCCCTTCCAGCAGGCCTTTAGTCTTACGAAAAGGGGTTTTAGTTATTTTACAAAATAATCTTTGCTGTTTTTAAGAAATACAAGTTCTTTAAAAGGCAAGTTAAATATCACATTTGTTTTTGTATTAAATTAATTTATTTATAAATGTGTATGTAATGTGTGTGGGTTGTGTCTGCAAGAATATATGTCATAAGGTATGTATTTAACAGCTAGCCCTATAAAAATGTGTTACAACTAATGTGAAATGCATTTCATTTAATGAGGTTTGTTTACATTACCCAATGTCTTTCTTTCTTGCTTTCTATACATTTATATTACTAAAGTAATGTTTTCAGAGATGTCTGAATAGCAAGACAATTTTATTGACTAAAACGCTCTTTCTAGATAGCACAACAGGAATAATAACTATTTTGCTGAGACACTAGGCTTACACTGTTATTAAACTGCTCATAACACACGAAAAACAATAAGATGAGCAAAAGCTATAATGAGAGAAAAACAGCAGTCACCTGAGAAATGTGAGAATAATTATTGAGGATTGATGTATACATTACCAAATAAACTACATTTACTGGGGATAGGCTTTTTCTTTTTTGGTTAACATTATTAGTAACAAATTCTTTAGTAATAATAAAAACATGCATATATATATATATATATATATATATATATATATATATATATATATATATATATATATATATGATATATGTGTGTGTGTGGTGTGGTGTATACACATATATATATACTCTATATATATATGTTACTATTATATACAATGTTTATTAAAATTAAAAAAAACGAATGAATTACTACAAAACCCTTTGTGTTTTGGAAAAAAACTATTTTATAGGTTAACAAGAAAGAAAGTTTCGATATAATATGCTATATTATGAGCTATATATATATATATATATATATATATATATATATATATATATATATATATATATATATATATATATATATATATATATATATATATATATATATATATATATATATATATATATATATATATATTATATATATATATATAGATATAGATATAGATATCCTCTCTCTCTCGTATGAGAGAGAGCTCTCTCTATTGGACCTGATTGGACTATGATTATAGACAAAAATATTATTTTATTTTGCAAATCCGCAACTCGCTGACTTATGTTCGCATCTACAGCAGGTGAATATCGGTATATGTAAAATGACAGGCCTATGGGAAATGGATAACGATTATTTTAAAATATTCTGGTAAGACTTACCAACTAAACGGCATCTCAAGCGCATTATTCGCTCAGTTCTTAAGAGGCTCCGTTGCGCTTTGAGACACTATTTGTTCTCCTCTGAGACTCGCTCTCATTCGATAAAGACATTATATATATATATATATATATATATATATATATATATATATATATATATATATATATATATATATATATATACCACACATACACACACACACACACACACACACACACACATACTAGTATTTCATATTATAATGAACGCAGAGATGTGATTAGTTTATACATGTTCAAAGTCAAATTAATAATTGATGTGTGTGTGTGTTCACAGCCATGGCAAGATTTGCCAGTGAAGAGGAATCAATTTGACAAGTGCACTAATGGAAAGCAGAACTCATGTATTTGTGTATTTATTCGCGTATGTATTTAATCATTCTCCGGTTACCCTGTTTATTTTAAGTTTTAAACAACAAACAGCAAGTATGGTAATACGGTAAGTTTATTCACCATCACTAAGGCAGCAGGCTGCATTTTTGGTTTGTCTGTATTAGTGTCATATTATCGTGCTAGTAAGCATACGCAATGTAACGCGTAGCGGCCGGTTTAAACGCTGTAGCTCAACCGTAATGCACTGGTCCTGTGAGTTAAAGCGCTGGCGTGCGCCTTCAAATGGATAGGTCCTGCTGGTACACCTGGCAGATCTGCATTAGCGCGGACTGGGCTCGCTCGGTTTGCACTATTACCTGCAACGAATGAGCTTTTTGCTTGCCGTGACACAGCAGCCCGTGTGGAGTGCGCTAATTTAACAACGCACGTCTGTCACAGTTGGCAGCTTTTAGAGTTTGTAAAACTTCAATAATTAACGCAAGCGCCGATACAACGGCAATATCACGACAATACAACATTTCTCTTTCGTGTATTTCAAATATGAATCCACCATGCTTAAGGTAAACTTCGATGCCACACATTTGAACATATGATCCCTAGAGGTATACTATATAACTGGAAAATAATCGCTGGTGTACTGAAAGTGTTACAAAAACAAAGTATTATGCGCGGGCTGTAAAGACTCGATTTTTGTCAAACAAAGAGTCTGCTACTTACTTGTGGTTTTGTGAGCTCCAGGAGATGGAATCCAAGGTTTTTGCTAAAGGCGTGGACACCCGGCACAGTGCAATGAAAACCCCCAGACAATACCTCCAGAAACACTTCGTATCGGCCATTCTCACTGCGGTGTGTTTCCAAATGGACTGACTGCGACTCGACCAGTTCTGGATATGCAAAGTTATATCGCGTTAATCCCGCTGTTTCTTTCGGTTAAATCTCCACCTGGGTCGAAGCCGAAATCACAAATGGTTGTCGATCTACTCGAATAATGCTCATAAATCTCCAAGCGTCCTTGTTTTGCATGTGTGTACTTTCCTGACAGTTAATCGCTCTTAGTGTTCAAACTACGAGCATATCTAACGCCACCAGACTGGGTAGGTATGGAAAGCAGAAGCGATGTTTCACCACCATGCAATTACACACAGGACTTCCAAACGCCTTTGTTTTCTCTTCGATCTGTCATTGAAAAAAAACTAAAAGTGTCCGGCTGACTAATGTATTAACACAACAAGTCAATGTATGCCTGATGATGCGTTCTTTGTAAGTCCCTTTGCTGCGGTCGAGCGCCCAGGTAATGTATTCTATCTAGGCGCTTGCTGTTGTTAATTTTAGTTATAGTGTTTTCGACCACAAAACCACTTTCTCGCTTTCAGCTTTCTTACTCCGTTCTTTATAAACGCGTGTTCATTTAGTGTGCGCTACCAGTAGCAGTATTGGTTCCTTTTAAATTGGTACACATCCAGTGCAATGTGGGACACAAAAAATGCACAACACAGGAAAAGTCCATGTACTCTGTTTCTTAAAAGTCCAAAGTACTTCAACGAGGTATTCTCCTGAATTATTCTGCTTATCCACAACAGCCCCGGTGCTTTTTAGCAGAACGTTTTCCTTGCATATCCCCGTGTTATTAAATTCATACGGTTGTATTTTGTCTAAAAAAATACCTCCGTCTTGTTTTGCGCATTACCCGTGTGTGAAATCTTGTACATTCAACATCCCAAGTGACAGTGTTGTAGTTCCGTTTTCTTTTTCTCCCACTTTAAAAAAGGTTGACGGAGAGTTGTTGTATATGGTATCAGTCTGATGTGCAATACAGTCGCGTTACAGACTCGTTTCGGTGAGTGTCCGCTCTCCTGTCCCTTGAATACGATACTCACTCTCTCATTGCCTCTCTCAAACTGCGCCCCTCCTCGCCTAAGCCGCTGGTGTAATGTAATTCTCAGGCAAGCAAAGGACACCATCAGATTCCCGACCAATCAAAAAAAACAACTCTCGGGGTCCTGATCCTCAAGCCAGCATTACAAATCTAAAGCTGCGCTGAGTCTAGTGTATCCTCCCCGGATAGACGGATACTAATCACTCTGCGAGGTATTACTTTTAAACCAGGGAATATAAATGTGTTGCTATCCCACTAATTAGCAGCATATGATCATTTTAGGCTTGGCACTTTCTGCCAGATTTGCAGGAGTAAGGTAGCTTTGTAAATTGCTAGCCCTCCACTGATATCCCACGTAACCTGTTTAAGTTTAAAACAGTTTTTTTTCTTCTCATTTGTCATCATAATGTGATATATTTTTTACTGACTGCCCTTAAAAACAGACATGTGGTATTCGCGTTTCCAGTTGTAAGGCTAATGTTTTACTTAAAACTCACTTCGTCTAAAGAAAGTTCCCAGTTATATACTGCAATCACATAAAAATCAAATTTATCTTATATACCAAACCAATGCATAACCTAATGCAGTATTTTTCTTTTATATTTAAAATATAATAATAATAATAATAATAATAATAATAAATAATAATAATAATAATAATAATAATGGTGACAGATTCAAGACCAAGTCCGTTACATCAGTGTCAAAAGTTTTGTGAACAAAATGATGCAAAGAAATAGATTGTGTAGAGATCTGAATATAGTGTATTGATTTAAATGTTATATAATGCTATTTTATTTACATTAATGTGTGTTTTTTCTTGTACGTAAATACATTTTCTACAGAGAAAAACACATTTTAACAGCAGCATGTCAAGGAACGCTTTCATGACCACCGAAACCCATCTTTTATAGTTTGCGTTTTAAGCAATAATTAAATAATAACGTTTTAGAAAAATATAAGGCTGAATCTGCATGCAGTGCACGTGACTACTGCATTAATAAACGACTAGGTGTTTTGCAGACACCTTATTTGTTGAATTGTTTGTGTGTTTGGTGAAATGCATAAAGCACAAGTATAGTATAGTGATAATGGCAATATGGCAATTCAGTTAAGGTGGGATGGGTTTGAGAATGGAACGTATTTTGGTAAAATCGTTTTGATTTGGAACTGAAATGTAACACCTTTTTACCCAAGGAAAACAAACTCCTTTTGTTTTCAGCGACTCAGCCCGGTTAAACCTGTTAAACAAACCTTCAAATGCGTTAAGAAGCACGTTATTTTTTTACGATGCCATCATAGCCACATCATGAGTATGAACAGAATACGATCCGTCTCAACCAATTCCCCTTCCCCGGGTGAACATCAGTCCAGAATCCGTTTAAAAGGAATGTAGTTAGGCAAATTTTTTTTTTTTTTTTTTTTTTTTTTTTTTTTTTTTTTTTTTTTTTTTTTTTTTTTGTTGACACCTGTTTGTTTTATTTTATTTTATTTTATTATTTTTGGTGACACTTTTTCGTAATCCTGTGGCGGTTAAGAACATTGGTGTTGAACTATATTTTAACACCAACCACACTGTGTACCTTTCAACACACCTTGTTCTATTCTGTAGCGTCCAACAGCAAGAGCACTGATACATGTATCGGCCTATACTATAATCCACGAGAGCGACCGCAGACCTGTTTACTGTGTATATATATATATATATATATATATATATATATATTATTATATAGATATATAGAATATTATATATATACACTATATATATTATAATTATATATATATATATATATATATATATATATATATATATATATATATATATATATATATATATATATATATATATATATATATATATATATAATATAACAATATGGTTATAAGTATTTTGTTTCACCTATAATATTCTTATATTCTTCCAAAAGCAACATTAAAACTGTAAATGTATCTAAGCTGTACATTTAAAAGCATACCTCAAGTCTTTCTCTTGTCTCACTCTCACTCGCACTCGGAGAAGTAATCTCCTAATGTTGTAGTGTGAATCAATCTCCTAATGTTGTAGTGTGAATCAATATCGCCCTCTACTGGGAGTCTCAAGATGAAACTCCGGGGTTTTTTTTGTTTTGTTTTTATTTTGGAATGTTGGAAATACAACATATATTTTCTGTTTGTTTGTTTGTTAATCTATAGCATTCGTTTTTAAAATAAAAAGGGTAACAAAGAGACAGAAAAGTAAAGCAAAACATTTAATTAAATCAAAACATGTACTGATGGTCTAAACAAAACACAAAATGTACATTGACGGCTATATAGCCAGCATATCAAGCGTATATTCTCCAATAGGGAAGATTGCATGCATATTTTGTTTGAGCCTTTTATTATAAACATTATAAAAACCTCATGCATTTATAAAGCTGGTAATTAGCTTACTGGAACCATATCAAATTCAAACTGTACCATTAACATCCAGTTCATGGGGATGTGTCCCAACTCGAGAGCATGATATTCCCATGGTTTGGTCTTCCGTCCGAGTGGTTTTGTGGATAAATCATCTCAGCGTCTCCCTTGACTCTGTTTCATCTCGGCCACAGTAAAGTGCATGCAGAACAACTTATAATAATCACAATGTCCTCACTTGCCCCGGTTTAGTTAACAGTTAGCATACTGTCGCCGTTGGTACTGTAGGCACTCATCACTGTGGGAAATTAATGCACTTCTTTTGTTATCGCAAGAGCTCCAAGTTATACAAAATCCCGTCTTTATAAAGCCTGGCAGATTCGTTACGTAAACTAAACCGCCAACACAGAAGACTGCTAATACTGCTTCCATAACCAGTAAACACACGACATCGGTGCAACGTTTTCGGGTGACGTACTGTTACTTATAGCAGCAATACTGCACACATTGAAAGGCTAGGAAGCCCGTGGTATTCTAGTATTCTTTTATATTCTCCTGGGTGCTCGTCCTCTTTTCAACAGACAGACGTGCCATAGCTGCGCTTTTATTTTTAATTCAAATCACTAGCGCTGTTCAGCCTCATCCCGTTCTTACAAACTTGCTAATTAAAAGCTAATGCACGGCTAAATACAGTCACTGATTAATTACATTGTGTTCAGAGGATAAGAACTGCAAAGCTTCTGTTCAAGTGGAACGTTTATACTATAGCATAATTGTTTTTAAACCAACCCTATGTTAATGGTTTACTTATTTATTTTTACTTTAACATTTTTATTGTTTTGCAAAAGTTTAGGAAGTGTCGTGAAACGGAATTGAAATGCACTTTTATTTATTTATTTACCTATGTATTTACTTATTTTAATAAACACAATATTATAGCTGGTTTAGTAGTATTCTGATGGTTATTATTATTATTATTATTATTATTATTATTATTATTATTATTATTATTAGTGTTGTTGGTGGTGGTGGTTATTTCTATTTTGTTCTGAGCAATATATTGCAAATTGTTATATGATTTGTATGTTTTCCCAGCTTTAATAATTGTGTTTCGCATTATAATATGTTGTGGATCCCCTCTGTTTATTTTACATTTCCTGCTGAACGTGTTCGCTAAAATCCGTTTTTAATGGTTCAATACATCTAGATTTGTCGGTACAGGAATTTATTTAAAAGGGTGCAACTGTTATACAGTATTCATGTTGCCTAAGGCTATTAATAAAACGAGGACAAACATGCTGTAGTTGTTTTTCTGCTTTTTTTTTTTTTTTTTTTTTTTGGAAGTGAGGACATGTGGGTAAGAGTCATATATTTAATACTGTTTTAGCTACAATATAATTACAGAACAGCTTCAGTTTAATCGCATCAGTAATACAACCTTATAAAGAGAGAGGTAACTAAACTGCAATGTGCGTGTCAGAACAGACGTTATCTTAGGAGAACAGAAAATCAGAGCCCTATAGAAGTAAACGAGAAATCTGTCTGCAGTGAAACTTTCTGTCCCGGGTTTGTTTCCAGAGAAGCCTTTTTTTATCTTGACTTCATTACTGCAACAATTTTACTGGAGGGAGAAAAACATTGAATAAATTGACCATTTACTTTGAATAAACCAATTCACACACTGGCCTGTTATTTAACACTTTTATGCATGCAATATTAAAAATAGATAAGAAGCAATTGAAGTCGTTTTGGACACATAATAAAATGATATAAATATATGAGGCTACCATGCATTTGTGTCTTCCATGTGTCCCCATATGAATCCACCATGCATGTAAAGGTTTAAAAAAAAAAATCAGAAATAGACATTTTGTCCTGGAAAAGGTGAAAGGTTAATAAAAAAATGCAATAACCTTCCACAGGATCATGCAGCAGCTTCTTGTTAGATATCATATCTTTTTTGCTTATGAAAGCTTTACAC
This sequence comes from Polyodon spathula, assembly GCF_017654505.1. Taxonomy (NCBI): domain Eukaryota; kingdom Metazoa; phylum Chordata; class Actinopteri; order Acipenseriformes; family Polyodontidae; genus Polyodon; species Polyodon spathula. The sequence continues at coordinate 1,347,748 of NC_054553.1, read as the reverse complement.
TGACAAAACACTTCCTCTATCTCCGTGTGTATGTGTCTATGATAACAGACATCATCTCCTTTGCCAGATAGTCCCGTGTACAAGAGAGGCATGCATACTGACTTCACTGCAGTAATACTCAGACACCTTAACTCAAATCCTAAACACTTTTTAAGTTTGTTGGTCTCTGCTAATCTCTGAGCCACAGTTTCTAATATCTGATACTAATCCACTTGTTTTAGTAGCCAGGCTCTACCCTCATGAATTGTCTGGGGTTTGAGAAGATGAAAGTTTAAAATGGTTTAAAGAATATTAAACAAAAAAGACCAGTATTGTTACAACTGTAGCAATTGCAAGAATCCAGGAAGAATAACACCAAGAGAGGGGCATTTACAAAAACAAAGTCTGTATTTATTCATCAGTCTGTAAATGTACAAAGTTAAGTTTAGCCATGACTTAAAAAAAAAAACCCCAATACCTTTACATAGATAAAACTCAGATAAATCTTTATGTTGATCATTTCATATGGGGATATAAAATCTGTGTACAGAGTTGATAAAGAATTATGAATTAGTCATTTAGCAAACATTTTTATTCAAAGCGACTTGCAGAGTCTACATGGTCATATCTGCATCACAACTACTGCTGTTTAGTCACACACAATAGGACCTTAGTGTTGTGTTTCATCCGAAGACGATAAGAGTCAAGCAAATTACTATGTCAATTGATTTCTTTAGGTGTCCACGAACCTTGTACTTTATGCTTGAAATTGACAGGGATTTGTTTGTGCAATTGTATTAATAGCTTGTGTGTAATTAGCTTAAATGCCCACAGTTGTAACTGACTGTAACCTAAGGCAATCAGTGATTAGTCTAATTAAAAATGATTGATTGATATACAGATGCTCTTTTGACCTTGGCATATGTGACATCTTCATAGTGAGGCCCTCTGGGACCAATTGGAATTGTAGGTTTCACGCTGAAGCAGAAAGCCAACACTCGAGGAATGATTCAGAACCTATTTAAGCTCGAGTATCTCCATCTTCTGATGTAAACGTTCCCATGCAGTTGGCACATTTATGGGAAAGGCATACTAGTAGCAGGGGATGAATATCCATGTAATAACATTGTAACAACTGGGTTATTACCAGTGGGTTCCTGCTTTTGCCTGACATTGTCTTGTGAACAACATGTTACCTGATGTCATTATGTGGTGACACCATGACACAAGCCAGTTCCATGTAACTGCAGACTTGTTCCACTAGTAGTTACTATATAAGAGCAGGACGCATTGTAGTTACCCAAGTTATTACCACATTATTACACATACCTAACCAATCAAAGCATTTCCACAATCTAACAAAAAAAGTGACATCTTTCCTATAATTTCCTACTACAGAAGCAAAGGTTTTAACCATGCATATGTTTAACTGTTTGTAGTCCCTGGTAATCATGACCATACAACAGGTAAATTGAATGCAAGCACTCTGAGATGTTGCCATAATGAGCCATGCCCACCACTAAGGCTGTGTAAGGTTTCAAGTCCACAGCCAGCCAATCAGGTGCCTTCATTACCTTCACAGTGGGAGTGATCTTAGTTACCATGACAAAGGGAACCATTTCATTTTGACTCCCCCCACTTCGTGCTTGGGTAATCGCTGTTTCCATCTTCCCGGGGTTGAGTCCCAGCAGGCGAGCTGCACGGACACCTGATGCTGTGGAGGGGGGGGAGGGGGATCACACTTCCTGATTAATTTCACAGCTGTGATCATACTTGTTGACAAACAGGCTGCAGGGTTAGATTTCCGATAAGCATTGCGATCGCGTCTATGTGCTGCCATACTCAGGCTATAGAGAGCTTTTACAGCCGTTGCTATTTTTGTCCGACCTCGTCCTGCAGCAGCAGTCCATGCTTTGAGCCATTGTCCTGTTTGTTTAAAATAGAGACATAGAAATTAATTCAATAACAAAAATAAAATCTGCATTCATTTTAGGAATACTGAATATCCAACTGGGCTCATTTAAACCAACACACAGTGTATGAAGTTTATTTACAAATGTATTTTCTATAATGATATAAAACACCAGTTAGTTATTTAATACAAGAGAAACGGACTGTTAGGGTTAAGATTACAGTCAGAGTAGGGGTTAGGGTTAGGGTTAGGGTTAGGGTAAGGGTTAGGGTTAGGGTTGGGGTAAGAGGAAGGATTAGGGTTAGGGTTAGGGTTAGGGTAAGATTAAGTGTTAGGGTTAGGCTTAGGGTTGGGGTAAGAGGAAGGTTTAGGGTTAGGGTAAGAGTAAAGTTTAGGGTTAGGGTTGGGGTAAGAGTAAAGGTTAGGGTAAGAGTAAGGATTAGGGTTAGGGTTAGGGTTGGGGTAAGAGCAAGGATTAGGGTTAGGGTTTGGGTAAGTTAGGGTTAGGGTTATGGTACAGTATCTTCAAGGGTGCACAACTTCCAGGCCAGAGTTCATGCCAGGATAAAAATATTGCATGTTGCTGAAGTTTCTTTTAATGTGTTTTAGGAAGATTTCTTCCTCTGCACATATAGTGTATAGAGAGGTGACAGCAAAGCTTTAGCTGTAAAAGAAATGCAGCATCATAATTGAATTAGGTAGGAGAACTAGTTATTGAATCACATGTGCTTTTTCTCAGCTTTGTGTGGTGCAGGTGTGTATTGTGGGGAATACTGACAAACAGCCATACTGTGTTGATTGAGTGAGCCATGCAGTTCTCTTGCAAGCACCCAGGTCTCATCAACATCTTTGAAAGGAACATCTGTTCGGTTATCAGGCAAGGTGGTGTGTTGCCTTATGATAAGACTACACTAGTAATATTAATTTCATTTGGATTTGTTTCTCAAAAAAATGCAAATACACAATTATTTTGAGGGGTGGGTATTTTCCAGTGACTTATTTTTTAACAGAATATCACTTTCCCCACCAGACTGAAAAGGGACTGCTGTGTGTTCTTGTTAGATGTGCACACTCCCAAGCACTGCTGATTGCAAGCAAGCACACTTGCTGTTTGCGGTAATGGTAGTTCTGGGATGTGTGCGGTTCTACAGAGTGACCCTCTGTGCTAATGCAGTCCAACTTTGACATCAAAAGCACAGCAGGGCTCCCCCACTGCTTTCCCATGCAACCTTCACCTAACCTGGAAGACCGCCCTCTGTAGAATTAGGGGGCAGATTTGAGGCTGGTTCATCCTTGTGCTGAATTGGGGTTTGTTCCTGTGATTTAAGAAGCTCTCTCTGGACTGATCCATGACCACTAGTTACTGCTCTTGTCATTTAACCAGGGCAGTTGTTTTCCTTGTCTCATCCCATCAGCAATGGTCACCTGTAGAATGAATCTGTTAACTTGTGGAGTGGTAACAGACAGCAGTGGTATGTAAGCCCTACTGATGTGCTAACACAGAACAGTATATTATGTTTGTATTGAGTTTTTTATTTGGAGCTTGTCTGTTGAGCCATAACAGCATGTCTTTTCATGTTTACTTTAAAATTGTTTAACTGCTGAGTTTACAAGCATTTCAGTAAATGCTGAGGGCTGTTTTTTTTAAATGCCAGAAAAATATCCTTTGCATACTGATACTGCAGAATCGACAACAGTGCACATTTAAATTAACATTAGCTAAGAAGCTTACTGGAGATGTTTAACAACAACAGAAAAAACAGTGGATTCCCTTAGTATGAACATGAATAAACCACAAAGTGTGACACACTCACTGCTGTTTAGACTCCCCGATCGAATGTACAGCACAAAAAATCACATAGCTTTAGAGTCTCCAGATTTAACATGTTGAGATTGTTTTATACCATTGTTGTGCAATCTGCATGTCTGATCTGAAGGTGACCAGCAGGTTTTTAGCCTCCGTGATATTGGGCTTTGACGACTGTATGACCGCTTGTGTGTTCTATTGCAACATGCTGAGGATCCACACTAGATACAGACAAGCAGACTGCTAACAAAACCATTGGAGCCCTTTCTGCAATTGCTGGTAATGCTGTAATTCTGCACCATTCCAGTGAATAACTAGCAGCCATCCATCTCTGAATTAAAGCCACCGCAGTGAAGCTCAACGGGATTGCTTTAACAAAGCTGATCTCTAAAGGTTAGTAAAAATAACTGATTTTTAAAAACACGCAATGTAAAAAATGACATGCTTTGCTGTTTATTTCCATTTAGTAGAGCACTCTTTGATTTCTCGCCTTGTAATTTTCTCCATAGACATACCACCAATGGTTTGCTGTTCAACGTTTTTGCTCTGGTGATTGTGTTCAGCACCTTTCCAGGCTCAAAGCGTCTGTTGGTTTTAGCCACAGGATGTTGTTGGTGGTCTTCATGGTTTGGATACCAGGTTGTGATGCGCATCATAAAACTAACATTGAACTCAGGGTTAGACATAACAGGAATTAAACTGTTTTCTTAAATAACATTTTGCATCATATAACACATGTTGATGCGTCATTACGTCAACAGAAAGACTGGGTCAGTTTTGGTAGTCAAAGGTGGAGAGAGTGTTTATATCAGTATTAAATCCTGTAACACTTAGCATTAAAGGGTCTCTAATTGCAGTAGAATTACACTGATTGCATGTGTGGTTGCATATGAATAAAACTGTAAAAAAAATCTATTACATATAAATACAGTGTAAAAATAAGACGCTATAAACTCTCAACTTTTTTCATTTGGTTAATAAACATGTGTAATTATTTCATTATTACAGCGTAATTATAATGTAGTGAGAACATCTTCATGTAATGTATCAACTAAAATTCCATAACATATAACGTAAATAGTAATTTTTAGAACTTTTTTTATTTAGAAGTGTTTCTACTGATACAAACTGCATATCTATCACTGTGCCTTCTCCAAATACACTGGAGTATTGTTTCCTTTCCTTTGGATGTAAACTTTCCCTGAGGTCAGAGAGCATTGAAACCCAAGAATAAAACAAAACCGCCTCAGAAACAACGAGGGACGGTTTCATGAAGGCCCACCCTGATTTATGTCAACAAATCTGTGTTTAAAACACAAACAGGCTGTTCAGTTGTTTTGTAAACAGGGCCCTGCATTCAGCATTGTTCCCCTTCCTGGATTAGTAATCACGTGCAGAAAATGAAAGACAATACGCCAAAGTAGAGGGTGAGGGTGAGGATGAGGAAGCTACACATGACATGCCAAGACTTCAGACAAAACCATTACAAGGGTGCTGTTCACACACAGGTCTGATGCCTGATTTTTTTTTTGGTTTAATTTTGGATTCTCTATTTTTCTTACATTCTGAGGGTATTTTTTTCTAGCTTAGAAGCACCTCTAAAAAGGATAACTGCCTTTATCACAAATTCTAGCCAGTGGCTATGAAACTGCAGGGCATAATTTTCAAAAGGTTGTTGTTATCATTGTTAATCTGGCTAAATACATTCATGGATTTCATGAAGAGCTTTTCAGAAGAAGAAAAAAGAAACACTGATTTAGAAAACTGTACTGGTATAAGATGATAGTTAATGTGATAAAGTTCATTTAATATATCATTTCAATTTTTTTTTCAATTTATATAGTGCCTTTCATACCACAGTATCTCAAAGCGCTTTACATGTCAGTTGAAACAGAAAGAAGTATGAATTGTCAAGAACAAACAGATAAAAGCGAATAAGTTAATAAATACATGAATCACCACTTTGTGTTACACCTCTTCAGAGAGAATGGTCTATTTAAACCTAATACATTTCTCAGCAAGAGAAAAATACATAGCTTCTAATGACACACATTAACAGGCCAAATTGCACCAAACTATTTAATTAGCACTTTTGTTAATAAATACTGAAATACATTATCTAGGGCAGTTTACTAAGAAAGTTGATGTTTAACTAAATGGCATGCATTATCTCATGTCAGAGCTTTGTCAAATCAACACATTTAATGAATGTAACATTTTAAAAATAACATACTATGAGCCCTTACTCTCGGAGCCATTAAAAAGCAATACACACACTTTTACAGTACATCTTTTTACAGTCCTTGCTAGGCTTTAGGAAGCACACCCCAAATGCATGTACATGGCGTCAGAAACCCTACTCTTTGTTCTCACTGTAGTATTGTTCCACTGTGCCTCTATAGGGGATGGGTATCACGTTACCCAGACAGGTTAGGACTGTAATCCCACTCCACTGTGAGAAGTGTGGGAGTCTCCTGCGTCCTCCCTTTGCAGATCTGTAAAACACTGCTCAGGGGTAGCCCCTGCGCTCCTCAGCATTACAATGGTTTGGCCTAATTCTTGTATGACATACTGGTGTAGGGAAAGGTATTGGAAAAGGAAGCGAAAAATACTGCCTGTTGAATTGTATCCAGAATAATGTGTGAGGGATTTATATGACTTTGCTTTGGGCAATCAAAGCATTGCAAGTGGAAAGAAGTGTTTCTTGGGATACTGAGAGTATTTATATATTTGTTTTGTGCACAGCTATATGAAAATGTGAATGATGTATCCTGCTCGTTTAGCAGAATAATGTTGCACTTTTGCAAGACCGCAGCAGGCTTTCATTCCTTTCACCATGCTTATACTGTGATATACTATGCTATTCTAGGCATCACACCTGGGTGACACAGTAGAAATCTCCCATCATCAGAGGGGAAGTGTCTAGGGTGCTGAACCTAGCACCTGGGTCCCAATGCTATGCTATTACTGTTTACTGATCATCACATTTTATCAGCACTTGATAGTTGATATTTTCATGATGGGCCTATAAGTTTACAGGTGTGCACAGAACTACATTCCAAACTGTGTGGTACCCTGCAACCTGCCTAATCGCAATGCCATGCGGAGAGCTAAAGGACTGCATGGTACCCTGCAACCTGCCTAATCGCAATGCCATGCGGAGAGCTAAAGGACTGCATGGTACCCTGCAACCTGCCTAATCGCAATGCCATGTGGAGAGCTAAAGGACTGCATGGTACCCTGCAACCTGCCTAATCGCAATGCCATGCGGAGAGCTAAAGGACTGCATGGTACCCTGCAACCTGCCTAATCGCAATGCCATGCGGAGAGCTAAAGGACTGCATGGTACCCTGCAACCTGCCTAATCGCAATGCCATGCGGAGAGCTAAAGGACTGCATGGTACCCTGCAACCTGCCTAATCGCAATGCCATGCGGAGAGCTAAAGGACTGCATGGTACCCTGCAACCTGCCTAATCGCAATGCCATGCGGAGAGCTAAAGGACTGGCAGCTGCAGTTTCTCTCACTGTCATGGTCTGTCAGGACCTAGTCCCGGGTCAGCAGTATCTGACAGTGTCAGCAGCGGGTCAGCGACTTCAGCGGGACACTAGGAAACCTATATCCATTGAAGAGTCAGTATACACTCTTTGTAATCTACTGCCTAAGACGTGATCATCCACAATCATTTTAAAACCTGACTAACAGGGTCTACTTTTTACTTGGCAGCGTTTGGGTCACTGCTCTAACACTAGAGAACCTTTAATAAATTAATAAAGTTAATTTAATAAAAGCCTCTGTTGCCATGTCAACATTGCACAGTTATAGATACCCCAGCCCAATTATTTTAAAGCATGGAAAAAGTTCAAGAGGTAGCGTTCCAAAAATATTTCTCCAAGACTGTTCGCTCTGTTATAAATGTGAAGTGCCCAGAAATAAAACTGCTATAATTATTTTTAATTGAACAGATTCAGACTGTGACTTCTATCAACAGAGATCATCTGATATTTATTGTTAAAACCGAACCCGGATAAGATCACACATTAGAAAAATGAAATTGTAGTGACACACATGACCTTAAACATACAGATCGTAGACTGAAAATATTATGTGAACAAACAGGAAAGACGTTTTTTGGTCTGGTTTTTATTTTTTTCTTAAACACCAAATTTTAAACCAAACCAAATAACTAACTGATATTTTTCCTTGGTTACTGTAGTTAATTATAAGTCATTTAAGAACTCTCAAGTTGTTAACAGGACTCTTATCCCTTAGAGTGAATTAAACACATTGAAAATATAGCCTGTGTGTTATATGAGCTCCTTAATAGAATGAGTATGCATCCAGCTCTTTCAAACTATAAATGCAAGCACACAAAAGCAGTTTATGTGAAGTGTGCATTTTTATCAGGAAAATAAATCTGTTTATGGTACAAAACTGATTTAAAAAACATCCAACATCCAACAAATATAAAATATATTTTTGATTATTCATTTCTACATTATAATTTTACAGTAATAAACATTATTGAAACTTTTTAGAGGACAGCTTATTGGGAAAAATGAATACAAAGCATTCAATAAAAGCTGGTGCGGTCCTGATAAGCTGCAGAGATAGCTGCAATAAACCAGGTAGCTTATTCATCCTCACATGATTGGAAGAAACTGACCCTGACTGAAATAAGTTCCGCTTACACTTCTTCAGCAGAACTCAGAATGTTTGGCTTACAAACAAGAAAAGAAATTTCCCCTGAGAAATGGAAGTTTCACTGCAGGGTGATTGTGTAACCAGTTGAGGGGGTTGTTCTCTGTCATTAAGTATTAGCTGGTCATGTCATTTATGTGAACATGAAAGTATATAAACTTCACAACTTTACAATGAATAGGACAAGGGACTTGCAATATATATATATATATATATGTATGTATGTATGTATGTATGTCTGTGTTAAATAACTAGAAATGCAGTAGAATAACAAAGAAAAAAATCATTTACTGTATTTTCCTTAAATTAACCTTAAAGTACTATTTATAATTGAACCCTAACTAATTACTTGATGTCTTACATTCTATCATATAAATATCTATAGTATAGTCTGATATTTTCAACATTGGCATAGTAGCTTTCTTAAAATATAAAATCTATTTTAAAAGCTTTTGTAAACATGTTTTATCATTCTATCATAAAGCCTTCCTGTTTGTATACCCTACAGCAATTTAAAATGATGAGCTTGCAGTAACATATGCCAATCAAGCTATTGCACACATATATTGATCTTTAAGCAAATAACTATAATTTTCAGATATGCTGCAAAGACAGCTAAATGAACCTTCCTTATTACAGTACTTGCCTTTATGCCAAGTGCTTATATAATTAAAGGGCAGAAGATATTTTGTAAATCCTTTCATAAGGAATTGTAAAGGGAGGTCTGAGTCATTGATTTAGCTGCTGGTAATGTGCAGCATGAAAGGAAGCCATTGTAGGCATTTAGTCTTGACCCTCTCGAAAAGATAAAACACAAGGACAGCGGCGTAATAGAATCCATTTTATGATTTTTTTTTTTTTTAATGGGATTTGATGCAACCACGTGCAGGATTCCCAAAGCCTTTGTGTGTATCAGAGACAATGCTGCACGAGCGCCTGTCCTGTTTCGAGGGAGGATTATATCACTTATTATCAAATACCCAGAAGGAGCAAGATAGGATTTCATTTGGTTTAATGGAGCAAAATAATGCTCTGAATGGGGAACTATTGTAATACTGATGGAAGACGTGAAGCCAATGTGTGTGTGGGTCTATCTATCTATCTATCTATCTGTCTATCTATCTATCTATCTATCTGTATCAATCTCTATCGGTCTATGTATCGATCTGTCTGTCCAATCCCATTATTGTTTTGCTTATTTGTCATCTTCAGCGAAGTGAATTTGAATCAATTTCAAACATTTACAAAGTAAAATATGCAGCACAAACAGAATAAAGATAAGAAGAACAAGAGGTTTAGAAGAAGGAAATGTTTCTCTCTTTTGAAGCACTGCATTGCAACAATGTCAATATAAAAGATAACCCAAGCTGACAATTCAGCCGTTGCTCTATAAACGCTGTAGCTGTAAAGCTCAGAAGCAGATAGATCCTCCCATTTGTCTTCGTCTACACCGGCACTGTTTTCCTTTGATTAAGTTTGGTTCCTGAGATTACAGTAATTATGGCTGTAAGGGGTACACCTCTCAATCTCGTTGACTATCAGTCAAGTCAATTGCTCTCTTGACTTGCAGTAATGAGTGCTTTAGCTAGCCTCAGGTTTACAACCCTAGGATTAGTCCACTTAATATCTGAGGATGAGAGACAGAGTAATATCAAATTACAACAGCATGGGAAAAATGTACTGCCTTTTAAGAAGCTGGTGCAAGGAAAGTGTAAAAAAAATAACTTAAAACACAACCAGAAAGCTGAACACATAGTTCCCACAACTTGTGTTCTTGCAGGTTGTTGATTTGTCTGATACTAAGAGATCCAGTAAAATACACGCTCTGAATAACAACTGTGATAAAGAGAAGAACTTTTCAGTTGTCCCACAGGTGGACTTAATAGCAATTCTGCATTGTGAGTCTGACTATAAGGTTAAGATTAAGATTAAGGTTTGGGGTAAGATTGTAATTGTCTCACTATTTAAAACAGAGCTGTCCTATATCTCCACCTGCTGTGTTTCACGGCTCTGCTGTGAAAGTCCACTGCAGTACTTACAAAGCTGTAAGCATATTCTTGACCTCAATGGATTTTCAGTCTCATTAATGTTCTTATTTGAACATTTTAATTAGCAGTTTTATGCTTTGATACTGCCCCATCGAGCCACACCAAGGACTTATCTTTTCCCTGGAAAAAAGTTAGTCAGCATGAAATCCGAAGTGGCATTACTGTAAAAGGAAGTCCTTGATTGTTTATCTTATTTTTCCAAGTCTCAGTAACCCTACCACACCCTCTGTCTTTCTATAATTGCAAATAATTGTAACTCCCTACTCCGGCGTGCGTGCCACTAACAATGTGCTGTCCTGCAGCCTTTAGCTGACTGCCACTAGTGGGTTTGGTTGGGTTCCAAGTTCATAAAGTTATCCAACAATAGACAATCTGGAATAGCAACATGTGGGAAACTACAACAGGAACCAGGAAGACAAGTTGAGTCATTTCTTTCTTTTAGTTTCTCATTTCAAAGATATGACTTGATTAGCAGTGTGCCTCACCGCCCCCTTGGGATCGTTCTATCCTTCCCTGTTATTGAGCAATTCTTTTAGAAGGGAGCAAAGCGGCCATGTTTTTTGTCTGGAGTTTAAATCACAAGGGATATGCCTGGCTTCAGCTATAGCGATTGCATGTGCAGCATATATTTTTACATGAACAAGCCTAAACTAACGTATATGCAAGCTTTTACTATACTGTATTACATTTTACTGTCATTTTGCAATTGGATGTGTTGACCATATCAATATCCCACTTTACATGCATAACATTTCTTTTCTAATAGTAACCTAACAAAGGCTGCTTTGCTGCTGGTGTAGGGAGTATGCTCTGGTTTGTCTAAGAGACTCTCTTTGCTGAGAGTGCACAGCTTAGCTACCAACACCCATTAGGACTTTATAAAGGGATCTGTATGCTATGAATTATGATGTATACAAAACACTAATGCAGCATAGAAAGCGCCTGTGGTGGATTTATTGCTCTCTTTCAATGATCTTGCAAGTGGATCCCTTTGGCAAGTCTTCACAGGAGAATGCAGCCCTTTGCAGACTTGTTTCAGCCCCTGCTCTGTGCTGCGGAGTGGTGGAGATGTAGAGCACCTTTCAGGTTGATGGTATCACCTCCACCAGGGCTGCCGTGGCCGAATGTCTTACAGGAACTCGACCCGCGAATCAAAGTGCTTGACCAATTTATCTCTGTCGCACCGAACGAGAAACCCTGAACTCCCAGAAAAGCTGAATTAGTTCCGCAATTAGTTCATCAATCATGTCTATTAACAGTCACACTTTTGCACAGTTTGTGTTTCATATCATTCCTCCCATGTGTTCTAGGAGGACTATCCCCTGAATACCATCGCTTCAGGCAGGGCTGTATGGCTTTGCCACATGAGACTGGTACAAAGGAAGAGCAAATCAGCCCATTGTATAGTGAAAAGAGTTCTTGAGTCACTGGCATGAAGGCATGAAATTGCAGAGCTCTGTGACAGATCAATTATTCTCCATAGGGAATAATAATTGGCAACACCAGAGATGGCATGAGATAGTCTAAAGCCTTTGTACTTTTCTCGTAGGGTAGAGCTCATATTGTAATACGTAACTGCCTCCTAACTTCTTATCATAAAGCATAGATGAAAATCCTACAATGTATGATATAAAAAATTCAGGCCATATGCCATATTCACAAATAATTTAACACTAGTTCCTTTCTTTCTTTTTTTTCTAATAAGTTAAAAAAAAAAAAAAACATTGATTTTATTTAAATAAAGAAGGTTTCTTCTACACAGAAATTCTGTCTGGCTTGTTCTGCAACATTCAAAATGTTTGTTTTTTTTCATTTTACAAAACACATGGTGGTAAATTTTTGTGTACCACCATAAATGATAATATATATATATATATATATATATATATATATATATATATATATATATATATATATATATATAGGGCAGATGCAATATATATATAGTGACAGGGCAGATGCAATGCACACTGGGTAAGGTGTGTTTTGTGGCTGTATTGCACGGGCACAATATACTGTAATTATTTAATGGTTTGATTGATTAAGTGTTGATTGTTGTATTAATGAAATTAGGCACACCTGCTAGTAATCTAAGGTCTGGGGAGATACCTGTGTGGGGAACTGTATGAAAGGGCCTGTGTTTATACTTGAAGAGTATATGTGTTTGGTCCTGGCAATCAGCCATTTCATAGTTAGAAACTTGGGAAAAGTTTAGTTAAAGGTTCCAAAGTGGAAGTAGGTTTATGTTTGTTTTGTTTTGTGTAAAGATATATAAATATACAGACACAGTCCTATTGCAAACTATAAGCAAACTGGGCTTAATATAAGAGATTTTATTTTACAGAAGAACTGCAAAGCAAATGTTTACAAAGCTTAACATATCTAACAGTTCTCAAATAAGAATAGGGTTGTGCTGATTAATGTTTGTGGCACTTCGTTTCAGCATTTGCTTTCCCTCAGAAATGATTCAGTGCTACAATTCAGACTGTGTTTTCCTTGGTATAGATTAGAGGCTGATGCAGTGTCTAAACGTACACACATTTGCTTTCTAATTTAGGAACGGATACAAAATGTACAAAAACTCCCGCTTCCCAAAAATAATAAGATTTCAATCTCCAATCGTCAGTCTTGCAACCAAACATCCTGCAATACATACTGTACTATAATTGTGTGCTTTAAAAGAAAACTGTTTACCTCTAATCAAGTATTTCACAAATGTAGTGTGATGAGTGAATATTCCTATTTGTGTTTCTGTGTTTCCTCCCATATTAGCTATCCTTTTAGTACTGTAACTGCAAAAATAAATATTGCTCCTAATTGTATATTCACACACAAATAATTCTATAAAACAGTCTGTCTCTGTGAGTAGAATGCTAGCAGTCTGGTTTGCATGCACAGGAGTGAAAGCTTAAGAAATACCTCACAGCTTATGAAACCTTCATTTCCATTGCTATCCCATCATGCATAACATGTTGGGAATGATACCTTTAGAGCAGCTCAGAGCAATCCAAAAATAATTGTAACCTCCTGGACCAGACACATTGGTGTAAAGAAACTTTCAAAACTGCTGCTCACCAATGGCTTCAATATAGCCTGGCATATTTCATTGAGAAGTTGAAGGAATTCCACTCCACTGAAAGGTGTGTGGTTGATTGATGAAAGCGCCCCATTGAATTCAGTCAAAAATCAATATACGGGTATTTCTTTTATGCTGTTGACATTATATATATATATATATATATATATATATATATATATATATATATATATATATATATATATAATATATATATATATTATTCGTTACCTTTCCTTGCAATGGAAGGAATCAGTCTCTAACACCAATGTAAGGGGAACCTGCCCCTGGAAATCCTTTACAAAAGGTCAATTGTGATTTGTCGAACAGCACGTCATGTCAAATACTGATTTTTATTCAGAGTGCAATTAATTTGCAGTTCAAATGGACATATTCACACAAGCCTACTCTTTGTAATCATTATGATTTGAACCTATCTTTTTATTTTTATTTATGGCTGCTCATATAATTGTCTGATTACGTGTCATGCATCCGGACTCTGTGTATAATATTTCATTAGCATAAGGGCTCCAATTCGACTGTTAATATAAATAGTGTGGGACGGATGGAAACAAAAAAAACAATGATAAATGTATCATTGAATTACAAACCCTTGTGCTAAATTGTTCTGGATGTTAACCTGTTCACCACTGCTTACTCACGTGCCAATAACGGTCATCTTTGCCCCTGATATTACCCTTTCCAGTACTGCTCTGGTATTAACAGATTTGCAGTAAAGCCAAGCTGCAATTCAGATGTGTGCCGTATGAAATGCCTATCTGGTATGTAAGCATATCAGAACTGCAGTGTATCAGGTTCAGAATACCCCCCTATGAATGTCAGGAGATCACTTGGCAGAGGCTTGCCTAGCTATAAGCTAACACGGAGGAGACACCGGCACAGGGCTGATCTACCGCCTGTCTGGTTTGCACTGTGCAGTTGCTGTAATGCCCTGTTGCTTAGGGTCTCTTTATCTTATGGATTTCTCAGAATAAAAGTATCCATCTGTTTGTTCTGCGAGCAAGCTTGTAGATAACAAGCATCAAAGAGTTCCTGCAAGTGTGAGACTGAGTGGAGGTGGTGGTTCATGTTTTACACTGTGGATGCAAAACATCACTTGACTATGCTTTAATGATTTTAGCAGTGGTGGCCCACTGCCCTAAAGTAAAACTTTATTTCACTGGTGTTTTGTATTGTATGTAGTATTGTTAAGAGGCTCAGTGAATCATTCCATTAGATCCGTTTGGTTTGCATTCTGCAGAGACGTTTTTAACCGTGCAGTGCTCAACACGTTAAGACAGCAGAACTATTTTTAAATGTTTTATTTAAAGCTGCAGTATAAAAAAAAAAAAAAAAAAAATCCCCGTTGTAATAAGTTGAACTCTACCAGAATTTAACCATTAAACTTTGTATATAAAGTCTGCCAGAGATCTGCAGGGAAGGGAATCTTCTTGCTGCTGGACTGTGGCAACACTGTCCTGCTCGCTCAGCACGGTATTGTGTTACAGAACTTCCCAGTAATTGGGCACCACTTAGTTCCAGAAGGGAGATAAACAGGCTCTTAACAAATTAAAAGCATGTTCACTTTACTAATCTAATTTTCTTGATCCTTAGGTACCACAAGTAAACCAGTAGCTGTATAGCATGGTTACAGTCTGCCCGTGAGCTAGACATACTTATCTTATTTATATAACACTAGTGAAGGGGGCAAGACCTGACACCCTGGGTCCTGAGGCCAGTTTATTAACCAGGATTAAAATGTTTGCATTGAGCAAATTAATCTGGATTTACTTTAATCCCAGATTCGAAGCAGGAAGCCAATGGAAGACAGGCTTTCCCAATTATTCTGGTTGGCTGAGGTATCAGGACTGTCCCTCAGTTTGAGGCAGAGCTAGAGTAGGTAAAGGGAGAAGGAAATTAAAGATTTAGCAATTGTCAGCCATGCTAATGCTGCCTGCATTGAAGATACTGTGGAGGGATGCATTCCCTTCTGAACTTTTTTATAGGCAAATGCATTTTCTCGTTTATTTGCACTGGTTGGAGATTGAAAGCTGTTTACACAATCAGGACAGGTTTGGGATCACATAGCTTTGTGTAAATACTCGCTTGCTGCAACCTGACCTGGGAAAGAGAGAGAGAGAGAGAGAGAGAGAGAGAGAGAGAGAGAGAGAGAGAGAGAGAGAGAGAGAGAGAGAGAGAGAGAGAGAGAGAGACAGAAACAGCTTCTATTGTCAGTAACAAGGAGAAGCTTTGGAAATTCAGCACGTCAGCTGAACACGCTATAGAGATGTAACCCTGTGCATCTAAATCATCTTCATGATGTTTAGCTTGATTGGGTATGCAGATAGGACAGACTAGCCCCTGCACGGTGCCTCTGGTTACCCGTTTGAACAGCAGATGTGATAGACCCCCCCCCCCCCCCCCCCCCCTATACCCCCTATCCCTAAATAACTTGAGAGTGCCCCCGAAAGCAATTAATCATTCAGAGAGGAATGGGCTGACAAGGGGAGGGGGGCCTGCCTGTGTCTCTGATTGCATGACATTTACTAGGACATGGTGACCTTGTGCCACTGATAAAGATGTGCCCTCGTTGTTCTTGTTTCTGTCAGTCTGTAAAATTTTCTATTGTGTGTTTGTCCACTTCACTCTGCTCCACTCCTCCTCATTACCACTGAATGGCTTTGTCCTGGGGCTGACAATAAGAATGGCAGCGATTCTCTGTATCAGAATACTTAATAACGTTCAATTTTCGGTAGACATTTTTCTTCCCCCTCGAAGGATATTTTATCTTCCTTGTTCAAGCCTAAAAACATAAGTAGTTGATGGAGAGTGGTTATTCTGGTGTTTGACACATTTACCTGATTATTTTTGTTTTGTGAAACACAATATGCATGTTCTAGAGACTATACATTCTGCATCAAATAGTAACCTTCCTTCCATGCAAGTTCTCTAGCACAGCTTCTTGAGGTTTACTCTGACATAAACTACAAGAATCAAGTTGACAGACATTTCAGCTGGTGCCTTTATTGATGTTATAAACCTGGAGAGACCTAGGGGCATTCTTATAATAGAGAATAGGGCTCCCACGTGCCCCATTAATCCATTGTATTAAACAACACCGCTCTGAAACATGTTTATGGATGTGTCTATGAAATCCCGGAGGAGGTTTGAGAAACATATTGGCAAGGATGAGAATTATTCATGAAGGATGGATCCTATCCTCCTCCCTGCTTGACCTCCTTGACATTCCTTAAATACATGTGTTTGCAATCTTTTTTTCCATTCAACAAAATAATAAAAAGAAAATATACATATCATACAGTAGCCGCAGATCTCAGATCGTACACAGTGCTTGGGTCACAGCTGTCATTCGGAGGAGAGTACAGTAAAAGAGGGGTATTTAATGAAGAACAGGACTCAGAAATAAACCTGCTTTGCAAGTTTGTCTTCTGCCACCCTTTACACCTGCTCTCCAAACAGATTAGCCCCTTCTTCAGACCAGTTCAACCATTATTGAATTTGTAGCACTGATTTGTCTCAAAATAGATCTGATTTCAAACCCATGATCATCTCAGGCGGCCCAACATAGAGGGAAGATGAGGGCTACGTGATCTGGACAGCACTGTGCTTCAGGCTGGTAAACTGACAAGCACTGGCATCTCCTTAAGCTTAAAAGCATTACCCCGGGATTGATTTGTGCAACTTTCACAACTGCAGTCTTGTGTTTTATAATTAGCGTGATACCGGATGAAAGAGATACTAGGGGTAGAAGGAGGGTTTTCAGACACATTGCAGTCAGATTCAGGGAAGCATGCATGCAATACAGGGGTGGGAACTTATCTCAAACCTTCCGGACTACAACTTAATGAGATGCACTTAGTTTGGAGCAGGACATTTCTGGGGTTGTGGCTTTGAATCTTGTCTAGTGGCTGACAAGTATTCATACTACAGCCACCACCCAGCTTTTTGACTTTTACTTGCTTAGTCTTTTTTCATATCCCTCTCTGATGTATTTTTTTGTTTTTACTTTAATACAATGTAAAGAAGAAAAATACAGCTAGACCCAAACCTAAGATTTCCAGGGAAGACGCAGCTGGAGCAGTCATGCAGACCCAGTAAACTCCTATATATTGCTCATGCGAATCACGTCAATGCATCTTAATCAAATTGCTGTAGAATCACGCTTGTTGGCACCAGCACTACTGTACTATGTGCCTCTCTCTATGTCAGCCTGGCAGGTAGCACCATTTGATTTGCATTTAACCATTGCTAATCACCACTCAGGGTCCAAAGAGCACAGAGTGAGCACTGAGAGAATGACACGTACACATTTCATGTATTTTAATGGTCTGAATCCTATTTTACACCCCCCCCACACACACACACATACACACACACACACACACATGCAGACACACCTCCAGTCTTAAGATGAATACAGACCTTGCTGCAGTGACATTTCAATATTTACCAGCACAGGGCACAATGTTCAAGATGTGGACACAGAGCAATGAGCCGAGCCTCGTCTTCGCACTGGAGTCACGTATCAGTAGGGGATGTCAAATACTGCAAGGGCTTAGGAGCAGGTATTATTCAGGTGCCGCTTATCCCCAAGCTCAAAAGACACTTTTAAACTTGTTTCTTACTTTCAAATAATACTCTCTCATATTGCTACCGCAGACAGGAGTTCACCCTTTGCCTGTTTGATGAGTTTCAGTGTTGGCCATGCTCAGTAACTACACTTCTCCAGGGAGGAATTAAGGGCTTTATTCTGCTGGGAGCACTATAATTACACCAGCATGCATATATTATCTGTGGTTTATTGAAAGAGACTCCCAAGAAAAGTGTCCATTTAGTGTCAACAGCAATGACATTTCCCCAGATCAGAATAACTTTAACATACTGATGTGAATTGAAACATAACTGATCGAGAAGCTAAATGTTTCAAATCCTTTGCAGTTGCTGTGTGATACAATACATGCCCCCATATTCCTTATGTGGCATAGTTTTATTTACGCAAATGATGCATTCATCACTCATCTCTTAAAACTGCTGTCACATTATTTTTCAGTTGAGGATTGTAATCAGATCAAGTGTAATGAGCATCTGATCATATTAGCTTAGTCTGTCAGTCTGATTCCCATATGGACAACATTTGTAGAGGCAGGCATTATCATTAGGGAATGGCTGCACTTGGGAAGTTTAATGTGTTGAGCTTAATATGAAGGTACTTAAGCCAGCAGACCCAATAGGATTATTACCTATCAATAATGCTAGGATCTGTAGACATTACTGCTGCAAATACAAAGCCTTTAATATAGAATGATACAGCACAGTTTGTTGTAGGTTTTATAAAGCTCCGGTGTATTTATATATATACATATAAAGGTACAAGCAAATTCTATTTGTGGTAATAGAGAATTAACACATAGGACTAGATTTCAAAACTATTTACTCCAAATCGCCATTAACAATTTCTTTCTGAATGGACAAAACACTAATTATTAAAACTAATAAGAAATAACTTTATACTTCATTCACTCCCCTGAATTAAAAATCTATGTGGTTTCTTTTTGGTTTGGTAACATTATTGGGGTGCATATCTCCTTTCTGACATTTTATTTTGCTAATGACAAATTGGGTAAATAGCTTTGAGAATTTAGCCCACAGTCTACATATAGTCTATCTACCAGAAGGGAATTCGACACAGAATTAACTGGAACTGGTTTCAATTAACTTGTGTATAAAATGTAGACAGGGTTAATGATGCTGGACTTTTAAAGAAAAGTTTATAAATCAATAAAAGTCATTTCAATGAACTCAAATACAAAAAGAAGACAGACACTAAATTGGAGTTAAATGAGAAAAGAGAAAAGCCAATGCTAGTTAGGGTTACTGGAGCATTATTGATTCTGGTTCTTCTACAGGACTATCTTCATGGGCGCTTTCTAAGGGGTCTGTGAATTTGCAAAACACTTATTAGCCAAATTTTCTTTCGTCACAAGCCCCTTCTAATTATTTAATAATACTAGAAAAGACTGCTAAGACATAAAACAAGCTACAAACATTAGCACAGCCAAGTGTAAGTAATGTACAGGTACTTTATAATCCTCATCCTTGAAATTTAGATAATCAGTCTCTAATTAAATACTGCATATCTGTGTATAACTGTCTGTAAAGTAGCTTTGCAAAAGGTAAATCCTGGAATAAATACACTCTATAGATGAGAATACCTATTAACGCGTGCGTGTGTGCGTGCGTATGTGCGTGCGTGTGTGTGAGTGTATGTCTGGAGGGGGGTGAGGGCTATGGGGGGAGATTTTGTAAATAATAGAATTACAAGTTTCTTTTAGGCGAGTCTTTTCTTTTCAGGCCACACAACTTGTCTGTCAAGCATTCGGTCAAACATTTCATTCAAATCTAGAAAAAACTGGGTAATTGTCTAGGATGTAGTAACCAACCGTCCCTTTCACATGAGAGAAAGAATGCCCATGAAGGGGGATTAGGGACATACAAGAGTATGGTGCTTAATCCAGTTTAATTAAAGCTACATTCATTTCAGATGTGATTGACAGTCCCAGCACAAGCGGCCCCGTTTTCATTGAGCCTGTGATTCTGCCTGTGAATGCTAATGAAACTACCACTCTGGGATAAGGGGCCGCCTCATGCAACATAATGCCAGCCAAGTAGCAGGGAGAGGACTTCTTCACTACTGGAGATGTCTGGAAGTGAAGTGTGCAAGAAAGATATAATGAATCAAACTTTCAAAGCAATGCCGGCACGACATTTTGTGAGAAAAGCAATTTTATTTGTGTGTTTTGTTTGCTCTAATAATCTTACAGCAGATAGACATGTCAGCATCTGGCATGCATGCACTCAGGTGTTACTATAATGTGGTGTGTAATACAAAGCTTAAGAGAGGCAGGCTTAGAGGAAAATGCATTTGCAAATGCCAACGTCATACCTCTTTAAAGGCTAGGCATGGTTCTGTATACTGAGGCAATGGTAGAAGAAGGGTAGCTGCAATGGTATAAACCAGTGGTAATATTTTTTTATTGTGACATACTGGTGCAAATGGTAACAACTAAGAAAAGCAGCTGCAATCCAATGTGTTGCCTTATCCCAGTACTATATGCATAACATATAGAAATACAGCTGTCATTTCAGGAAAGGAAGTAGTCTTTGCTAACATTTCTTTAAATTATAAGACGGTATTTTTCTGTAAGGAACGGCTGATTTTGATTGTGTACGCAGTGGTTTTGAGTGGCTATGTATGTAATGTCTGTTAAAGATTTTCATATCATTTATCTCTGGTAGGTCATAGTGTTGATTCTGGTATTTGATAAAAGCTTGTTTATTTTAGTCATATCTTGTGTTTGTATAAACTGAAGTGCTGTAAAGGAATTTGTAATGCCACGTAATAATGTTTGACAGAGAGCCTGGGATAGGAGAGGGCTGTCGCTTGACCAGAACTCCATTAAATGGGAAGATCGTCGTCTCAATGGGATCTTACTTGCTAACCTTCCTAATAACAAGAAAGTTGGATTTCTGAACCCAATGAACTCAATTTGCTTGCAGAATAGAAGGGAACTTTTGTAGATGATTGCAGCATTATCTGTGAAAGTCAAGGCTTCCGGGTTCTCTTAGAGTCCTCAATATGGATGAGGGCTGTCAGGACGCGGGGGGTTGCGTACATTGAGTGCTATTTATATTCTTACTTTAGGTTCTTCAATTAGGCATTATCATTATTTACAGGTACTTTCTCAGCAGTAGGATTTATACCGAAGATATTCTCTAATCATGTTAAGAAATCTTATTTTGTGATTTAAATCCATATTTTCTTACAATGAGATACTTTTTTTGTCAAGTGCAAAACATGGGACTTCAGAAACTAAATCAGGTAATAAAGCTGCACCCTTCTCATCAAGCTCTTCTTGTGCAATTCCAGGGCCACACTTACCCTTCCTTACTCCGGAGGGATGACCTCCACAAATACAAACGCCTTCTCCCATGCAGGACGGAAGTAGCTACTGTATATACCTGTACTTAGACAGGGTCAAGTCTTGTGATCTTCCACAAA
Source organism: Polyodon spathula (assembly GCF_017654505.1). NCBI lineage: Eukaryota > Metazoa > Chordata > Actinopteri > Acipenseriformes > Polyodontidae > Polyodon > Polyodon spathula. The sequence continues at coordinate 1,326,146 of NC_054553.1, read as the reverse complement.
GCCATGATCAAGTGCCCCCCAAGGCAGGTGCTGCGCATTGACAGTTTAATTTCACCCCGCCAGTTAGACACTGATTTATATGCAAGCATGACGGTGTCTTCAATGTTAACATCTCTTTCACAGTCAAAGCAATGGTAATTTATAGGTGCTTGGGGATAGCTAGGCATGTTTCTTTCTGTGACCTTATAGAAGTGTACTGCACCATGTGAAAATGAGAGAGTTACACATACAGAAAATAAAATCCTAGTATAAACTGTGGCTAATAATGAAGTTGGTGATGTAGTGACCAGTAATGTAGTCTGTGTCCTTGTATTTTCAAGACTCTCTCATATATGTCATTGGTAGAGCAGCAGGGAATTACAACATTGCTTTTTAACACAGGGGCTACCTGCCTAATAATGCTGCACCCCCCCCCCCATGGTTGCTCAGCTGTCTTTAGTTCTTATCGCTGGCAACATGACAATCAGGATGCTTTTAATCAAAAAGTGGAAGGAGTGATTCAGGACAGGATGGGAGCTCTTCAGCTTCTTGTACACAGATGGAATGTCCAATAAAGTGTGTGGATTCCTGCTGAATAGGTTGACGAGCACTACCCAGTCCGGTAATGTCTTTACCAGAACAACATTGTGTCTGGCCGGAGTTTTAATCATGTCTGCCATCTACGATGACCAACTTGGTAAAAGTTTTAAAGGGGAGAAAAAATCAATTGTGAGGTTTCTGTACGGTATTTTGAGAATTACTGGAACAGAAGTTTATTTATTTATTTATTTTCCTGTGCATTTAAAATAATTGCTGTACTGATGAGAAGTTTGTTGTTGATATTTGATTCTCTTTTTTATTAAGTTTTGCCTTTACACCCTCTACTTTTCTTCTAAAAGTATTAAAATAGAACATTATTAGAAAGGTTGTCCAATTCTAAACGAAGTGGTCTCTCTCAAACCCACACAGGATCAGCCTGGTCTGGGCATTTTCAAGACAGTCTCAAGAGCTGTTGATACCTTTACTACCATCCAGCCTGGAGCGCAAGTGAAGCTAATAGGATTTAGTGAAAGCACACTATCACATCTCTCCCAAAAAACACATTTCAATGCAGTAAATGAGGAACGGGGGGTTCACTTGTAATCATACTCATGGATATGTCTCTGTCATTTATTATTTAAAAGTAATTAAAGCCATTCCCTCTGAGCTAGCTAATGCACAGCTCATTTTTTTTAATTGAGTTTTTTTCAGACTGTGCCTTGCAAGTTTCAAATCAGTTTGACTGACAGAGAATATTAGTTGCTTGAAGCTTGTTTGTAATGCCAGTATTTAAAATATGACATTTAGTTTAAAAAGAAAGTACACACAATTTTTACTTCAAATCACAAACTGTCTCAGTCAGGTGACATTTGAACTCTCCTGGTTTGCTTTTTTTTTTTATTTCAGGCTTTTGATATGTAGTAATGTAATATAAAGATTGTAAGGTTTTCATTCAGGAAATCTATAGTACAAGTGCCTGGTATATTCATTGGTTAATCTACCAGCAAGTTCCAATTAACCTATGAGGCATATAAACCTATTTCGCAAACTCAGTCTTGCTGTGCTGTCAAATTACCACCTCTTCCCCAACCACCACCACCACCACCACACAACCAAACACTACCACCTCACTTCACTAACCACCACCTCACTCCCAGCCACAACCACCTCACTTCCCCAACCACCACCTCACTCCCCAACCACCACCACCTCACTAACCAGCCACAACCACCTCACTCCCCCCACCACCACCTCACTCCCCAACCACCACCACCTCACTCCCAGCCACCACCACCTCACTTCCCCAACCACCACCTCACTAACCAGCCACCACCACCTCACTAACCCCACCACCACCTCACTCCCCAGCCACCACCACCTCACTAACCAGCCACCACCATTTCACTAACCAGCCACCACCACCTCACTAACCAGCCACCACCATTTCACTAACCAGCCACCACCACCTCACTAACCCCACCACCACCTCACTAACCAGCCACCACCACCTCACTAACCAGCCACCACCACCTCACTAACCAGCCACCACCACCTCACTAACCACCTCACTAACCAGCCACCACCACCTCACTAACCAGCCACCACCACCTCACTAACCAGCCACCACCACCTCACTACCCCAACCACCACCTCACTAACCAGCCACCACCATTTCACTAACCAGCCACCACCACCTCACTAACCAGCCACCACCATTTCACTAACCAGCCACCGCCACCTCACTAACCAGCCACCGCCACCTCACTAACCAGCCACCACGGTGCTCATCTGAATAATATTTTTTGTTCACTGGGATGCATAGATTTATTATTTTATTGTTTGTTCCAAGGGATGAGGCTTTGCTCCAACTATTTTTAGTTTTAGTTTCTTCACCCATTGTTTGGGTTCAATGTTTTTTGGAAATCTGTAAGATTTTGTATTATAATAAAGGTGGTTATTTAACTTAACACTGTCCTGACTGAAACCATTTAACCCTGCCTGTGCTCTTCTATCCCCTAGTTCAGCCTCCTGCCCCATCACACACAGTGCGATGTACAGTACTAGAGCTTCTGGGTCAATTGTAAAATGCTGACTCAAATCCTATTGTTTAGACTACCAGCATCTTAAACTGAAGACCTGTGCACAGAACGGGTGCTTCTGTGTGTGTTTGTGCTCAAGCGCGATACTGCGTACCTCCTGAATTATCTAAAAGCGATGTTTAAAACCAGTATGACAGGAAATCCACTTTATTTGTTAAGACAATATTAACCCTGCTGGTGTGCTCTCCCAAGGGTGATCCCGGGGGTAATGTTTGATTAATAAACTGCTGATAAAGACCACTATGCACACATTCATTGTTTATGAGTTTTTTATGTATGTTAAGGTATTGCTGTTAAGATATGTCTCTGTTTATGTGATTGAAATCAGTTCTACTAACTGCTGTTTGATTACTACCTGGTGGAACTACAAAATCGTGTTTTCTTTACAGAAGTCTGTGGTGGATTTCTAAAGAGACACATAAACATTCCTTTCACTTGTGACTGAAGCCAGATTTGAACTGCAGTGATAGATAGCCAGTCCATTAAACAAATGAACTACCTGGCTATAGAAAAAAAAAAAGAAACAGCTCTCAGGTTGAATTCTGCATAAACAAAAACATAACCCAATCCCCAGAGTGTCCTTGGGGCTTGTTAATTAAAGAAAAAGTATAAAACTGAATATTGCACTGCATAAATAGAGTCATTAACAAAAGCATAAAACTGAATATTGCACTGCATAAATAGAGTCATTAAAAAAAGCTTTGCTTCGTGTACTTTGAGTTTTCAAAAAGACTGTTCAACAGCAGTGTGTAAAATAAATACACTGTGAATTTGCATTGGCTTTCATGCTGTTATTTATACCAGGATACAGAGACAATAGCACTTGAGAGTAATGAGCAGTGCTGGCTCATGGCGTGTTTGCATATTGAAAGGATGTGCTATAAAAAGGAATAATACACAGAGTTGCTCTTAAATGCGCCCAGGCTCTGGTAGCAGAACAACAGACGACTGTATTATTCAGACAGTCAATGTAACTCATTACATTGTTTTGTGAATAAAATGTACTGCTTAGCTGAAGGTGATCTCGATAATAGATTAGGTCTGCATCTGTGTATTCAAATTTATAACAACAACATGGATGCATGCTTTATATATTGCTTTTAAAAGCTTTTTACTGATACTTTAGACGAGAAAAACACCAATTAAAGTTACATAACTTAAGAACACTGCAAGCAACTCAGATAAAATACAGTATCAATGAATTGTTACGTTGTTCTTACCGATTATGTAGATTTATTCTTGCAAGGATATGAATCTTTTCAATGCTAAGTCTGTAATTGCTACTATTTATTAATGAAACATTAAAAAATATATATTAACTGTCAAAATGTCCCTAAGCTATTAACAAATCATGATGGCAAGTGTATATATTTTAATGGCAGTAAAAGACAAATCAAAACACTCTCACATAACCATAAGACTTTAAAAAGAGCATTAATTATATATCATAATTAAGCAAAACATTAAAAAATCCTGTATATTTTGTATTGAATTCCCTGGCATGTGACTTACACATTCAGCTTATTGTTGAATTGTTTTAATTTTTTTTTAATTCAGGTATGGTCACAAACCCAGCCTGTCCCCTCCAATGCTATGTTGTGTTAAAAAGTGTGATGCTTTGATCTACTGTAGTACAAAGGATTCCAGCTGCATCGCCACCACAGGGAGAGGTGCGGCTCGACTGTTTCGCTCAGCACTCCCATTTCCTCGGTTGTGAAACCAGTAGAATTCCATGGCATCTCCTCACAGGAGACAGGAGCCTGACAGCTCAACCTGTCCTTGTCTTTTTAGAATAATGAAGCCACACTGGGAGGTAGGAATGCCCTCCCCTGCTGTGACAATAGCAGTGCTCCATGACTAGCCTGGTACTCCATTTACAAAGCAGCTGTTCATTACCACATGGGTCATTGCATTGAGAGTTAGACCCGGACTGGCCTCATTAACCATGAATAAGGTTCAGTATGGTTCACTTCAGCTTTTCATTGCTCTAAAATAAAATAGGGAAAAATACCTGCTCAGAGCCTTTCACCAAAGTGTGTCTGAATCTGTTGAAACTAACCCAAGATCCAGATTTATTTCTTTTCAATATTACAGAGTGCATCAAGGGTTAAATTTGAATTTGCAACGTGCTCTAGTGTCTGCCTCACGTCTAAAGAGGCCCTGACTGGCCTGGAACCCAGTGAGCTCAGGCAGACACCTGCAGGGCTGGCCCTGGTCCTCCAGGGGCAGTAGCTCGCTGACATCCACTGCAGGACTCCTACTCTAGGTGGTAAGTTGCGGTTGGCTTGGTCGTGGGTTTGTAGCACGCCCACTGACCTTCAGTTCTCCTAAGCTGTCATGGGAAGTTGCTTCAGTGAGAGGACATATCCTGACATTCCAAATTGGGTGGAAAAACGAGGGTAAAATAATTCAAGGCTCTAAGTGTATTATTGAAAAAATAAAGACAAATCTCAGACAGAGAGACAGAAATGTGAGAATGTGAGAGGTTGAAGGAGGAAAGGTTACAACACAATAGCTCAGGGTTACTAAAAAATTGCTTTATATCTGACCTGCAAATGTATTTTTCCACTGCTGTCATCCTACACCTTAACGAACACTAATGAGCCTAAAAAATTACCTGTTTATACAACCTTCTGCTCTGCAGCAATGATTCTGTCTGCAGGTACAAGTCTAATGTTATCCTCTGTCTGGAACATTGTCAGGATTGTTTTTGAGGAAGTAAAATCTGATTAAGTGCTTACAAAAAAAAAAAAAAAATTACCCCGATTCTGATCTGAAGAGTAAGATGCATGATACAGAGATTTTAATAGTTTTATAACAGCGTTGTAACCTTTCTGAGGCCTATCATTCCCCAGAAAAGGAAATCGAAGGGTGGAGTTTACAGAAGAGGAGTGAGTTAACTGTCCTGAAAGCATGGGAAACAAAGAGAAAAGAAGAAAAGAAAGTGAAAACCAAAAACACATGCATATTCTGACCAAAAGGTAACAAGCACTATGTTATGATGCTACAGTAGTCTCTGTGTATAGGAACACTTCCTAAGAGAACAAGTCGACTAAGAGAACACCCTTGTGGTGAAACAGAATTTTCGCATTTTAAATGCTCTGCCTAAAGGAACAGGAACTTTGATTAAAAGCACACCTTTTGGCACCACTAGCGAGTCATTCACAACATGTACTGTTTTGCAACTTGAAAACTCATCATCATCAAGGCATGTTCTCTTAGCTGGAGACTACTGTATCATAAAGGTCCAGGCAATCTCATTTTAAGGTGTATCTCTGATAATTATGTTTGATATCTAAACTAAATTAACTCTGCAATAACAAAGTGTTTGGAGCAATTTGAAATTTGAGGACATTTCTAGTTCTTAAAAAGTCATGGTGCTATCTCTACATGTTGCTGATGAACAGTCTCTTCAGTTTAATGCACTTTCTCTCTGCTTCAATGGGCTCCATATTCCCCACTGCCTAGCCAGGTGGTCAAGTGGTTTGTGTTAATAATACTGTGTAGAAGTATTTGTACAACCAAAACCCGCTGGGATTCTGTATGTTGTTTACAGTGCCGTCTCGTTATTTCAGTTTATCCCAGGAAATCACTGGAATTCATCAATAAAAACATGCAATTATTATTATTATTATTATTATTATTATTATTATTATTATTATTATTATTATTATAGTAGTAGTAGTAGTAGTAGTAGTATTTTAATATACATGCTACAGGGTAAAAGTCAACATGCATTTCAAAAATTGGATAACAAATATAAGGCAACAAATTATGTCAGGTCAAAAACGGTCAAAAAAGGTGCCTATTGTGTTAATATACAAGGTGTACCTTTTGATCTTTAATATAATATTTTGAATAAACTAATGACCCAATTCTAATCTAAATGCTAATCATGCTCAGTGTGTTGCATTTTTCAATGTGCAGTCAAATACATTGCCATCTCTCATAAAAGAACATTTCACCACCCAATGAATTCAAAATAAATACACCCTTCCATAAACATTTTGAAACTTATGAAACCCTGATTCTAAAAACTGCAAGAATTAAAGACTAAAGGTTGACGAATAAACGAGACTGGCAGGAATAATGTGTGTCTCGACTGTGCTGGTAGGAATGTGGACCCCTGCCGTCGAAAAACAGGCCATCAGTTATGGCCTCACTGGACTGGCACTTCATAGACAAAGCAGCTGTTACCACAAGGGTCACTGCCTCTGTTTCCACTTCCTGTTACCCACTTGACGAGGGCTGGACTCTTCCCAGAGTCCTTGGGGCTCGCTTTCTCTGCCCTTGTCCATTTTTCATCCTTTTTTCCATTCATGCTGGCTAAAAGGTTCCCTTATGTCTTTGTTTTAAGACCCCTGATGACCTGTCTGGGATCCAGACCACCTGCTACTGCACATGTTCAAATTTCCTAAAATAACAACAGATTGGCATAAAGGGGGAGAGAGCAGGGCTGAGGATGAACTTGTCCTGTCAAGCTTCCCCTAATCGATCACTGTCAAGAGGGAATTCATGAACTTCTGCCTTTTCAATCCTACCTTCTCTGAAAGCTTGTGTATTCAAATACAATATATTGGTAGCTATTTGTTGTGTAGTTTGTAGAGAATGTGTTTACCAGGAAAGGAAAGAGTTGAACAAACCATGTTCTTCAAAGCAGTATTATTCCTGGGATATTATTGCACAATGTTAGCGGGAAAAATATAATTTGTTAAATTAAAATAACTTTTAAAATCACCCGTTAGTTACTCCTAAATGTCCTAGTCATCCAGTGGAAGAAATTCCTGAGCAGAATCTTTTAAACGAGTGTATCATAAATATAAGAATGTGTTGACAGGTCTTAGGGAACTCTGAAAGTAACAGTTTTATGTCACAGAATCTCTGGCTCACCCTGCTGGCTTAATCCACCCTTGGAAGTAGACTTTCGATATCTGATCAAGTTAGGATATGTGTTTACCTTTTGTGGAATTTGATTATAAACGAGGTAAAATGATTGAATCCTGAATCATATTCCCCTGAGTAGTTAGTGTGTAAGAGAAGGACTACGACATGACTGTTCAAATCTAAAGTGCTTCTGAGGAGTCTTGATGGGTGAACGGCCTCCTGGCACATTTCTTTTGTTAGTCTGCTGCTGCAGTCAAGCCTGCTTAAAAAAACAGCATGTCTTTGTTATGGGGTCTATTAATTTAGCTGGCTTATTGTTTTTATTATTTGGTTAAAAATTCAAAAGAAAAGAGCTTGAATTATTTTACTCAGAAACACTCAGTAACTCACTGGCTGTGAAAGGCATTCAAAACCAGGATCTAGCATACTCGGCCCTCAGCTTAAACCAATTCACAGCGCACCCACTGCTCTGCTATGGAAATAAAATGTGCCTCTTATAAACTTTGTAAAATGTACGAAGCAAATCAAATGGCCCAAAACAACCAAGTTCCTCATTTCTGTGAGAAACATCTGGACCCGCATCTGGTACATATCACAGGTAGTAATGTTCCTCTCCAGCTTTTAATTTCAAGTCTCTATAAATCAGCCAAGTCATCCAAACCATTTCTTGTAAACCAAACAGCCAACAGCCAAGAACCAGATACAATGGATAGATTTATGCTCATGCGGTGTGGGGTACAGGCTCTTTGTGAGTAACAAATGTTCACTATGAAGAATTGGCCCTCAACATGGGCCAGCGCGCATTACTCAAGCAAGCTAACCATTACACACCCCTGCCGATAAGGCTTCCTTCCATTTGGATAGCTAACTTTTTTTTCTTTTGGCAACGACATCACTGTGGGGTTAGAACTTATCCCCTGACATTAAACAATTTGTATCCATCTCTCGCTAAAACAGATCCACATTTACTCATTTACAATTCAGTACTGTTTTATAGGCTCCTTTAGTGTTGAGAGGGGCTGATAAACTTTTAGACATGTTTATAATGTGTTTTCTTCAGGATGTGCAAATATTTCAAATTCAATGCTGTAGATAAATGGCTGCATCCTGGTACCTGTGCTACATGTCACATGGTCTGACCGCAGTGATACCGTTGGAGTGATGACATCATTAGGCACGCAGTCTTTAAGATGAATGTTTCCATTTAAAATAAAAAATGCCAAAATCTTGACAGACAGGGGTACCAGAGATAATATAGCTAGTCCTTTTAAATAACAAAACATTTTATTTTAACACCTTGCTTACCACTCCTTCAAACAGCAACGTTATTTTACTGAAAAAGAAGAAAACATATACATTTTTATTTGAAGCCATGAAAATTAGAATGAGTTCATTTCCATTAAGATAGTAAAACTCTCAGATCAGCAGGTGCTAGGTTATGTAATTCATTAGTCCAGTCCTGCACATCTTCCGTCCATGAACCACTGTCACATGTTTAACTGGACGCCCTGGACACTCCCCTGTCACACCAGTTTCTCTGAATCATTTCCGCTCCATGCCTGTAGAGCCATGGCATCTTATCCATTTGCTGAAGCACCTACTTATTCTTTCAGAACCCGCTTCAGGAAGCCAAGGAGATCTACCAGAGTTCAAAGACTTAATTAGACATGCTGTCTACTGCCTTAAGTGTCTGCAAATCCCAGTTCCTGAAGTCACGTTAACATCCTTCATTGCAGTCCTATACACAAACATGAAGGCTCTCGTGAATGAACATAAAATCCTAGCTCCTATATCACTATCCCTGCAAAGATCTAATTGACAGTTTACACAAGGGGAAATCTAATCACACTGCAAGTTCTAATAGTCATTTCACATATGCTGTGTAGTTACAATGCAACAGCATGCTTAGTTATAAAATGAAAAATGCTGGCAAATTGCTTGCGTCTTTTCTATTTACACTGTATGCACACATTCAGCTGCGTATTTACAATGTAACTACTATGGAACCACATTTACAAGTACCTATGTTAATGCAATTGCATTATAATTGGTGACGCTTAAATATAAAGTGTTTGTTTTTAATTGGTTTAATTTGCTTATGTGCCTGGAACGATAGATATAATATATCACATCCTCAGAGCCACACTGTCATATACTGTACATATTGCACTCCCCAGACTAGACAAAACATAGAGATGTATCCAGTACCACTACAAACAGTGTGGGTCTGGAGGATTGATACACCAATGAAGGAAGAACAACCCTGGCAGCAGGAATCAAGCCCAATACCTGCTGTACCAGAAAACAAAATAATGAAAGACTGCCTGTGCTATATTTCCTGAGGCACTTCCTTGCACGCTTATAATCAGAAAGACTTAAACTCAGCTTGAAAGAAACATTCTGCTAGGCGTTTTAATGAATGAAGTTTGCAACAAACACATTTCAATGTGTGAGAAGTCTAATTTCCAGCCATCCAGTGAGAGAGAAATATTATCACTTGCAAGCTGCCAACCTTGTTTACTGAGATATTACAACACACGCTGTGAACCATGCCGTACATGGGTACTAATGACGATTCCTATCTGCTACCACCTGGTGCCAGCCCATATTTCACTGAGTGTGACAGTCCCACAATCAATCAGCCTGCGTCTCCCGCTGGGCCCAAGTTAAAGGAAAGATTCCCTAAACGCTGCAGCCTGTTACTGTAACGACAGCCCGCTCCACACACATGGCCCCTGACAGCAGGAGTTCTGCCGTTATTATTCCAAGCTAGTGGTAACTCTGGCTTTCATGACTGAAATGTAAAAGAGTTGTACTTGTTAGCTTCTGGAATTCATCACAGATTCTTTTTCACCCCTTTTCCGAAGCCCTACTGCTCCTTTTATCACAGAATCCCTGCTACTTGTCAAAACCAGTATAAATCAGTATGCTGCCAAATTTCAGACTGGCGGTATGTGTCTGGAAAATCTTGGAATAATGGAAGTGAGGTTTTTTTTCCGACTCATTTTTGCTCCCTTTTCTTATGAAATGAGTGTGTGTATTTATTAAGTCTAGGTTTTCTTTTAAAAATATAGTTTTAAGTGTATAATTCATTATGTTTTTATATGAGTTTTAAGCTCTCCTTTTTTGCTTAAAAATAAAAAAATAACATTGTGGTCAGAACATTAGGCAATAGCTCTTATTTTTCCACTGAGCTGTATTTTAGAATTCAGCTGATAAAAAAGAAGAAGATATTTAGTTACTTAAGTGGGTCAGACCAGTACTGAATCCCAGTGGTGCAGCTCGAATCAGGTGTGGGGACTCTGGGAGCCTTGCTATTGAGGTTGACTTGCTTCAGAGCTGACTCACGTTTATCAAGTCTGCAGTTGCGACTCCACGCCTTACAGAAAATAAAGCAGGGATTAATCTGTCATTATTTCCAAGTGCTTTTGAAATACTTGTATGATGTGGTGCTCTCAGTAAAGACAAAGGAATAACTGAGTGCTTTGTATGGTGTTCTTGTGCTGTAATAATCAGCACCCAAATCCCTTCCACTATGCTAATACCTCTCCGTTCATTCCAGGGCGCAGAGATATCAGGGGGCCAGCTGTCTAACTCTGGCACCAAAGGGGGCAAAAAATCATAATGAAACAATAGCTAAGCAGGGCTCAACTGATACAATGCTAACTGAACTAAGCACTACCAGGTCCCAAGGGATCTATTACTTCCAAGCTGAGTACTAAAGAGAAAGGAACACCTTTGGATTGTTTTTAACAGTGTTCTTAATACAGATGTGCTCTCTTGTTTACACCATTAGCACCTGCTTGGGCTATAAACCTGTGCTGCACAGAGAGGGTCTTTTCACTTCAGGAAGCTATGTGCCAAATAAAAGCAACAAAATAAAAACCATACAAATTAAAGAGCAACTTGAAACGGATGTGAAAGTGTAGCTTGTACACCAGATTGTAACAAGTAACGCTTCTTTGCAGCCATGTTGGAGAAACTCAGAAACAGCATTTCATCTTGCAGTTCTCATCACAGTTAGCGATTAAACAGCTACAGCAAAACCACTTCAAATTAATGGCATGCCAAAAATATCAAAATGCAAATGTTGACTACAGTACAAGCAGTGATCCCAGCTTGTCTGATGAGCAGTCCCTTGTCTATCGTCCTAATTTTAAGCTTGCGGTTTGAAGAAAAATTTTTATTTTAAAATGCTGACGATTTGGCCATAGCCTGTGAACTAAGTAGCCTCTGTTGAGCTGACTTTGTGGAATGTGACCATGTGGAATCTAGCAGTATAAGAGAGCTGCTGTGCCTAGTCTGGTAAAAACATTAACTAGCAAAACCACCCTGAAGTGGTACTGCTTTGTTGCACTCTGTTAATGGGTCTGAGGATTGTAGGACTGGATTGAATAGCATTGCATCATTACTGAAACCATTTGTGGTATACGCTCACACACGCACACACAGGAATGTATGTCTATCATTCAGCAGAGTTTGCATTGACTCTGCTTAAATGGATTACATTAAATTCCACATGATGTTGGGCCAACCCTATCATGAACATGATAAGGTATTATTGTGCATTATAATCTCTACTGTTTAGGCTGCTTAAAAGTGGATGTAAGAAAAACTTTGAATAGGAAGTTCATGGTGTTTTTTTTTTTTTTTTTTTACCAACAAGTCTGCATAATGTAAGCTTTACATGCTGCTTCACAGGACTCACCCAGCAATGTGGTGTGCCTGAAATTTAAAATTACAGACAGCAGTACCCTAGAGTCAGTGCATTTCAATAGCAGTGTAACTTATTTCACCTTTTTTTCAGTTTAAACTTGTTTATGCCGTTCAGTTAATAAATGTTACAAGATGTTACCATGGAGCTGCAGAAACGCGGTTGCAAAAGCATTCCTCTCTCACGCCCACGTAGTTCTGTGCAGCAGTAGCTTCCATTTGGTGACTAAAATGCTGTGCCAAAACAAGGACAACTCCCTGATCCTTCAAGCAGCCTGTTTGAGATACGATGCTGCTGTTGCTATATTTACACATTTTTAAAGACATTCACCATCAGTGAATTATCAAGCACATATGTATATTTACACTATTCATTCACAAATGAGAATTTTCACTGGGAATGACATGTTACATGAAAATGGGGCTATATTTCACGTGAAATCCATGATAACCTTATGTATAGGAGTCGGCTTTGCCCTAATAGAGGAGTCTGATTTGCCTCCTTGGGCTTCACTTCCTAGCTAGTGGAAAAAACAGTGACTGTGACTTGAATCTGAAACATTAGCAATCTTGACATTTGTATGTGGATTTTACTGGACAAAGGTTTGGAATCCGGTCATAATATTTACTGTAAGTCTAACGATCTTTTAAATTAAGAATTAGGTGCTGTTGGCTTCTTACCAAGGAAAGAGCTCAACCTTTTTTTTTTTGAGGGGGCTGAGAGAGAAGGAAGGCTGTTAACTGAATAACTACGTCACACCTCTCCTGTTCAAACAAAATACAATGTTAAGGATTAGCCCTACCTTATTGTAGTCTTGTGATAAATTAACTCACCCTGTCGAGAGCTGATAAGTTATCATTTCCAAACTCTGACTAATCTTATAATTGCGCGTGAGCAGAAAATACTGAGCATAACTGTACCGGCTGAAAATGAAGAAACAAGATGAAAAGATTATCCCTGCTTACCCCCTTGAAAGTATCAGAAGGAATAGATACAAGATCTGCAGCTAGCAGCAGACACAGGGGTCTGGGAAACCCAAGAGAAAACCAGAATTACCCTTGTAGAAGCGTGCCATAGTAGAAACATAGCAAAGTGCAATAAAGCATAGGTAAGCATTGTTAAGAATAGCAAAGCATGGTGGTGCATAACGTATTAATAAACATGGCAAACTGGGGTAAACTATGGGAAATGCATAGTATAACCAGGGGGAAAGTAATACAACTGCAAAAATACTGTAGTAAACTTTTTTAAGGCTAGTGAGAAAAATAGGCAAGCCTCACGTAAAATGCTTTTTCCCTAAAACTCTCAGTAACCAAGAAAAATAAGATGAGCTAGGCTCTGTTCTATCCACTTCTAATTTTTCTTTAATTTTAGTTCTGGAGATATTTCTCAAAGTCCACTGAATCATTGATGACATAACAGAGTCCAGTGCTTTCAGAAGCAATGTTATCAGAAGGAAAGCACTTTACTGTAACAGTGGTATTTTGCATGAGATTTTGTAGTCTGTCTCTGATCATGCAAGTATTTGTAATACAGGCGTTATTCTCAAAGATATTTATTCCAAATCGTCATTAGTGTTTTTTTTTTAAATCTGGAAAACACAATTCCGGCTGGTTTCACAGTCCCTGGTTAGCATTAATCATGGATTACCTTACCTACGACAACATTGAGAAAACCGAGGTGAGTGCTAATGGGCCACTGTGAAACCAGCCATTTGATTATTCTAAAATGAATACAAACAAATCCAGAATACTCTCAAGTACTGCATTCAGTCTGAGTTATTAATATGTTTGAGTACACTTCTACAATTAAAAAAAGCATGTGATATATATATATATATATATATATATATATATATATTCAATAATATATATATATATAATATATATATATCAAATAACAGCATTCTTTATTAAAAAAGTTTATTTTTTCTTCAATGTGTGTGTAATATGTATGGATAAATATTCTTGTAAAAATTAAATATGAATCTAAGTTTCCTTTAATTGTTGTTTTGTTTCGTTTTTGTTAAAATATAAAGGGATAGGGCACATGAGGTCACATGACCAGTGTAAAAAGAAAAGAAAAGGACTTAAAAGTTGTATTTCTTTTTATCAAAATATGTATTGATTACTTCTGTGTGCTAAAAAGAAAGTACAGAAGCGTCCTAGTGCCAATTTAAAAAAAGAGTATGGTCTCCATAAATGAATAAACAATACTTTGAAAATGTTTGTTTAATTTTTTATTTTTTTTTTCTGTTTTGGCCATCCTTGTCACGTGACTAGGAGGCTGTGTATGCCAACAGTTCCTGCTCCTGGGAGATTAGGTTCTGGTCACTGGAGAGTGGAGTGCTCAGCAGTTCCTGCTCCTGGGAGATTAGGTTCTGGTCACTGGAGAGTGGAGTGCTCAGCAGTTCCTGCTCCTGGGAGATTAGGTTCTGGTCACTGGATAGTGGAGTGTTCAGCAGGTAGTGGCATACTTGTCTATCATGACTGTTATTGTGTGTTTGATTGCTGTTTATTTCTTTCCTGTGATTTAAAAAGCATTTTATTTTAAGCTCACCTTTGTGCAAGAGTTGAAGCAGTGGAACCAGTACCCACAACAACCTGTTAAAGACTATTGTTCCAAAAAGAACTTTGTCTGTCCGGGTGCTAAGACTTACCATCCCCAAGGAGATTTTAGTCAACTATTGAATCCATGCTTGCACTTGCATGTTCTGCTTACTATCATCTGCCTGCCAGGTTTAATGATCAATGGCCTTGTAACCTTGATAGAAATGAAAATACTGCTGCAGCACTCCACAGGTCGGGTGTGTGGTGGAGAATTGTTAGTGTGAGCTTCACAACCAAGATATAGCTATAACATCCATACAGAGAACCAGAGTTCATTAGCTCATTCTCAATGGCATTGGGCAGCAGAGTCATAGACAATTGCAGATTTAATGTATCATTATTGTTTGGGGGCTTTTAACACTACAGTCCTACTGCTCTCTACTGGTAAAGCAAACAGAAAAGAAAATATAGGAAAATGATTTAAACGTTATTGTTTTCTTATAATTTTTTGTGTCTCTTAGTAAAGATATGAATCTCTATGTATCACCACGGCTTCAGCCTATTCCCCCAGGTCATTAAAATATTCATCGAGCAAAAGATAATTCTTTAGATTCCTTAGATACGTTATAACAAGATGTATCTCTTCAGAGAGGCGGAGAGAGGGAGAGAGATGATAAGCAGGCCAATTTAAAAAGAGTTCATGGGTTTGCAAGAGAAAGATTGTCTGAATAAAGTGGGGGAGATAAAAGGGGATGATTCGAGTGATAAATACTGACAGATATACAGCTAGCTTTCACCTTCAGAGCTCAGTAAATTGCAGGCTGTTTGAGGACTAAATCCCAATCCTTTGCTGTGGATAATGAGTCCATTAGTGTAGCAGGAGGTCTGATCCAAGATCACGATCTACCAGTCATACCTGTACAATTGGATTGCATGGGCCCCGCAGTGGAGCTCTGTGGAGCGTGTGCTTATTTATCATTAACAAACACTAAACAAAACTACCATTCAATAACAAAGATTGAAAAAATACTTCTGGGCGAAAGGTTTGTCACTGAATGTTCTTTTAATATTTCTTAGTTCAACATTATTGAGTGTTAAATAGTTATATTATTAAAGACACAGGCTGTAGTGTATAAAGCACTGAGGTAACAGGACACTTCAGGAAACTCTGTTCCTGACTGAGTTCCATAAAAAACTTTCGGTCTTGTATCTGGAACCTTCATTTTATTATAAAGATCCTTCTTATCTCTTGAGTCCTAGAGGGTTCTATATACTGAGCAACATATCTAACAATTCCAGTTCTATAATTAGATGATAAGCAACCCCTAAATATAGTTCTAATGGTCCAATGAAGTCACCTGTAAGAACAAACCAGCTATAACTGAACATCGTGACACATTTCCCTTTGCCCCTTGAGTATTCCTTGTCCATTATCATCAGCAGCAAACAGAGATCAAAAAGGCTCTGAACCTGCTTAATGAGCTAACAAATGCTATATATGCAATGCTAATTTGAATTATTTTGATCTGGCTTTTACAGTTGAAAGTATATATATATTTTTTTTAACAGCAGCTGACAAAGCAAGACTGTTGGTTTTATATTTTCCTACAGGGACAACTTTACTGATTTATATTATTAACATTATTACAGACTCTACTCCAGCCACAGGAATCCATGCCTTTACGTCTAAAGGAAAGAAACATGAAGAATTTTCAAATTGGTCCCATGTCAACCAGAGACAGCACTGACACCTTTAAGAAGAGAAGAAATATTTTTTATGCTTTATTTATATATGTTGTAAACCTCCTATGCTTAGAAGAATACCGAGTATAAAATATACACGTTTATATGTGCAAATAATTTGTCTCAGTGCAACCTGTGGGATGGATATATATATATATATATATATATATATATATATATATATATATATATATATATATATATATATATATATATATATCAGGCACAATGAATACAACTATGCTAAATAAAGTGACAAATAATAAATGTAATTATATTTCAAATTCCTTATTAACAGGCTGTGAGTGCATGGGAGACAGATCAGCTGTCATGCAGGGAAGCATCAAAGGGGTATGTGATTGCTACCCTGCTCTCTGCTCCTGCATCAATCTTATCTTATCTGAGCCCCCAAACAGCAGGATTTTTTTTTTAAAAAAGGAGATATCTGGCTTGTATTAAGGCACAGGCTTTAAAATGAGAACAAAGTCCAGTTGAGGACATAAATAAAACAAGATTTAAAGTCTTTGGAGATTTACATGGTGTCGGCTTCGATGGAGGATTAGAACAGGGCTGTGGTGCAGCACATCTGGGCCAGAGTACAAAAAAGGCCCTGTCCAGCAGGCAGATAAACAGGAACATCAATACGCAGGGGTTAGGTCGAACTCTGACCCGCACCTGGTCAGAGGCTTGTCTGATGTTCTGGGTTTTCACAGGGGCCTGTTTACTGCAACACATCAAGACACCCCTGTGTCTGCATCCGAGTAGCTTCCTGTGAATGAAAATGCACACTGAGCACTTCACAGAGACATACCAGGGGCCCGACTTTCAAAAGACAGTAAATTAAGTGATTCATAAGGCCAGCTTAAGTTAATACAGAGAATTGTTTCAATCAGAATTTTTTTCAGGAGTAGATAGATACTCAAGATAAGTTTACCAAACTTAAGAGAGAAAGGGGAAAAAAAGTCCATCCTTCATAATTTAAGTTGTTTCCTTTAATAAAATATTTAAGTGAACATAGGCGCAGTATAATAGTCATTGGTTACAGCTGGCTAAGTGGGCAGTATTTAAAGCATATCATCTTCAATTCACACTGCTTTCTATTCTGAACTTATTCCACGCGCTTTGTATGAAGATCATAGCTCTGGCACTGGCACCTGTAATGTGTTCTCTGTGTTCTGGGTGGGATGTGTGTGATCCCTAAAACATGTGCTCACATGGGATGGAAGAGGCAGAGCTGAGATGGAAAGTAATTACCTTTTGGCTTTTATTCTAACTCATTGGCCACCCTGCCTCTAGTGCTTTCTGCTTTATCTTCTGGGATAAATTTCTGCAGATGAAAAGTTTAAACATAGTATCACAGTGTTAGATCTCAGTGGTCTGGAATCTAGACAGCACACGGACTGAAGAAATCCCTCTCCACAGACACATTTATCTGGATCATAGCTTACTTCTTTTATACGTCCTGGGTAAAGCCAGACCCAGACGGAAATAATCTCAGACACAAACCATAGAAAGGCTTGTCAGCATTCTAGTCTTCAGCGTTATTAAAACGTAACATACACTTGAGTATTGGTTTTCCTTTAAAGGGGTCGAATCCTAAATTGGATGAGATTAACATTATATGATACACTCATATTGTTTTGGCCACCTCTAACAGGGAGAAGAGCTAATTTAGAATGAAAACACTTTGTGGACGTGCTCCTGCTTGTATCTGTATTTGAACCCCCTATCACGTTGTGCTTATCGCTGGAAGCTTTGCTATTCTGATCCATCCTGATTCATCCGTATACCGTGTTTATTGGTTCCATTTCAGGCTTTTTAACAGTTTAGGAATCCATCAATGAAGCAGAATTGCAGGTTGCCTATTAATCCATGGGAATTGTTCTGCTGTTGCTGCCTGTGGAACTCTTGCCATCAGTGAATTACATTGGAGATTGAAGGTAATGTGAAAGATGAATTATCCTGGGGGATATGTGATCACCCTTAAATATTCCTTCATGGAAATTCAAGCTTGTATTCTGCAGTGAACTCTGCTCACTTTTGAGCCTGTTCTTGATGCAGCATCATTAGTTTGTGTGGTCTTAGCTACGAAAGCACGTGGTAATAGAATGATAGCCGTTAGCCCACTCCTAGTGTCTGAGAGATCTCTCGTCTTGTCCGCTGAGACACTAATTGATCTATTGTCCCTTCTTCTCTCAGAGGCCTTAAACTTAACAGAAAAGTATCCACACAATTATATCATTTCATTTGCCCTGCTGATCAAACCAAACAAAAATCATGCTAGTCATGTTTAACAAACAACGTTTAACGTCAAGATATATATCAATATGTGTGATGTGTTTACAACTTTTTACAACTTAGATCAAACTACAGAGGGCCATAAATAACACATGAATGTTTAGTGTAACGCCTTCCAGTCAGCCATCCATGATGTATTCATTTATTGTCAACTGACAGGATACCAACTGCTGTGTGCTGCATTTTGACCAAGCACAATGTTTATAGGGTGTTGTTATTTAAAACTATATAGAGATCAAAACTAAATCTAACAGTCAATCCAGAATCCCACCAACTGTCCTTTACAGTACCACACAGTCATGTTCCATTAGATAGTAAAATATAGTGGGGTCCATCATTCAGCAGTGGGTTTATTGAATTGATCGAAATCTGCAGGCAGCCACCGTTCTAATATTACATTTCAACCAAACCTGTCATTTTACGCTAAAGATGCTCATGCTTGAGATGTTGGTTTCTTTTGATGATTTAAATGGAGGTGGTGTTTAGATCTGTCACCTTTTAGATCAGTTGAATAGACCCCAGTATCTGTTTGCAACATTCCTGGGATTCTTCCACAGATTTGCCATCTCTGCACTTTCATGTTTATATTACCCCGCAGGTAGATTTGCCAGTAAGGACCTTATAGTGACATATATATATATATATATACACACACACACACACACACACACACACACACACACACACACACACACACACACACAGAGGTGCTAGTGCAGATCAGCTTTGTTTCTATGCTGTGGCACTGCTAAGTTTAAGTTTTTCCACACGCTCATCTCATTTCCTGAGTCCCTCTGAGAAACGCTGTATCTGTGACTTTGACAGGAACTTCCCTGTGTTAAGAATACACCCTTCCCCATGCTTTGAAAAGGGTCATCAGAATGGCCTGACGATCCTATTAAAGTTCTTCAGCTGAGAATGTTAAATGTAGGTTCAGGGATGCTAAATCAGAAGCAAAGTGAAGTGCTTACTTACAGCATCCTCCTAACCTTCTAGGATGCAGGTACCCCCTGTGCCTCAGTACCATACCCTACTTGAAACAAGCTGCGACAGATCATACAACTTGATATGTATACATATCCTGTACAATAGCAATCCTGTGACTTTTTCCTTTATGCACTGTGCTTGCTTGCTTTCATTCTAAGGACTGATTGTCTTTTTTATGTAACACTGTGCATTTAATCTCAATGTAATAACCAAGTAGTTATACAGATGGTGGTGTAGTTGAAATCGTTTAATGATACAGTTGAGAATTTAGGCAGTCTTCACCTAATTTTGTAAATACAAGGAAATTACACTGTATTTGTACATGTTGCTGTGCATTTACTTGATGTAATTACCAGATAACTACATGTGCAATTACAGTGTAATTAGACACTTAATGCAATGTTACCTTGTTTGATTGACACACATTTTGCAAGTTAATATAAGAGCTAACCACCCCCTCTGTATGCTCATACATGTCTCCCTTTACTCCGCATTCCTGGACCAGGAATATCAGTGGCTGTGATTATTTTCAAAAACTTGCACAACAACTGGGAGAGGAGCGCCACGCTGTTCCTCGTGCACAGATTGCTGCAGTGTTGTAACAGTTATACTTGCCTATGACTGGCAGCTGTAGGGCTGCTTAATATAATTACTGTCGAGAATCGGCCCCACTGGGAAGATGAAAGAGGTGCGGCTTCTATTTTAAAGGGGGGTTTATTTTCTTCTCGCTCTGCATGTGGCTCTCGTTTTGATCTCCTCTCAAAGCATCTGACTGACCTCATCTCTCGTGCTGCCTCTGCTTTGTGTTCTCACACCGGCCCTCATCCTGGCTTCCTGCTTCTGCCCTTACCCACTCGGAGCTCACCTCTCCCCAGCCTCCGAGGGGTCCTGATTCTGTTACAGTATTGCGCCACGGCCTCTTCATCCAAGTCCCTCTTCAAACCACATGGCTCCTCATTAGCGAGAACCTGATGTTCACAGCTAAAGCGTCAGTAACTCAGCAAACTTGCCCATGCACAAAACCTGCTTATACTATCCTTTCAAAAGTATTGTGACTGTTTGTGATTAATGTACATTTTTTATGTATAGTGTTTACACAGGAAAACGTTAGGGCTACTAGCATGTAACTTGTGACATGTAAGAGACAGTCAGTGAAAGCAGAATTGTCTCCTTACTTTCTCTGATACTTGTAAAACCATTATTACAACTCTTGTCTGTTTTTTGCATTGTCAAAAAAGTGGAACCATAGATGCAAGCTCCTATGAGCAATTCAAACCATGCGTGTTACTGTGTTTAGCCTAAATTCATTTTACCAAAATTGCCTTTTTACATGATCCGTTATGTTTCTTGTAAAGATACTTCTCGTTACCGAGGTGTCAGTGTATGCAGTTACTGCTGATGAAAGAATGTGAGACTTCCACAAAGACAGCTAAACCACCCCACAAACCATCATCTGCTTGTCACCTTCCCCAGTACCTTTCTCCTCAGAAAGACCTGCCTTCAAAAAGTACCCTTTTGGTTTCAGTTTACCATTGATACTTAAGCAACTAAGAAAGCGGCAGAAACAGTACCCCCTCTTGAGTTCCAATACTTCCCAAACCCCAGGCCCTTTGAGTCAGACTGGATCCAGAGTCCTGATCACTCAGGGTTCAGTGCAAGCAGCTGAGTTTTCATTAGGTGAATTCCACTGCGTTTATAATGTCTACAGTTACTGCAATATTAAAACGTGATATTGCACTGATTTGCGTTGTTCTTCTTCTTCTTTAAAATGCTGAAATGCACGGCATTGATGTCTTAATAAAAATCACATTATTAATCAGGATAAGCTAAGTGAGATTGCACAGCTCAATTCAAGATGATCCTGCTTGCATACAGTGTTCCAAAGCTGGGTGGCCAGTGGCATGTGTTATAGTGATTTAGGAGTTGATTTCATTAAAAAAAAAAAAAAATAGGGAATTGTTTTATGACCTGTTCTCTGTTCTGTGCCTGTGTTCCATCTGGACTGTACATGTCTTCAGCTGAGGGCTTACTGAGTTTCAAAAGAGGTTCTGGGGGCATCATTCCTGGAAATTTGAAGAGAACAGAGAACAGAACTACAGAACAGAGCAGTTTTTTATTTATTTTTTTAGTATTTTTTATCAATCCAGTTTTTACTGTGCTGAGTTAGTGGGTCAGCTTTACCACACCAGTACACATGTATTAAACACATGAAATATCTGCTAGAAGTGCCATTTTCCATGCAATTGAGAGCATTGTCAGTGAAAATTGTTTACAAGATTGCAAAACAGCTTTTAAGTTTGAACACACGTTTTCAGTCTCCATAGCTACATTTTTTAAAAATATTTCATTTAGAATGGTGAAATACTAAAAACTGACACAAATGTCTAGCTGGAAGACCCAGTTTCCCTTGAGGCTAGGGGGAATGTCTGTTTCATACTGCAGCTAGCCATACCTTTGAACAGGAAAGGATATACAAATAATAAATCACAATGTCCAACTCAACTGAAGCAAAGTAGTCCGTCAGTATGATCTGCAGAAAATAAAATAAAAACGTTTAGAGAGCAATACCACCGAGGGTAATACCTGTCCTTAAATTATTTATTTTGCTAGATGTGGACGTGGAATATAAATACATGAATAAAACCGTTGCATTTATCAAAAATCCATTTAATCCATTCCATTTAAAATCCATGCATCAAATATAGCAGTTAGCTACCTGATGGCACTGTGTACAGGACAGAAAACAGCAATAGAATAATGTGGAGTTACAAGATCTAGTCACCAGTGGCACTGTGCTATGAAAAAGAATCATATTACTGTGAATGTATATTAAATAATGTGGATTCAAATTCTTCACATACTGTGTGTGTGTGTGTGTGTGTGTGTGTGTGTGTGATATATATATATATATATATATATATATATATATATATATATATATATATATATATCCAAAGCCTTTTTATCAGTTTGTCAGTGATTCATTGCCTCAAAAGCTTGTAATATTATGTCAGAGAGACAGCATACCTCTGATATTGCTACTCAGTTCCTCAGTTTATTTGGAAGGGGAAAGGGTGCACTGCTGCGATTGTGCTGTTCAAAGCTTTTTTAATCTAGCCACATGGAACATACCTACTTATTGTAAGCATCAGACAACCTAACCTAACCACAAGAATGATCATCTCTCAGCAGATAAAAGAACAGCCAGGACTTTCCCTGCCTCAAGAGCATTGGAAAAATCATTTAAATTTCTTATAGGACAAAAGCTTTCTGCTCACTTATCTGCCAGATCAATAGCTCAACTATATTTAATCCTATTACTGCTGTAATTGACTGCACTGAAACCCAGCACTTAGTGCAAGCAGCACAGCACACAGTGTACTGTTCTGCAGCTGCTGTGCTCCACTGCTGCACTGGAAGAAAATTAAAACACCCTCACTTTTATAAGGGCTGTATACTGTATTTTAAGAATCACGGTTTTGTCAAGATTTATACAATATACCTCTGTTCCGTTCCCAGGTATTGCTGTTTTAGTAGCTGTTCTTATGACCTTCTGCAAATACAGAAAACATGCCAATCACTAATAATACATTTTTAAAAAGTATTACAAGTAATATAATAATATACTAGATCACTGTTGACTTCATATGCAAATGTAAACTGTACAATGAGATTCAGATTAATGATCAGCACTGTGGAGGCCTCAGATTAATGAAGTTTAAAAACAATGACTGACTCCCTTGCTTACTCCAGTGTGAGGTCATGCCTCCAGGTCAGTCTAAGGGCACTGCTGGAATGAGTGGGTTACCTCGCCATAACAACCATGCTTACACTACAGGATTGATAGGGCTTTCAGGGTCCAGAGACCCTAATCCCGTGGATTTCAGAAGCACTAAGCACTGCATGCTTTGCTCTGATTTATACAGTACAGTATTAGGAGGGTTGACATCTGTTGGACAGTGTGCTGTGTTTTGTTGGTTTCTTCATTGTATGAATATTGTTGGATAATGCAGGGTCTTAAAACAAGTGACAGAAAAATAAAGAGCTGCTAGTATATGTTGGAAAGCTTTTACTTTGTAATCAGTTTGTGCAATCAACCCTGTTTTAGATCACAACAAAAGCACAACGTCAGTAAAACTGAGTTTACTGACGAGAATGTTCGGGGTGAAATTATTTCTTGGGGGTAACTTAATAGCTGAAGTAGTCGTTTCTAAAAATCTAAACAATATACAGCATGCCAGTGACCCTTCAAAACTATGAATCCTAAATTATATACATTGTACCTGTAGAAATTAGTTGGCTTGCCTGATTCAAATTGCTAAACAAAACTAATTTAATTGCTTTTTGGGGGGATTCGGAGAGAGCAACCAATTGCTAACTGTTCCCTCTGGCTCAAAAGATAGTTGAATTATGTCCTTAAACTTCTGGGGGAAAAAAGGAGCCTGTTTAAGCAAAGAGGCTGCTGACAACAACAGCAAGAGAAGAGCAGGGGTCTGGCTGGCTGATTCACACAGGAGGCCTTGGTTCAGTTCATGGCCCAGATGGAAAGTTCCTTGTTTATCTGGGATGTTTATAAATTCCGAACAATGACTTATTATTCACTTAAGAAGTGTTTACATTGCTGTTGCTTCCCATTGCGATGGTATTGTCTCAAAAAGTTAAATATTGACGTGGCTAAACCAAACTAAATGAATTGAAGGCACTAGAAAGAGAAACACGACCAAACTGAAGCAGTTTGTGAGTAATTTATTGAATGCCTTAAATGTTTCAAACTTTATTCCCTTGTATGTATGTGCGTGTAAATATACTGAAAGGCAACAACTGCTGGGTTTCCCAGTCTTGTTTGACTTCTCTCTATAACTTATCTCTTTTATCCTAGCTGGTCTTGTCTGATTATACAGTGGAATGCTTTTGATGGGTAATGTATATACTGTATTCACTGTTTACGGCAATATTTGTACTGCCTTTTACATTTGTCACAGAAAATTCCAGCTCTTGAAAAGCCTAATCAGGTTTACTGATCGTATTCATTGCAGATCTTTACTGTGAAGCCGAATCACTTCCTCCTGCTGCCTGAAGCTTCAGCTCCTACTGTAAACAGATCGGCTAAAGAGGTTGATTATTTTAAACAAAACCAATGGAGCATCCCATTTCTTCATTTCATTCCTTTCCAGGACCTGTTTTCTCTCTGCACCCTGCCTCAAGGAGGCAGGCCACGCTGTCAGTAATCATCCCTTGCAGGCCATTAGTCAAGTGTTACTATTTTCTTTTGTTTAGGTAAAGATGAGATTTATCCCCATCACAACTGAAAGGCCATACTTTTGTTTGCGTTTAATTTTGCCCTTGTTTACATTGGCAGGGACTGGTCCAAATCCTTTCCCCACTTCCTGTGTGGGTATGAAGGGCTAGGCCCCAAGGCCTTGTGGTAACCTTGGAAAACGTACTCTCTGACATCTGTGGCAAAAAAAAAAAAAAATTATATATATATATATATATATATATATATATATATATATATATATATATATATATATATATATATATATATATATATATATATATATATATATATTATTATTAATTTCTGCAGGATTGGTCAACTCTTGGGTGGGCAAACATAAAAAAAAAGTACCCCACCACCGAACAATAAAGATTTCTTTGTTAAATACAAACTAATTTTGGGATTCTTTACAGTACATTACAGGGATCATTTCAGTATAAACTTCCCCGAAACGGAAGAGAGTTTCAATTGTGTAGGGTTATGTCAAGAATCCTTTCAGTTATTCAAATAAACAAGTTTTCCCCCTCCGCTGTTAAAAAAATATCCATACGCAATGTCTCTCTTAAAAGCTTTCCATCGGTGCTGGGCTTTCTGCACGAAATGGCTCTTTATGCTTCTCTAGTTTCTACCACTCAGGGGGTGGTTCAGGGAGAGTTAGAAATATAACTGTTGAGCCAGACTTCTCTAAATATCCTTGACTCTCGCTGTATTTACACTAGGCAAAGTTATTAGTTTGGCCGTGCTAATCAAAGCAAATCAGGAATTCATGTTTTGAAAGGAAATCTGAGTTTGCTGGCCTGGCCTATGCGACCATTCCCTCTTGCAGGCCATTCCAGCTGGACTGCTTTTATAATGGTCTGAACTGTTCTTTACCGTTTGCCAGTAGAATGCAATTATCGTGTAAAACAGTTTTTGACTAATTTCAACTAATTACACTGCTCCTTACTCCATGATAATCATACAACATAATGGTATTTTTTAATAAGAAACCAAACCAAACCTTTTTAGCCATTTCTGCAATAAGAAAATGTGTTAACACAATGATAGAAAATATATGAACAGTCGTGATTAATCTGTCATCAGTAGTGGGCACATGGAAACGTCAGCAGGTTTCCAGTCCTGATGTTTTCAGTCTAGTTTTCACTGTGCCAGTATGTCCTGTTGAAGACTCCATGGCTGCACCTGGAACATTCAGACTCTTGTTACACAATATAAAGGTTAATGGTAGCTCAACAATTCATCTTTATCTTTGAATTTGTCTGTCAATACCTTCCTTCCTCCCCACTGCCTATGTGCCTTGAGTGTTCTGGATCTGATCCTTTAGCTCAAGCCGTCATTGAGCCTGTTCATTCCAATCTACTTAGTGGTCGTTTGAGAATCTATACCATTCAAAGACAGGTACAGCTGTTAAGACAGTGCCCAGACGGAATTCAAATTTGGGTCAATATACAGAAACTAAGTCAACTCAATGACTAGCATTTCCTTATTATGGTTAATGATTACATATGGGGTGAGGCATCTGAGCAAGTCTTCTATTGAATAGCAGTTTTGTGTTGTGCTTGCGACTGCTTCAGAACGCTTGACTTTCAGCAGGGGTGGAAATAAGTGTCCTGTTGCACAGCAGTTTCACCCATTCCAGCTTTTACTATGAGTCTGATTAGCCACAGTGTATATGTAATAAGCTCAGATCTGTCCTATTCATAGTAAAAACAAGACAATGGGATGGGAGTCTCTTATTTCCATCCCTGTTTCAGTATTGTGTACCCCAAGAATAAGAGGTGACGCCACACGGCTGAAGTCCTCAAAACAACCCTGTGAACAAGTCTGTAAATGGTTCAGTTGAGCTAGCAGAGCAAACATACTGTAGGTCACATCTGCATGTTTCCTGGTGGCATCTTGAACAGGCATCTGGTTGTCCTTTCAAGAGAGATATCACAAGATACTGCTGAAGCAGCCCCATGTATACAAGCAAAGCGCTAGCAGCGATTTCAACAGCCTGTGCATTAATAAAAGTATGAGGTATATTGGAAACACAGGCTTGGCTTTCAGAGAGAAACAGCAAACATCATTCCTGCGGATCCCTGCCAGTTGCCTCCCTAGTTTGCGGCTTAGTTCCAGGGCCCTACCCATGTCCACTCACCATGTTGCTTAGATCTTGTGGGGTCCCCCATGGTGAGTCCCTCACATCCACAGCTGCAGCCTAGTCGGACAGCTGAGCATCAGCCAACACTCCAGGAAGGGAGGGCTGCTCAGCAGGCGTTGGCTGCAGTCCCTTCCAGTTTCCATCCACAGGCTGAGGATCAGTATCCACAGCATCCCGGCACAGCAGCTCATGGAAGATTCTTCAACCAGCACTTTTAAAAAGGCTGACTCTGTTAAGTAGCCACTTGGCTGAAAGAAGAAAACTTTATTTCGACTGAATTGTGACTGATGATGTGTGTTAATCAAATGAGAAAAAATTGGATTGAACAGTTTTGGATCTGCTAGAGGTCAGAACAAGTAGTTGCTACTTGACCCTCCTGGTATTAGAGATTTATTAATAGATTAATTGATTATTGATCGGCATGGCTTTTAATTTGCAAGCCCCTATGAAACATTTATTGATCTATTAATTGCTCCCTTGCTCGACTAAAGCTTCTCCCGTTGTATTTATTTTGTGATGAGGCAGAATGGCAGAATCTTCTTTCTCAATGCATATATTCTACTGCTGTGTATAATGCCCTCAAACACGTGATTTTCATTTGTACTTGCAAGCTGTTTTGAAGAGTGCCCACATTCTTTTGAATAATAAAGTGTTCTCAATGCATGATTATGATCATTTCTTGTCGGATATTCAATTTCAAATTGTGTTGCGGATTGCACCTCTATCAAAGCTAAGTTGTAGCATTATTGGGTTAACTGATGTGTCACATCTAGGCTCCTGTTTTATAAACCCAATAGGATCAGATGTCCTGCTCAGGGGAGAACTGTCAACCAGGCTCGTGCTTTCAAAAGCAGCTCTGTTGAATCCCGAAATGGCCCACTGATGGGAACCTCTTCACAGGATTTCTTCGGAGACTTAGCAACTCCTTAAGAGCAGACAGATGTCATCATGGAGGACTGGGTGCCCTCATGAAGGTCTGGGTGACCTCATGAAGGTCTGGGTGCCGTTATGAAGGTCTAGGTGACCTCATGAAGGTCTGGGTGCTTTCATCACAAGACCGCATTCCACAGGTTCAGCCTTCCACTGCTTCGGAATGGCTTAAAATTCCTAGGAGGCAAGAGGCTGACAGCTTTGTTTTTAAATTTTTTTTTTTTTTTTTTTTTGTGTGTGTGATCAACGATACATCCACTAAAGGGGGTTTAGGGTTTATATTTTGGAAAATAATTCAATCCTGATCCTAACTTTGGTCACATAAAAAAAAAAAACGCTCAGCTTTAAAAGTACTTTGGTTGCCAGAACCGCTGTCCTCAGTCTAAACATTAAAACATAAGGTAATGATAAAAAAGAGAATGTAAATATCCAGCCTCCTCTCAGTGAATCCACTGCTTCAGATATGAAACAGTTTGTTCTTAGACCGTATTGTGGTTTCCTAGCAGTTAGAATGCACTCAGTACTAGCGAGAGAGAGAGGTCTGGGGATGGAGTCGGGTGTTGGGAGTGGAGTGGGGAGCACAGAAGGAGTGAGCAGATGCTGTGAAATGTGCAGAATCCGATTCACACAGTGAACTGAAAACTGATTTCTCCAGTATTTATTTGTGAATTTTGCAGGGTAAAGTCCATTGATGGGACTCCCTTCTCTATCACCACATTAATCCTCCTCTTTCATAATGTAGGCTACATGATAAAACACAGTGAGGCATATTAAACAAATAGCAGTCTGAGATAGACTATCCTGCACAGGTAATATTAAATTATTCTGAAAACCATCCCTAAAATGTTCTAATTGAAATCTCCTGAAAATCCGCCCTCAGGCAGAAATATCTTAGTTAGGTTGAACAGCACTGCTACTTTTCAAACGCTTTGCCGAACTTGGTGTTCGTTTGAAGATGATCAGTAGAATTCTACAGGTATACGCTTGTATCGATTTCCTCACACTACCTTCTTATCTGAAGAAATAACAACTGGATTCTGTAACATGCTGATTGCCCTGTTCAGAATCAAGCGGTCTGTAGGAAGTAGCTGCAGCATCTTGTCGCATGTGTTTTTGGCTCCATCTAGCTATTGCTAAAGGTAATGCAATTGTATACCTTTAGCACAGCGGTTTTCGAACAAGGGAACGCAAGCTCTCAGGGTGTAAGCGAGAAAAATCCTGTAATGCCGGACAACACTTTTGTGCACACTGAAGAAACACAGTATATTGCTTTATTTGTAGTTATAAAGTGACATATACAGTTAAATATATTGTACCATATACAGACAATGAAGCAATATATTCATATATAGTTTACAATATATTGACATATTATAGATCATATATTAGGTTTAGTGATCCATCATATATTGTAATAATATTAGTCCATATTTGCACCATTTTTTCAATGTATTGCTGTTAGAAGTAAGTTATCATGCCTCAGTACCAGTGTGTTTGTATTTGTTCAGTGCAGAGTCACAGGCTCTAGATTGTATCTATGGATAAGTACCTATTATCTAGCAGACCCTGTAATGTGTAATAGAATCAGTCAGTCTAAATACATTTATCAAACAGATAAGTCTTTCTTGTAGTTGCCTAAGATAAGGTATCAGGAGTATGCAAATGTCTTCAAAGCTTACAGTGTTCGTCTTTGCCCCTCACTGTAGTTATTTCTTTTTTTTTTATTCTTGGAAGATAATGCTTTTTATTATTTTTGTTTTGTATGAATTAGATACTAGCTCATTAGTATGTAAAGCTAAGGGACAGCTACAGGCGAGAACAAGAAACTGGTGTTAATTCAGCTGTGCTGGCCGTGGTGGAACACTATTTGCTGGGGGCTGAATTATCTGTGAGCAGCGACTGCCAGGATCAACCATGTCTCTGCTAAGTTTAAAAGTCCAGGATCTGCAGAATAAAAAGCCACAGTGCTTGGACAGAGCCGAGAGGCACCACTGCCATGCATGCTGGTGCAGTTCAGTCTTGCACAAGCAGATGTTTACTCCGGCATGAATTCAAAATTAATTTGATTTGCAAAGCATACGTTACCATCCATATGATCTATTAACCAACGAACTCAAAAAGGGTATGCCTGGACCAATGGGATCCATTACTGCATCTGAATCGCACGCAGGCCCCCAATAAAGACTGCATAATGCTCCTCATGTGCTACATTACCTTCTGCACTCCTGGATGATTTCACTTTGAAGCCAGTATTTACCCAGCTGGCCACTTGATGACCGGTATTTCTCCTCGGATTAGCGCAGTGCAATGGGCAGGTTTCCTTCAGCACCTGCTGTTGCTGATTCTACCTTCCCATGGGGCACCAGACTGCCAGCTATCATGGCTCTCACCAGCCAAACCCATTGTTTCTCACAGTCTCTGCCATCCTACCAAGCACCTCACAGCACTCGTTTGAGTTTGCTAAAGTGTTCAAATAAATGAGTCACACAGGGATGGTCACCCTATGCAAACACATCTGCAGGAACTCTTGAAGTGATTCATTCTGTCTTTCTGTACATTTATACAGGGCTAAGAGCAGAAGCCATTTATCAATCTGCAGCTTGCATATGCTTGATCCGGGAGTGAATATTTATGCACCCGGGTGCCAAATGTGATTGCACTGGTATTTGCCTATTTATCAAGTGAACAGCAGAGTTCACTTCGGGGCTGTGCAGCTTATGCTTCTTAGCAACACCCCTTTGTGTGTTTTTAATGTTCTTATACAGCTTAGAAATCTCAAAAAAGGCAATACAAAAACTTTATTTAGTTAACAAGAATTCACTGATTTTTTTTTTCATAGACTGGATAGTAAATGGGCAGCATTCTTGCTGCATGTATAGTTTTTGTGTTAGCTAATGTACTACTTCATTGTCTTGGTGTTCAGACTTTGCTTTCCGTTTCTAGTGATCTCATGCAACAGGCTCCTTGCCCCTGCCAGGCTACAGTTTATCCACCTTACTAATACATGTCAGGGGAGTATTAGTTGCTACCTGGTGAGCTATCAGAAATAGTAGATATGACAGAAACATGAGAACTAGGGGGATTGCATTCTGGTGCTACCGGCTGATTCAGCAGTCAGAATGCACTCAGTACTAGTGAGAGAGAGAGGTCTGGGGATGGGTCGGGTGTTGGGAGTGGAGTGGGAAGCACAGGAGGAGTGAGCAGCTGCTGTGAAATGTGCAGAATCTGATAAAGAAGCACTCTGTACAAGGTATGAGTCACAACAAGCAACTGATTTCTCCTGTATTTATTTGTGAATTAATTTTGGACTTACAAAGAGTAGAGAATGTATTAAAAAAAAAAAAAAGAGTTCTACCACACACAATTAGGGGAGCAATATAAATTATACATCATAATAATAATAATAATAATAATAATAATAATAATAATAATAATAATAATAATGGTATTAAGTATGTATATATTAAATAAGCATCTGTAAGCTTTAAGTATTTCATATAGAAATAACTTTTCTAGAAGTTAAATTACAAATTCATCCTTTTGAAATAAATAATCCTCCACTAGCACTAATCTACAATCAATAACTAATCTTCCTGTGCTTTAACTATGCTTTACAACTGTTGATTCTTCTTCCATGGAATACTACCATAAACGTATATAAGTCTAGGCTTGAATTTGGTTTGCGTTTGCTGTAACATACAGAATGCTATATTGAATTCAGATTATCAAATAAATTGTACATAGCATGAAACCACGGTTAATACAACACCGGGTCTATATCCAAATCCACTTTTCTCTCTTGAAGCAGCTCTTTCCCATATCGCATTGCATAGGTATGATAACATGATTGTTCAGAGGGGGTGTTCTTATCTTATCCCACACCTGTCTCAGAAATGTATTTATTGGGCAGGACAGGGCCTGGCTTATCCAAGGACACGGCCTCTGCTCCAGTGACAGTGTGCAAACAGCCTTGGAGGACCAG
The DNA here is from genome assembly GCF_017654505.1 of Polyodon spathula. Taxonomy (NCBI): domain Eukaryota; kingdom Metazoa; phylum Chordata; class Actinopteri; order Acipenseriformes; family Polyodontidae; genus Polyodon; species Polyodon spathula. The sequence continues at coordinate 1,294,017 of NC_054553.1, read as the reverse complement.
GGACTTTGTGCTGTCGTTAACAGCTCAGGGGGTGATTGCAGCCGGAGCTGAGCCCCAGGTATCGACCCATCTCCCTCCAGTCATGTTTAACCCCTTACACTCTCTTTCAGGCTGAAGGTGTAGTTGTCAGTGCGGTAGTATTGACCAAGAAGCTCTGGGGCTGGTCATGATTCTTCTGCCCAAGAGCCAGAACATGAGCTGAAATACAAAGACCTTGTCAGTTGTAACTGTGTTACAGTCTCTGACTCCTGAGTGTTCTGGTTTCCCTTCAGCTCATACTTTGCCATTGTTTTTGTTTCTTTGTTACCAGGTAGACAAAATACAGACAATCTGCTGTATGAGTCAACACAAACCTGGGGGTTTTGATGATGTGATATTAAGGCAAATACTGATTTTTTACTGATAATCTAATCTTAGAACAAGTGTTAAGAACTTAATAAAAACCCTAAGCAAAACTAAAAATAGAGGTGGAGATTGTGTGTGGTGGATAGGTGGGGCTTGTCCTTGTATTCGTGTGGTGTTGGAAATTTTGTATTTTTAAAATGTCCTCACAATGATATTCACTCCTAGAAAAGCTACAGTGTAGGAACATATTGAAAATCTATTTCTTACAAATAAAAGATACACTTTGCTTAATAACCTTATATCTTATATCATTCATGATATTTCATGGTTTTGCTCAATGTTAGGAGTAATTTATTATATAGGAAGTCAATGTCTGTGTTTTAATACTGCTTATATTTTACCAGTGACCCTCGGATAAAAAAAAAAAATGAGAAAAAAGATGAAATGGACCAAATTAATTTTTAGTTAAACAGCAGTTTTCTCCACAATGCTATACTGAAATAATCAGAATGCACAGGGGTGGATGGCTCATGACCATTAGGGAAATTAAAAATGTAGCAAAATAAATGAAGTGTCATTCATTTGAACACAGCATACAACCTGCTGAAATATCATCGAATATCAGCTCAAAGATATGCAATCCATCCCCAGAGAAGCTGCAAAGCAATGTTGTACAGGCAATTTCATTTCAGCAGGAAAGCGTGTTATTATCCATGGAGGGCACACAGTATAGTCATTTCCAGAACTTTATTTGAAATAAACCACAGCCTGTATGCACTTAAACTGCCCTATCAAGAATGATGTATGAAGCTTCTGATGTGCAAATAACCTGAAAAGGAAACACTTCCTTTACTGTATATGTAATCACAGAAACTACACAATGATATGGCAAAAATCCGTTTTTTATTAAGTGTATGGAAAACTGCAAAGCAGTATGTAATGCAATATGTTAACGTAACATTATTCAGCAGGTTTCATTCGACTTTATGAAGCAAACTTACTGAATTCTATAGGGTGATGCAAAACCTTTGATCCATAGCTGTGCTCAACTCAGGGCTATGCACATACAGTTGATACTGTAGCCATTGTGAAGGTTTAGAAACTGTTAGCTCTGCTGTCAGAACAGAGACGCAGTGAGAGAGAGGGTATTTCTCTGTGAAAAATGACCCACA